>NC_081364.1:56212884-56831182 GCF_030684315.1 Stegostoma tigrinum | reverse complement strand
GTGACCATCATCAATAAGACACAATCTAACCATCACCCATTGACATTCAACGGTGTTACCATCGCTGGATCCCACACTATCAATATCCTGGGGTTATCATTGATCAGACACTCAATTGGACTCACCACATTAACACAGTGGCTATAAGAGTAGGCCAGAGGCTAGAAATACTGTGGTGAGGAACTCACCTCCCGAGTCCTCAAATCCTGACCACCATCTATAAGGCAGAAGTCAGGAGTGTGTTGGAATACTGTCCACGTGCCTGGATGAGTACAGCCCCAACAACGTTCAAAAAGCTTGACACCATCCAGAACAAAGCCCGCTTGGTTGGCGATACATCCACAAGCATCCATTCCCTCCACCACCGGAGCTCAGTAGCAGCAGTGCGCACTATCTACAAGATGCACTGCAGGAATTCACCAAAGATCCTCAGGCAGCACCTTCCAAACCCACGACTACTTCTATCTAGAAGGACAAGACAGCAAACATGAGAACACCACCACAACCAAGTTCCCCTCCAAGCCACTCACCATCCTGACATGGAAATATATCACCATTTCCTCACTCTGACTGGGGCAAAATCCTGGAATTCCCTCCTTAATGGCATTGTGGGTCAACCCGCAACTGGTGGACTGTAGCGGTTCAAGAAGGCAGCTCACCACCACCTTCTCAAGGGGCAACTACGGATGGGCAACAAATGCTGGCTAGCCAGCGATACCCACATTTGACAAATGAATAGAAAAAGAAAGATGATAATCAGATATCAACTGTTATCTTGTCAATTGGCAAGAACAGGTTTGTGGTGCCAAATGCCCTACTCTAGGACCTAACTTTTATTTTCCAGAATCAGAACGAGTTGACTAATTATATTACAAAAGAATCTGTGCTGGGCATCAATGATTTTTTTTAATGTATTAGCTAGTTAGATATTGCAATAGGCAGCTATAAATCCTTGTTTACCAGAGAAACAATGCTTGGGGCATGATATGTGTTGTCAACAACAGCATAAAAATACAAAGAAACACTGATAGATTAAGTAAATGAGCAAAACCACAACAGATATATTTCAATATGAGTAGGTAAGAGGTCATTATTAATTGGTGCAGATAGAGTAGAGATCAACCATGACCACATTGAATGGAGGAAGAGGCGACAGAGACTATGATCCTATATATGTAACCAATACAAATCATGACAGAATATCAATAATGAGAGGCAATTTCGCTTGGAGCAAACTAATGGTTTTTTGCACATCTCATGTCAACTCTTGCTAATATAAAAGGTAATTCCTGTTCAAGTTTAATTCTTAGACTGTTTTTTAATACTTAACGCACTCAATGTCAGCCTGCCCCACCTGCCGAGGAACTGCCCTAGATTGATGTAAAATGTTTTATTCCTGGTTGCACACTTCCTTCTTTGCATTTTGTGTGGTGCTTTTCTTCACATAAGAAATTCTTATGTTGGATGTTTCCTAGAGTAAATCATGCCTCTGATTCCCAGATACAATGAATCAGCATGTCCAACCATCATATCCTTCAGTCATCCCACCATAATAAAAATGACCCAACACAATACAGAACACAAAATCCTACAGACTTCAAATTCTTGCCCAATATCTTTGTCCCAGTTTTTATTTCCTGACTTGCATTCTATTAGCATTTTAAAAATTATTTAAGAATTAGTGTGTCACTGGTTAGAACAGCATTTATTTCTCATGCTTAAACTGACCTTGAAACATATTGAACTACTGTTGTCTGTGTAATATAAGTAGTGAACAGTAGTGCTGTTAGGAAGACAGATCCAGATATAGATCCAAATAGAACAGTCAGAATGGTATATGGTTTGGACAGGATGCAGGTGAGCAATGACATTCCTATGTACCTGCTGCACTTCTTAGCCTCAGTGGTATAAGTTGTTGGTTTGGAAGGGACAGTCTAATGAGTCTTTGGGTGGTTGAAAGGATCTTATAAAAAGTACATACTGCTGTCATTGTGTCAATAGAGGAGGGAGTGAATATTGAAGGTGTTCGACGGGACGCTAATGAAATAGCTGCCTAGTCTTAGGTGGTGTTAAATTCATGAGTATTGCTCCAGATGGTGTTAAACTTCATCAGTATTGTTCCAGATGGTGCTAAGCACTGATCGTTGATGGAGCTGCAATCATTGACAGAAATGGAATAAATTCCATCACATTCCTGGATTGTGCCTTGTAGAGTGTGAAAAGGCTTTGAGAAGCCAGAAGGTGAATTACCCACTGCCCAATTTCTAGAGTCTGACTGGTCGTGTCGCCATAGAATTTAAATGGCTAGTCCGGTTCAGGTTTTGGATGATGCTGAGTCCCAGGAATGCCGTCAGTGACTCATTCAGCAACAGTAATACCAGTGATGTTAAGGGTAATCATTCTATTTTCTCATTCTGGAGATGGCCATTATCAGATTTTCTGTGGATCAAATGTTTCTTGTCATTTATAGCTCAAGCCTCAGTGTTGTCTGCATTTGAGCATTGATTGCTTCAGCATTTGAGGTGTTGTGAATGGCGCTGACCATTCTGCAATCATCCGCAATCATCTCTACTTCTGAATTGGTTTATTGTCATCACATGTACTTAAGTACAGTGAAAAGTTTTGTTTTGTGCGCAGTCATAACATGCTCGGACATTCACAATGTAGAGTGAACGGAGGAAGGCATACAAAGCTACAGTAGCACAGGAGGTGATTAGCATTCGATTTGAAGTTGATAAAGTATCTGAAGACAGTTAGGCTTCGGACATTACTCTGTGAAACTCCAGCAGAGTTGTCCTATGGATGGCCTCTGAAACCACAACAATCATCCTTTATGCTACATGCACAAATCAGGCAAGTGAAGAGATTTCCCCTAATTCCGATTAACTCCAATTTTTCAAGGGCTTCTTGAAGCTATCTTCTTGCTGCATTAATGCTAAAGACAGCCACTCTCATTTCTCCACTCAAGTTCAGATCTCTTCTGCATGTTTAAGCTAAGGCTGTAATGAAGTCAGGTGTTCAGCGACTCACAGAACCTAAAGTGAGTGTCAGTGAGGAGCTTCATATGTTTGCAGTAGCCACGGGATAGCACTGTCCATGACACTTCCATCAGCAGACTGATGATCAAGAGTAAATTGATGAGGTGGCATTTGGCCATATTCAACTTATCACCCTTTTTGAGGACAGGACGTACCTGGGAAATCTTTGCATTGCCATGTAGGTGCTGGTTGGTAACTGTACAGGAACAGTTTGGTTAGGGCATGGCTTGTTCTGAAGTACAAGTCTTTGGTATAATTGATGGGGGTCTATAACCTGAGGGAGACAGAGATGAAACATTCAGTCAGTAGTTCTCTTTGAAGATGATTCAGACGTATCAGCCTCATCATTTGTACTGGTATACTAGTACCCCACATCATTGATAATGGAGATAGTGAGATTTGCTGATGCTGGCGTCTGAGATAACGAGGTGTGGAGCTAGAGGAACACAGCAGGCCAGGCAGCATCAGAGGAGACCCAAAATGTCAGATTTCCTGCTCCTCTGATGTTGCCTGTCCTGCTGTGTTCCTCCAGCTCCACACCTTGTTATAATTGATGATGGAGATGTTTGTATAGCCTTTTCCTCCTGATAGTTGTTTAATTCTCATGATCCATAACTGGCTTTGGTAGGCTACAGGGCATAAATCTGATTAATTGATTATGAGGCCACTTATCTCTGTCTATTGCATGGTGCATTAAACTCTTGGCAGGCAGGTATTATATCTTCCCCAATTTGGTACATTATTATAAGGTATGCTTAGTGCTGAATCTGGCATGGTGTCCTGTAATTTTCATTGAACTAAGAATGATCTCCTGGTTTGATGGCAAATGTGTTGAGCCATGATGTTACAGATTGTATTTGAATAAAGTGTTGCTGCTGTTGATGGTTCACAGAACCTCTTGGATGCCCAGTATTGAGTTAATCTGTTCCAAACTTATCTTATTCAGCATAGTATTCATTCTATACAGTAGCGAATATTTTCAATATGAAAGTGGGGCTTTGTCTCCACAAGGACTGTATGTTGCTCACTCTGACCGATATAGTCATTGATAGGTACATCTGCTACAAGCAGCTTGGTAGGACAAGGCCAAGAATGTACTTCCCTCCAGTTAATTTGCTCCCTCACCATCTCCTGAAGACCCAGTTTAGAAGTTGTATCTTTTAGGACTCGAGCAGCTTGGTAATATTACTGGACCATATTTTGTAATGAACACTGAAGTTCCCCATGCTGTATACATCCTGTTCCGTTGCCACCCTCAGTACTTCCTCTAAATGATATTCACCATGGAGGAGAATTGACTAATCAGCCAAAGGGGTGAGGTAGGTGGCAAACAAAACACTCTTTGTTTGGAGATGGTACGAACTGCCAATGCTGGAGCTAGAGACAACACAGTATGGAGCTGGAGGAACACAGCAGGCCAGGCAGCATCAGAGGAACAGGAAAGCTGCCATTTTGGGTCAGGACCCGAATATTCATTTGTGAAGGTGGGTTCCAACCTGAAACATCAGCATTCCTGCTTTGTTTGCTCATGTTTGATCTGACACTATTAGACTTCATGGGGCCCTTAGGTCTATGTTGATAAGATGGAGCTGCCCTGAGAGTTGCTTGTATGCTAATGCTCCCACACTGCTGGTGAAGCTGTCCAGTTGATGAGACTGGATATACCTGGCGATGGTGGTGACAATGTCTGGGACATAGTCTGCTAAGCATGAATCATGAGAGGACTGCATCAGGCTGTTGTTTGACAAGTCTCTAGGACTTTGGTGTTAATGCATGCAAATCAAGTTTTGAAATTTAGAGCCAGTTTCCTATTTATCTTTCTGTAACTATTTCGGATTAATCATACCCATTTTCCCATGGCTGCCCAAAGTGCCTTATGTCAAAAGCCTTATTATTTGGAAGTATTGTGCAATTGGTTTTCGGTGGTCACTGTAAAGCCTGAGTTTTGGAGCAGATGAAGTGAAATTCAGTTCATAACAGTTGGTAAAGAATCATTTTAAAGTGTTTAAATGTTTAAAACGTTTTGCGCTGAACAGATATAGGGTAGGCTGGAATATTCTTCTTTTTCTCAGAATGTATTGAACTTGTGGAATGTGGTTTAATCCTGTGCTGAGTCTGAATGACCTAGCCTGATCCTTGGCTGAGATTGCATCCTTTAACCGTAAAACCATGCACTTATTTTCTCACGTGTGCGCGGTCCGTTCGATCTCCTGATCGGTTTACAGTTCCCTGCAGTGTCTGTGAGAAAATTTCCTGATTTCTTTCTCGCTTATGGGCTGAAGTTTGATTCTGCTTTTTCCTTTTGCCTGAGAGGGGGAATGACCTACATGCAAGGTTGACAGTAAAAGAAGCATTTAGTCATGATAGATCCTATATGTTGCTCATTAAGTGATGTTAGTTATGTCACTTTCATACAATTTTCTAAATTGTATTCAAATGTTGACAGGAAATCTCAATATCTTGCTTTTATTCCTGTGATTTTCACATGGACACAAGACAATACTGTACACTGAGCGGGTGACCACCAGTATTATAACATGCATGTGACTGTACACAACCTGTTTGCTCCTAAATGTTTCAGATAATGGTGGCATGGTGGCTCTGTGGTTAGCACTGCCACCTCACAGTGACAGGGACCCAGGTCAGATTCCACCCTTGAGCAACTGTCTGTAAGGAGTTTGCACATTCTCTCCTTTAAATGCTATCATCGCTTTACTGCCACTGCCACGTGTGTTACCGATAAAATGTTTCCCTTCGCTAGGGAAGATGAAGCAAAGAGGGCTGCTGGAATAGCAGCTGACCCAGACATTTTCTCCATGTTACCAGTGCTGCACCCCTACCCCTAAAAATAAAAAAGAACACCTACATGATTTCCTGGGTTTCCTCCCACAGTCCAAAAATGTGCAGTTTCAGTGGATTGTCTATGTTAAATTGTCCATAGTGTCCAGGGATGTGCAGGCTAGGTGGGTTAGCCATGGGAACTGCAGAGTGACACAGATAGGGTAGGGGAGTGGGTCCAGGTAGGATGCTCTTCAGAGGATCAGTGTGGACTTGATGGGCTGAATGGCCTGCTTCCACACCTAAGGATTCTTTGGGAATGATTTTATATTCTCAATTAATATCTAAAATTGAGCATACTTCAGCTCCAGTCTCCCATCAAATTTGAAAACACTCAAAAATGAAGGTTGTCTGTGCCTCTGAAAAAGAATTGAACTGTTCAAGTGTGAAAAGGGAAAGGAGAAAAAATAGCAGCGATAACAAGTTAGGGGTTATTTCACAAGCATCAAAGAGCATAATTCTCAACTGTCTGAATAGCTGAATCATGTATGTGTTCTTTTGCTTATGTTTTCAAAGGAATAAATATAGAGTGGAGTGTCAGAATTTTTACGGGATAACGTAGAGGAGAGCTGTGGTACTCTAAACACATGATTATACGCAAGTTTTAATTATTCATAGCCCTCCATCAGTTTTACTTTACTTGCAAACAACAGTTTATCATTTTATTAATCCTTGTCAAGAGAGTTGATAACAAACCTTGGAAATTGTTTTCGTTTTTTTAAATTCATTCATGGGGATGAGGGTGTCGCTGACCAGGTTATCAAAGAGGAATTTTTATGTGTGGGGGTGCAGCACTGGTAAAATGGAGAAAATGTATGGTCAGCCGCTATCCCAGCATCTGTCTTTGCTTCATCTTCCCTAGCAAAGGGGAATATTTTATAGGTAACACATGTGGCAGTGGCAGTAAAGCGATGATAGCATTTAAAGGAGGTAAAAGGAGCAATGTTATACTTGCAAGGATGAGGGGACAGATCATGCATAGCATGTGGAACAGGGAAGTTTAGATGAGGGAAATGTGCAATAGAAAGTGTTACAAATGGACATTTGCAACCATTACGCTCTCAGTAGGGAGAACGTGGCAATCCTGATATTCGCCATAATTACAGAAACAGGCCATTGAGATTGACATTAATGATAGTGCTCCTGATAAATGTTAGCAGCTCCCCCTAAGGCATTTTTGGTCAACAAAATTTAAACCATACTGTATCGGAGGTAATGTACTGGCATGGATCAAGGATTGGCTAACAGACAGAAGAGATTAGGAAATAATGGGTCATTCTTACATTGGCAGACTGTGACTAGTGATGTTTCACAAGGATTAGTACTATCATCCTAACTGTTCACTAGGATTTGGATGTGAGGGCCAAAGGTAATATTTTCAAATTTGCAGATGATGCAAAGCTAAGTGAAAATGTATTTTGAGAGGAAGATAGAAAATGTTTTTTTTCAGGAGGATTTGGATAGGCTTAGAGATTAGGCAAAAATGTGACAAATGGAATATAATGTGAAAAAAAATGAGTGATCCATTTTGACAGGAAGAATAAATACACAGAATGTTTCTTAAATGGTGAAAAGTTGAAATGTGTAGATATGCAAAGGGACTTGAATGTCCTTGTCAAGAAGTTATTGAAGTCTAACCTGAGGTGCCACAAGCCATTAGGAAGGATGTGAGCCTTTATTCTGAGAGGATCTGAGTATTTAAGCCTTGCCCCCATTTGCCAGAGCTTGGTTGGACTACCTGATGTATTGCATGCAGCTTTAGTCTCCACATCTCAGGGAAGATATTATTGCCAGAGAGGTGGTGCAAAAAAGGATCACCAAATCTATTCCCAAGACTGTCCTACGAGGAGAGACTGAGCACACTAAGCCTGTATTCTATAGGGTATTGAAAATGAGAAGTGATCACATTGAGATCTACAAAATGCTTAAAATGCAAATAAGATGTTTCCCCTGACTGTGGCATCTGCGACCAGCTTCACAATCTAAAAATAAATGGATGCAATCTTATACTAAGATGAGAAGAATTCTTTTTAACGCAGGGTGGTGAATCTTTTGAATACTCTATCCCAGAGGGCTATGAAATCTCAGTCTCTGTGCATTTTTAAAGGCAAGGTTAGTAATCAGAAATCTGTCAATGTCACAAAGGGTTATGAAGATAGTGTTCTATCAGCCATGACTGTATTTAAAGGCCAAGCCAGCCCACCTGACTGTGTGGCCTACTCCTCTTGTTCCTGTGTTCATGTCCTGCAAGTGACTCTGCATGTTACCACAGCCTAAATCCCAGTTCAGCAACTGTTGATGCTACCCGGTAAGTCATTAAATGCTCACTTCAGGGTCCTAGAAACAAGCCCTAATTCGGTAGTTATTCTGGAGGCAGGTCCCTAGTTGGGCACCTTCTGGAAAGGCCCACAAAAACACCTGCTACTTGTGTGTTTGAGTTCATGAGTTGCAAATCACCCAACTATTTTGTTTTCAACTTTTTCAAAGTTCTGTCCTGGCAATCAAAAATATCCCAGAGTCAGTTAAAATACAGGAGCAAAAACACCAATGCTCCACAACTACAAACGCGTCATAATATACCTCCATTTTTTAGTCCAACATAAACAACTCCAACATAAACTCTCTGCTCTTACAATCTATGCTATGGTTGATAAAGGCTAGTGTCCCAAATGCCTTCCTAATCACCCTACTAAAAAGAATTAAGAGTCTGAAGATAATCATGAACCCATGTCAATTGTTAGAAAAACCCATCTGGTTCACTAATGTCCTTAAGGCAAGGAAACTGCCATTCTTACCATTCCAGCCTACATATGACTCCAGACCCACCGCAATATGATGACTCTCAACTGCCCTGTGGGAAATTAGGGGTGGGCAATAAATGCTGCCCAGCTAACGATGCCCTCATCACATGAATGAATAAAATGAAAACTGTCTTGCTGCATTCAGGGTCTGTGGACAAACATCCAGTTTTGCATGTTCCCCTGAGCTTCCTCGTGTTTGGCCATTCATTGAGTGCTCCCTTGTCTTGATACTTCTTCTAAAGTGTATCACCTCACGTTTTTCAGGTTGAAATTCCATCTGCCACTAATCTGCATATCTGACCAACTGTACAAATATTCCTTTAATTTAAGACCTTCATCCTCATTATTAACCACCCAACCAAAATTGTGTCATTGAAAACCAGTAAGCCTCCTGTAGGACCCTTTATCTCCTACCACCAAGCCAATTTTGAACTCAACTTACTAGGTTAGTCTGGAGTGGATTTACCTTCTTTCTCAGACTCTCATTTTGGACATTGTCAAAGGCTACGTCTCCCAGTAGAGCTGTTTATTTATAATGCTCTGTTGTAAATTAATTAGACACATTTCTAAGCATAACCATCTCATCAAGTTCAACGTTCATGTCACCTCCTCCATAAAGATACAAAGAAAACCATAGTTTTGATCTCTTCCCCGAATGTAATCAAAATACAACTAATTTCAAGATTGTAAATATTACTAAACATGATTTACCAATTTATCACATTTCATAATTTACTAAAATTATCTTTGCAACATTTATAATGCCTAATTTATAGCAAATAATCCCATGCGACTATTAAGATTTAATGCCCAGCTTCTGTGAGATCTCCAAATTCCAACTTACTTGCAAACGAGAGTTAATTTTACCACTGGTTAATTCACCTTCTTTCAGACTCTATAATCAACACTTTTTGAATGTTGCGGCCAGGCGCAGGTGACCAAACACATGGATGAAAATAGAACAGTGGATGTGGTATACATGGATTTAAGTCAGACATTTGATGAGGTTCCCCATGGTCAGCTCATTCAGAAAATAAGGAGGCATGGGATAGGGGGAAATGTGGCTGATTGGATTCAGAATTGGCTGACCCTTAGAAGACAAAGGGTGGCAGGGCACAGAAAATATTCAACATGGTATTCAGTTATGAGTGAAGTACGACAAGGATTTGTTCTGGGTCCTCTTCTATTTGTGACTTTTGTAAATGATTTGGATGTATGAGTGGATGGGTGGATTAGTAAGTTTGCGGATGATACGAAGGTGGATCGAGTTGTGGATAGTGCAGAGGGCTGTTCTAGGTTACAAAGGAACATTGATAGGATGCAGAGCTGGGCTGAGAAGTGGCAGATGGAGTTTAAGCCTGGAAAGTGTGAGGTGATTCAATTTGGAAGGACTAACTTGAAAGCAGAATACAGGGTTAACAGAAAAATTCTTGGCAATGTGTAGGAGCAGAGGGGTCTAGGGATTCATGTCCACAATTGCCTGAAAGCTGCCACTCAGGTGGATCGAGCTGTTAAGAAGGCATATGGTGGGTTAGCTTTCATTAATAGAAGGATCAAGTTTGAGAGCCGTGAAGTTATGCTCCAGCTATACAAAAGCAAGGTTTGGCCACATCTGGAGTATTGTGTCCAGTTCTGGTTGCCTCATTACAGAAAAGATGTGGAAGTGTTGGAAAAGGTGCAGAGGAGATTTACCAGGGTGTTGCCTGAAATAGAGGGAAGGTGTTATGAGGAAAGGTTGAGAGAGCCAATGCTTTTCTCTTCAGAATGACGAAGGATGAGAGCTGACTTGATAGAGTTGTACAAAATGATCAGAGGTATAGATAGCATGGACAGCCAGAGAATTTTTCCTAGGGTGGAGGTAGCTATTATGAGGGGGCATAGTTCTAAAGTGAGTGGAGGTAGATATAGGGCAGATGTCAGAGGTAGGTTCTTTACTCAGAGAGTGGTAGGGGCATGGAATGCATTGCTGGAGAGGGTAGTAGAATCGGCCTCATTGGGGTATTTAAACGGCTATGGAAGAGGCAGATGGATTAAAGTATAAGGTAGGGGCGGAGGTTAGATAGACCTTAGGTTTAGGGTAAAAATCCATCACAACTCGTGGACCGAAGAGCCTGTACTGTGCTGTACTGTTCTATGACCAGTGTTCTATGTTCTATTTTGCTTTCCTATATTTCCTCAGCATTGCCTTTGTTCTCCATGTTGCTTTTCAAATCTTATTACTGGTTTGTATATGTTTCAGAATATGATGCTGTATTTGTGATGGATCGAAAGGTTTCATAGTTGTGTATTTGGTTTAACTTTGTCATTAATTTCGAATCATACGCTCTAGGAGCCGGAGGGCCTAGACAGTTTGTCAGCAATTAACAAAGGAGCAATATCCCATTATGTTGTTTCTTGCAACCTGGATTCAGCATTTTTTCCTTTAGTTTGTATCAAATATCAAAAATTAAATTGTCATCCGCGTTTTCAGTTTACAAAACAGACATTGGGCCACTTTTATAAAATGATTTAGTCATCATTTTTTATCCAACCCAAAGAGAGGGTGAGAAAGTGGTGGTGAGAATCCTTCTTGAGCCACTGTTGTCCTTAGGATGCAAGGGCATCCGCAGTTCTGTAGGAGAGGCAGTTCCGGGATTTTGACCCAGCAAACCCAGTAAAGGAACAGCAATAGTAGGAACTGCAGATGCTGGAGAATCTGAGATAACAAGGTGTAGAGCTGGATGAACACAGCAGGCCAAGCAGCATCAGAGGAGCAGGAAGGCTGACGCAGGTATGACGTTATCTCAGATTCTCTAGCGTCTGCAGCTCCTACTATCTCTCAAACAATTTTAACCCCACTGCGAAGCCCCTTCAAAGGATGCCTACCCTGAAGAAGTTACCCTCCACCCTCCGGAAAAACCTCAGTGGATCTCCCTCCCACTGCAACTGTCTTGTTCTTCAGCCTTGAAACTGCTCGGCCACGTCCTGAAGCAAACCAGGTACTACAGCCACATCACCTTTCTTAGTACCTGCCTGTGGAACCAGATCATCCCCAATGGACTACAGTCTACATTCAGGCCTTCCCAATTTGGCTCCAACTGTGACAATGTGTACATTCAGAACATTGAGACCCTTCAGAAGCATTTCTCCCTGCGGGTCCTGAAACACACATCGCAGCAATGCGCCGGCATCTCTTGGCACTACAATCCAGCCTACCCCAGCTCAGAGCATCCCTCTCCCAGGCCTGCAAAGGACCTTTCCTGTTTTTTATTCTTCATAGGATCCACAACCTGAACTCACAATTCTACTCAGCTTTAGTGGGCACAAAAAAACCATAAGTACAGTAAACTTACTGGTGCCTATCACCCAAAACAGGCTTCTTCCACCTCCCAAATCCCCAACCCTACCCAGGACCTTCCCACAATGTGCCCGCTGCCATTGGCCATGTGGCCACTGTTGGCGCACTCACAGATGAAAAAGGAAGGGTCTAGGCCCGAAATGTCAGCCATTCTGCTCCTCTGATGCTGCTTGGCCTGCTGTGTCCATCCAGCTCCACACCTTGTTATCAAAGGAACAGCAACGTAGTTCCAAATCAGGACGGTGGGCAGCTTGGAGGAGAATTTACAGGTGGTGGTGATCCCTTGTCCTTCTAGGTGGTAGAGGTCATGGGTCTGGAAGGTGCTATCAGAGTAGCCTTGGGAAGTTGTTGCTTCTTGTAGATGGTGGCCCCTGCTGCCACTGTGTGTTGATGGTGGAGGAACTGAATGTTGAAGCTAGTGAGGGTGTGAATCAAGCAGGCTGCTTAGCCCTGGAAAATTCTTGTGTGTTTAATGTTTTCAAACTGAGTTTGGCGTGACTAAATTTCTAAGGAATCTGACTCCGTGCAAAGACAAAGCTGAGAATTTGGCTCTGTCCCATACAATAAGAATCAAAATCATTCAGATTGCCCTATCGTTTAGATAAGTCAGTTCTCTGGTTCACATTTTAAATGGCAACATAGGAAGTTAAAAATTGGTTCTACTCTCAGCAGGGATACCACTGTTAGCACAAGTACAGGTTGGAAACAGCTATACTGCCAAACCACAATCATCACTGATAAGGAATCACCATTGAAGACATTTGAAGACAATTGTGCTATGGCACTCTGGTCTTGCATCGCTGAGGCTGGGCACCAACTCTCTGACACCTCATCCTACTGCCCCCTCGATCATCACCCCACTCCTGACCACCAATACATCATCTCCCTGACCATCCATAACCTCATCACCTCAGGTGACTTCCCACCCACAGCCTCCAACCTCATCATTCCCTGCACTGCCCATTTCTATCTCCTTCCCAAAATCCACAAACCTGACTGTCCCGGCCGACCCATTGCCTCTGCCTGCTCCTGCCCCACTGAACTTATCTCGGCTTACTTTGACTCTGTTTTCTCCCCACAGTTCATAACTCCCCAACTATGTCTTGGACACCACCCACGCCCTCCACCTCCTCCAAGACTTCCAATTCCCTGGACCTCAGCACCTAATTTTCAGAGATAGTGGGACCTGCAGATGCTGGAGAATCTGAGATAACAAAGTATGGAGCTGGATGAACACAGCAGGCCAAGCAGCTTTTGTGCTCCGAAGATGCTGCTTGGCCTGTTGTATTCATCCAGCTCCACACTTTGCTGGCTAATTTTCACTATGGACATCCTAACCTGTACACTTGTAGCCCCCATGCAGATGGCCTAAAAGCCCTCCACTCCTTCCTCTCCTGCAGGCCCAACCAGTCCCCCTCCAACGACACCTTCATTCGTTTAACAGAACTCATCCTCACCCTCAACAACTTCTACTTCAATTCCTCCCACTTTCTACAGACAAAGGGAGTGGCCATGGGTACCCGCATGGGCCCAAGCTATGCCTGCCTCTTCATAGGATACGTGGAACAGTTCCTCCTCCGTTGTTACACTGGCACTATTGCCAATCTCTTCCTTTATTACATTGATGACGGTATCAGCACTATCTTGTGTTCCCATGACGAGCTTGAACAGTTCATTAACTTCAGAATATCTCTCAGCATTTTTCAGCCAAGCAAGAGTTTTTAAAATGCATTGCTGTAGTGTAAGAAATCAAGGAGCCCATTTTTTGGACAGAAAAAGCCAGAAATTACGCAGCTGAGGGATATAGTTTGTAGAATTGCCTACCCTTCTTGAAACAATGATGTGGGCCTCCTTATTATTATTCAACTGGAAGACTTCAGTTTAATTTCTCATCTGAAATAAGGCAACTGAACTGTGCCCAGCCTTCTCAATATACTAGAGTCAAATTAATACCCACAGCTTTCTGATTTAAAGGTGAACATGTTATCACTGAACCAAGACTGATTCAATGTAATAGCAATGAAGTAAAATGAACCAGCATGTGAAAACATTGCTAGCAGTCAGCATGTCAGTTGCCTTAGGTGCTGTGTAATATTTAATTTCTCTGTGTTGAGCGTTTTAACAAAGTGCGCAAAATTGAAGGCTAGACTTATTCAAGAAGTATGGGACCTTAAATCTGAAATGTGATGGAGGATGAAATCTTTCACAATCCAATCTCTCTTGTCTTTCAAGAGAAATAATATTCTGCCATCAACCATGACAACAAACAATTGAGATTAACAAGCCAGACTTATTACGAGCACTAGAAAATTATTGCGCTTCAGTTTCTGCCACAGACAGTGACAATCTAATAGCTGTTACAACACGATAGGATCAAAAACAAATAAACTGCTGTTGTTGCGTCCTAAAAATAAGTTAGTTCTGTGGTGAGGACCAGATCGGGTACAGATAGAATAGCTAATCTACTGGTTTTGAACGATTCACGTA
The DNA here is from genome assembly GCF_030684315.1 of Stegostoma tigrinum. NCBI lineage: Eukaryota > Metazoa > Chordata > Chondrichthyes > Orectolobiformes > Stegostomatidae > Stegostoma > Stegostoma tigrinum. The sequence continues at coordinate 56,816,681 of NC_081364.1, read as the reverse complement.
AATATCAATTACAATACACAATCCCTCGGGAGCCAAGTTATGGCAGTGAATAAAGCTTCAACGCTTTGACTACCTGCATTATCTTTCTCGTATTCTTAGATAGTTTTTTTGCAAAACTAGCCATACAGGAAGGCAAATTATGATTAAGTCTCCAAATAAATTCCCTTCAGATTCTGGCCAACCTGCTATTCATTTCTAGCTGTGATTTTCTTTTGTGTGTGATTTATTTGACACTGATAATAAGGTGGTTGTTTTTTGGCTGGTCCAGCCTTTGTGGGCTGAAAGGCCTTTTGCTGTTGTGTAGACCTCTATGTCTCAAACTCTACTCTAGCTCAGTTCTGATATTTTGTTGCTTAGGGAAGTTGAGATTGAGAAGGTCATCTTTATAGATGAGTGTCCGTTAATAATGTGGGGAGGTAATGGCCTCGTGGTATTATTGCTGGACTGTTAATCCAGTGACCAAAATAACATTCTGGGTTCGACTCCCACTGATGTGTGGAAACACTTGTGGAGTCTGTTCCTCCAGTGAATTGTTGAAATGTCCACTACCATCATGTGAGTGGGCTTCTCTGGTACAGCGTTGGGTTCCTACATGTGACCAGATAGAACATAGAACAGTACAGCACAATACAGGCCATTCAGCCCACGATATTGTGCCAAACTTTTATCCAAAATCTAAGGTCTATCTAACCTCCACCCCCACATTATACTGCTATCCATATGCCTATCTAATAGCACTTAAATGCCCCTAATGAGGCCAACTCCACTACTCTCTCCAGTAATGCGTTCCACACCCCGACCACTCTCTGATTGAAGTACCTACCTCTGACATCTCCCCTATATCTACCTCCACTCACTTTAAAACTATGACCCCTCATAATAGCCACCTCCAACCAAGGAAAAAGTCTCTGGCTGTCCACTCTATCTATACTTCTGATCATTTTGTACACTTCTATAAAGTCACCTCTCATCCTTAATTGATTTAAAGCGAAAATCCCTAACTCTCTCAACCTTTCATTGTAAGACCTTCCCTCCATTCCAGGCAACATCCTGGTAAATCTCCTCTGCACCTTTTCCAACGCTTCCACATCTTTCCTGTAATGAGGCAACCAGAGCTGGACATTATACTCCAGATGTGGCCGAGCCAAGCTTTTGAAAAGTAACAGAGTTATGATTGCTACTGCCAAAATGCTCTCCTACCAACATGTCTAACACTTGGCCCATTCATTGTCAAGCACCAAATCCAAAGTGGCCTCTCCTCATATTAGTCTGTCTACATACTGTTCAGGAATCCTTCCTGAATGCACTGGACAAGATCCGTTCCGTCTAAACTATTAGAACTAAAAAGTTTCCAATCAATATTTGGAAAGTTGGGGTCACCCATGACTACAACCCTGTGACTTCTGCACCTTTCCAATACCTACTTCTCAATCCGCTCCTCCACTTCTTTGCAACTATTAGGGGGTCTGTAAAAAAATCCCAAAAAAGTGACAGTGCCTTTCTTGTTCCTGACCTCAACCTAAACTGAATCTCAAACAGCCTTTCAGTAGCGGCTATACTCGCCCTGACTAGTGATGCCACTCCGCTGCCTCTTTTACCACACTCTGGCATAGTCGGCAGATGTCTGATTTAAAGTCCCAGCTGCAAGGAGGTCTGTCACAACATTATAGAATCCGTACAGTATGGAAGCAGGCCATTTGGCCCATCAAATCTCACATCAACCCTCTGGGGAACATTCCAGACCTACCCCCATATTTCCCACCCTGGACACTATGGGCAATATAGCATGGCCAATACACCTAACCCGCATGTCTTTGGACTGTGGGAGGAAACTGATGCACCCGGAGGAAAGCCCACGCACACACAGGGAGAATGTACAAATTCCTACATATAGTCACCCGAGACTGGAATCAAACCCAGGTCCCTGGCGCTGTCAGGGACCAGTGCTGACCACCAAGCCACCTTTCTGCCCTGTCCGAGTAGCATGCTATTTTTAACCAAAACTGAATGTGATAGGATTACAGAACTTGTATAATCTATTGCTTGTGGGATTGCTCAGCTCTGTCTATCACTTAGTGCTTCCATTGTTTGGCATGCAATTAGCCTTGTTTTGTAGTTTCCATATGTTGACATATCATTTGTAGGTATGTCTAGTGCTGTTTCTGACATGCTTTTCTGCACTCTTCATTGAACCAGGATTGACACTTTGTCTAAAATATAACAGAAAGAACTGCGGATGTTGGAAATCAGAAACAAAAACAGAAATTGCTGGAAAAACTCAACAGGTCTGTCAGCATCTGCGGAGAGAAATCAGAGATAATGTTTCAGGTCCAGGGGGCCTTCTTCAGAATTTAGCCCCCTAGCTTGCTGGGAAGGGATAAGTGGGGTCATGAAGTAGGAGATTGTGGTTGAGCTCAGTTCTGCTGCTGATGACTTGCTTCTTGTATCTCCAGCCTTGAGTTGCTAGTCCTTTTTGAAATCTATCCCTTTAACACAGTGGTGGTGCCACGCAACACAATGAAGATGGGACTTTTGTCTTGACATGGGTTATGTAATAATCATCCCGGGGTACTGTCATGGACAGCTACATTCGAGGTAGATGGATTGGTGAGGTTGAGCAGCAATCAGTTTTTCGTCTTGCTGATCACCTCGCCAGTCACCCACAAGTTTGTACGTCTGAAGACACATTTAGGCCCAATGTGTTACAAATGGCAGATTTCTCTCCTTAAATCGAAGGAGTGACCATTTTTGTTAAAGCCGATGACAGCCATCATTGGTGATAATGGGAACTGCAGATGCTAGAGAATCCAAGATAACAAAGTGTGGTGCTGGATGAACACAGCAGGCCAGGCAGCATCTCAGGAGCACAAAAGCTGACGTTTCGGGCCTAGACCCTTCATCAGAGAGGGGGACGGGGAGAGGGAACTGGAATAAATAGGGAGAGAGGGGGAGGCAGACCGGAGATGGAGAGAAAAGAAGATAGGTAGAGAGGAGAGTATAGGTGAGGAGGTACGGAGGGGATAGGTCAGTCCAGGGAAGACGGACAGGTCAAGGAGGTGTGATGAGGTAGTAGGTAGGAAATGAAGGTGCGGCTTGAGTTGGGAGGAAGGGATGGGTGAGAGGAAGAACAGGTTAGGGAAGCGGAGACAGGCTGGGCTGCCTTTGGGATGCAGTGGGGGGAGGGGAAGAACAGGGCTGGTTTTGGGATGCAGTGGGGGAAGGGGAGATTTTGGAACTTGTGAAGTCCGCATTGATACCTTTATCGTCTGAAGGTTCCAGGCATCAAATCATTGCTCACTGGAAATTCAAACTCCACCTGCAATTCCCATGGCAGTAATGCATTGGAGAGGTCTCAATGATCCACAGAGCATAAGGTCTAGGCCATAATCATGGAATGCAGTGTAAGTGTTTGACTCAGTGTAAGTGTTAGCTTAGTTAGACATTCGATTCATGGCTTCTCTTAAAACTGGGGATAATACAGCTGCTCTGAAATAATGACTGACAAAAAAAGTCCATAGAATCCATTAGATGTAATGAAACACATGATCAACTGCTAATGCAAATTTATTGCTTGTTTTATCAAATGGTATAAACATCAAGAGTTATATCTAAACTGCCCAGAAATCTTGGTCTCAGCTAGGCGCAAGTGGCAATGGGATTAGCGAATGATCTTACAGTGAAAACAACGATCATCTGCTGTGAAAGGATTGGCGATACTAAACTGATAACAGGGTTAACACAATGAGGAAAGGTTGGCGTCACCTTTATCTTCTGCACATGGTGTAAAATATCACTAAACTATTCTCAGGGCCTTCTTTAGAAGACAAACTCTTGCCATTTTCACAATTAAAATGATTTTCTGAATACACATCTTCCCATATCACAACAATGCAAAAACCATGTGTTTGCAGAAAAAAATCCATTAGCTGGGGATACCAAGTGAACCATAAAGATAATTCTGAACAGTGCAAGCCAATGTCCAGATGGTTGCTGGGGTGTGATTTAAAGCCTTAATTTACTGTAGTGAACAGAATTATTTTAAGTGGTTTTCCTCCATGTAAACACAGGGCAGGCTCACTTAAAGAAACGTTACCTATTGACACAGAAAATTATTTTCATTCTTCAGAATATCTAGTATTCAGAATCCATACACTTTACACATCCATGATTCTCTCGCACTTACCACACAGGACTAAGGTCAAAATAGGTTTTTGGCCTCACCAGTCAGTTCATGATATTTAAAAAAAAATTCAGTACCTGATGACTCAGTAGACGTAACATAATATTGACTCATTAGAACAGTTGAAGGGTGTCAATTATCATTCACAATATTTTAGTTGTACATAATGAATAATGTAGTGATATTAGTCTCTGTAATGCGATCTTAGTACAAAATGTGTACAGAAATTTCCTTTTCTAACAAGAAAGAAAGCCTATGGATGCAAATGTTTTAAGTTGTGATTAACATGCCACTTCCATGAATGCGGTAACTCACTGATCAGCCACCAATCAGCTCATTAAGAGTCAACAGATAAATGAGGGTGAGTGTCTCACTCTACCATAGGCCTTCATGCTCCTCATTTAGGTTTTCAGAAGCCACTAGCTTCTGCACACAAAAGATGGCCAGTCAAGGCATACTTGTCAGGAGTGAACTGTTCTGTTCAGGATGTTGTCAAACTTGAGGACTTCACTTGCATCCTTCCAGACAGCTGGAACAATTTCCATCACATTCCTGACGTGTGTCTCGTAAGGAAGTGGTAAGGCTTTAGGGTGATAGGAGCTGAGTCACCTTGTACAGTGACAAAGCCGGGAAGGTAAGTGAGTGCTAGTTAAGTACTTACCTTGAAGCCAGCGGGTCCTTTTTGCAGCGGAGTGCTATTTAAGTAGGTGTGTTCTTAGCCCCGGGTCCTACATTGTAGGGCCTCCCTCCCACCCTCCTCCTCTAACCTAATTAAGAGTCCACAGACTCACAGCAAACACACAAGGGCTGAGGGAAGTGCCTGGTGAGTAAAGTGAGAGTTTTCGGTGAAGAGGCTCAGTGAGGAGACTATGCCACTGTTGAAGAGGGTGAAGTCATGACTGCCAAGCTGATTCAGTGTTCTGCATGCATGATGTGGGAGGTCAGGGACACTGATGATGTTTCTGGCTCCTAAAACTGTGGTAAGTGTGTACACATTCAGCTTCTGAAGGAGGTTGTTGCAGCACTGAAGAAAGAACTAGATGACTCAGGCTCATCCGAGAGAACAAGAATTTTCTGGACAGGACCTTCAGCCAGGTCACTACTCCGAGGATACCTGAAGAGAGAAGGGGGATGTCGATGACAAAGGAAGACATGAATGAAGTACATGTGACCCCAGGGGAAGCACCTATTGTAAACAGGCTGACTGTCTTGGAAACTGCCGAGACAGACGACACTGCCAGTCTGAGAGGTGGACAGGTCTGCAAGTCAAAAATTGCTGTAGAGGCAGAGCCGAGAAGTCAGACATCATGGAGACCTGTGATAATAAGGGACTCCATAGTGAGAGGGACTGAAAGGGGTTTCTGCGGCAGCAGGCGGGATTTGAGGATGCTGTGTTACCTTCCAGGTGCCAGGATCCAGGACATCACTGATAGCGTGCAGGGAATGCTCAAGGGTGAAGGTGAAGACCCAGAGGTGGTGGTGTGTGTCGGCACTAATGACATCGGGAAGAAAAGGAGGAGTATTCTACAGTGGGGCTTCAGAGAACTTGGAAGAAGGCTGAAAAGCAGGACTTCCAGGGTGGTTATCTCTGGTTTGCTTCCAGTTCCTCGGGCTGGAGAGGGCAGGAACAGAGATAATGGACCTGAACGTGTGGCTGAGGGACTGGTGCCGGAAGCAAGGATTTAAATTCTTGGATCACTGGGGTATGTTTTGGGGTAAGAATAAATTGTACAGGAGGGACGGTTTGCATCTTAATAATCGGGGGACCAGCATTCTGGCAGGCAGGTTTGCCACTGCAACACAGTTGTGTTTAAACTAAGTAATGGGGGGGAGGGGCCAAACTGGAAACTTAAGAATGAAGTTAAAGGGAAAGTGAGAATAAGAGAGGTTAAGAAGGACAACAGAATCAACAGAGCAGAAAACGCAAGAAGAGATCGTACAGTATGGCCAAGTGAAATAGGGATTGATAGGAAGGGTGAGGGGAGAAATAAATTTAAAAATATTATATATGAATGCATGAAGCATAAGAAATAAGGTGGATGAGCTTGAGGCTCAGTTGGAAATTGGCAAGTATGATGTTGTGGGGATAACTGAGACGTGGCTTCAAGTGGACAGGGCCTGGGAAATGAATATTCAAGGCTATACGTGCTATCGAAAGGACAGACTGACGGGCAGAGGGGGTGGGGTGGCCCTGTTGGTGAGGAATGATATTCAGTCCCTTGCGAGGGGGGATATAGAGTCAGGAGATGTAGAGTCAGTATGGATAGAGCTGAGAAATTCTAAGGGTAGAAAGACCCTAATGGGAGTTATCTACAGGCCCACAAACAGTAGTCAGGAGGTAGGGTGCAGGTTGAATCAAGAGTTGAAATTGGCCTGTCACTAAGGTATCACTACAGTTGTTATGGGAGATTTCAACATGCGGGTAGACTGGGAGAATCAGGATGGTACTGGACCCCAAGAAAGGGAGTTTGTGGAGTGCCTCTGAGATGGATTCTTAGGCTCTAGTACAAGCTGTTCTACCAGGGAGGCGGCAATTCTGGATCTGGTGTTGTGCAATGAACCGGATTTGATCAGGGACCTCAAAGTAAAGGAGCCATTAGGAGGTAGTGACCATAATATGATAAGTTTTAATCTGCAGTTTGAGAGGGAGAAGGGACAATCGGAAGTGTCAGTATTGCAGTTGAATAAAGGGAACTATGGAGCTATGAGGGAGGAGCTGACCAAAGTTCAATGGAACAATACCTTAGCAGGGATGGCAGTGGAACAACAATGGCAGGTATTTCTGGATATAATACAAAAGGTGCAGGATCAATTCATTCCAAAGAGGAAGAAAGATCCTAAGGGGAGGCGGGAACGGCTGTGGCTGATGAGGGAAGTTAAGGACTGTATAAAAATAAAAGAAGAAGTATAACATAGCAAAGATGAGTGGGAAGCCAGAGGACTGGGAAGCTTTTAAAGAGCAACAGCGGATAACTAAAAAGGTAATACACAGAGGAAAAATGAGCTATGAAGGAAAACTGGACAAAAATATAAAGGAGGATAGTAAAAGCTTTTTTAGGTACGTGAAAAGAAGAAAAATGGTTACGACTAAAATTGGGCCCTTGAAGTCAGAAACGGGTGAATTTATTATGTGGAACAAGGAAATGGCAGATGAGTTGAATAGGTACTTTGGATCTGTCTTCACTAGGGAAGACACAAGCAATCTCCCAGATGCAATAGTGGCTGAAGGACCGAGGGTAATGGACGAACTGAAGGGTATTTATATTAGGCAGGAAATGGCGTTGGATACACTGTTAGGTCTGATGGCTGATAAGTCCCCGGGACCTGATGGTCTGCATCCCAGGGTAATTAAGGAGGAGACTCTAGAAATTGTGGACGCATTGGTAATTATTTTCCAAGGTTCTATAGATTCAGGATCAGTTCCTGTGGATTGGAGGGTGGCAAATGTTGTCCCACTTTTCAAGAAAGGAGGAAGAGAGAAAACAGGAAATTATAGACCGGTTAGCCTGACGTCAGTGTTGGGAAAGATGATGGAGTCAATTATAAAAGATGAAATTATGACTCATTTGGATAGTGGTAACAGGATAGGTCAGAGTCAGCATGGATTTACAAAGGGGAAATCGTGCTTGACTAATCTTCTGGAATTTTTTGAGGATGTATCTATGAAGATGGATAAGGGAGAGCCAGTGGATGTAGTGTACCTGGACTTTCAGAAAGCCTTTGATAAAGTCCCGCACAGGAGATTGGTGAACAAAATTAGGACACATGGTATTGGGGGCAAAATACTGAGTTGGATTGAAAATTGGCTGGCTGACAGGAAGCAAAGAGTAGTGATAAACGGGTCCCTTTCGGAATGGCAGGCGGTGACCAGTGGGGTACCACAAGGTTCGGTGCTGGGACCGCAGCTGTTTATGATATATATTAATGATCTAGACGAAGGCATTAGAAGTAATATTAGCAAATTTGCTGATGACACAAAGCTGGGTGGCAGTGTGAAATGTGAGGAGGATGTTATTAGAATACAGGGTGACTTGGACAGGCTAGGTGAGTGGACGGATGCATGGCAGATGCAGTTTAATGTGGATAAATGTGTGCCTATACACTTTGGCAGGAACAGGAAGGCAGATTACTATCTCAATGGAGTCAAATTAGGTAACGGGGCCTGGGAAGCACAACGAGATTTAGGTGTTCTTGTACGTCAGTCAATGAAAGCAAGCATGCAGTTACAGCAGGCAGTGAAGAAAGCTAATAGCATGCTGGCCTGCATCACAAGAGGAATTGAGTATAGGAGCAAAGAAGTCCTTCTGCAGCTGTACAGGGCCCTGGCGAGACCGCACCTGGAGTATTGTGTGCAGTTTTGGTCTCCCAATTTGAGGAAGGACATTCTTGCTATTGAGGGAGTGCAGCGTAGGTTCACAAGGTCAAATCCCGGAATGGCGGGATTATCATATGTTGAAAGATTGGAGCGACTGGGCTTGTATACTCTTGAGTTTAGAAGGATGAGAGGGGATCTGATTGAGACGTATAAGATTATTAAGGGATTAGACACTGGAGGCAGGAAGCATGTTTCCGCTGATGGGTGAGTCCAGGACCAGAGGACACAGTTTAAAAAGAAGGGGTAGGCCATTTAGAACAGAGTTGAGGAAAAACTTCTTCACCCAGAGAGTGGTGGATAAATGGAATGCTCTGCCCCAGAAGGCAGTGGAGGCCAACTCTCTGGATGCTTTCAAGAAAGAGATAGACAGAGCTCTCAAAGATAGTGGAATCAAGGGCTATGGGGATAAGGCAGGAACAGGATACTGATTGCGGATGATCAGCCATGATAATAATGAATGATGGTGCTGGCTCGAAGGGCCAAATGGCCTACTCCAGCACCTATTGTCTATTGCCTATTGTCTAAATTTTACTGGTTACTGTATCCCATTTGGGTTCAGGATCAACAGTGTTCTCAGGATGTTGTGGGGAGATTCAAATGTGGCAATGCCATTCCATGGCCAAAGAAGCTCGTTACTCGCATGAACACAAAGAATACTGGAGGATCTCAGCAGCATCGTGGAGAAGAAAACAGTAATAATCATTTGAGACATGCATGACTCTCTCAGTGGAGTTCTGAAGCGCTCCAATGGTTTCTGTGTTTGTTTCAGATTTATAGCTTCTGCAGAGTTTTGCTTTAATTGGTTACTTGCATTCAAATGAATGTTGCTGTTTTAAAAGAAGTGTATCTGTACAAATGTAATAGCAGTGGATAAGGTAATGCGGATCACTATACTATTCTTTTGTTTTTAGGGTTGGATTAGAGTTGTTTTCCATGAATCTGAATAAACCAGTTATAAATGTGAAATTTTAAAATGTTCATACATTTGTTACATTACTTTGAAATTCCTTTCTCAGAAATTTGAGAGGCACTAATCCAAACAAAAAGTAATAATGGCTCTTGGTTGGATGGCACAGTGGCTCAGTGGTTAGCACTGCAGCCTCACAGCACCAGGGACCCAGGTTCGATTCCAACCTCAGGCAACTGTCTGTGTGGAGTTTGCACGTTCTCCCTGTGTCTGCGTGGGTTTCCTCCGGGTGCTCTGGTTTCCTCCCACAGTCCAAAGATGTACAGGCTAGGTGGATCAGCCATGCTAAATTGCCCGTAGTGTTCAGGGATGTGTGGGTTATAGGGGGATGTGTCTGGGTGGGATGCTTCAAGGGACAGTGTGGACTTGTTGGGCTGAAGGGCCTGTTTCCACACTGTAGGAAATCTCATTTAAGAAAAAAGATTCTTTCCAAACAACCAGTAGAGAGAGAGTTACATGGATAACTTTAATCTACCTCATCAGAAGTTCGTCCCATGCTTCTGGAGCAGGTGGGACTTAGTAGGGACAATACCACTGGACCAAAGAGCAATAATATTGAGTTCAACCCAGGGGACATTCCTATAACTGCAGACTTCTTCCTCAAGTAGTGGACTCAATTTGTTGATTCGACATTTTATTTCCTGTGCTTGTATGTGGCCAATTAAGGTTATGACTGTGCTGGTTGACCCTCATATAAACTTCTAGGGTTTAAAATCAATAGTAAAATTATTAATAATCAATTTTTTTGTGACTGTACTCAGACTGATGTCCTGTGGGCAACCTGAACAAGGCCCAAACATGGCAATACAACTGGTTACTGAACACCTAACTAGAGCATAAAATCCAATGACAGATGCCTAGAATTAAATCAAAAGACCTTTATCAGCCAGCAATTAATTTTGTTTTTATTTCATGCATTACTTGAGGACACTTTGAAATTCAGCAGTCTTGGAAAAAGTTCAAATTATTCACACAATTTTATATGTACACTAACCAAGGGCAATTATTCAATTAAAACCTTCAGATTTTATTCAGCATCCCACTTCAATCTTTCACTGTTTTTAGAATTAATTTATAATTTCTGTAACACAAGTTGGAACATAAATTACAGGAATACAATACATCAGTCTGGATAATTAGTAACCAGCGCACAGGCCAAGTTGCACAGATAAAGTCATGGTAAGAGGAGAGTACATTAATGAAGAACCATTCTGTTTTAATTCTTCCAGCATCCTCATGGACATGTAATAAAATTCAAGGTTCTGTTCAGTGTTACAGCTCTTCAATAAATTGCAGATGGGAATACTTCATTTCTTTATATTATGTAATTTTTGTTTCCTAAAAGTTGAAATACATGCGATATATTTGTCACTCTGGCTTTTATGTTATGGCCAAACTGGCTGTTCTGTTTGTATTGCAGCCAATTCAACTGAATGGCTTTTGCTGAAATATGAATTATGTTCAACTGTTAGGTAAACAAGGAAAGAGAGCTTTTGTATTGTTTTTGTCAATATGATATCAGGTGCAACAATAACTTGTTCTGCATGACTAACATTACAATTTGTGGGGGGAAAAAAGACAAAAAAGACAATTATTTTTACATAAGGATATTTTGTTGATGCCAGATGGTAGTTGAAAGATGGTAGAGGGTAATCAATGACAACCTTTTGCTTCTACTTGGGAATGTATGGGCTGCCATATAACTTTTTTTGCGATAACATTGACGTGACTCGCTCTGTAATATAAAATATCTTAACTTTATGATTTTTAATGGTAACTTGTGAATGGATGCCTGAACTTTCCAATGAAGCTGCCTTCTAATGGGGCCAATTTTCACTAGTAGGATGGTCAGAATATAATGTGTGCACTTCACAATTTTCAGATCATTCCAACACTACTCGAGTTATTCAGAGAGCGGGGGCATCCTTTTGGATGACACCTATAGTCAAATGAAGGTGTCCCTCATAGGAGGTCAAATCTCCATAGAAACACTACAGTATGGCAGTAGGACATTCAGCCCCTCTAGTCCGTACCGAACCTTTAATGAGCATTCCGCCCGGACTCACCCTATCCTTGTAACCCTGCATTTCCCAACGCTAACCCACCTAGCCTGCACGTCCCTGGATACCAAGAGCAATTTAGCATGGCCAATCCACCCAACCCGCACATCTTTCGACTGTGTCAGGAAACTGGAGCAGCCAGAGTAAACCCATGTAAACACAGGGAGAATATGCAAATTCCAGGCAGACCGTCACGAAGGTGGAAACAAACCGGGGTCCCTGGTCCTGTGAGGTAGTAGTGCTGACTAATGAATGCAAGATAAGTTAGGAGCACTTTTTTGAGATTCATAAAAGTAGACATGAGTATGTGTAATTTGAATAAATCTATTGAAACTATTAAACTCATGGAACTGTCAAGTAGACTATTAAGCTATCAAGGCATTTAAATTGCCTGAACATTTAAGTTCTTAAAAAACGAGAGCCTCATTTTCTTTTACACAAACAATGCTTCTATTTCACACTATTTGTTGACATAAGCCTGGGGGTTATAACTAAAGGATTCATGCCACACGATTAATAGTGCAACCTAACGTGATCACAGCGAGTTGTTCATCAATTCACTGATTGGTCCAAGGGGTGTTTGCAATGACTTTGAAGCAAGGTCATGAAGACAAGTAATTATACTCATAAGGAATTAAATGGCTGAGCAAAATTTGACATAATGATTGGCTTTCTTTTGATGATTTTTTTAAAAAATAATGAATTCATCAAAATACATTTACAATATCACTTTATTTCATCTCAGGACAGCTCCTGAAGTATGCCAGTGGTGGATGCTACTGGAGCTGACACTGAGGTTATAAAGGTAAAAGATGGAGGATGAGAGCTTAGGCTGGTTTGAGTTAGACCTAATGCCATCGAGATTATGCAAAGAAAGCAGTAGGCTAGAGTGGCATGAACTTTATAAATGACCAAGTGAGATAGGTGGGGGCACTTAGTATCTTGGTTGGCATTGGTAGATTATGGGGAGTATATTAGTGACAAGTTAGGGCCTGTGAAGGGTTAGAACTGAGAGAAATGATTTTCTGTACCTCGGGCAAAGTGCCAGAGCATCGAGACAGGCCTTTTCCTGCTTGAATCCCATTAAAATTTGGTCCCTGGATTGAAAATGAGACTGAAGGCAAGTTTGCAGAATGGGGAACATCCCTGTGTTAACACTCCCAACTCTGGGCCCAATTTTCCCTTCTGAGTATCAGAGGATCATGTTGCCCTTCGGGGCTGTCAGAGTTATGGGAGGGAAAGAGTCTCGATGGGCTGAAAGCAAAATAAAATGTCTGTGACAAGGCCCATGAGTCGTACATTCATTTATTTTTTCACCATGATAAATGTGCAGTTCAAATGCTCAGGACTCGTCCAATATCAGGGCTGGCCTGTAATTAATTAGCAAGCCATGTCAGATTAAGCATCATGTTACCGCAGAAACAGTTCAGAATGCATCCTACAGGAAGGGAATCATGAGCTTGAGTGGTTTATAGCTGGAAATACATTACAATGAATGTTCTCTTGTTTTTATTCCTTTCTGCACTGTCACTTCCAGCTTGTGAAATCATTTCTCTTTTTCGCTTTCTTACTGTATAAGCAATCAGCCAAGGCACTGCAAGACACTTGTGGCAAAAATAAAATGTACAAACATATTGCCGAACGAACACAATCCTTTCAATTTTGTCACATTTTGTGAAAGTTGACGGACAGAAGAGAGCGTGCTTGCACTTTTGTAACACCTTCCACGAATCCAAGATGCTGCAAAGTGCTTTTGAATTTTTCTCACTGATGTAATGTCACATGAGAGGTGTCAAGCCTGCAAACAACAATCGTCTAATATAATCCATTTTAAGTACCCCCGATTCCACCCACCTCACACACACACCGGCACACCTCAAACCCCACCGCACGAAAGCACCTCAGTACTGTTGGGAGAGGATTTGAGAGAGGCAAGTTAAAGTTGAAAATTGGCATCGTATCCCTGACCTGCCTCATGGGTACCAACTGTCATTCAGATGTTTAGTTAAACTAAATTCCCACACCACAGCCATGCTCAGTGTATCAATTGCTGATCAGGTTCCCAGTAGTCAGGGAATCTGGTGGCAAAACAGAGATTGGGATATTTGGCTCCGGAAGATATATGTCTTTATAATGCACTCCCTGTGGGCTCTGTAAAGCAGATGTCTTTTCTCCTATTCCCTGCAGCACGCTTTGCACAGGGGTTAGGCCAAAAGACCTGTTTCAATGCTGTATGAGTCTGACTATGACGGTTCTCCCTTCCACCCATTAAGCCACCTATGATGGTAGCAGTCATCAGCCCAACCCCCTCTCCAATTCTAATCCTAGCCCCGATCATACAAGTGCTTCCCAATTGTCAGGGTTTGATCAACCCACTTGAGACCACAACACTCAATCCTGAGCTCTGATTGCCAAGATTTGCTGCCACTGTAGTGTCTCCTGAAGATTTTCACATCAGCTTATTCAGCTCGTGGATAGGATTTGGGGTATTTGACAGGGCATCCACATTCCTAGAGTTTCCCATTTTTGTCAGTGTCCTTCCCAATACCTCAGAAAATATGAGACAACATTGGTCGAGTGCCTCACTTTGTAATAGCACATTACAAATTTGAATGCTGGCACATCGTCATTGGACAAGCATATGGACGTACATGGAATAGTGTAGGTTAGATGGGCTTCAGATTGGTATGAGAGGTCGGCACAACATTGAGGGCCGAAGGGCCTGTACTGTGCTGTAATGTTCTATGGTCTATGTTCTATGTAATATCTCAACTCTATCGCAAGGGTGGAAAAACGTTGGGCACCAAAAACACTCATCCCTCGTGTTTCTAATCAATGTGTTTCTCCAGCATGCACTGTGTTTCTTTCAGATTTCCAGCAGCTGCAGTATTTTGCCATTACTCGACGTGAAGAAAATGATCCCTTTTATGGGACAATCCAGAATTAGGACTCACTGCTTAAAAATCAGGGGTTACCCATTTTAAACAAAGATGAGGCACAATCTTGTGTTTCTCAGGACATCAGTGAAAAGAAAGATAAGTGAAATCTAGCGAAGCAAGCAGATGAAGGGTTTTCGGATTTGGGAATTTGGATTTGAGGTTGCAATTAGATCAGCCATGATGTTATTGAAAGTCAAAGCAGACTTGAGTTCAATGCCTACTTCTGAACTCCATAGATTTTATGGTTGCACATAAGTTTTTAATATTTACATAGGTCCTTAAGATCTGAACAGTTGAAATGGTGACTAAATGTTTAGTGTATTCAAAATCATGAAAGGCCCATGACAGATTAGAGAAACACAAAGGAAACTTGATTGAAAAATAAGCAACGAGGGCAATATGTAGGGAAACACTTTTACACAATGATTGCTAAGATCTGGAACTCATGAAAGGAGAAAACAAATTAAAGCATGATATTCCAAAGAAAATAAGGGAAATAGTTGAAAGGGAAAATTTGGCAGGGCTACAGGGAGACAGGGAGGGGGAGTAGTATTAACTGGATTGTTCTTGCTGCAAGCCTGCATGGGTTTGATAGGCCAAATGGCCTCCATCTGTACTGGAATTATGCCACCATTCCATATTGTATTAGTATGAACAATGAGTGTGAAATACGGTGGACACATTTAGGTAAATTGATTAGTTTGGCAAGATGGTTCGAGCTCCAGCTACTATGACTGTAATTAAAAATGAATATTGTTATCTTAGTAGCCAGGCTATAAGTGGGATCAGACAGAATGCCAGTTTTCTATCATACCCAACGTTAATCGGCTTTGACTTCTCAGAGAATAAAATTGACCATTCCGTAACACCGGTGTTCCATACAAACCCACCTGTTACCTGAACGGTGAAGACATCAATCTTAATTAGAAATATCTTTTGATTTTTTTTATTGCAGTAAATGTGTACAGTGATTCCCGAAGATATCAACCACTGGGTCTTGTTAAGTTGTATACTGCTGAGTTAAACAACAGTTTCCCTGTGAGTGAAGAATGCTGTGCCACCTTATATTGTGATACAGCTTCACTGTGAATACACTGCACATCATGCAAATTAAGGTCACTGAGGATCAACTGTGCTGATTGCTTCATTGTGTCTACTTCATGTCTTTACCTCTTTGTGAACAGCACTGGAGGTTTGTAATTATCCTTTCCATGAGAGCTGCAGCAAGCCATGTTATTAATAGTCTGCCTTCATGAGCAATGGGATTACTAGGAGTGACACGTCAAATTTAAGTTGAGAGCAAGCCAGTCTCCAAAGGGACAAGACGCTCACTTTGATAGACTTGGCCATTAACTTATTGGTTAGTTTTCGAAATATATATGTATCAATGGGGCAAAGAGAGGCAAATATTGTTGCAGCAAAGACCAAAATGCTTTCATGAACTTAAACAAGTTGTGTAGTATTTGCCAGGACAAAGTAAATTGGATTTACTTCTCATCAATTTGTAATACAGTCTCTATGAATCACAAGGGGATAGAGTTCTCAGTGCTTTGGTGTAGGAGTACAAAAATGATGAAGGTGTGGGGGTGTGGGGGAGAATTGCAGAATCAAGATCAATCCTTACATAATTAACAAAGAAAGACATTTAAAGACTAGTTATCACAACGTCAGGATGTTTTCAGGCCTGCCACATGTACACTGTGATTTTCTCTTGGGGTCAAATGTGGCCCTGTGGTAGTGCATGCCATCTGACTTGGGAAACATTGGGTTCAGGCTCCACGTCAGAACTTGGAGATTTTTCTCATTGACTCATGAGATGTGGGCCTCACTGGCTGAGCCAGTATGTGTTGCCCATCTTTAGAGCCCTCATTAAGTTGGTGGTGAGCTGCCTTCATGAACTGCTGAAGTCCATATGCTTTAGGTTGATGCAGCATGTTGTTAAGATGAGAATTCCAGGAAATTAATGCAACAACAGTGAATAGCTTGGAGGGGATGTTTATGCTGCCCTTGTCCTTCTAGACAGAAGTGGTCAGGGGTTTGGAAGGTGTTGTCTGAGGATCTTTGGTGGAACGCATCTTGTAGATTTTACACATTACCACTACATGAGAGTTGGTAGTGGAGGGGGTGGATGCTTGTATGTGGCTCAAGCCGAAAGGCCTGCTTGACGCTCTTGCCAACACTATTGTAGACAGATGTTCCTGCAGAAGTCAGAAAAGTAAGGATGAGGTCAAGTCTGTTCTTTCCATTTGTTGGTTCACTCATAATCTGCCGCAGATCCAGTTGAGCATTAGAACCCAACCAGCTCGAATAGTAGTGTTGCTGCTGAGCAATTCTTGGTAGTGGACATTGAAATTCCCATCCCAAGCTGATTTTGTGCCCTTGCTACCCTCTACGCTTCCTCAAGTATCATTCCACAAGGACAAGCACTGATCCATCAACTGAGGAAGACAGTCTATAGTAATCAACGGGACTTTTCCTTCTCACTGTTTGACCTGAAGCTATGAGACATGATGGTATCTGGAATCAATGCTGAGGGCTCCAAGGGTAACTCCCTCCTGTCAGTAGAGCCAAAAACAACCGAGAACTTTGAGTTAATTTTAAGCCCCAAAAATGGGTGAATTGGCGGTCGATAAAATGTTAAAATTCTAAAAAAAACCTCAAACCCATCCCCACCGTGTATCCAACCTGCCTACGTTCAGGTTTAAAAGAAGTCACGGGGACAGATTAATTAATCCCTGCTCACGAGGAGTTTTGGCTGCTAAAGCATTTAAGTTCAGCCTCATGTTTTGCCTACATCAAGTTGGAAGCATAGCCTGTCAATATTTCGAAACCTCAGGAAACTTGCTCAATCAAGGTGGTGAAGACGGCATCACAAATGTGGAGTTGCAGCCATGCTTTCACCCACCCTGGACACTCATGCTTAACTTCTCTTAGAATAGGTGTTCTCCATAATATTATTTATCCACCTCCTTGACATCCCACCTCTCCTCATAGATGATGGGGTCACATCCCCAAAGATGGGAACGACAGGCCCCTCCACCCCTTCACTTAGCTACGATCCAATTCTCCAGGGAGTAGCGAATGGGGCTACGCCCAGCTGGTGCACAGACAGCTCCAGATGCCCTGTCCATCTCTATGACATGCTTCTTCTTGCCTGAGTAGAAACCAAGCCAATTAATGCAGGTAGGCGGGGACAATTTCAAAGCTGATGATGCACGACATGTAAGGAAATTCTCCCAGATCCTGCCTCCCCTAGATATGGGTCATAAGATTGCAGGTGGCACAAATAGGGAGAAGTGACCACAAAAGTGGAGTGACAGATCATGTTGAGGAGATGGGGAAGCTGCAGAAAGACTTAGACAGGCTAGAGGAGTGGATAAAAAAGGTGGGAGTTGGAATGCAATGTGGGGAAAGTGTGAGGTAGGAAGAATAGTGATATGGACTATTCTGGATGTGAGTTTGCTCGCTGAGCTGGAAAGTTAGTTTTCAGACGTTTCGTCGCCTTTTTTTAAATTGAGAAAACATACTTTATTCATAGAATGTACAAAAAAAACCATTTATACACCTACCCAGTCATGCAAGCCGCTCCGGGTTACCCAGGAGGTACGTACACCAACTAAAGGCAAAAACAAAACAAAGAAGAAAAAAAAACAAAACAAAGAAAATACCCCGGCAGTCGATACCCCACACAGTCCCAGTTGGCCCCCTGACCAGTTGGGGAAGGCACTAGCTGGGCCCAGTTACAAGATAGGGCCCTTTTTTCTATTCTGGATGAGGGGTTTTATACGGTGGTCTTTCCCCACCGCGCCTTGGCAGTGGCTGCCCCAAGCTTTAGCGCGTTCCTCAGCACATAGTCCTGGACCTTGGAGTGCGCCAATCTGCAACACTCGGTCGGGGGCAGTTCTTTCAGCTGGCACACCAGCAAGTTGCGGGCAGAACAAAGAGCATCTTTCACCGCTTTGATGGTCCTGCAGGCGCAGTTGATGTTGGTCTCGGTGTGCATCCCAGGAAACAGCCCATAGAGCACGGAATCCCGTGTCACGGAGCTGCTCGGGACGAACCTCGACAAATACCACTGCATCCCCCTCCAGACCTCCTGCGCATAGGCACACTCCAGAAGGAGGTGATCGACAGTCTCGTCCCCCCCGCAGCCACCTCGAGGGCAGCGTGCGGTGGTGCAGAGATTCCGGGCATGCCTAAAGGATCGCACTGGCAGAGACCCTCTCACCACCAGCCAAGCAATGTCCTTGTGCTTGTTTGAAAGTTCGAAAGAGCGAGGGTGGTGTTCGGTACGTCCTTTCCCCCATTTTCCAGGTCTTTGTACATGGTGTTCCTGCGGACCCGCTCCATCCTCGACCCCCAAATGAAGTGGAAGATGGTCCGGGTGACCGCAGTGGCGCAGATCCAGGGAATAGGCCAGGCTTGCGCCACATACAACAGTACCGAAAGCCCCTCGCACCTGACAACCAGGTTCTTACCCGCGATGCAGAGGGACCGGAGTGTCCACCTGCCCAGCTTCTGCTTCAGTTTGGTGATACGCTCCTCCCAAGTCTTAGTGCACACCCCAGCTCCACCGAACCAAACACCCAGCACCTTCAGATAGTCTGTCCTGCCGGTGAAGGGGACGAAGGAGCGGTCATCCCAGTTCCCGAAGAACATGGCCTCGCTCTTACCCCTATTGACTTTGGCACCCGAGGCCAGTTCAAACTGGCCACAGATGTCCAACAGCCTACTCACCGACCGACAATCGGTGCAGAAGACGGCGACGTCATCCATGTACAGGGAGGTCTTGACCTGAAGGCCACCGCTGCCTGGAATAGTCACACCCTTCAGGCTCATGTCCTTCCTGATGGATGCGGCGAAGGGGTCCACACTGCACACGAACAAGGCAGGAGAGAGCGGGCAGCCCTGCCTGACTCCAGATCTGACGGGAAAACTGTCCGATTCCCACCCGTTGATCGAGACTGCGCTAACGATGTTGGTGTAGAGCAGCCGGATCCAATTGCGGATGCCCTCCCCGAACCCCAATTTGGAGAGGACGTCCCTCATGTAAGCATGAGAGACCCTGTCGAAGGCCTTCTCCTGATCCAGGCTGACAAGCCAGGTGTCCACCCGCCTGTCCTGCACGTAGGCGATCGTATCCCTGATGAGCGCGAGGCTCTCAGCGATCTTCCTGCCCGGCACAGCACAGGTTTGGTCAGGGTGAATCACCGACTCCAGGACAGACCTGACCCCGTTGGCTATGACCTTGGCCAGGATTTTGTAGTCCACGTTCAAAAGTGAAATGGGATGCCAATTCTTAATTTCTTCCCTCTCCCCCTTCCTCTTGTAAATGAGGGAGATGATGCCCTTCCTCATGGACTTGCACATTTCCCCTGCCCGAAGCACACTATCGTACACCTCCAGCAGGTCCTGGCCGACCAGGTCCCACTTAGCAGAATACAGCTCGACCGGTAAGCCGTCGTTCCCAGGAGTCTTATTCCTCTCCAAGGACTTGAGGGCTCTGGTCAGCTCGTCCAGGGATATCGGCCGGTCCAGCCACTCCCACGTGCCATCATCTAAGACCTCCGTGATAGACGACAGGAACGACTCGGAGGCCGTGCTGTCCGTGGGCTTCACGTTGTACGGTCTGGCATAGAAGGATCTTCTGATCCTCAAAATGTCGGGCCGAGACGATGTCACTGAGCCGTCATCCTCCTTCAGCCGGCGAAGCACAGAGCTCTCTTTGTGCACCTTCTGAAAGAAGAAACGCGAGCACATCTCGTCCTGCTCCACAGAGCGGACCCTGGACCGGAAGATTATCCTGGAGGGCTCCGTGGCGAAGAGCGAGGCTTGCTGGCCCCTCACCTCGCAGAGGTCCTCTGGGGCATCGCCCCCCCATCAGCTGCAGAAGGAGCAGGTTCTGCATCCTTTTCTGGAGTCGCGACAGCTTTTCCCACCTCTCTCTCGCCTTCCGAACACCCTTGAGGACAAAGAACCTCTCGATGTTCTCCTTCACCGTCTCCCACCAGTCACCCGGAGACTCAAAGAGGGGTTTCACGGTTCTCCAACCAGCGTACTCCCTCTTAAGCTCCTCGACGTTCTCTGGGGTCAACAGAGTCGTGCCGAGCTTCCACGTCCCCTTGCCGGCCTGCTGGTCATCTTGTAAGTGACAGTCGGCCAGCAGGAGGCAGTAGTCAGAGAAGAATACTGGCTCGACGCCGGTGGACCTGACTGAGAACGCCCGTGACACAAACAGGAAGTCTATCCTTGAGCGGATAGACCCGTCTGGCCGCGACCAGGTGTATCCCCGCTGTGCTCCGTCTGCAGGGGTGCTGAAGACGTCGAGCAGGTTGGCGTCCTTCACTATGCCCATCAGGAATCTGGACATGATGCCCAGTTGACTCCCCCCACCTGCTGTCCCCACGCCGGATGTTCTATCTGCATCGATGATGCAGTTGAAGTCTCCGCCTAGGATGACCGGCCTGGACGTAACCAGCAGGGGCGGAAGCCGCTGCAGGACGGCCAGCTGCTCACTCCGTACCGCTGGGGCGTACACAGCCACAGGGGAGTGTTCCTGTAGGTGACATCAGCCACTAGGAGGCGAGCCCCCCACCACCTCCTGAACTTGAGAGATGATGAAGTTGCGCCCCCGCAGCAGAATAGCCAGGCCCAAGGAGCGACAGTCGTTACCCCCCGACCAGATCGAAGGCCCACAGGTCCAGCCGCCGGAACAAAGTGGTGTCCTTCCTCATCTGTATGTAGGAAGGACACCACTTTGACTGGGACAACACATCCATCCTAGGACAAGCCAAACAGAGACACGCACAAGAATTCCTAGAGGCATGGAATTCCAACTGGAACTCCATCAACAAACACATTGATTTGGAGCCCATCTACCATCCCCTGAGAAAAAGAACAGTTGTTGTAGTTGGACCGTTCCGTACCACCTGTCCTTCGTGGAGAAATTTTTGAAGGGAAACACCTTTGACCACACGGCCGTCAGGCAGTGGTCAGCACGTTGTATCTTCGAGACCCTTCGGGGAAAAGGAGAGAGTGGATCCCGTCGTGTGGTTCCCCATGCAGACTGCCAAAGTCGTTTGGCAGAATGCCTCAGCGCCAGAACTTTCAAACAAGCACAAGGACATTGCTTGGCAGGTGGTGAGAGGGGGTCTGCCAGTGAGATCCTTTCTGCATGCCCGGAATCTCTGCGCCACCGCACGCTGCCCTCAAGGCGGCTGCGGGGGGGACGAGACTGTCGATCACCTCCTTCTGGAGTGTGCCTATGCGCAGGAGGTCTGGAGGGGGATGCAATGGTATTTGTCGAGGTTCGTCCCGAGCAGCTCCGTGACACTGGACTCCGTGCTCCACGGGCTGTTTCCCGGGACGCACACCGAGACCAACATCAACTGCGCCTGCAGGACCATCAATGCGGTGAAAGATGCTCTTTGTTCTGCCCGCAACTTGCTGGTGTGCCAGCTGAAAGAACTGCCCCCGACCGAGTGTTGCAGACTGGTGCACTCCAAGGTCCAGGACTACGTGTTGAGGGACGCGCTAAAGCTTGGGGCAGCTGCCGCCAAGGTGCGGTGGGGAAAGACCACCATATGAAACCCCTCATCCAGAATAGAAAAAAGGGCCCTATCTGGTAACTGGGCCCAGCTAGTGCCTTCCCCAACTGGTCAGGGGGCCAACTGGGACTGTGTGGGGTGTCGACTGCCGGGGTATTTTCTTTGCTTTGTTTTTTCTTCTTCTTTGTTTTGTTTTTTTCCTTTAGTTGGTGTACGTACCCTCTGGGTAACCCAGAGCGGCTTGCATGACTGGGTAGGTGTATAAATTTTTTTTTGTACATTCTATGAATAAAGTATGTTTTTTCAATTTAAAAAAAGGTGACGAAACGTCTGAAAACTAACCTTCCAGCTCAGCAAGCAAACGTATATCCAGAACCCCAACCTGAGCTACAAATCTTCTCAAAACTTGCTATATGGACTGTTTTCGAAATGGGGGAAGGCTTCAGAAATCTGCAGCACAAAGGGAGCTGGGAGTCAGAGTTCAGGATTCTGTAACATGCAGTTTCAGTTGAGATGTCGGAAGGCAAATGCTATGTTAGCACTTATTTTGGGAAGCTAGAATACAGGAGTAGGGATGCTCTGCTAAGCCTGTAGAAGGCTCTGGTCAGATGGCATTTGGAATATTGTGAGCAGTTTTGGGCCCTGTACCTAAGGAAGGATGTGCTGACCTTGGAGACTGTCACAAGGAAGTTTATAAGTATGATGCCTAGGATGAAGGGCTAGTCATATGAGGAGCGGTTGAGGACTCTGCGCCTGTGCTCAATGGAATGTAGAAGGATTATAGGGGCGTGCTGATTGTAACTTATAGAATACTGAAAGGCCTGGATAGAGTTTATGTGGTGGAAATGTGTCCACTAGTAGAAGAGACTTGGACCAAAGGACAGAGCCTCAGAATGAAGGCATGACCCTTTAGAACTGATCCAAGGAGGAATTTCTTGAGCTAGTGGGTGATGAATCTTTGGAACTCATTATCACACAGGGCTGTGGAGGCCAATTCACTGAATATATTTAAAGCAAAAACTGATGAGTTACTGATCAATAAGGGGATCAAGGATTACAGGGGAGAAGGCAAAAGAACTGGGTTGAGATACTTTAGAGCCATGATCAATTGGCAGAGCAGGCCATATGGGCCGTATGGCCTAATTCGGCTCCTACGTATTATGGCCTTATCTGTCTGAACAGGTTGATGAAAAATATCGAAAATAGCTTTGATTTGTTTGTTGTGGTGAACTAAAAGGGAAAGCTATTTGTGTAACCCTGCCAAACAGTTAACAAGATGGCCATTTGGCAATGACTGCAAATGTCGTTGATGATAATGAGTTAGCATGCACTCGGACCTTGATAAAGAATGATTTCAATTTAATGGTAGGCAAATGATAAAGGCTGAACTTTGAGAAAATGGTATAAAAATGCTTTTGTGTGTGTTTGACAAGATATAGTAAGGCATCTGGTGGTCCATTTCAAATGGTTCTGATTGGATAGCAAATCAGAAATTAATTTCAATTGTGTGTAGAACTTTTTCTTTGATGAACATGGCATACAAGATTTAAAATCTTGTGCAATAGTTGTAGCATGAAATATACAGTGCTGTTAAATCTCAGGGCACTATATAACACAAAACATCACATTATTTTTGCATAATGGATCAATTGACTGTCTTTTAACCAGACAGACATCCTGTCCATTGAATATTTTAGCTATGTGTAACATCACAGAAGCACTGTCAAATCAAATCGATTTAAAAGATATGGTCAAGTTGGAGTCAAATGTTTAATGAAGGACAGAATTGCTTATTTCAAATAACCATAAGGCTAATCTGATCTAGTTAGTCAAATCAAGGTCACCTCAAATTTAGGCTTATTTGTTTGTATAACCAAGGAAGTTCTTTCTGAAGCTTCTTCTAATCGCTTTCTCCACTATCCCCTTGAGGTGAAGATTTGAATTGGTTGAAATACTGCTTTGATTTCAAAGTTGACCATTTCAAATGATCGGAAAATTTAAGTTCTTTTAACATGATGAAGAGCTGTTTTGGTCGCACGAGCAAATTATTTTATGTACCCAAGATGAGATGAAAGAACATGAGTCTAACAGATTTTAAGTTATTTGGTATGATCATAGATCATAGAATCCCTGCGGAAACAGCCCATTGACCCAACAAGTCCACACCGACCCTCCAAGCATCCCACCAGACCCACCAGCCCACATATCCCTGAACGCACACCAGGCAATTTAGTATGCCAATCCACTTAGCCGGCACATCTTTGGACTGTGGGAGGAAACCGGAGCGCCCAGAGGAAACCCACATAGGCACAGGGAGAATGTGCAAACTCCACACAGACACTCACCCAATGGTCAAATTGAGCCTGGGTCCCTGGTGCTCTGAGGCAGTAGTGCTAATCCCTGAGCTACTGTGCCCCCCATTTTTTCACAGTTAGACCCCGCATCATGGACAGAACCATTTTATACGACTAGGTGTAATTGTTTGTAACATTTTGCCAGAAAAACTGATGGAAACTAACTCAACATTACTTTCAAAGGAATATTTGAATGAATGATTGGTTGTCACATGTATCTTGAAGATAAAGTGAATGTGCTTTCTCACCTCAAAAACACCTTGAAAGAACAACAGAGTTTTCTACAGACCAGAGGATTCAAACCAATATAACAGTGCTTTCAAAGATTCAGCACTTAGCCAATGGGCAAAATAACCATCTTTGATGTTTCTGTATTTAAGCCATTCAGTTCCGTAGAATATTTCAGTCAGTGTGTCAATGTAGATTCTGGTGCAACTCCAACTATCTGATGTAAGAAATTACCCACCCATTTCCTGTAAATGAAAAGCAGGACAACTCCAACAAGGCCCATTAGACCCTCATCAATCTACTCTCGACCGTGAGTGAAAAGATAGGAGGATTCATCACCAGTGCTGTAAAGCAGCACTTAGTTTCTAATAACCTGCTCAGTTTGGTCACCAGGTCCTGGCCCCGTTACAACATTGACTCAAACATTGATGGAAAAGCAGAATCCCAGAGGTAATGTAATGGTGACTTACCTTGAAAATTCAAGGCAGCATTTGACCAAGGGTGGGGTCAAGGAGCTGTAGCAAAACTAGCGTCAGAGGAGCTTGTGCTAGGCATGACTTCAAACCCAAAGAAAGATGGCTCTGGGTGTTAGAGGTCACTCATCTCAGCTCTAGGTCAAATCAGCAGGAGTTCCTCAGAGTAGTGTCCCAGGCCTAACCATGTTCAGCTGCTTCATTTATGGTTTACGTGACATTGTAATTGGAGATGTTCACTGATAGAACACGTGTACAGCATCATTAACGACTTCTCAGATGCTGAAGCAGTCAATGTCAAAACGCAGCAAAACCTGAACAAAATCTACGTTCGGGCTGACAAGATTCACATCACTCAAGTGTAGGGAATAACCACCTCCAAAATGAGAAAATCTAACTATTATCATTTAATAGTCAATGGCATTACCATCATTTGAATCTCCCACTTTTAGGATGCTAGGATTTACTTGACCAAAAACCGAATTGGACTAACAATATGAAATAAAGTGGCTGAAAGAGCAACTCCGAAGCAAGGAATCCTACAGTGGCTAACTAACCCTTTATCTCCTCCAAAGCCTGTCTACCACCTGCAGTGCCCATGTCATGATTTTGATGGAATATTCCCCACTTTCCCAGATGAGTCAGCTTCAACAGCCTTCAAGAAGCTTCACACCATCCAAACAATATCCTAAGAAATGATGGCAACTGTGTCATGCATGTTATTTAATCATGTGGTGGAATATTTTACCTCCCCCTTAGGAAGTGTGGGGACAGACCATTGGCAATCTCTCCACCCCACTTCCAACTAAGGCTCTGCAGTAGCATCCCGCTGCTGATATTACTTCAGCAATAGGCAGTGAGATGGAACTCTTAATGTGTTAAGCATTGGGAAGGGGGACCTACTGAAGCCAACTGCCTGCCTTTCCTTCCAAATCCACTACAACCACCTTCCCTGTGAATCCCATCATAATCTGTGATCTGGAATGTTTTGGTCCCTCCAGAAGCCCACGGTGCTAAATCTTCTAGATTTTGTCCCTTGACTAATTGGACATCAACACTTTGTGCCTAAACCAATTGTTGTCTGATTGGATTCTCATTGAATACACTCACTATAACTTGACTTTCTTTTCTTAGGTTTACTTCTACCTCAAGAATATAGAGGTCAAGACACTTGAGCAAACTCAAATGTGAGAAGTATTGATTAGTAAATCAGGGGACATTTTATTAATTCTCTTCCATTGTTCCTATTGCAGGATTGTGCATTGCATTCCTTCAGAGTTAAACAATCTGTACCATATGGTTTCATCTCTGTAGGTTGTAACTTCTGTTTCATCAACAATAGCATTCAATCTGATAAGGCAGTGATGCATGCCCACTTGTCCCCATACTAAGGTTAAAATTAATGAAATGTCCATTGGTATAAGCTCATTCTGTTAAGCCTGAGATGATTGTGTCACAATAAATCAAGCCACAGTATCCCTGGAGTCGTTGCAACATTTGAAGATTAAAGAATGGACCAAGTTTCTGTATTAAATATTGCTATTTATTACATAGAATTGTTTAGCTGTAGTTAGAATATATTTATGAACCATCAATACATGATTCTACTTGTTAAAACTCTAACTCACTTAAAAAGCGCACCCTACATTGAGACATAGACAGGCACAAGAAAATATGGATAACCTGGGTAGAGGGGAAGGCTGAGAATATGGTTCCATGGGTCCCATCAGAAGTTACCCTTCTGACTTGTCGGAAGTTGCTGCTCCTCAATTTTCCTATTCTGGGTGCTTTCATTTGCATGCAGGAGGCAAAAACTGAATGGCTCCTATTCAAGCTTTTGCTTCATTGATTTAAGAGCCACAGGTTATTGATGAGGGGAGGTAAATTGATTTTCTTCAGGCATTCGAAGTTTTTTGACTTCAGAGGATCACAGATTTACTGTAGCACAGAAGGAGGCCATTCGGCCCATCGTATCTGCACTGATTCTATTACCGAGTGCAAATCTTTCGCCTTTTTTAACCCCATTTCCCTTCACACCGTTTCTACCCAAATTGGTCTCTCCAGTGACCCCTTTAATGCTTCAATAGCAGTGTACCCACCACATTTTTAGGCAATGCCTTCCATAAGCTAAATACTCACTCGGATTTTGGCTTCTGGAGCATTCTGAATCATCTGCTTCAAATCAAATCTTTTTTTGGACTGTAATATATCTGACAAAGACTCATCAACAATTCTGCCTGTTATGAATTCTGGTTTCAAAGCTCTGTTGGCACAATTATTCACTAATCTGGAGAGATCATTTTTAAAAAATTTTCTACAGATTCCGCTAGATGTTGAACACTTCTTTTAAATCTCTTACTTTCATAAACTTTATTAGTTGTCAGGTTAAGTTAATTTTCAAAAGCTTATCCAGGTCTGCCGTCCTTATTAATCTGGTACTCTCTCGTCTGGCAATCACTGTGGTCAAGGACCTATGGCACTTCTGACACTGTATTTCTATCGAGCTTGTACTTGCATAAGTAGAAGGATCGTTAGCAATGCTGTGAAAGTAACTCGAATTGCATTGAGTAAAGAGATCACTTCACATCCTCAAAAACAACAGCTTTTTAATCTGTATGCCTTACTTTTTAAACATGTTTCAAGGCTTCAGTGCTGACTCAGACAAGAGACCTCCCATCGTCTTGCAAATTCCCTGGTCCAGTAAAGGCTGTGTCCTAAGGCTGATTGATTATGAAGTTATGACCTTTAGAATGTCTTCAAAAATATTTTTGCCTTCTTTCATGCTTTGATTTATAAAATCATCAACCGTCTGTCCTATTGAGTACAACAGTGAGTTACTTGTTCAGTTTGTGATTTATGTGCTTAAATTCGAAGTGATTCTGTACCTTAAGGTGAAAACAAGGTGTTGGAGTATCGCAGCAGGCTTGGCAGTACCTGTAGAGAGAGGAACAGTGGTAAGCTTCTTTTTTGCGTTTAGTTTGACCTTTACACAGAATTCATTTTCTGTTCTTTTGTTTCAGGTCTCTGCCACTCACTCAGTTTTGATCTTACATTTGTTTCTTAGAAATCCTTTCCAAATATTTTTACGGACAGTTCAGATTTTCCAAAAATTTTAAACTAAATAGAAGCTTTTCTTTCTGTTACTTGTTTTATACCAAAATCTGTCACAGAAATAAAGCCCCGATTCACTGATTGAAATCTAATCAATAGCATTTCAAAGATCAAAAACTCCTCCTCTGGCTATTGTGTTCTCTGGCCTGTTATAGAAACAGACCTTCGGTCCAACCAGTTCATGCTGACCATAATCCTAAACTAAATTAGCCCCACCTACCCGCACTTAGCTCATGTCCCTCCAAACATTTCTTATTCATGTACTTATCCAAATGTCTTTTAAACACTGTAACTGTAACTGTACCCACATCTACCAATTTCTCTGGAAGTTCATTCCTTGCATGAATGTATGTGTGTAAAAGAAATTGCCCCTCATATATTTTTTAAAATCTTCTTTTCTTTTAAGGTGAAATGAGAATATATTCCCTAGTCTTGAAATTCACCACTCCTAGGACAAAAGAAAACACCACCAGCCAATCACCTTATCTGTACCGCTCGTGATTTTATAAACATCTAGGTCACCTCTCAACATTGTATCCTTCTGTGAAAAAATGTTCCAACCTATCCAGCCTCTCCTTATAACTCAAGCCTTCCTTTCCTGGCAATGTCCTTGTAAATGTTTTTCTAGTCCCTCTCCAGCTTGATAATATCCTTCCTATAGCAGGGAAACCAGAAGTGGACACAGTATTCCATAAGTGGCCTAACCAATGTCCTGCACAACTCAACATGATGTCTCAATGCCTATGCTCAAAGGTCTGAGCAATGAAGGCAAGTGTGCTAAATGCATTCTTAACCAACTTGTCAATATGTGATGCGAAGTTCAAAGAGTTATGTACCTGAACCCCTAGGACTCTCCATTCTACAGCACTACCCAAGGCCCTACTTCTAATTGTATACATTATTCTACATTAGTTTTACAAAAATGCAAAACTTCACAATTATCCAAATTAGCTCTATCTGTCATTCCTTAGCCCACTGACCTAATTGATCAAGCTCTTTGTAATCTCAGAACCTTCTTTGTTGTTCACTACACCACCAATTTTGGTGTCATCTACAAACTCTCAAACCATTGTTTCTATATTTTCATCTCAATCATTGATATAAGTGATAAACAAAAGTAGAACCATTACCAATCTCTGTGCTAACGCCACTGGCAACAGGCCTCCAATCTGAAAAGTAACCCATCACCACCAACCTCTGTCTCTGCCATTCAACTAATTTTGTACCCAATTTGCAAGCTCACTTTCAACCCCACCCATATGACCTAACTTTGTTAATTAGTCTACTTAACGGAGCCCCTACCATTGCTCTTGGTTACTTCCTCAATAAACTCAATCAACTCGTGAGACAAGATTTTCTCTCACATAAAACCAGGCCGACTATCCCTAATCATTCCTTGCTTCTCCAAGTGAATATAAATCCTATCTTTCAGAATCGCCTCCATCAGCCTACCCATCACCAAAGTCAGATTCACAGGTCTATAGTTCCCAGGCTTTCCCTTACAGCCTTTTCTTAATAAGGGCACAATATTAGCCGCTCTCCAGCCATCCAGCACCTCATTCATTGTTAGAAATGCTACAAATGTTTCTGCTAGGTTCCTTGCAATTTTCTCCCTAATTTCCCACAATGTCCTCAGACAGACTAAATCAGGTTCCAGAGCCTTATCCGCCTTTATTTTTAAGACCTCCAGCAGTTCCTCTTCAGTAATACAAACTGTTTTCAAAACATCAGTATTTATTTCCCTGAGGTCAAAGCCTCCATTTCTTCCTCGACAATAAAAACTGATTAAAATATTCATTTACAATCTCTCCAATCTCCTGAGGTTCAGATCAAAGACTACCTCTTTGATCTTTTAAGGGCTCCTACTCTCTCACTCGTTGATCTCTTGCTTTTAACGTACTTGTAGAATCACTTTGGATTATCTTTAACCACATCTGCCAAGGCTATCTCATATCCCCTCATTGCCTTCCTGATCTCCCTGTTAGGAATGCTCCTCCATCCTTTACATTGTTCGAGATTCATTTGAACCCAGTTGTCTATATCTAATGTACGATTCTCTTTTTAATTCTTGAATAGAACCTCAATATTTTTATTCATCCATGGTTCCCCAATCCTCCCAGCCTTATCCTTCACTCTAACAGGAAGATCGTGACTCTGAACTCTTGATATCACACTTTAAAAAGCCTCCAACTTGCCAGTCATCCCTTTACTCAGAATCAGTCTATGCCAATCAACTTTGTGAATGTTCCTGTCTCATACCATTAAAATTTGCCTTTCTCCAATTAACAACTTTAACTTCAATTGAAGGCTTTTCTAGAATATTTTAAAACTGATGGAATTATAATCATTTGATATAAAGTGTTCCCCTACTAAAACTTCAGTCACTTGCCCTGTCTTATTACTCGAGAGAAGGTCACATTCTTCTCCTTCTCTAGTAGGGACATTTATACATTTAATAAAATTTTCTTGAACACATTTAACGAATTCTTCATCATCCAAACCTTTAACACTCCAGTGATACCCCAGTCAATGTTTGGAAAATTAAGATCACTTCCTATTACAACTTTATTATTCTTACATATAGCTCTGACTATTAGGGTTCCCATAGTACAATACCACCCACGTAATCATTCCTTTCTCATTTATAATTTCAGCCCATATATTTTCACTGGACAATCTTTCAGAAACATCTTCTCTAGTTATTAGCAGTGATCATAACAAATTTAAATTCCTCTTAAACTTTCTCTGTTGGGCACATGAAAGCAAACAGTAGTAATGCATAAAAGCAAAATACTGTGGATGTTAGAGAGCTGAAATAAACCCAAAGAATGGTTCAGGAACTCAGCAGATTTGGCAGCATCTGTAGAAAGAGAAACAGAGTTATTTTTTTTAAAGTCAGAAATGACTCTTCCTCAAAATTAAAAGGTCTTTAATTTTTTTATATACCTTTATCAGTGACAAAGGATGAACAGTGGAGCAAATGGTCCACAGGCCCACCAAAAAAGGCAAAGGGATTGGTGATCAAATTGAAAGGGGCTAAACAATGTAAAATGGGTAAAGTCAAAGTGTGAAAAGGAGAGAATGGGGCCTCTCTTCTAAGAGCAAAGTAAACGAAACACGAACAAAATGAGCCTCTGAGGGGATGATAATATAGGGAAAAAATGGAGAACAGACAAAATGTGGTCCATTTCTGAAGGTTCTGTGATAGATCCTTGATCAGTATGGGAATGAAGGGTTATAGGGAAAACATAGGAAAGTGGACGTAAGGAATGTCAGATCGGCCATGACCATATTGAATGGCGAAGCAGGGTCAAGGGACAGAATGGCCTGCACCAGTTCCTATTCCTTGTGGCTTTGTGACATAGAATTCAAAACAGAGACCTCCAGTCCTTAAAGTAGCAATGCATGACTCGCTAGGCAAGGAAATTTTATTTCTCACAAGGCTTACAGCTTGTATTGAACAACTTGATGGAGACAGTGATGCCTTCCAATCACATCACAAATAGGAAGGAAATTAGACAATTAGAAGCACCACTATTATCATCAATCACACATATTATTTTTAGTTTTGGTGGTAATTTTATTGTCAGCACTGAAGTGCGGGCGAGCAATAGCCGGGAATATTATTAGGGACTGCAATGGCATCCTTGTCTGTAACTTCAGCGAAATAGTGCAGTGGATTTCACCCAGATAACAATCATGTGGGAGGTCAAAATGAAGAAAATGGGAATCAAAAATAGGATGAGACCTGCAATGAGCTGCAAGAGTGTGTGGCAGAAGGATTGCAATAGCCAGGATCCATCCAGGCTATAAAATGAATGATTTAATCATGTGGCTGGGCAAGAAAATTCAATCAGATTTACCCTCTTCCCAGGGAAATCAGAGTGAATGATTTGGAGAGGAATAGCCCCTGGATCGTTGCTGCTGCATTCCTTTGTACCTTTATGGTTTTAAAGTAAATCAGTAGTTAAACGGAAAGCGGTTCATCCGCGTATGATTAGGAAGGAAAGATTGTCATGTTTTTAAGGTTTTTTTTTAATGATTGAAAAGAACCACATTTGCAATTTTCAGTGGAATGTAGATGCAATCATACATCAGGCATACTATTCCAGATGTTTGCCTTTTCTTTTAAAATCAATTCATAGATTTGAAGTGTACCAAAATGCATTGGTATTCTCCAATTAATATACAACCTCTAATTGAGTGTGATAGATGAGTGCTGTCCTTCCATCTGTGAAAGACTATGGGAGCAAATCAAGCAATAAATAGAGTTTTGAGAAGATTTGTAGCTCAGGTTGAGGTTCTGGATATGAGTTTGCTCGCTGAGCTGGAAGGTTAGTTTTCAGACGTTTCGTCACCATTCTAGGTAACATCATCAGTGAGCCTCCGATGAAGCGCTGGTGTTATGTCCTGCTTTCTATTTATCTGGTTAGGTTTCCTTGGGTTGGTGGATTCTCCAGCATCTGCAGTTCCCATTATCTCTGATACCTTTAATAACCTAACCACTTTTCTGTAAATAACAGTGTGACTTTGTTACATGTTTTTAACCTGAGACTGAGTTGTTGAACAAATGATTGTGAAATTTGTACCCAAGACTGTTAAACTTACCACATTTATTTGCAGTTAGTACTCATAATAATCTGGACATAGCAGCATTTAATAAAATGGTTGTGTGTTTCACCAAGATATGAGTGAATTATTTCAGGAGTTCTAAGGAGGATCCACAAAAAAAGGACTGAAATGAATCTTAATTGAGTCTGAGGGCCATAGTAAACAAAAGGCTGCTTGAATGTTCACCATTTTGTAGAAATCTTAAAGTATATTATAAATCAAACAATATCATTGATTTTTCAACTGACAAACAAATTATATATCACTGCAAGAATCATTATCTTCCACTGTGTCCTTTAACTTTATTTGATAATAATGGAAATATACTCTGGTTTTAAAAATAAATGGTGTTCAATATTCAGTACATGCATCAATGTTTTTCAAGACAGAGATATTCTTCATGGTACTTTGTCATGTATATCACCATCTTGAAATAACAATGAATCTGCTGAAGTAAACAAAGAATCATGGATGCTGGAAATCTGAACCAGAAACAGAAATTGCTGGAAAATCTCAACAGGCCTGGTAACATCTGTGAAGAGAAAGCACAGTTAATGTTTCAGGCCCAGTTACCCTCTTTCAGAGTTAGTAGTAATTAGGGAAAGGTGGTTTATATATGCTGGAGACAATGTGTGATGGGTTGTGGAGAGTGTGGTTAAGGAGGAAGCAATGGGTGGAGTTGGCACTGGTAGGCAACTGGAAGATCTGGAAAGAGACCCTGAGAGGCTCTCCACAAAAATGACTACTTGTTTTGCAATTTTTGCTTCAATTTAGTATTTAGCCAAAATGTTCCATTTGGAGCACTTGCATTTAAATTGGGCAGAATTTCCCAGATAGGTCAAGGTGAGATCTGGTGTATGTGAGGTGGTAAATTATTAGAACTTGACAATGGTTTGGGATGCCAACATCATCCCAGTTTTCCTGGGATGTTTCTGGTGGGAAAACAATTGAGCCACTAAAAAGACAATTAAGAACACCTTTCCCGACAGCACCTGCATTCAACGCAATGGTTTCACCTCAGAAGGGTCAAAGAAGAAAGTGAACAAAAGGAAGAAACATTCCAGTGAAATTGGTTTTGATCTTTTTTATGTTAAAGAGATCAAGCCATGCTCAGGTGAGAAGTTGCTGTTCAAATTACTTCTTCACTCAGAAAATATGATCACTTGTTGATGGATGATTTGAAGAACTTGGGGAAACACTTCACTCATCTGGCACTTCACCCTTTTCTACCCTTTGCATGGAGCAAGCAGAACTTCTGTAGTTCCACCTTGGCCCTCAGAAAATGTGGCATAGTAAAACCCACAGCACTGCCAACATCCCTGGAAATAGCAGGGGACACAACTGCAATTATCTTCTCCTTAGCTATACATATTAGCAAAGTGTGGATGAGGAGGATATACCAATCCAGATGGAATGAATTAAGGTCGACAACACAAGGTTCAGTGGCAGAGATTCATGTCCCTAAAGGACACTCGTGAACAAGATCGTTTTCTCTGAAAATCAACAATGGATTCATGGTCGTTAGCAGGCTATTAATTCCAGATTTTCTTTTAATTAAATTCATATTCAAGTCTACCATGGTGGGATTCGAACCTGGGTCCCCAAAACATGACCTGGGTCTGTGGATTACCAGCTAGGTTGTCACCCCATCATGTGACGAGAGTTGTTTGATCAATTGTTCTTGTATGTAAAGAAAAAGAAATGAGTAAAACTGAAAAGCTGTGAAAAGGGGTACTCTGCAGGAAATTACAGTGATGTTGGCACTCAGATATGTTATGCTAATTTGGACCTGAGGAGGGTTGGAAAGTCAGAATTGCTTCCAGATTGGACAAACCACACTTCTACTGCTGACTTTTGCCAGTCACTTCTCTCTACACTCACTTGGTTGGAGATGTTATTCTCTCCCTTAGAGCACTCACCTTAATGCAACACCACTTGACCCTGAGGAGCAGGCTCTCCTCCCATAGATTCTCTGCATTTCTGCAGCTTAAAAAAGGCCACAATAATCTAAGCTAGTAAGAGCTGCCGATGCTGGAGTCTGAGATAAACAGCGTGGAGCTAGAGGAACACCACAGGCCAGGCAGCATCAGAGGAGCAGAAAAACTGAAGTTTCGGGTCAGGACCCTTCTTCAGAAAAAAAAACACAATAATCTAAATGCCTGTGCACCTCTCTAATCTTCTCTTATTGTACCTCTGATTAGAAATCCAACCTTTGACAAAATAGGTACCTGATCACTAGATGGAGAGCTCAGAAGGGGGAATGCCGATGGGAACATTTTGGACAAGCTAGTAATTCAGAAATCTAATTCCTGGCCGAAAAATGGTTCCATAATTCCAGCAGGGGCTGAATGTCTCAGATTTGAATTATTTCCATGGCCTTCTTGGTTCTAGGAAATCCTTTTAACAAGAAATGACTGCCTTTGTGGCGACACATTTCTTTAGGAGGTGAAAGGAAGGCATTTCTTAAGTTGCTCTGTAGATTAAAGAGAAAACAAAGTGTGATCATTTCAAGTGGCATTAACCTGGAGATGAAACCATGAAAGCAAGCCTCGCACCTGCTGAGATCAATCGATCAAACAATAATGGAGAGATGATTTCAAACGTAATAGACTCATGTATGCACACAACTTATCATACACTCACTCAGACACTCACACCAGCATCCCTATAAACATGTGTAGGCACAAAATCACAATTAACATGTTAAAGGCAACATACATGTTCAAGTTGTAATGGGATTCTAATCTCAATCTTTTCTTTTACCCCCATATTCCTGATAAATTATTAAATTCCTGGGATCTGACACTTTATTTTTGAGAGAATTTTGTTTTTCTCCATTGATAGTTTGATGTACTT
Source organism: Stegostoma tigrinum (assembly GCF_030684315.1). Lineage (NCBI taxonomy): Eukaryota > Metazoa > Chordata > Chondrichthyes > Orectolobiformes > Stegostomatidae > Stegostoma > Stegostoma tigrinum. The sequence goes on along the minus strand of NC_081364.1, from coordinate 56,780,980 downwards.
GGAAATTTAATAGCTTTCCACAGTGTATCTTATGAGGCTATGCCTTTCTCAGAAGGTAGAGAGGTAGCAATCAATCACAGCACATCTCCAGATACTGTTCAGACAACCACCAAGCCCAGAGATAACAAGGTGTAGAGCTGGATGAACACAGCGGGCCAAGCAGCATCAGAGAAGCAGGAAGGCTGACGTTTTGGGCTGGTCTAGGCCCGAAACGTCAGCCTTCCTGCTCCTCTGATGCTGCCTGACCTACAGTGATCATCCAGCTCTACACTTTGTTATCTCAGATTCTCCAGCATCGGCAGTTCCTACTATCTCTGACACCACCAAGCCCAACCAAGACACATTGATTTATTCCCTGTTGATGTTCTCTCTGATTTCTTTTATGAGGTTGTTATCACTTTTGATAGAGATCAGGAACAAAGTTTTGTTTGGAAATCTGAAAACCCAAATAGTTGCTTAAAGAGTGAAGCCAGAGAGTTCACTGTTTAAAACAAAAGAACTTTGTTGCACAGAAATCAAAGGACATGTGTATTAATAACTGTACTCAGTATCTTTAACGTAACTGAATACTTAAGGCAAAAATTAAACACAGTTACATCGACTCTAATTAACTTTCTTAAGTAAAGTTTCTTTGACATCCAATAGATTTTCACTCTTCTGAAAGACTTCAGATTTGTATCAGAAGTTGGCAGAATAACCCAAAGTATCAAAGATTTTTATAAGGGTTAAGATTTCTTGAGCCTTCTGCTTACTTTACCTTAAGTTCTCCCTTAAAATCTCCTTTGCCTGTGCCATGGTTGCAGGTTTTCAGTTTCACACAAGTGTCTTCAGCATAGCCACATCAAGTCAGCATAATCCCCTTCCCCACTGCATACCAAAACCAGCCCAGTTCTTCCCCTCCCCCCACCGCATCACAAAACCAGCCCAGTTCGTCCCCTCCCCCCACTGCATCCCAAAACCAGCCCAACCTGTCTCTGCCTCCATAACCTGTTCTTCCTCTCACCCATCCCTTCCTCCCACCTCAAGCCGCACATCCATTTCCTACCTACAACCTCATCCCGCCTCCTTGACCTGTCCGTCTTCCCTGGACTGACCTATCCCCTCCCTACCTCCCCACCTATACTCTCCTCTCCACCTATCTTCTCCTCTATCCATATTTGGTCCGCCTCCCCCTCTCTCCCTATTTATTCCAGTTCCCTCTCCCCATCCCCCTCTCTGATGAAGGGTCTAGGCCCGAAACGTCAGCTTTTGTGCTCCTGAGATGCTGCTTGGCCTGCTGTGTTCATCCAGCTCCACACTTTGTTATCTTAAAAGAAAGTCAGCTGGGTTATGCTCTGTGGGAAAAAAAATTACACAGACATCAGGATGGCTGCCTGGAACCAGTGCTTGATCCGAAAATCCAATTCACACCTCGATTCTAAAACAATTAACCAGACTCAACTCTCCAGACCGAAGCTAACTTTTACCCTTCGGGCTACCCCAACCCAGACATTATGGAGCCTATAGAGAAACCAAGACACTCAGAGTCAATCAATATTCATGCATAGGGGTACCAGACATTCCACTTCATCAAAATTCATTCACATCAGGAAACCAACTGTCTCAAAAGGGAACTCCACTAACACAATGGCAAGCCCTGATTTAGCGCAAAGGTAAGAGGCCTGCAAATAGCATGATTGCAAGCCCTGACCTCACCTGATGGAACGATTTGCCCCTGGACCTACCCCCAGAGCTACCACCAGGAGAAGGATCCGAAAGAGCTATGACCCAAAAACTATCTGCACAGATATCTCCAGAAGATCCTGACTGCAATCCCCAAAATCTACTGATGCAGACTTATTCTATACCAGGGGAACCAACCGCCACCAACCACACCAGCAGACCTGATAACCACCGACCCCACTGACAAGGCCTCACACATTCAGAGGTGAAAACCAACTCGCAAAACCACAACAAGATAAGGAAAACCAAGTGCTTACCCGATAAATCCATTACGCATCCTGCCGCATCAGCGGGTTCAACCCAGACTGAAGGCCTACACTGTCTGAAGCCTTCATCCAAGCACTGGCTATAGCAGGTGGGAGCGGCCAGCTATATTTCAAAATTGAGTTTATCCTCAGTGGTGAGCTTAAGTTCTTGAGCCCACAACATATCCAACCTAGCTAGGAGGGAGTGGAAGGTGGGTGGTGCCAGTGCAGGGAACACCAAAGGTACGAAGCCTGGCTAAAAGTTTCTGTGATCAAAACCTGTTGTTTAATTCTAATAGTGTTTAGCCTCTGCTTAATTTGTTCATATATTTAATCACTGTCCTCTGTATGAATGATAGAGTCAATTTCACTGTTTTGTTGTATTTGCCTTCATTTCTTGTAATATACTTTCCTTTTGTATTTAATAAATACAGAAATACTTTTTTGCCCTGAAACACCTATCTACAGCCATCTTCATTTCACATTCCCTAAATAGGTTCCAGTGCCAGAGACAGGGATCTGGGGGTGGTGGGGGTGGGCAGGGGGGCGCTTGCTGGTGGGGGAAGCAATGCGGAGGATGATTCAAGTCGTCTAAAAATTACTGATCACAAACCAGAAACCCGACATCATCCAACTTGTGCCACTCTCTAACAACCATCATGGCACCACTCCTGCCAACATACAAGGTACCTCTGCCCTTCAATGCTGCACTGGCAGCTATCACTGTAATGTTGCAGCAAGGACGCTGTGCATTCAGTGACATACATCCGACTCCCATGGAATGGACCAGGCTGCAGCTCAAGGCTTTTCAGTTGCTCTCTTTGTGCTTGCGATCCTTACTTGAATGCTCACGTCAGCCCTGCCATACCTTTTTGCTCCTTGTCCCCTTGAACATACAAACCATGTTCGCAGTACGGCTGCAAGGCCTTGCCATTTCGTGCAGACCCAAAGCCGGAAAGCTTGCCGTGATTGCTCAGCAGTTCTCCGTCAAGGGACTGGAAAGACGGTCAGGGTGAGTCAGTACAGTTAGTCAAGGCCAGTCTCAGATATCAGCCCAGGGTTTGGTCCTGATTAGTCAGCCTCTCAGGGCTGTCAGTGTAAAGATGCCCTCCTCATTCGGAGTGAGGAGCCAAATGACAGGTAGCACCCCAATTTTGACTCTCTCTGCCCTATTGTGTGCAGCTTTCCTCCTGGAATGAGAGAGAGGCAGGCGTTAAAGGAAATGGAAGTGATCGGCACTGCAATTATTTCTGGTGCAGGTCGGTGAAGTGAGCTGAGAGAGCAAGTGGCGGCACAGAGTGCCATGGTCTTGGGGTTGGTGTAAGTGCGGGAGGGAAAACGTTACAGACAATAGTCAGAGTGGTAGGGTATGACCTTGGTGGGAGATGGATTCAGTAGAAGAGAACGATGTTGGCAGGGTGGAAAAGGCCAACTTCTTACAATGACGTCCATTCCTCAAGATACACTGACCTGGGTGGCATGGTCCGGTGTTATAACCTCCTTTGCTGGTCCTGGGGGCATATGATATCTTATCTCCAGGTCCCTACCCATGATCTAAGGCACTAATTTTCCCTTCTTGCTGAGTCCAGGACAGATGTCAAGAACCATGGAGGGCATCTCCAGACTAGCAGTTCTTTTCTGGATCACAATGGCATCTTAAAGATGGCACCAGTGACAACCTGTTTAGTGTACAGTGAATGGTAGAATGGGGCTAGAATTTGGCAACAGGTACTCCGTAGGGCAGGATAGATCGTTAATGTAGCAAGCCTGATAATGTACAGTGAAAGATTTTGCTAGGCCTTGCAGAGAGCAGCTCGATGAAACTGACATATAGCCAAAAAGACATTTCAGATGCAGCCCATTGTTATCAAGTGTGCTTGTTAATGACAAGGTAGACAAACAGGAGGCTGGAAGAACACTGCAGGCCAGGCAGCATCTGGAGGGAAAGAAGCTGCCAATGTTTTGGGTATTACCCTTCTTTCGGACTTGTTTGTTTCCTGGTGTGGTCAAAGATCTGAAGAGGTCACAGCAGCATGTCAATGAGAAAGGGACTCACTGAGTTTATGTCTGAGGAAGGCAGAGAACTTCCTCAAAGTGGGCATCCTTTGAAGAGACTTTGCAGTGGTAAAGCTTAGTTAGAGACAAACAAAAACTGCAGATACTGGAATCCAGTGTAGACAAACAGGAGGCTGGAAGAGCTCAGCAGGACAGGCAGGATCTGGAGGAAAGGAGCAGTCAACGTTCCAGGTATCACACTTCTTCAGGGCAATGACATGTTGATTTCTGTTTCTCAGTTGATCACTTGAAGACCTGTGCAATGAATTTCCTTTTTGAAATGGAGAATGAATTTCAGTGATTCCTGGGTATAACATGAGCATTTGATGCTTGAAAATTTGTATTGTGTTTCTTGACATTTGTACAGTACAGTCACCGATCAAGAGAGGTTTTCATTGTCATGAAAGTCAGTCTGTAGTAAAATATAATTTTTCTGCTATGCAATGTAGAGGGCTGTTCATTCAAAAGGGTCAAGGCCCGAAACATCAGCTTTTGTGGTCCTAAGATACTGCTTGGCCTGCTGTGGTCATCCAGCTCTACACTTTGTTATCAAAGATTTGTTAGTTAGGTATTATGAATACCCAAAAGTAAAGAAACTATCCATCCAAGCAACCTGATGTCATGTTGAGGAGTTTCCCTAAATCTCTCCATGTACAACAATAAGACTAGGTAATAAAACTCTCTCTTTGACCTCTAGAACCCCTCTCCCATGTGTTTTCTTTCTGCTGAAGGGAAAGATTTTCTTTATTAGACCTGGGCTTACAAGTTATTTTCCATGTGAAAGGAGCTATATAAATGAAATTTGCTTACTTTGTTGTTTTCCTTTGCATTTGAAAGTCATTGATAAGGGTCCTCTGAGGAGCACAGAATTAGCACTGTAGCCTAGGCTGCAAAATGTTTAGCTAGAGTCTGGATCTGACATGCAGATACCTTGATCACCAAATCAAAATAATTCTAGGCAGCTAGGTTAATGGTCGAAATAAAGCAAAGTGACCTAATCCCTAGTTTAGAAAACATTGCAAGACTCCTGAGAGCAAAACAAATTGTTCTGCGTTGAAATTGTACAACTGGTTCATACTTCACTCCTGACAGTTATCATTTGGCAATTCTCAGCTTCAATGGTTGGGAATAAAGCTTTACAGTAAAGCCAGGGTGTTGCTGACAAAACTGGAGTCCAACTGATGACTGAGAACATGAAAAGAGCAGAGTGGATCGATCACCCATTATAGAAACTGCTTGATTTTCATTTTGCACTGATTGAGGGTTTAACAATGTTAGACATGTCATTGCGCAGGCTTCTGATGGTCAATGCCATTGCAATACTGAATCATGTCACTAGGAGTGACGCAGTCTACAAACTTCAGTGGTGCTCATTTTTGTAACATTGGGCAGTAAAATTAACCCTTTGCATGAAATCTTTACATTAAAAATTTGATAGGGCACAAAAGTTAAAAAAGGGAGGTTTCACTCTAGAACTTCTAAAGAATTTATTGTAAATAGTAATGGTTTTAATTTCATTTTCCATTTATTTTCATACTCAATTTTCCTTCCCGAGCTTCAAGTCATTGCACTTATCACAAACCATTCCATAATGCCAGACTGCATGTTGCATTTGAGACAATGGGAACTGCAGACGCTGGAGAATCTGAGATAACAAGGTGTGATACCATTGGGCTGCAGGGTTGCCAAGCAGATTATGAGTTGCTGTTCCTGCAACCTTCAGGTGGCATCATTGCGGCACTGCAGGAGGCCCAGCACAGGCATGTCGTCTGAGGAATGGGAGGGGGAGTTAAGATGGGTTGCGACTGGGAGGTGCAGATGTTTATTGCGAACCGAGCGTAGGTGTTCTGCAAAGCGATCCCCAAGCCTCCGCTTGGTTTCCCCGAGGAGGCCACAACTGGCACAGCGGATGCAGTATACCATGTTGGCAGATGTGCAGGTGAACATCTGCTTGATGTGGAACATCTTCTTGGGGCCAGGGATGGGGTTGGGGGAGGAGGAGTAAGAGCAGGTGTAGCACTTTCTGCGGTTGCAGGGAAAAATGCCGGGTGTGGTGGGTTTGGAGGGGATTGTGGAGCGGACAAGGGAGTCACGGAGAGAGTGGTCCCTCTGGAAAGCAACAAGGGTGGGGAGAGAAAAATGTCTTTTGTGGTGGGGTTGGATTGCAGATGGCGGAAGTGTTGGAGGATGATGCGTTGGATCCGAAGGTTGTTGGGGTGGTCTGTGAGCATGAGGGGGATTCATTTTTGGTTGTTAGTGCGGGGGCAGGGTGTGAGGGGTGTTGCAGGAAATGCAGGAGACATGGTTGAGGGCTTTCTCAACCACTGAGGTGGGGAACTTGCGGTCCTTGAAAAATAAGGGCATCTGAGGTGTATGGGAGTGGAATGCCACATCCTGGGAGCAGATGCAGCGGAGGCAAAGGAGTTGAGAATAGGGGATGGCATTTTTGCAGGAAGGTGGATGGGAGGAGGTGTATTCTAGGTAGCTGTGGGAGTCGGTGGGCTTGAAATGGATATTGGTTTCCAGGTGATTGCCTGAGATGGAGACAGAGAGGTCCAGGAAGGTGAGTAAGGTGTTAGAGCCCCACACCTCCTCCCTCACCTCCATTCTGGCCCCAAGAAAACTTTTCACATCAAGCAGAGGTTCACCTGCACAACTGCTAATGTGGTATACTGCATCCGCTGTACCTGTTGTGGCTTCCTCTACATTGGAGACACCAAGAGGAGGCTTGGGCACCGCTTTGCAGAGCACCTACGCTCGGTTCACAATAAACAACTGCACCTCCCAGTCGCAAACCATTTCAACTCCCCCTCCTATTCCTAAACATATCCATCCTGGGCCTCTTGCAGTGCTACAACAATGCCACCCAAAGGATGCAGGAACAGCATCTCATATTCCGCTTGGGAACCCTGCAGACCAATGGTATCAATGTGGATTTCACAAGCTTCGAAATCTCCCCTTCCCCCACCGCATCCCAAAACCAGCCCAGCTCATCCCCGCCTCCCTAACTTGTCCTTCCTCTCACCTATCCCCTCCTCCCACCTCAAGCCGCACCCCCATTTCCTACCTACTAACCTCTTCCCGCCCCTTGACCTGTATGTCCTCCCTGGACTGACCTATCCCCTCCCTACCTCCACACCTACACTCACCTCTACTGGCTCCATCCCCGCGCCTTTAACTTGTCTGTCTCCTCTCCACATATCTTCTCCTCTATCCATCTTCGATCCGCCTCCCGTGCTCTCCCTATTTATTTCAGAACCCTCTTCCCCTCCCCCATTTCTGAAGAAGGGTCTAGGCCTGAAAAGTCAGCTTTTGTGCTCCTAAGATGCTGCTGGGCCTTCTGTGCTCATCCAGCACCATACCTTGTTATCCTGCATGTGCATTTGTTGGGACTGTTACCCTGGCATTGAGACGCTCCAAAAAGAAATTGTGACAATGCTGTAAGATACGCGTTCTATTTCATAAGTATTTCATTCATTTTTTTTGTGAAATTACTTGTAATGAGAGGTAAGATGCATTATTTTTTTAAAACAAAATACCCCTTGTCTTAAAAAAAGCAGAAATTGAGAACTGAGGAAGGGCCACTTGACCCAAAACATTAAGTCTGATTTCTCCCCGATTCTGCCAGACCTGCTGAGTTTTTCTAGCAATTTCTGCTTTTTATTTCTGATTCATAGCATTTGAAGTTCTTTCGGTTTTTCAACTTGTCTTGAGTAGTTCCCTTCAAGTTGAAAGAATGCCTCATGCCTAATTAAGTTACGAATGACCCTGAACTTTCCTAACTAACATTTCTATGCTTGTTATAACTCCATATACTATCTGAACCACTTACCTCTTTTAATAAGTTATAATTCTTCCAGTTTGTTGTTCTGATACAAGGGTCAATTCAAACATTTTGATTCGATTTTTACCTTGCTGTCTGAAGGCACTTGTTAGGAATTAAATTTGTTACCTCCCAAATTGGCCACAGGAATTGTCATGCTGAAGTTAGTTTGTGCACATTCAGTGTTATGCAGGGAACATTCTAATATCATGTTATCTGCTTCTTATCCTGATTGTTTCATGCAGCCAGAGAGAGTTTTAAAACGTAGTCTTATTGTTGCATGCAAGAGATTTTAGGAAATTCCTCAACACAACATCACGGTGCCTGAATGCATAGCTTCCTTCCTACTGGGTGTTCATAATGCACAACTAACAAATAAATGAGGGGCATTGCTGTGGGGAAGGTATCCACTGGGGGGTGAAGTCATGAAGGAGTGGGAGGGGTTGGAAGAATGTAAGGAAAGTCAAGAATACAGAGGGCATGCTTTGAAGTTATGGAACTCAATGTTGAGTGATGGAGGTTGTAAGGTTACCTAAGTCAAAAATGCGGTCAAGCGCCCTGATCCGTGCTCAAATGTAATGGCAGAGGTAGTGGAAGACATCATTGCAAGGTGTTATCTCCAGCAATATGAATGCAGCATGGGAAAGAGCTTATATGAAAGATCAAGGTCAATCTATGTGTTTAACAAATGGCACCTCCCAGCAAACTTTGCCACTGGAGTCCTTCAGTGCACTTAGTCCACTGCATCCATACCATTCACTACTGAAAGATCTCCATCGGTCAGAATTATTACAGCAGAGTTGTGGGACCAACTGAATGCCATTTATTCTCTTCACCTTCCGCTGTAAACAGAGTTGTTTCATTCTGAATAGGCTCTGAGGTACTTCCTCGACCCCCTTTCCTGGTGAAGTCAATTTTATGAATGACTCTGAGCAAACTCTCTTAATTTTAAATAAGAAGTATTATTTATTCATACATTCAAGCATTCACGCTCTACAGAAAAGAAACGAGTTTCCGACTATGAATATTAAAAGCAAAAGAGTAGTTATTAATTCATATAAAATTGTCTGATGATGCTTCTTTCACTCAGCAATTAAAAGTTCAGGAATATCTAGACGGCCAAAAGGAGGAGTTTCAGAATTCCTTTAAAGTTGGTAATGACGAAGCAAGGTAGTATTTGGATATAGTGAACTGCTCCATTTTGCAGGTGAATAGCAGAATCTTCCAGAAATAGATTTCAAGGTGGCTGGGACTGGAAGCTCTTTGTTAGCTAGCAGCCTCGACTCCTGCGTTCGACTGATGGGATTGTAGCAAAATCAGTTGAATTTTAAAAGCCCGCTGAGAAAAGAATTCAGAAATGTGCAATTAAAGCTCTCCACAGGGGTTTTAGTCAAGTGATGCAGCGCATGGATGAGTTAATTAAGTTAACAAGACAAGTTTCTGTGCCTCAGTTCGAAATCTTCTTGACTAATTTGGGAATTAGAAAGGGGCTGTCAGTATCTCTGCAGGCATGGTGAGATAGACCATAATATTTATCGGCAAAAGTAGACAGAAAGTTCAACAAAATAAGTGTGTACTTGTGTGGGGTGAAGTCATGAAGGAGTGGGTGGGGGTGGAAGCATGTAAGAAAAGCCAAGGATACAGAGGGCTTGCTTTGAAGTTGTGGAACTCAATGTTGAGTTTTAGAGGTTGTAAGCGACCTAAGTCAAAAATGAGGTCAAGTTACTCTGAGCTTGTGCTGTGCTTCATTTGAACACTGTAATAGACTCAGAATAGAAATGTTACCATGGGAGTAGAGTGGTTTATTGAGATAGCAAACAACTGGGAGTTTGGGGACTTTCCTAAAGATAGAGCATTGGTCCTCTACAAAGTGGTCATCCAGTCTGCGTTTGGTCACACCAATGTGTAGGAAACCACATTGTGGACAGCAAATGCAGTAGATTAGATAGAAAGGAGTAGGAGTAAAATGCCGCTTCGCCCAAAACATGTGTTTGAAGACTTGGGACAGTGAAGAGGTAAAGGAGCAATTGTTAAACTTTCTCTGGGTGCATGGAAAGGTGCAATGGAAGAGAGAGGAGGGGACCAAGGTTGCATTGAGGGAACTGGTCCTAAAGATGACTGACTGTGGAGGGGAGGTCAGGTGTGCTTGGTATCCCACCAAAAGTGACAGAATGGCAGAGAATGTTACTTTGAATGCAGAGGTTGGTGGAGTAGAAAGTGAGGACCCCTCTTATTGTCCTGGAAGCAAGGGAAGGGAAGAGATGAGGGCAAACACATGGGAGGTAGATCGGACTCAGCTGAAGGCCCTAATGAGTATAAATGGAGGGAGTAATTGGTTGAGCAAAAATGAGGATATTTTGGCGGCATCCCTAAATGGAGGCATAAATGGAACTCATATGATGGAGACAGAGAAACTAGGAGAATGAAATGGAATCCTTAGAGGAAGTAGGGTGTGAGGACTTGTAGTCATATTTTAGCTAACCTTTGGAGACAAGGGGTTTGTATTGGATTTGGTAGACATCTGATCTTCAGGAATAGAAACAAACAAGTCAAAGAAGGGTAAAGTCGGAGGTTGACCAATTGACAGTGAAAGAAGGCCAGAAATTGGAAGAAAAATTGACAAACATTTCCAATTCAGATTTGGAGCAGGAAACAATATCTACGCCATAATCGATATACAAGGGAAAGAGCTTGGGAAGGCACCTGAATGAAACTGCACAAGGAATTTTCTACATATAACACAAGGGGGCAGGTCTAACTAGGACCCATGCACGTACCCATGAGCCACATCTTTGACTTGGAGAAAGTGAAAGGAGTTGAAGGAGAAGTTGTTCAAACTGAGGACAATTTCACATAGGCGAAGAAGGGTGATGATGGATAGTACAGTTAAGGCTTTTATTCAAGGATGAAGTGAAGACCCTAAGGCCATTCTGAGGGACGAATGGATGAGTAGATGGATCGCATGTCCATTGTGAACAGGAAGCAGCTGGGGCCAGAAAACTGGCAATTGTGGAATCAACGTAGAGTACCAGAAGAACTATCAAAGTAAGTGGAAGAGACCGAACAAAGGGGAACAGAATCAAGAAAGGCAGAAACAGGCTGAAACGATGGGTCTGCCAGAGCAGTCTAGAGATTTTTGTCCAAATATCACACATCCTTCTGTAGTAGAAGCAAATTAGAAGCAGATATCTATTTTTCTGGGAGCATTCCATTTATTCCACTATCATAGAGTAGACATACTCTCCTGTATAACAGTGCATTTAGCTGATGAAAATCATATCTGAGTATCTAATCCCATAAATCAGAAATGTATTTGTAATTCAATTTTATCTAGACCTTAGAATTTGTTTGAATCTTGGCATCAGTTGTAAGTTGGCAGTCAACTCCCTCAGTGCAATTCCTACAAGCTAGGTTGAGGGTCACTCCTAACCAAGGTGCCTGTCAATATATCGTTCATTGTAACCTTCTATTAGTCTAGCAGAGATCACACAAATATGGTAATTATACAGATGAAATTAACTTCCTAACCCATTGACATTGAATTTGAAAATGTTCAAGAAATAATGAAACTGAAAATGTAATATAGCATTTCATAGTAAGCAGTTTTACATCAAAAAGTACACATTTTAAAATACAGGACAGAATAGGCTCCATATTGTTTCCCATTATTCCAATGTTCATTGTGTATTTTCAACAGATTAAGACAAGGGGAGGCAATGACCTAGTGGTATTATCGATGGGCTGTTAATCCAGAGACCCAGATAATGATCTGGGGACCTGGGTTTGAATCCCACGAGAACAGATTGTGGAATTTGAATTCAATAAAATAACTGGAATTAAGGATCTAATGATGACTATCAATCCATTGTCAGTTGTTAGAAAAACCCATCTAGTTCACTAATGCCTTTGGTAAAGGACATATTGCGTCAGAGAGGGACATATTGTGGAACAACAAGAGCTTCTTTGGGGGAATGATGACCTACTGTAATTATCACTAAATGTTAATCCAGAGACATAGTAATACACCAGGTACCTGGGTTTGAATCCCACCTTTGCAAATCATGGAATTTGAATTCAATTACAGAAAATCAGGAAATAGTAGTCTAATGGTGACCATGAGTCCATTGTAGATGGTCAGGAAAAACCGATCTGGTTCATTAATGTCCTTTAGGGATGGAAACTGCCATCCTTACCTGTCCTGGCCTGTGACTCCAGTCCCACAGCAATGTGGTTGACTCTGAATGCCCTCTGGGATATTAGGGATGGGCAATAAATGCTGCCTAGCCAGAAATGCCCTCATCCTATTAATGAATAAAGAAAAACAAAATTAAGTGGTAACCTTGCTGTTGGAGGACCCTGAGTTATCAAAGTTGAAAATGATGGACATCTTCATTACCACTGAAAGGATATTTCAGCAATTCACCAAATAGAAAGCCACAGAGTAAAAACTTGAGATCTTCACATTGAATTACCAAGATTCCAATTACATCTAGAGGAGAAGCTCTTTAAGGATTATAGTTCCATGGGAAGATGCTCGCACCAAATGTCCTGCTAAATCCTTGGAATGGAATTGTACAGACTGGTTAACAGGGCACTATTTTCCAGTCAAGAGCAATCATAAGGGTCATCAGAGTTGTACAGCATGGGAAACAGAATTGTCAGCCCATCTCACCGATACTGGCCAGATATCCAAAATTAATCTAGTCCCATTTGCCAGCATTTGACCCATATCTCTCCAAACCCTTTCTATTCATGTACCCATTTAGATTCTTTTAAATGTTATAATTGTATCAGACTCCACCACTTCCTCTGGCAGCTCATTCCATACACACAGCACACTCTGCTTGAAAAAGCTGCCCCTTTGGTCCCTTTTAACTCTTTCCTCTCTCGCCTTCAACCTACGCCCTTTCGTTTTGGACTCTCCTATCGTAGGGAAAAGGCTCTGGCTATTCACCCTATTGATTACCTTCATGGTTTTATAAACCTCTATAAGGTCATCATTCAGCCTCTGATGGTGGGGTTGGGGGGGAAATAGCCCCAACCTATTCAGCCATTACCTGTAGTTCAAACCCTCCACCCCAGCAACATCCTTGTAAATCTTTTCTACGCCTTTTCAAGTTTTACAACATCTTTCCCATTGCAGACCAGAATTGAATGCTTTATTCCAAAAGTGGCCCACCAATATCCTGTAGAGCTGCTACACCCCAGCTCCTATACTCAATGTACTGGCCAATACAGGCAAATCTACCAAACGCCTTCTTCACTACCCTCGTTTGGTTTGTTTTCAGACTCTGCTTCCCTCCAATCTGTGATATTTTTCTTTCTCCTCTCTAGCATCAGCAGAGAGGGCAATGTCATTGGAAAAGATAAGGTCTCTGAATTACGACTGCTACTGAAGGCTGTGGTACAAAGATCCCTAGATGGTCTGACCACATAATAAGCAGGCAAAAACCAAGCATGATCTAGAACGAAAATAAAAAGTCTACTGGGGACATGATTTACTCATTCCAGCACCTTTAAAGCCCCATACCTTTTAGAGGCTCATAAACTGTGCTCACCTTCCTTGATCAATTACTACATGCAGTTGCTTCATCAGGAAATTCCCACCTATTACCCCACTGAGCTTGACAAATGAGGCCAGCAGGGATTCAATCATATGAAAGTATACAAAGAAAGCAAGATCAACAGCTTCCACACACCTTTCTTTTTTTATTAAAAGAATAAGTTCTCCACTGATTCAGCAAGGCCTATGTGGCAAAGATGGTGAGGAAATTCACCCCTGAATGTGACAACGGTTTCTAGAGGTATGTAGAGCATCAATTGGTTAGTAGAGTTTAGGTGGTGGTGATAGTGAAGGAGTTGATAAATTGACATTTGCCTCCAGGATGGATAACAAAAGGATGCACAAAGGCTGGATTGGAATCAATAGATTTCAATGCATGGTACAGGGTTATAATGCATAAATCTCCATGCATCCATGATAGTGGAGAAAATCATTGGCTGCAATGGTTAGAAATTACCACTTTATAAGTTTAGCTCATGAAACTCTCTTTGCTTAGTTCTTCATGACCATATCTTGTCTTCAGGTATCCACAATGCTGAGTAGAGCTTTGATTTCATCATTAAAACATGTCAATACATTCATCCATTTACCTGATGTTTAGCAAACCTGAAGGAAAGAACTTTCATTTAGCTCTGCCAAACAAAAATCTCTTACATTTTGCAAATATAGATCTTAAACAAGAAATATTAGATGTTAATTATCATTGCTATCGTAGCTCACCCTGATGCTTTAGGGTTTTCACTTCCCCTATTTTATGTAGAAGAGAAAAACATTTAAGTCTTTGAGATTTAGCATATCCTTAACACAAAACAGAAACTTTGGAAATCTTTTATACATCCATGTTTTCAATGCTTTTGCAAAATAATGTTGCTCTTAATTTTCCCCTCTATTCAGGGAGTTGTGAAAACAGTTGGGTAAGGTAATTTACTACATTGCAACAGGAACATAATTAAAAATAGGGCTAAATAGACTAGAGAGAAAGGAAAATAACTTTTATGATGGGCATACATTAATACTTCATGAATTTTACTTTTTTTTACAAGGGTAAAAAGTTACATTCAATTTTGTGGCTCCATTTTCAAAGTAAAGAAATTGTTCAAAGAATTAGCAGTTAGCGATAGGGCAAGAGGTTTGTAGGCTTAATTCACTGTTCTGCAGAAGCTCTCCCCTGGGAAAACAGGATTTCAGTGCTAAAACTGCTCAATTCACCTCACCACAGGAACAAAAATATAGCAAACTTTGTTTTAACTGGCAGCTTCTGAATCATCGCTCTCAATAAATTGGCAAAAATTATATACCTTGTGAAGTTCGCTGAATTATTCTGCCAATTATTTGTAGTTTTTTTTTAAAGTTGATTGTCTCCATGTTAATATACCTGCAATTCAATTGAATGGCCACATGAAATATCAACAGTTGATTGAATTTTGAGTAAATTTCTCATCAAATACAGCAATCTCCCAGTTGTCAGTTGATGGTGCGAGTGAGAAAGTTCACTGCCAGTAAGTTTTAATTAAGACAAAGTTGCATTATTATTTGAGTGACTTATGCTGTAAATAAACTATAACTCTGATTTGTATACCCTCTGCATTATGTTTCTATTACTTAGTACGTGTTTTTACATTGACCTCTTAGTCAACTGGAATATTTGTTCAATCATGATCCCATAGGTGCCATTTAATAAAATGTTTATTGTATATCCAGTGAGGAGCAGCTCTATGGCATTGCAAAATGACTCTGCAGTCCAAAAGCCCTTGCATAACATAAAGAATGATAAACCCTTGCTGTAATTAAACAGATATAGCCGACAGAATATTTAACATCATGCAGGTACTATCAGTTGAAGCCTGAACTTAGAACAATCTTGCCACTCAATTTTTTTTCTTAAATGTGACTCTTTAATGGGTTTTAATGGCTTTAATGGGTCCGTGGTAAAGGATGTGAAAAGAAATTGCTGCCTGGTTGCGGTAACCCTGAGATTCTAAATAGTGATGCACTGCTGATGTTTAATATGATTCAGAACCCCCCAGATCTTCCCGGAGTGAGTTGTAGCATAAATAACGAGTACACTGAACACTAGAAAATGCGATTGAGTAGGCTGCAACCACGATAGAGGATTCCAATCTGTGTCAATCAAGCAGTACGGATTTATGATAGAAAAAAAATACTGAGAGAAGGAACATGTTGGACAGCATCTATTGGGAGAAAGAAAGGAAATTAATGTTTCACATCTGTGGCCTTTCATCAGAACTGGATAAGTAAAGGATGCAATTGGATTTGAGCAAGGATTAGAGAGGGCAAAGACAAAATGAAAATGGCTAAGATAGGACACAAGGTACTAGAAATGGAATGATAAAATGTTTAGTGCTGTAGGACCAAAGGGAATGGTGATGGACCTGGATCAAGTGAGCTGCTGACTGCGAGAAAAAAAACACTAAAGCCCAATCTATGATGAGTGGATCCAGAGCTGAAATGTAAACTCTGCTTCTAGCTATACACAGATGATGTTTAACCTGCTGACCTTTATCCAGCATTTTCTGTATTTATTTCAGATTTTCAGGTTCTGTTAAAATAATCATGGATATGTTTTCTTCAGAATTAGAAATAGGTTTGTTGACATGTGTACTCCAGTTAAGGAGTACAATGAAAAGTATACAAAGTCACCATTCCTAGCACCATCTTTGGTACTAAATCTTAGGTACAAAATAGACAAATGCGGGTTTAAGTTAAAAGTCTAACATTAAAATTCTTCTTAATATAAAGTAGAAAATATTTACTTCCATCCTTTCTTTCTCCACAGACAGAAAAAAAAACCTACGGAGACTTTGAGATAATGAAGTGTGGAGCTGGATGAACACAGCAAGCTTTTCTGATGAAGGGTCTAGGCCCGAAACGTCAGCTTTTGAGCTCCTAAGATATTGCTTGGCCTGCTGTGTTCATCCAGCTCCACACTTTGTTGTCTCGGATCCTCCAGCATCTGCAATTCCCTTTATCTGTGGTGACATCTATTTCTCCCAAAGCATGTTCAACAAGGTGAAAGGACCTGAATCTTGCCAGCTATCAACAAGCTAACTACCTTTCAGGCCAAATTAATTGTTTGAAGAACAGTCAGTCCAAATAAAACCTTAATACCAGCTTCCTACAGAACAGTATCACTTCTGCATTAGTGTTGATTTCCCAGTGGGATATGAATTAGAATATCAAACGGGATAAAATTATGCTCACTAATTGTCATGTTGAAACACCAGGGTGATGGTGAGGTTGGAGAAAATAGCAGGTTTATTTTCGAAGCAGATTTAAATGAGAGTCTTATTTTGGTACTTTTTAAGTCTTATTACTAAAGTGGCAGGTTTAACTGTGACAAATGTTGTGGAGTTTCTTGGCTCTGAAAGAGTTAATGTTGAATATGCATAAGCTTCACTGAGCCTGATAATGTCATGCTGTCTTTGTGTGGAGCGACAGTTCTGCATGAGGCCCTAATGGAGACAAACATGCCATATAAGACTTCCAATTGTTATAATTATGTATAAGTAGTTAATTTTAATACCTATTGCTATCATGTAATAAACAGAACCTTGTTATGTAAGACTTGTGCTTTTTCTTGTTACAACTCACTGCAAAAATGTAGTGGCAGTGAACAACCCCAGCCATGAGCCACCAGAGACTAGTAGTCAGAACATACAATGGCATCCATCTGCTTGATGACATGGAGAAAGAGGTTGTTGGCTATTTTGACTGAAAATAAAATATGCTGGAAATCACAACGGGGCAGGCAGCATCCATAGAAAGAAAGAAAGCTAATGTTTTGTGTTTAGTAGGTCTTCAAAGTTTTTGTTTGGAGAACAAGTCTGGAAACACACTTTTGACCTGGAATAGGTTTTGGGCAGAATAGAGAAAGAAATGTGTTTCATATTCAGTGACCAATACAGCAGTAGCTGCTCCTTTGGAAGAAATATTGTACAATCACTCCAGCTTCCATGTTTAAATATGGCTTAACTTCCATTAATTTCAAATCTAATCATTATATTCATCAGGCTGTGTTCACTTTATCATAGTGCTTGACTGTTGAATTCAAACAGCTCAATAAAAGTATAACGAGTGTGCAAATCATATGGCAAAAATATTCAGCTGGTCATAGTGAAGCACAACAAAAATGGTTCCTGGATTGTTTCTACCATTATTCATCTTTTAATTGGTTACAGAAAGTCATCAATATCAAGCTGACATGTATAATAGTTGACACTTACATTATAGCTTAACTGCAATTAACACAATTTTCAGTGCAAAGATGATTGCTTTTCAATTTGGAACAGAACTGAAGTTGTTAAAATGAACGTGATATTGACATCAAACTAGAAACTGAGAATTTAAAGCTCTTCAGCCCCTCCTCTCAGGATGTGTATTTTTTAAAAAGTATGAAATCTGAAGCTTAGTTTCTAATCCGCTCATCCACTCGTCATCCTCTGCATTTTTACTGTAATAATAATGTTAAAGCAATCTATTATGTGTTCAATGGTAATAATTCATCTAAATTGGATTTTCACATATCTGTGCAATTGTATTGGATGGAGCTAGAGAGTCAAGTGTCCTAACCTACACACAAACAAGATTCTAGAAAGTTCTGGAGACCCTTGCAGAGAAAAATATACATTGATACTTCGGTACGACCTTAGATGTTTACACTTCTGTAAATAGATTGTTTGGATTACGACCAGCGTTATCTCTGTGCTATGTTATCTCTGTGATGAATAATGCGCCCTGTAACACAAGCTAAAAATCCCCAAGAGAATGTTGGAGTTAGACAAGTCAGTTTAACTGATTAAATGCATTTACTTCAATGAATCAGACAAGACTATTTCATTAAGCCTCCAAAATAGTGTCACGTTGATGGCATATACTGAGTAAAGGTTCTATTATGCAAAATCAAAATTCCTTCCTCCAAATATTCTTGTCATACATTAAGTAAAACACCGTAACTATTTTTCCATATTCATATAAATCTCTCCCTTAAATTCCACTTCTCATTGGAAAAGAAATCCAATGACTTTTTCAGAATTCAGTGAACTAGTGCTAACTGACTTTGATTTCTGTCTGCTGCTCATGAATTATTAGAAATCCATATCCTTAGCCCCATGACTGAAGTTCAGGCTGAAAAAAATTACTTGCTTCTATTTCAGCAGCCATTCCTTTCTTGATAATGGCTTGAATAATATCATCTGTTGACGTGAAATCAAAATTCAATATTGTAACCCTACTTCTAGGATGAGTTATTGGTCCCTCAAATTGTATGGCTCATTCTTCATTGCACCTTGTCTGAAGCAGACATTTATTTCTATTAATTGCAGTGATAAAAATGGGAAAATATCTTCCAGGAAAGGTTCTTAGCTCCTATCCATTTAAGAATTGTTACTGGATAACAGCTCAAAATATAACCATTGATTAATAAAGGGTCAAGAGTTCCTCAGGTTATCCAACTTTTAAGGATGACAGATCTACTCTTCTAACTAAACTAAATTATAATGAATTAATAAACTGAATCAGAATAGGGAAGGAAACACAGTGCTGTTTTTAGTAAATTTACAAAAATTAATGTGTCAACAACATTAATGAAGACATTGAGCCAAAAACTACATTTATCTTACCCTTTATATCAACATTCAATTGGCTGGATTACTTCACCAAGTTTCTGATTATGAATAACTTGAGCTGAAGAACAAACAGGGTAAATGAGATACAGCTGATTTAATGTGGGAAAGCTTTAGTAGGCTAGTAATCATAATTGTAGTCAGACAGCAAGTGTGAAATGAGTTCATTTTCAAGCTGTCAGTCATGTTTTCTGAAGCTGGGTACACTATAAAATGAAAATAGGCTCACAATTTCACTAACAGTTAATGTAGAGAGAATATTTCACCAACCTAGCATCCCTTGATACTTGAGATGCATGCAGTTTAGTATCAGTGCTGTTAGGGAAGAGCAAATTTCTAGTTCTTATCTGCAAACAAGTCATAACCATTCACATCAAATTCCAAGTTGGTTGTTTTGTGAGTCATTGAGGCCAGGATGGAAATCTTTCCAGTGAATGTAGATCATTAAATGATCAATGCTAGCTTGATGAGAAGATTATTCTCTTGCTTTGAAACATTGAACAGAATATTAGGCTCCCCACATTTTGAATTTAGTAAATCAAGGACTGGCTTTACAATATTTGTACTTCACCAATATCAGCCTGTCTGCTGAAATATAAATGTGATTTACCCATTGATCTAATATGCTAATTTATGACTGATGTTTACTTTCACCGTCTAATGACAAGCTGCACATAATAATGCCAATTTACCACCATATGAACGTCTTAAATTCAACAAATGGCTTCCATCAATATACTACTTGTTACATAAAGGATCAATTGGTGTAAAAAAACACTCAGGATTAAAAGCTTTAATTTCAACTTTTTCAATGATCCATTGTTATCCATGATTGCAATATAAATATCTTATATTGGATAATTGAGGTGTAGTGCTGTCACCAATCCTCATTCCCAGATATTTTCTATTCAATCTGTTCAGTGATGTTATTAGATACCTCTGGATCAAGTGGTATTTGAACCCAGGCCTCCTGGTTTTAGGGGTAATAACACTATCACTGCATTACAAAAGCACTTAAACAGTCCTCCTTTCTATGTTGAGTCCAAGGACCTATACTACTATTAGCAGCCTAGGGCAGACCACTGAATATATTTAATAAAGAGCGGTATTTGTCTTACCTAAAACTAGGCAGTTCATTGCCTGATCATAACAGCTACAAATTATACTGACCAGCTCAGTGTAATCACTTGTTGGGAGTGAGACATGATACATCTGTTTCTATTGGAACCTTATGTTAGACTGCCTAATTCTCCCTCCAAAGGTTTCGTAACATCATCAAATTGATGGACTGCAATGCATTTAACAGTAACTCCTTCAGAGCCATCAGCTTATAATTTCCCCCAAAGATTTCACCCCATAAGTAACATTTATATTCAGGTGTATGACTATTTTGTACTCACCATAAAAACTTCTCCCCCCCTACCCCGGGACACTGTCTTTACAAATGCAGGTGGTCTGTCTGGTAGTTGCAACATACTTCTAGAACTCATTTCCTTTGGGTCTGAAAGGTTGGTCAGTCTTTTGATTCTGATCTTGAACTTAATTGTTCCATGAACCATTTGCACCTTGTAGGATTTTGTATCTCTTGGGTGCCTTTGTGGAGGATATAGCTGCTGCTAAATCTGCTGCTAATCCATATCTGCAGGGCATCAATCTCCTGAATTTCCAATGCAGGAGAACTCTTCCCTGCTAATTCACATGGTTGTTCCATAACACCATATGGAGGAACATCAATCTTGTGAGAATGGCTGTGCTATTAAAACAAGTGCTTATAATTTCAAACATCGTGAATCTCTGGAACAAGCAATTGCTTTTTTCATTTGAACATCTACTCTTTCTTTTGCAGTACCCTGGACTTTCAGACCAGGTAAAGTTCTTCTTTTTGACTCTGACTTGAACGTTCAGATGTTGGGTTGGTTGCTATGGAGTTGTACACAGCTCATCTCCATTTTGTTCAAGTAAATCCTCACTCATAAACTATTGTTACAGTTGAATTAGAGTTTGCAAGTTATCTACTTCAACTTGTTAAACAAGTTGGATGTCATCCCTCGCTCTCTGTGGTTGTATTACCAGTGAACTTGGCACTTATTTTATCTTTAGCTGTGTTACTGGAGGATTCTGGCTCAGTCAGCATTATCTTTGTCACTGATACTGATAACTTTGCTTTGTGAGACAATGGATTGAAGTGATATTTAATCATGATTGGAGTAGAAAATATTTCCACCAGCCTAGTAAAGATAGCAATTTATTTCTGTTGGCTATACCAAGCAATTCTCTTCTGTAAACATAAGTTATCACAATAAATTATTTCTACTGTTTGCATTACACCAAAAGTCTAGGAAGCCCAATGAAATCTTTTATCTATTGGTCGACTATGTTAGTTTTGTTTCTGAACCAGTAATTCCCTGGAAACTAGCCTTGAAACTAATTTAAGGATGTTGGGGTCAAGACTGTATGCAGGTTCAAAAGTGAAGGGTTTTGATTGTGATTTGTGTTAATTCTTTCAACTCGCACTTTTAGTTTTAAAGTGTTACCTTCTGCATGACTGTTCTCTTGTCAGTTACTCCACGTATACCTTATAGTTTCAAGTCTGTAGACTTTAACTCTTCTTTTTGCAGTCATACAATTTGGTCTGATAGGACAGTAATATTTGCCCTAAATGAAGTTTAACATTAGTGAAATATTTATCGAAACAAACAACCTGTATGAAAATCTAAGCTTTTGGATCACGAATTTCTTCCAGGAATGCCTTGGGTGCTTTTCCTAATTATCTAAAGGGGGCATCTTTTCTAAAGGATGTGGTTCTATCAAATCTCTTTGAATGAATAAGCCTTTGGCTTTTTGAAAATCTGTAACTTTTCCGATTTCAGCCCATCTTCTGGAAGGGACCTATTGTTTTACAAATGTAGCATTCTTCAGCCATGACTGGGCATTGTCTGTGCACGTAAAGCTTTGATGTCCCATTTGTTGATTCTGATTCTGCTTCTGCAGATTGGCTTACTCTCTGTGTTGATTTATGTGCCTCTTTAGAGTGTCTATACCTTAAAAAGTGATTTGGTTCTTTTCTGAGATGGGCTTGATCTTCACCTCTCAGAGTTTGTCTGAGAATATTTCTGGTTTCTGCTTCCAACAGGATCTAAGTAGCTTCCTCTAACATTAAATATACCTTAGGCAGTGAGAAATCTAAACAAAGACTTGTCAATAATACCTACATCAATTCTGTCTACATTTTTAATGTTTGTGGTGTAATTATCCATATATAGTCCTGGAAGATTATCTCCTTTCAAAGCTTAGTATTTCAAAAATGGTACGTATTCTCAGAACAAAGGAATTATCTAATGTTTTTAGTATGCTTTTAGCAGTTCTTGTGCCTTCTATGGAATGTATCAATTGGACCAACTAAAAATAGTTGTGCATAAACATCTTCAACTTCAGCTTTAGTGTTTAATTTTGAAGCGATTCAGAAATTCAAGAACTGTTTTCTCCAAGATGGATCATCCTATGCTTTGTTCACCTATGCTTGACATTAAATTTTTTTGGAAATACTATTCCTTCATCCTGCTTTTATAATTCCTATCCATTTAAAGTTATGTTAAAGCTGAAACATCTCAATGCTGCTTTGTGATCTGCCACCCTAAAGCTAGAATTCTTGCATCAAGTCACTATCATTTAATGAAACAAAGAACTACAGATAGTGCAGATCTGAATCAAAACTGAAATTTCTGCAGAAACTCAGTGGGTCTGGGCAGCATCTGTGGAGAGGAGGTAGAATTAAGGGTTTGAGAGCAGTGACTTGCCTTAAGTTCTGAAGAACATTCACTAGAATTCACTCAAAAACAATAAATCTACTTTCCCTCCATAGGTGTTGCCAGATGCAAAGTTTCTCCACACATTGTTTAAGTGTTGTCTTGATGCTCAGGACTTTAAGCTTCGTATTTTAGCAATGTTACAGCAATTTTTGGTTTTCATGTTTATTTTAAAGTTCAGCATTATTTACACTATTTCAATAGTCACAATAGTCACACTATTTTAAATTCTTTCAATAAGATTTAATTTCAGTTAATTTGGAAAATGGCATTTCAGCTTGAAATTGTCTTTTAAAAAACATGACTGTATCTCTGTATAGTTTATTGGGATTTTCACACCATTTTAATGATTACGAAGATGACTTCCAGCTTTCTGAATGGCTTTGCTGTCTCTTACAGCCAAGATGGATGTTATATGATTGTTTATGAGCAAGATAGATGCTTTTCTGTCATTTGCAGCCCAAAGCATAAATCAAGTCCTACGCATTTTTAAAAATAAGTTTCTGAGGCTGCAGCCTTAAAAATTCTTACCACAAAACAGTTATATAAATTATGTATCCCGGTCTTTTAATGCCTTAGGATTTTTCTAACTTCCTTCTTTTGTTCAACTCCTTCAAATGTGTTGAGTATCCTTATTATTATGCTTTTTTAAAAAAAAAGTGTGCTATTTTTCCAAAACTGCAGCCTCTGTATAAATTAATTTTTTGGCTTTTGCTCTGCCTGCTGTGGCCAAGCCTCAAAGAAATACTGTAATGCTCCCAATGTTTGTTTTGACTGGTAAGTACTCCCTTTTCTTTCAATTCTTCTAAATCTTGTCTTTTGTGCTGTTATTGTAAAGATTTCCACCTTGCCCTTGGAGATCTCTGACTTTGCTTATAGAGTTCCCTTCTGCACCCACAAGAGCCTTCTTCTCTAAATCTCTGTCTCATTCCAGTGTGGCTAATCTTTAGAAGCATAGAAACAGAAAGCAGTAGAGCAGACGAACAGGCCCTTCAGCCCACCATATCTGCATCGACTATGATGCCTTTCTAAAATAATCCTGTCTCCCTGCACCTGGTTCATATCCCTCTATTGCCTGTACTTTGACCCAGCCTACACTGTTTTCTCTGTTTTTTTTACCTGCTCGGAGGCAACTGTTACCTTCAGGAGTGTTGCTTTTTCCCTGCTTCTGCTCCCAAAAGTGCTGCTGATTGCCTCAAAGCTCCTGTTTCAACTGCTTACTGACTACGTGTTTCATCATAAAAAGCCAATGAACTTCATGCAGTAAACTCAATTGTCCTCAGAATGATTCATCTCCTGTGTTAAATGGTTACTGTTAACAATGGAGCCCACCACTGATCACCATGTCACATTGGACTCTGGCTGGTTAAGGAAGAATACTGCCTTCTAACTTCCACACTGTTCAGTTAAACAGCTCCTGTTAGGACACTGTAACAAAACAACAAGCTAATGCGTCATGGAAATTTATGTAAGGTTATATGTCGTGGAAACTCATCAAATCTAAGCAACATTATTTGGGATGTGATGCACCCCCTTCCCCCTGTGGTGCTCACTGGCCTCTAAGGCAACCTCCCTTTCTATGGTCAGTCCAAGGGCTTACCTTACCGTGAATGATACAAGGGATGTCACAACGGAGTCTTAATAAATAGAGATATATGGCTTACATAAGAGGCAACTTGTTGCTGATAGCAATAGATATAAATAACATTTTAAACATAATTACTGATTGCTAGCAAAACCAGAGATACTGCATTTCTCTCTATTAGGGCATTGCAATAGATCGCTTGATTCTCTACCCAAACACATCATCAGATTGGGTGAAGTCTAAATCTTTCAAAGGTATTACCTCATGCAACAGAAAGGAATAATTATTGTCCTCAAATACTTTGATACATATAAATAGCTTTGATTTTGTAGTTACCAATGAAGTAACGGTCAATTCCAGTACAAGGCCAAGGATATTTTGTTACAATTATTTTATGCCTTAGTGAAGCCGCACCTGGGATATTCTTTGCAGTTTTGGTCTCCATATTTTATGGCTATGAAATGAGTGCAATAAAGATTTACCACAGTGATTGTTGGGATGACAGGATGAAGGAAGATTGGATCCATTGGGAATATATTCACCTCATTTTAGAAGGATCAGGTGGGATTGCCTACAAAACCTAAAAAAGTTTAACAAGACTGCAGGGTAAATGCAAAAAGGATGTTTCTGAAGAAAAGGGAGTGCAGGGCTGGGCGGGTTACAGTTTAAGGCTATTGGGTTAGGACAGAGACAAGGAGAAATTTCTTCCATCAGAGCCTGTAGAATTCTTTGTCACAGAAAGTAGTTGAGACTAAAATATCAAGTGTTTTCAAGAAAGCGTTAGATATAGTTCTTAAGGTTGAAGGAGTCCACGAGTGTGGGGAGAAAACAGAAACAGGATATCAAGTTTGATGATCATTCTTGATGGTATTGAATGGTGCAGCAGGCTTGAAGGGATGAAAGTTTACAGTTTCTGTGATGCAGTCCCTTTTCCTGATGCCAGTTTAGGTTTGGACATGCAGCAGCAATAATGTCAGCCAGCAAATCAGCAGTCAATCTCTTTGAAGCATTCACAACCTGAAAACCAGGAAACTAAAAGCAGTTAGTGTCCTTTCCTCTCATTTACTTTGGCAGGTAGTGAAATGAATGATTTTAATTAGATGAAGGTTAAAGCAATATTAAGAGTAAATCTTTTTTTATACAAATAAAAGTATTAAAAGAAAAATGTAAAACTTCTCTCATAATAGAGAAATTTGACATTCCACAGTTGGGCTTCTTAGGATCAATGAGGATGATTTGCTTTAATTATGAACTTAGTACCCTCTTAAAAGCCTAGTTACATCTCATTCTGTGCAGTTATGACTTTTTAAGGGACCTTACAGTTCCCTGTCCCAGTATGCTGTAAACTTTAAACTATTGTTTATATTTGAAAAACTGCTTCAAGTAGGCTCCAAAATGATGGCTACCTAAGGAACATGCAAACTTATGTTTGGAATAAAACATTCCTATCTACAAAAACAAAAAAAAATCAAACACGGACACATGTTGACTCAACTTATTTCCTGAAAGGCAGCTGATTTCATCAGTCATATACAAAAATGTAGATTGCTTGAGGTAGGAATGTTACAAAAGTGGTTATATTATCAATGAAATATGTACACTGTACTTGGAAAAGTACTTTGAACTGTGCAACAATGTTTGTTGTCTGCTTCTAAAACAACAATCAACTCTGCACTGTTCCACCAGAGGAAATATCGGAACTGCTACAGTCACCTGTAGTCAAAAAAGCTGTCCAAAGTAACAAATTTATGTTGTGAAATTGGGAGATGGACTCTCTTCCAATCTATTCCAACTTTAACTTCATCTGACAACCAAACCACTGACAAGTCAACTAAAAAAAGCCTTTCAGCTTTCTGAAAACCCATTGCTTTTCAAGACCAATTGCTGCCAAAGCATCAACTTATCTAAAGAACTACAAGCCTGCCACAAAAGAGAAACAGAGTCAACTACACATCATGGTTGCAGTGTTCTGTTTATCCTTTTTCTTTATCTAACATTTATACGAGCATTAGCATGTGTGAGTCAAATGAGTGAGATATACAGGATAACAAGTAAAGTTTATTTTTGCACTCAGAAAAAAGTTTGCCATTGGCATCACTTAAATTGGGAAGGTCTCTGCTGTAAGGAAATATATACGCCTTACATACAAAACTTTGATCATTGACAAGAAGAAAATACAGAAACTCTGTTTGTGCTAACAGTGACACTATCAGTGGCTGATGTGGTCACTTCAATGATTTACATTGATTTTAATCTTTGGGTTGCTGTGTTTGTCTCAGCAGCTCTACGGTACTCTGTACACATGGCATCTCCAAATATTGCTGCCAGAGTCAATGGAGTTGTGATGGTAAATGCTGACAGTTCCACAGCTACCTCTCAGACAGATATAAGAGATTATATGTCACTATTTTGAACACAAGTGGAAAGTGACTCCACTGCCCTGGTCAATCTTTATCCATAAATTAACATCAAAAAGCATATTACCTGGTGATCACCACATTATTGTTTGTGGGACCTTCCTTGTGAAAATTGGTTGTGATATGTCCTAGAATGCAGCACTTCAAAATTACTTAATTGACTGTAACACATTCCTGTGCTCATCACCAACGTTATATGAATGTACACCTTTGTTTCTTCCTTGATTACTGCAAAATCCAAGGTATTTGTTCCATTGGTTACAAACTAAAAAGAACTTCAAAACTTCAAACATAAATTTGATCTAGCCATCCACACAAAACAGTGAAAAGTGAATTGGCAGGCCATTTTACATCCCATCTAATGTTGTATTACATTAATACCCACAGAGTGGTGATGTGCATTAATTCATCACTCCTGTATAATGCTTGCAGCTACAATTAACAGATTCTTTTAAGTGAGGTCCTGGGAAAATCTTAAAGCAAAGTTACACTTCAAAAAGAAACATACTCAAATAAAACCACTTCAAAAAATATCAAATCCCTTACGACTGAAAAGACCAAATATGAACAACCAAAGTCTGCCAAGATAAAGCTTGAACTTAAAAGAATCAAAGGACGTCATGAGGACTATATGTGGTTCCTCCTCAGGGCTGGGCACCTCGTGGCATCACCCTTTCGCCTTTTGAGGAACAGGCACCTGCAGTGCATGCCAGGTTTCCCATCCTGCTGGTGGGATCATTCCTGATGATCACTGTGGCTGGGGCAATGGAGTACAGGCTGTATATGTGTTTACAGCAGCCCTGAAGGTGCAGGACCTGGCTCTCCATGGCAGCCATAGTGGTTTCAGATGGTCACATGGCTCACAGGCTGCTATAGCCGCTGGACAATGAAAGCTAGGCCACCTCTGCAGCCACCTGAGTGGAACCTGCCACAGGGCTATGCCTGGCTCCTGTTCTTGTTGTGTGCCACATGGCACAACCTTTTCTCATTGTAAGGACAGAACGTGTAAAGACTCCAAAATCTCACCCTTCCCACAGCCCAACAAATAATATCTAGGCAACCAGATATATGTGTAAACAACCTTCCAGCATCTCCTGGGGGCGCTGGGCCCTGTCTCTTGTGCCAGCTGGCAACCTCCCCATGGCGGTAAACAGCAGACAGCCACAGGACTGCTGAATCATTCCATCTTTTCAGCTGTAGGGACCAGACTTCTGCTTCTCTCTTGGCGTATTTCTTTGAAGACCCTGATCACCATGAGCACAGGTTCCTCTCCTGCCTCCACTCTCAGTGCCTGGTCTCTGGCACTTTCCGCTGATCAGTGTGAAGTCCTCAGCGGCCTCTAATCCCCACACACCCTTCCCCTTTCCACCTCCAAAGCTGTTTGGTGGTGGTGGTGATGATGGGGAGGCAGTGGGGTTCAGGAGACAGCTTTGTGAATGCTTTCCCTGGGCACAGGATGTTACTGGCCACAGACGACAAGGGCCTGTCCTCTGGGGAAGTCGGGCAGCTCTTTGCACGTATACTTGGGATGCTGGCTGCACCTGTAAGGCAAAAGAAGCTGAACACATCATGGCCACTGGGTACAATTAGCGCCCGATGCATGACACTGCCAATCCGGGTAATGTTAGTGTTTCTGTATGACAACAAGTGGGGCTTGTTGGGTTGAGCGGTCTCTGCATTCCCTCAGGAGCAGCCTGGATCCTCTCATCATGGGCAAGGATCATCATACAGGGAGACAGCACAGTTATTGGTCAACCATTCTCTGTTACGGGCTCTCTTCTCCTGTAAAGACATGAAGGAGAATGAGTAAGTGGATGATACACCGATTAGGGTTGATGCATACGGGGCGAAAGGTGTTGAGGTGCTCTGAGGGAATAAGGAGGCAGTGCAGAGGGATGCAGGGTTAGTGGAGTGGAAGGATGGGGATGAGGGGTGGTGAGTGAGAGAAGGTGTTGCCTGTAATAGAAGGGGTGCCTGACCATGAGTCTTGGTGGAAGGTAGGTGTGGCGACAGAGATAGAATAAATGTGAGGCAGCAGGGTCTGGTAATAACCCTGGCAGAATGGAGAACATCATTCACTTTTTTATGGCACTGCAGGTCGATTTGCCATAGCCTTAAATGATATTGGCCCCAGAGGTGATCTCCAACTAGGCTGTCATCCACTGACAATTGCCCAGGAAGATGTTAGCCATCATCTGCACCATGTTGTCAACCAGGGCCTCCACATCCCCATTGGAGAACCATGGTGCCAACTTGTCCTTCTTTGCCATTCTTCCTCAATCTCTAGTAATGTGCAGGGCAGCTTCCAGATCTCAGTGCTCTTCTTGGGTGCATAACAGGCTTAGACAAATGGCACGCACTCAGTGGCAGTTGGTCTTAAAGCATTGAGTGGTGATTTATTCTAGGAATGGCACATCATAGTAAGATTGTGTGGACACTGGGTGTGATAGGATATGGACACAGCAATTAATACAGGGCTTTTGACAAAATATCACACGTTGAATTGCTCAGCATCATGCCATGAATCTCTGAACCAACTCAATGTGACTTGTACTTTGCTAAAAAGCCACTTGATTGTGAGAATCAAGGCAAGGCAAGGCAATGACATCTAAAGACTACACGCCGCAGCTGATGTGGAGGATGAGGGTTAATGGGTAGGAGTAAGCACATCTGGGCCATGAAGAATTCTCACAAAAAGGAGTTTACAAGACTTACCTCAGGCTTTACTGGCAAGATTCCACATAGTGTTGACCTTCCCAGTTTGGCTCAGCAACGAGATCACATGATGCTGGTGTAGTCATAAAGTTGCCAGCTCTGAATTGAAAGATAACCCACCATTACCCCACAACATTCCCTCTTGCCTTTTAAGGAACTCTTGGCCCTCTTGAAAGTCAGTGAGCGTTCACCCAGCCAAACTTCCATCCATTGACTCCACCTATTCTTCTTGCTGCTTTGGAACAAAATGAAAAACCCTGCCCCACCCCGACTGTAATCTCTTCCAACCTCTTCTCTTGGACAGAAGACACCAGAGCTTCAATACATGTATCAACAAATTCAATACCACATCTTCCCCACAGTTATTAGACTTCTGAATGGATCTTTCAATTTTAAATATAATGTCGGTCTTGGTCTTTGTGCTCCTTCTCTGTAACCATAACCTTGTATTCTTTGCTCTGTTCTTTTATCTGAATGCTCTTTGTATGTTACGATCTGCCTGTACTGCGCACAAAACAAATGTTTTCAGTGTATCTGGGTACGTGTGGCAATAATAAATCAAATCAAATCAAGGTGAAATCAACACTTTGAGCTCATTTTTATCCTTCCCAAGCACTATTCCTACTTGGCAGTAGAATTTTATTTCAAAATCAAGGCCTAAATCATTACTATTCTCATTTTTGAAGCCTTATTTATGCCTATATTTTAAAAATCATATGTATATAAACAGCACAATTCTATGAGTAATTGTGCCAAGGCTCAAAGGGTGATCTTTCATTAATTGGCTGAATGCATTTGCAGAAACATGAGACTGGGCTCATTGTTGGAAAATTCCATTAATGCCATGATCTGTGTATGCAATAAATACATGGTGAATAACTCTGGAAATAATTGCTTCAAGAATTGAACCTTCTGACAGTCACATGCAGATCACCCAACATAAATTCATCTTTGTCAGCCAGAAGGGGCCCCCTTTGCTACCTT
This sequence comes from Stegostoma tigrinum, assembly GCF_030684315.1. Classification (NCBI taxonomy): domain Eukaryota; kingdom Metazoa; phylum Chordata; class Chondrichthyes; order Orectolobiformes; family Stegostomatidae; genus Stegostoma; species Stegostoma tigrinum. Next base: position 56,750,423 of record NC_081364.1, on the reverse strand, counting down.
TTAATCAGACTATCTTTAATGCAGTTGAATGTGGTAATTACAAATGCCATCCAAAGGGATCACTATGTTTTATCATTGTCATCCACCCTGAGAGAAAGTATCAGTCTTAAAAGGACTCACATTTATAATGGAAGGAGAAAAGAATTTTCACTAGAATGTTCAAAGGAAATGGTGCAGGAATTTAATTTGTATTTATAAAGCCAACAAATATGCCTTGGAATCAACCCTGAAATGAGATCAACAACAATGCAAATATCAACAATGTTTTGTGTCAGTGAAATTCCCTCTTAAATCAAACTGTGCAGTCCAAAATCTGAGCGTATTCTCATGAGATACGCAACTGCAACTCATTCACATCAGTGACTTCAATTCCAAACCCTCTAATGACATTATTTCTGCAATTTAATTGAAAATGCGTCAAAAATCTGGCATCTACTTTTATCCCATCAACAAAGTACACTTCTGGACACTTAATAAAGGACAACATGTTGGCGGTTGAGAATCAGACTGTTCTGCCCTATTGAAACAAAATTAAACATTGTGGAAGTTGAAAAGCAAGTGAATGGAGTCCATTGGAATAAAATGGGGAAATAATTGATAAGGGGGAAAAGTAGATCTTAATTTATTGCTGGAACAATTAAGGCACAATGGCATACAGGTAGTTCTACTATAACATGTGTTTCATTAATGCAAATTGCCTGCAAAAAGATTGATGAATAGTGAACACTGTTTGGATAACACCAACTTTCTACTGTGCAACATAGCGATTTCTCTATAACATGATTTTCTATGATTATTTTCTATCGCGTGAGGTCGCACACAAATGCAACTATCGTGTTACAGGAAAACCATCTGTAAATGCTTACTGCAAGTGACTTCTGTGCAACCAGCAGCTGGCTATTGAGAGCTGCCTGATTCAAATCAACTAAATATGGAGAAGTCGAATGAAGATGTATTGCTTTGACGGATGCAAACACTGCAATCTGACTTTGTTGAGCTACCCATGACTTCAGGTACAACATAAATGTTTGAGATATTTATTAATACAGAGTGTAAGTGTACATTTATTCCTTTTTCTTTTAGGAGGTTTGTTCATGAGACCAAAAGAAAACAAATAACTATAATGCCATGCAAAACCTACACAGTTTCCTTACTATTAAAATATAAGATTTGAGTTGGTGAGAAGCTATTGCTCAGGTTGCAGACATATATTCTTTCCTTTATTTATGATTCCAAAATGACCTTCCTTTCTTCCCTGTTTGTAACAGAGTATTTTCCTTTTTATAAATTGTGAAAGTGTCATATGCCTTCTTTGAGGGTCTAATCTCCAAATGCATTAGTCTGTCCAAACTATAAATTGAGTCCCTCTTTTGTGTCAATAAGATGTTTGGTTCATTCAACGTATACTGTGTAAACGTAGTAACATGCTAAGTTCTGGAGACATAGAAGGCATAGATGTTTCATTGGCAATTCATTGAATCTCACAAGATTTCAAATTTTAAGACTTACTGTAACATTCGAATATCAACATTGACTGTTTATTACGTGCTAGTCAAATGGTATACGAAACGCTGAAATGGTACTTTTCCCATTAACTTCTTAACACTGTTAAAATCTTAGTATCAGATCCTTTATGATGAAATTAAAGTATATACAGATATATACTGCAAATTTGGTGTGGCTGATTTCTGAATTGGATGTACAGGATGTTGGAAATAACTACCGGGAAAAAAACTATAGAACATAGAAATAGAACATAGAAAAGTACAGCACAGTACAGGCCCTTCGGCCCACTATGTTGTGCCGTGGAATAATCCTAATCCAAAAATAAAATAACCTAACCTACATTCCCCTCAATTCACTGCTGTCCATGAGCATGTCCAGCAGTCGCTTAAATGTGACTAATTGACTCCGCTTCCACGACTACCACTGGCAATCTATTCCATGTGCTCACAACTCTCTGGGTGAAGAACCTCCTCTGACGTCTCCTCTATACCTTCCTCCTAACACCTTTAAAACTATGACCCCTCGTGGCAGTCAGTCCTGCCCTGGGGAAAAGTCTCTGGCTATTGACTCTATCCATGCCTCTCATTACCTTGTACAGCTCGATCAGGTCACCTCTCTTACACCTTCTCTCCAGAAAGAAAAGTCCAAGCTCAGTCAACCTCTCCTCGTAAGACAAGCCCTCCAGTCCAGGCAGCATCCTGGTAAACCTCCTTTGCACCCTCTCCAAAGCCTCCACATCTTTCCTATAATAGGACGACCAGAACTGGACACAATATTCCAAGTGTGGTCTCACCAGGGTTTTGTAGAGCTGCAGCATAACCTCATGGCTCTTAAACTTGTTCCCCCGTTAATGAAAGCCAAAACACCATAATCCTTCCTGCCAAGTCTTTTTCGTGCCCCCTCCTGGCCCTCCTCAGTCCACTCTTGAGCTCCTTCTGAGCAAGCCTGTAATCCTCTAAAGCTGTGCTAGACCATTGCTTCCGCCACCTTACGTAAGCTGCCTTTTTCTTTTTGACAAGAAGCACCTCTGTTCCTGTAATCCAAGGCTCTTTAATCTTACCCCTTCTTACCTGTCTCAGAGGAACAAATTTATGCATCACTCACAATAACTGCTCCTTAAACAGTCTCCACATGTCTGTTGTGCCCTTTCTGTGGAACAATTGCTCCCAATCTGTACTTCCCAACTCCTGCTTGATGGGGTCATATTTTCCTTTTCCCCAGTTAAATATCTTCCCCTGGTAACTGCTCCTTTCCCTTTTCCTGGCTATGGTAAATGTGAGGCTGTTGTGGTCACTTTCACCAAAGTGTTCTCCCACCGCGACATCTGACACCTGTCCTGGCTCAGTGCCGAGCACCAAATCCAAAATGGCCTCCCCCTCGTCAGCCTGTCCACATCCTGAGTAAGGAAACCCTCCTGAACACACCTGACAAAAACGGCTCCATCCAAACCATCTGCACTAAGGAGGTTCCAATCAACCCACAACAACAGCCCTGCTACGTTTGCGCTTTTCAACAATCTGCCTGCCTATGAGTTCTTTCATCTCCCTACTGCTATTTGGGGGTCTGTAGAAAACCCGCAATGAGGTGACTGCTCCCTTGTTGTTCCTAACTTCCACCCATACTGACTCAGTCGATAAACCTTCCTCGGCAACCTCAGCCCATACCACCTCAGTAGACGAGTCCTCATCAAAAGTTCTTTCAGCCACCGTTATACTGTCCTTGACTAACAAAGCCACACCTTCCCCTTTTTTACCACTTTCCCTGACCTTAACGAAAGATCTAAACCTTGGAACCTGCAACATCCATTCCTGACCATGCTCTATCCATGTCTCCGAAATGACCACAACATCGAAGTCCCAGGTACCTATCCAAGCTGCAAGCTCACCTACCTTATTCCGGATACTCCTGGCGTTAAAGTAGACACACTTCAACCCAGCTTGCTGTCTGCCAGCACACTCCTGTGACAGTGAGGTCCTGACCGTGTCCTCCCTACGCTCATCCTCCTGTGTACTAGGACTACACCTCAGTTTCCCATCCCCCTTCTGAGCTAGTTTAAATCCATCCGAACAGCACTAGCAAATTTCCCACCCAGGATATTAGTGCCCCTCTGGGGCTCCTGTTTGTAGAGGTCCTACCTTCCCCAGAATGAGCCCCAATTGTCCATGTACCTGAATAGCATCCAAAATTCCAAGCAAGGATGTGTTATCCAAAGTTCTGAAGGGATTACCCAGAGTATTTATGAAGAGACCTTTCTGGATTCAGACTCTCTGTCTGTGCTGGGTTTATTTGAAAATATGCATATATTAAGCTTCAAAGTGCTGAGAAGAATTTTGACAGAGTATCATGTGCTAATAGGGTTCATAGAGTAAGCTGGAGTAGAATGTGTGGGGCTTATGTGAAGCATAAACACTGACGTGGATCCATTGAGCTGAATGACCTACTTCTGTGGTGCACCTGCTATCTAATACAAAATGTACCTTTTCAACAGTATTCTTCATTGCCTACAAATCTGAGACATCCAGGAAACCCAAGAGACAAAAGCTTCAATATTAGTATGCCTGCAGTAGGAATAAAGGATTCAGTGAGAGTTAACAATTTTAATATTGGACATCATTGCCCACACACCTCTGCCATGTTTGTAGGAGGTGTCCCATCTTAGACAGAACTCGCAAATAAGAGCATAACTAATAGTTAGCAGATGCCAGACAATAATAACAACAACAAAAACAGACGTTTCTGGAAAAGCTCAGCTGGTCTGACAGTATCTGTGAAGAGAAAATCAGAGTTTATGTTTCAGGTCCAGCGGCCGTTCTTCAGAACTGACTCAAAATGTTAACTCTGATTTCCTCTTCACAGATGCTGCCAGACCTGCTGAGCTTTTCCAGCAACTTCTGTTTTTGTTCCTGATTTACAGCATCTGCAGTTCTTTTGGTTTTTGTTTGCATTTAACAGATGCCAGCTGGTTTTTCCAGTGCTCAGGAAGCAAAGAGGCAGGATCTATTTTCTCCAGCAGCTTTTTTCGAGCACTCTGCATGAGCAGGAAGCAGGAGTATTCCCTCCTCACCACTGAACACAGGCCATTGTGTCCTGTGTTTCCGATCTCATCCTCTCCATCCTTTCCATCCTCTGCCCAGGCTGAGCCCAAATCAATTCTCCCTGTTGCTGAGGACCATTCCCTGACGTCTCAAGATTCACTCCTGTGGTTAACATGCTGTCTCTGTACCAATAAGAAAGACTGAATGTCCCCAATCATATTTCACGACCCAAGTCACTCACCCTTGAAGATACCCTGGCACATCATGTTCAGGATATCTTTGATTCTTTTCTGTCATGGCTCCCCAAGATCTACACGACGTTTTGGTGTCAGTTGGGTCACATACAGCCTTGTTTCGCCAGGGTGGTCACAACCATGAAGTATACACGTGTGAGATAAAGTTATAATGAAAAAAATGATCCACAGGAGCCAACAATATGTCCAGTTTGCTGACAGTGATAAAACCAGTTGAAGTATTCCAGCTACAGACCCTTTGTGGCTGGGTAAAGGTCCTGTGCAATTTCTCACTTCTACAAAATAAGGATGACTGCATTGCAGTTGGATTACAATCCTCATAAACTCTAGTCTCATTATGCTTTTAAAGAGGAGCCTCTTTACTTTTCAGGATTTGAAATAGTTCCATGTAGAGATATTCAGTTTATGCAGTTTTCAATGAGTATGCCACGGGTCTTAAAAATGATAATTTTAAAATGTTTTGGTTTCTCAGTCACGTTAAAAGATAAAACTAATGTGAAAGCAGGTATCTCATATCTGTTGGATCTGAATGATTGAGTGTCTTTCAAAATATTTTCGACTACAAAATTGTCATTTTTGCAGTGTTTTGGCATCAGACATTCACAGCATGGTTTTGTGCATTGCAAACACTCCTTTTGCTGAAATATTTGCCAGCTTCTTTGTCACAATTCATTTTTACAACTGTCTGGAACTGAAAAGATAAAAGAAAATGTTATTATTGCGGTTTCTTCACAACCTGAGCTCTGTGTTACATGTATTGTGCCAAGTGTGCACACACAGAAGTATGATACACAGAAAATACATATGCAGCACTTAAAATGAAAGTCATGTGCATAATGAATAGGGGCTATTCTCATCTGGGCTGTTAGGAGAGACAGCTTGTAAGAAAACACCAGCACTGTACATCTTGCTTCACAGAGTGTAGTACACCCACCATTTGGTGGATGTGCAGTATGGATACTCTGCATGCAGTGAGGTCCATCGATTATAAATAATCTGGAATTGAAGGGCACTGCAATGGCAGATGCAAATGTCTGTGGAGCATAAACCAATCATAAACCTGAATCCTATGCTATTCCATTGCTGTTATATGGAGGTAACTAAGTACCTCCCCCTCTAACATTATAATTGTTCTGCTTAAGTATTTGAAATCTTAAGAGTAGGGAATACTGATTGTGGAGAGAATCAAAGTAATATATTTACATTGAAAATAAACAAAAATTAAATGTATTCAGTGTCTTTCATGATCCCAGATAGTCATTCAATGCTCTATTTTTAATTAAGTATATTGGGGTGTAGGGAATAGGGCAGCTGGTTTACTAATAGCAAGATCCGGCCATCCCTCTCGCTGTCTCATGAGAAAGCAGCCTTATGGTCCTTTGAGATTATGGTGACTTTATCTATGCCTAGCAACGTCCCACAAAGAGCGAAGAAGTCCATGGCCCGGGGACTACGTAGGGGCCAGAACAATCTTTTCTATGGCAAGAAATATGATAGAACCAAGTGAAAAGTCCAGTGGCCCCTATCCCAACAACAGGAAAAACTTGCTGGTTTTGGGCGTCAAGTTGAGAAGGTGATAGTGAGCTCATTCTTGAACCACTGCAGTCCATGAGTTGAAGGTAGACCGAAAATGGAGAGGGAATTCTAGGATTTGACCCAGCCGGCAGTGAAAGAACAGCGATATATTTCCAAATCAGGATAGTGAGTCGTTTGAAGGGAAACCGCTTTTGGTGGTGTTCCCACATGTCTGCTGCCCTTATCGTTCAAGATGTAAAGGGTCATGGATTTCAAAGGTGTCATCTTAGGAGCTTTGGTGAATTTCTTCAGTGCATTTTGTAGATATATACTGTTGTTACTGAGTGCCAGTGGTGGAGGGACTGAGTGTTTGTAGATGTAGTGCCAATCAAGTGTTACTTTACACGTTTGCAACATTGGCAGCTGTAAGTTTTAGAGTTGACTAACCTTGTCTGTCTCCCTTTCTAGACTTCTCATGTTTGGCCCAATTTGTTTTATCACACACACTCAGGATCGTTTCAGCTGGCTACGGAGTACTGCTGATACTGCAATCTGCATTAATAATGGTTTTTCTTTCCTGTTTTGAGTTATTTTGTGGGCGTTTAGCTGGGAGTAGAGGCACTTGTGGAGGAGGAGTGGAAAGCATGATCGCTTGCATATACTTGAATAGTTCGCCTACGTGGGACTGTGCTCATCACTTTCCTTTCTCATTGTACCATGGCGAATTGGATTTTCTTCTTGAAATTTGTGTTCGCTCTTCTGGAGAATGATCCTGATAAATTAATCAAGCTGAGCGGGTATTCTGCAGAAAGATGTCACAGTTGTGTCTTATATTTTAATGAAGTTATCTTCTTGCAGGATGATCCGAACAGTGACATAATCAAGCCCATATATGACAGGTACAAAATGTACAAAAGCTGCCATAGCCTCCAAAGAGCTGAGAAACTCAAATAAAAATCCACAGTTGCAGAAATGTAATTATGTAACATGATCTCCTGTATTTAGATTGAACAAGTAATATTTTCTTGTTTATGTATTAAATGGTATTCTAATATTTGAATGACTGCTTTGGGATCACAGTTTACGGTTTAGCATTTTATTATGGAGACTAAACCACACATTTGCATCAATGGCAGATGAAGCTACTTAGTTACAATACAGGTGCAATGGGACAAGTTAACTTAATGTAAGTAAGTTCCTGACAGAGCTAATATACACATCAATTAACTTGTTTGCCCACAGAATTAAACTGCAATGAAACACAGATATTATTGAAGAAAAGTGTGAGCAAAAGCTTTGAAAAGTGCCTTTCATCCTTCATTAGCATCGTTCTGAGCAGTTGTGTTTAGGGTGAATTTGGAATCCAGAATAGCTCCCAGCTAAGAATATGAACTAATTGGTAGGCCAAATGTTGCTTGGACCTTCCAATAAATAGACCAGAAACCCATTCTTGTAAAGCAAAATAAACTACAGTACTTAAATAATATAAATCTGTATGTCACACTGATTGATCTATCATTCAACACTGAGACTGTAAGTCTCCAATTGATCCTCAGCAAATCATCGGCAAAGCATAAAGTCCCAATAGATTAGAATCCCTACAGTATGGGAACAGGCCATTCAGCCTATTGAGTCCACACTAACCCTCTGAAGAGCATCTCACCCAAACCTACCTCCTTACCCTATCCCTATAAACTTGCATTTCTCATGGCTAATTCAACTGAACTGCACATTCGTGGACACTATAGGGAAATTTAGTATGGCCAATCTACTTAAGCTGCACATTTTTGGACTGTGGGAGGAAAAATCACACAGAAATGAGGAGAATGTGTAAAACTAGACACAAATAGTCACTCAAGGCTGGAATTGAACCTGTGTCTCTGGTACTGTGAGGCAGCAGTGGTAACCAGTGAACCACTGTGTCATCCAAGATTGTTACACATGACCAGAGTAAACAATATGTGATCTAATCTTGCACTGGTTTTCCAGATTATTCAAAGGGACATTGATGACGTTGGATGATGGTAGATAATTTTAATACTTTGGTTTCAATGAAATTGTTTCATTGGGACCTTGACCAACCCTAACATAAATCTTCGAGCAACTGTGATTCGTGGGGAATCTCTAATGCAAATAATGTCTCATCAATCTTTATAGCTAGACTTAGGGAAGTGGAGGTTGAGTCAGGAAGGAATATTTAGAGCAGGTGATTGAAAGTTTGTTTGAGGACATGGATTGTGAGAAAGTTTTAAACAGGAAGAGACAGGGTTGGAAAGATGGAAAAGTTTTAGGAGGCCATTCCAAAGAGGACACACTGAATACTCTACCATTAGTCATGGGACAAGGAGGAGGTGTATTAAAAAGGCCAGGGTCATAGAATTAGAATACTTCAGGGGAGAGAAGCTCAGTACTTGGTGAAGGTATTCAAGAGAAAAAAAAATCCAAGATTCAGCCACTTATTCTGCAGTTTGCAACCTCATCAAAAGCATCACACTAAATAAGATTTATAGTAAGGAAGCTGGTCATTAGCTCAACTGTCCCATTATGTTTATGCTCCACACAAGCTTCTTCCCAGAGCATTATCTCTTATTCTCTCAGCGCGTCCTTCTGTTCTTTACGTTGTTATATATTCATCATATTCTGCTCATGTGTTGTTGTATGTGCCACTACTACAGGGGTTTGAAAGAAGTATCCATTTGCTTCCTGTCAACAGTGAAAAACATTCTACAGAATAGTCTAGTAGGCATCTTTATAGCAGTAGATTGATAAGAAACAGCCAACATGGATTATGACTGTGAAGATACTGCCTGATGGAACACTTCGAGTTTGTTGAAGACATTAAAGGAAAATTTATAATCAGTGAATTACAGGGTGGTAACAGCAGAAAAGGATGAGAATAAACAAAGTTGATCAAGTTTAAAATTAATTTCTGCTGATATGCATATGGGTCCATGATCCCAAATGACGCTGTATCTGTGATAGCTAGTTGATTCCAGATTTGTAAAATTACAATGAATGAATTCAATGTCTACTACAAATCAAATATCCATTTATCTAGAACCTTTCACACCTCTGGATGTCTCTAAACATTAAAACTATGGAGTACATTAGAAGCACCATTGTTGCTCTAAAGTAGAAAACGCAGCAGCCAAAATACAAATAACAATTTCCTTGAAATAGCAAGTGATACTGAGACAATAGGAGGAGTTGCCTTACGCTTATCTTTATAAAAAGAAGTGCCATGGGAGACGGTAGACCAGGCCTTGTTTTAATGTTTCATCAGGCAGCACTTCCAATAACACAACCATCCTTCAGTTCCACACTGAAATGTTCGCATTGATTTTAGTGCTTAAGTCCAGGACCGGGAACTGAACGCCACAACTTTCTGAATGAGGGATAAGAAGTCATAGTGCTGAGCCACATACAAAATGCAGTGCCATGTTTTTCATGGCTGTACAATGTTATTTGGAACAGATTGAGAGAGAAAAAAAGTTTCTGACTTAAGTGACAGTGAATGGAAAGGACTCCAGTGAAAGAGATGAAGGAACAAACACTAGCAATGCTGAAAATAGCCTGAAGATTTGGCAACATCTGTGGAGAAAGGAAAATAAGTTTAATGTTCCAATTCTGCTATGACTCTCCTACAGAACTCTGAGGAACTTGTGAAGAAGAATCATACCACACTTAAGATGTTAACTTTGTTTATCTCTCCATAGATATTGCCAGACCTGCTGAGATTCTCCATGTTTTGTTTCAGATTTCCAGCATCTGCAGTATTTCAACGTTTCAAGGAACCTAGACTCCATTGTGTAGTTTTTTTTTCGTACAGTTTGATATCCTCATTGGAAAGTTTGCGCAAGAGCTTGACAGGCACAGGGTAAATTCAGTTTGAGACTGTGTGTCAGGGAAAAGATTTATTTGGTGGATAAATCCCTTTCAAATGAGGTTCTGACCCTAAGATATGCTCTTATTACAAAAGTGCAGTGAATGTTGTGGAGGAAACAGCATAACAAACTAGGCATGTCATGCCACCTCAGGCATTGTCCCTGCTCCAAGTTGCTACACTATCCTTGCTTGCTACTCAATTAAGACACTCAATTAGAACTCCTGTTCATGATCTTGGCAGGCCTTAGCAAAAAAGCAAACATTGGGCAGATAGCCAGCAGAAGATACTTCAACAGAGACTGTCCACAAGAGACTTGGTACGATTGAGAAACAAGAAGATTAAGGATCAATACAGTTTTCTTGTGTATCGATGCGCATGCCACCTTTAAGAGCTAAGTGACTTCCCTGCTTTATTCAGACAGAATGTCTGTAAGCTGTGTCCTAAACAAACACTACACTCTTGGAACTGTCAGTATGTCTTTTACTCATGATGTTTGAAGTAAGTTTCCATGAGATACATTATTATTTAGCGCTTTGCCTTGGTAGCTGAGGTAAATGCTGTGACGAAGCTAAGTGATTTACGTGTTACCTTTGTCACTTTTGGTGCATGCTTTGGGCTGGAGTAAAATGGATTTTCAGTTACCAAACTCCCATCAGGATGATAAAGATGCAGATTTTTTTATTCTAACCATTAGAAGAAGGATAGTCTCTATGGTCCAGCAGTTTCTGAATGTCTTGGCTGACTATCAGTGATGTTACGTAGCATGACAAAGGTTCCCATCATTAGTGAGCTTCTGAAGTTAGCAATGGCAAGTGTGGCTGCGTCAATGAAAGTTGCAGTCTTTGAATTTAGAGGTTGTGGCCCAGTAATAGTATCTCCAATGGATGCTCATAGCTGGGTCACAGCTTAATCATCTTTTTCCTTCTCGAGTAGTTAGGGGCTTTCATTGGATCATGAGCCATCTTCAGTCTGCTCTATATAGGCAGCACACACCTCAAACTGTTCATATGTAAACTTTGATTTTTTTTAAGCATATTTTGATGACACTAGTACATCATCCTACCGAGGATATTTTATTGAAGTTTTACTACTGTTAGGTCTAGTTGAGGGGATTAATTCAGGTCCCCTTTTTATAATCCTCCTTCAGTTGATCATAACATATGTTTTTGATTCTTTTAAGCACATAGTACTATCAGGTCTGAATTAAACTATTATTCTAATCAAAAATTAAAGAATTAAAGGTTTTCTCGTGTGAAATAGAGAGGACTCATTATTTATTAACGCTGAGAAAGGCAATAAAACAAAATATCAAACAAACAGTCAAACACAAGTATAAGGCTCGAAAAAGGAAAAAGAGGTTAACCTAAAATTGCACTTAGTCAAAAATCTATGCTGTGTTTTTTTTCACTGAATTATACCAAGCTAACTTCATTAAACTACTTAACCTGTCCCTATAACATCTCTCCCATCCAATTCAACCCTCCTGTTATCACCCACTGTTTACCAAACAGCTCACCACTCAGCACAAATCCACCGAAAGACTGACATCCCTTGCATTAATGACATCTTCTAAAGGCTGCTGTGTACCCAGACAAGCTCTGGTATTCCAAAAGATGTTTCTGTAAAATATTGGAGGAGGAAAAGTTGGTGCTGGAATTCCCTCACAGCGACCTGGATGTCCTGGTTGATGGAATGTGCAAAGGGCAGAAATCCTCTTCATGAAGGAACAGTGGAGATGCCAGACACTAGCACCTGGTTGTAAGTTGCCATCTGGGTCAGCGCCATCTCAACCATCTGGAAGAAGGGCCCTTTAAGTTGTAAATAGATTAATGACCTCCCCCACTTTACCAAGGTCACTGCCTCCGTCTCCCCTCTGCTACCTTACACTCTCTCTATCTCTGCCACTGTACCCATGCTCTGCCAAGCCTCATACTCTGTAACTCTCACTGCAACATCTTCCTTCATCCACTCTTGTCACCCCACGCACACCCTCCAGCCATCTATACCACTAATCCTGCATGCCCTTTGTGCAGCATAGTCAGTTGCTCAGGACACCTCACCATATTTCATCCACCTGCGCCACTGCTAACAGCTGTGCCACCCACGTTCATCTCTCCCAACTCCCCTCTTTCCCTCCCTACAGGATATGGCACCCATAGCAGGGCAGAGAAGCCCCATAATGGGTCGAGGAGTACCCTGCATTAAACTCCTCACCTCATACTAGGAGAAAATTCTACACCTAATGGAGAAGGCCAGCCCTGTGGGGATCCATGATTCGCCAACTGAGTAAGTACCACTCTTCACCCGACTGCAACACTCCTGTTACCGCGGCTGTCAGTGTCATTTCATTGCATACCACAGCTAAACTCTACCTGTGTATATATAGAACATAGAACATTACAGCAAATTACAGGCCCTTCGGCCCTCGATGTTGTGCCAATCTGTCATGCCGATCTCAAGCCCATCTAACCTACACTATTCCATGTACGTCCATATGCTTATCCAATGACGACTTAAATGTACCTAAAGTTGGCGAATCTACTACTGTTGCAGGCAAAGCTTTCCATTCCCTTACTACTCTCTGAGTAAAGAAACCACCTCTGACATCTGTCTTATATCTTTCACCCCTCAATTTAAAGCTATGCCCCCTCGTGTTCGCCATCACCATCCTAGGAAAAAGGCTCTCCCTATCCACCCTATCTAACCCTCTGATTATCTGATTAACATGGGGGAAAGCTGTTGGCTGTCTACATTATCCATAATGCTCACAATTTTGTGGACTTCTATGAGGTCACTCCTCAGTCTCCTCTGCAGCAGGCAAAAATGTCCCAGCCTATCCAAGGTCTCCCTGTAACTCAAACTTTCCAGTCCAGTTAGCATCCTAGTGAATCTTTTCAGCACTGTTTCTAGTTTAGTAAAATTGTTTCTCTATTTCATTGGAGAAAAGTAATATGAAGGAGATTTGATCGGGGTAGTCAAAATTATGATGGTCTGAACTGAGAAGATGGGCAGGAATTGCTTCCACTTGTTTAAACATCAAGAACAAGAGAGTACAGTGTCAAAAACATCAGAAAATGGGGCATAAGCAATGTAAGAAAATCTTTTGTTCAGCAGTGACTGCTTAAAGTCTGGAATGCATTGGAACAGAAAGTTACTTATGCAATACCCCAAGAGGACATTAGTGCTGCTGCCTCGCCATATGGTGGAAGCAGGCTCAGTGGAAGCGTTCAAAATAGAATGAGACTGTGAGCTGAAAAGGAAGAACATACAGAATGTTGAAGAGTGGCATAGAATAAAGTGCTCATTTAGACAATCGACATAATGTAGTGAGATGAACAGCCTCCTTCTGCATGTGCAATATCACAATGCCGAATAGGATAGATTTCAAACAGATCTCAATTCAAAACTGGACATCATGTGGCATCATAACGGGTGGAATTGGCTCCAAACCGGCTGTAGCTCATGGCCTGGCATATCCCCCACTCTAAAATTATTATCAAGCCAGGAATACCATGCTTGGGTCAGTGAAGAATGCAACGGATCATGCCAGGAGCAGCATAGGACATACTTAAACATGAGGTGTTAACCTGGTAATGCAACAATGCAGGGTGGCTTGCGGGCCCAGACAGCAAAAGCAAAAAGCCACAGAGCTAAGCGATTCTGCAACTAATGGATCAGGTCTAAACTCTGCACACTTGACGTAACTAGGCTTGAATGGCTTGACAGAATTAAACAGAATGCTGAAAGAGGAGACTTCACAAATCCTCAATAATGGAAAAGCCCAACGAAACAGTGGTTGAAGCATTTGCAACAATCTTCAGCCACAAGTGCCTAATGGATGATCCATCTCACTCTCCTCCAGTGTTCCCCACCATCTCAGATGTCAGACATTTGCAAATTTGATTCACTTCTCATGAAACCCAAAAATGGCTGGAGACACCGGATGCTGCGACAATAACGTTCAATAAATTTGTCTTTGAAGAATGAAGCTGATCACGTATAATCGGGATTTAATATCATAAGAAATCCAAGTCATTTCGAATTGGTGTGAGAACGAATAATCAGCTTGTAGGGAATTGAGAATATCTAATTATCTGCTGTATCTGTTACCAGGATTTCTAGTTATTCTCTTGGATAATTCCAAGGATTAACAATCATTATTATTTTTGCCAAGAAGTAGGTTATTTGATGTTTGGGTGATAATTTCAAACATGCACCCAGTGTCCTGATATCAACTTGACTATGATAGTCAAAAGCACATTTGAGGTGGTGTCTCCAAAGAGCAGAAATAAACTGGCAACCTATAAGTAATTATTTGGACATTTCTCATAGCAATTGTTTCAGAAGTGGAACAGGTAATGGTCTGGAACCACATCCTCTGTCAAAGGGAATGTTATGCATCGGTGTGAGGAGAACTGAAAGAAAGGAAGACAGCAATTTGATTAATGTGGGAGTGAGGGAAGAAGTACAATAAGTCGTGTGAAGCATCATGTCAACAAATTGCAAGTTGATCAGTTCAAACATCACTAACAGATCATGAGGTAGTGGGAGAGAGAGATCAAGCGCAGACATCTGCGCTCTGTACACGACAATCGACACCACCTTCTGGTCACCAACAATTTTAACTCCCCCTCCTGCTCCCTGGGTGACATGTCCATCCTGGGTCTCCTCCAGTGCCACGATGACACCACCCAGGAGGAGCAGCATCTCATATTCCACCTCGGGAGTCTACAGCCCAATGGCTTGAACATAGAATTCACGACTTTTAAAATCTCCCCATCCCTGGCCTCCTCCCACATCCAACCCTCCCTCTACCCCCAATGTCCTTGACCTGAATTTTGTCCGTCTTCTCTCTCACCTATCCCACTGACCAATCCCCACCACTCCCTATCTGCATCGACCTATCACCATCCCACCTACCTTCCCCAAACCCACCCACCCTCCCTCTATTTATTTCCCAGCTCCCACACCCCTCCCCATTTCTGAAGAATTGTCCTGACCCGAAACTTCAACTTTCCTGCTCATCTGATGCTGGCTGACCCATTGAGCTCCTCCAGCTCCATACTGCATTATCACTAACAGATCATGAGTTTGGTCTACACATATAGACTCAGAAGCACGGGTTTGATACTGGGAGGGTTCCACACACTTCTGCTGGCACCTGATTCCATTGCATATTTAGTTATTCTTTAGACTCAGGAACTGAGGTCATGCTGTTTCCCAACTATGCATGTCACAGATTGTCTGACCTATTCTACTTATTTCAGAAACAAAACCTTGTTTTTCAAAGTTCCATTAATAAACCTGCCTTGTCAAAGCACCTTTTATAATCTAACCAAAATCAGTTAAGATGATGGCAGCCACCTATATAGAGATTGGGAAACACATTGCAGCATTTCAGCTTATGTTTGAGTTATTGATAACCATAATATTTTACTGGTTGGTTGAGAACTTTCAATTTTATGATCAAGTCTCATCCATATTTCAGAGGACATTTTCTCATTGACAAAAAATGGAGAAAATGATAAATTATTAAGTTCCTGAAGAGGATCATTCAGTTGTAGAGCATGCTTAAAAATAATTGAGTTGCCAAATTAGCAGAAAACACCACAGATCACATTTGCTGCATTATAAATAAACCTAAATGTCATGCCCTGTGCATTTCTGTCATCTGCAGCTCACTAACTCCTTTTAGCAATGTAAATTAGAAAGTATCAAATTAATGGTTTAGTTATTAAAATGACATGTAAAATGTTTGTTCATGGCACGTGGATGTCACTTGCTGGGACAACATGTCCTGTTATCTCTAATTGCCCTTGAGGAGGAGACCTAACCCCTTTAATTACAATGAATAACGTAGACTGTATCCAAAATAGTGCTTGAAATAAACTGAGGGAAGTTTGTCTTAAATTTTTGAAAAATATTTTCAAAGCAAGTATATTAGAAGAAAATTCTTTGCTCAAAAAATGGTGGGGAGATAGAACATGAGAAATGTCCAAAATCCAGTCCATCAAAGAGCATTTCAACCCTCCC
This sequence comes from Stegostoma tigrinum, assembly GCF_030684315.1. Classification (NCBI taxonomy): domain Eukaryota; kingdom Metazoa; phylum Chordata; class Chondrichthyes; order Orectolobiformes; family Stegostomatidae; genus Stegostoma; species Stegostoma tigrinum. The sequence continues at coordinate 56,734,194 of NC_081364.1, read as the reverse complement.
ATTTCGATCTCTAGTTAAGCAAGAGGTAATGCAGATGAGGGTAAGCCTTAAAAGATTGATTGCACACTTTACAACCTTGATTTTCTTCAAAATTCTTTCCAATGACACAAGCTGCTACTACAGGGTGGTGAGAATAGGTGAGAAAAAAATAACATTTTTATGGCAGCAGTTCTAAAGGTGGAGTTCCCTCTGAGTCCCATAAACTGAGCAGTGGAGGAGCACTATGCTGGAACAAAACTGAAAAAAAAGCAATAACCTGTGTTTCCTTTCAGTTGGAAGGTGCTCATAAATAAGCATCATCAAGTTTTGCAAAAATAAAATTGTCCTTTGGAAGTGAAGAAAAGTCTGAAAAGTCCAACAGCTTTTGGTAGAGTGTCTTGCCATTATGTTTGGTGCTGAACAAGTAGCTGTCTGTACTTACCCTTTATCTCTGACACTCTCATGTAGTGTTTCCATCATGGTGGCTCACTGGTTAGCACTGCTGCCTCACAGCACCAGGAACCCACGTTCAAATCCACCCTCAGACGACTGTCTGAACGGAGTTTGCATGTTTTCTGTGCACCTGTGTAGGTTTCCTTCGGGTACTCTGGTTTCCGCCCACAGCCCAAAGATGTACAGGTTAGGTGGCTTAGCCAAATGGCCTGTTTCCACACTCTAGGGATTCTATGATTCTATTTGTTTTTATGTAACTGCCTATATTTTGTCACTGTTGTAGCTTTGAAAAGACATGAAAGTCAATGAGATAATTCCTGTCTCAAGACTATTTTGCTCCAGAAATAAAGATGAAAGTCTCCATTGAATGCTCATTCCAAATGGATCGTTGCTCAGTGCTCCAGCCATATTATGGTTTGTTAAAGTCCAGATATATCCCGGATTGTTAATTAATCTTGTGCACTTTTCACGCCTAGATGCCTAGTGCTCTAGTTGTCCTTTCTAGCTGTATGGAATACATTCAATTCCATGTTATTATCCTGGCTAGTTTATTAGAACATGCAGATAGTTGCTGTCTAAGTAATGTTATCCGTAATTGATCCCAGCACCAACAGCAGCAGAACAGAAGCTGAAGCATTCTCTCTTACTCTGCGTAACCAGTTTAGATAAAATTCAGGAAAATTCCCAAGTAATAGGAGTATGGAATTTAAGGACATTGAAAATCTCCATAAAGACTTGAGACCCTACACAAGAGAACATGCCTGTTCAGGGACAATTCAATACCGAGGCATTAAAATGGATTTTTTTCTAAACAAGGCGTTCATCATGCAGCAGTTGAAAAGGAACACCATAACAATTGATTGCATGAAACAGTGCAGCAACAAATAATTAGAAAACCAACAGCCACAAAAGGGCTTTCTAAAAATTAGATGATGGGTATTATTGATTCTCCACATGACAATTATACCTCACTAGTTTTTAATGCTGAAGCAAAACTATTATCAAATTGACATAAGGCGATCAAGAAAATAAACAGCTTTGTGTGGTTCGGTATGTGGGCACTGCTCTGGTTTATTTATAGTTTGCAAAGATTGAGTACATTGTAACAAAACAAAAAACTGTGAATGCTGGAAATATGAGACGAGAACAGCAACTGCTGGAGAGACGCAATAGTTTGGTAGCGTCTGTGGAGAGAAAGTAACGCTAACGTTTCGAATTCAGTGACTTGGCTCAGTTCATTGAGTCCAGTTCTGAAGCTGAGTCAGTGGACTCAGTAAGTTAATTCTACTTTCACTCCACAGATGTTGTCAGACCTGCTGAGCTTCTACAGCAATTTCTTTTAGCCTTAGAACACATTATATACTATTGTAGTTTCAAAGCCTGTGATTGATTCGAGCGCTTATTTAACAGCCTTAGTTAACCAAAGTGCACATAATGAGTGATAATGGGAACTGCAGATGCTGGAGAATCCAAGATAATAAAATGTGAGGCTGGATGAACACAGCAGGCCCAGCAGCATCTCAGGAGCACAAAAGCTGACGTTTCGGGCCGAGACCCTTCAGCGCGAAATGTCAGCTTTTGTGCTGCTGAGATGCTGCTGGGCCTGCTGTGTTCATCCAGCCTCACATTTTATTATCTTGCACATAATGAGGTTTGGCTGGCAGTCCAGAAACTCATGGCTCCCTTGAAACACCTAAGCCCCTGATTGATTGACAGCTCTGACTATCTGATCTCCATACCAGTTTCACAAATCTTATTTATACTGCCTGCAGTTTCAGTCATGAGACTTTTAAGGGTCTGGACAATTAACACTTTAATTGTCCTCTGGTAGAAACATATATTTTTATAGCAGAATGTGTACAATGAATGGCTATCTTTAGAAGATTTTTTGCATCCTATTATCACTACTGAGTTCATTGAATTATTACAGTGCACAGTGGGTGAATAGGCCTCGAAAGGCCAACAGATTGGCAAGGACGCTTTGAGGGGTCATGATGGGGCAGCATGTACCATTGTGTCATAAGGAATGAGTGGAGGGGACCGACAGAGTGTGAAGATGCAGGATTGGAGTATCTTATTCATAGTCCCACTGAACTGAATTAGGTCTTTTCCGATAACACAGTGCCTGCCATCGAATTGTTTCCTGGATCAGCGGGCTCAACTCCTATTACAATACACTTCATAGGAATGAAAATCCCGTCCCTCCAGGTGTTTTTTTCCCAGTGCAGGCTGAGCCTGGAATTTCACTGACTCCCACTTTTGTTTTGAGAATCTGATCCCTTGTGTCTCATTGATAAGATTGCTGATACTCCAAAACTTAAATAACTTCTCTACTTTTCAGTTCTGTCTTTCTCAAAATAAACTACTGCTTGCTTTGCTTTTTTCTTTTAATGGCCTTACTAACATACACCTTTACTTTTAGTGGTTTATGTATCTGTGTTCCCGATTTCTTTTATTTCTTCACATCTTTTAGTTTTTTTTGTTTTTCACCTATATATGTTACCTCTTTATTTCTCTCGCCAGAATCTAAAATCTCACAGTTGTCTCTTTTAAAATTAATTTCTCAAGAGTATGCCTATTCTGCAAGTCAATAATTTCTTGCAATTTGCTGCTACTCATTTGTTTATTCCTCACATGCCCCCATCTGCATAAAAATTGGTCCCATTCACAAGTTTAGATAATGTGCTTTCTATTCCAACACCTAAGTTGCTCCTATAAATTGTAAATAACAGCAACTCAAGCATTGATATTTATTTGACCCCACTTTCTATCTTCTACGGTCTGAATTACTCTTTAATCTTGATTCCTGCTTTCTGTCTTGCAACTAACAAGCTATCCATTTTGCAACATATCCCTAGGATTTACACACTCCAACATTATTCATTCATCTATAACATATAACTGCCTTTGGAAATATAGATTTTTTTCAGCAAGTTTTGAGAAGATTTGTAGCTCAGGTTGAGGTTCTGGAATTTTTTCTGCAATATTGTCTCCATTTCTCATCACCTTGTTATAGGAAGGATATTATTAAGCTGGAGAGGGCTCAGTAGAGACTTACCAGGATGTTGCCGGGTATGGAAGGTTTGAGTTATAAAGAAAGGCCGCATAGGCTGGGCCCTTTTTTCACTGGAGCCTAGGAGAATGAGAGGCAAGTTTATAAAATAATGAAGGTTATAGATATAGTTAATGGTAGTTGTCACTTCCCTAGGGTGGAGGGTTTGAAGTCTGGAGAGACATCTTTAACGTGAGAGGAGAGAGATTTAAAAAAATGAGGGGCATTTTTTTACACAGGGGTAGGTTTTCATGTGGAATGAGCTCCCTGCGGAAGTGAGGATGTGGGTACAATTACAAGGTTTAAAAGACATTTGGATAAATACGTGGCTAGGAAATGTTTGGAGGGATATGGCCAAGGTGGGATTAATTAGTTTGGGATTATGTTCAGCATGGACTGGTTGGACTGAGAGGTCTGTTTCCATTTGTATGGCTCAATGACTAAAACATTCCTTTTATTTACTGTGTTCTATCTTCACGAAGTTGGTCTAACAGGACCCTCTTTTTAAATTGTGGCTGAATTTTGAGAGTAAATTTTTGGCTCTTTTCTATTTAAACCTTGAATAAGATCGATTGAAAGCTTCTTCTGCCAGTACTCATATTCTACTGAGAAAAAGAGGGTTAATTATGATCCTATTGGTCAAATCTGACCGGCAGTAGGAAAGTGATTATAGATTCACCCTACCAATCATTTGCTTTTGAAGTGAGTTCATTGGCACTGAGTCACATTTTTGTCATCTCACAAAAGAAAACACTGTAAAATATTTGTTAATTTTCACAAAATTCACTAATGTACAAACCAGAAACAAGAATGCCACCATAGACTACTGTTCCTGCTAACAAGTTGTTTTCTTCAAGATAACATGTTACCTAACATATTAAAATTAAACAATTGTTCGGGATTGGGCAATTAATTATAACTAATGATGGGTTACCATTGGGTAAACATTTCAGTTTTTAGTTTTTCATGAATATATAATTGCAGTTCCCAGCATGTACTGCTTGATGATGTGTCAAAGCACATGAAGCAAGCCTGCATCTATGGAAACAGACTTTGAGACATCATTTAACAGTAATCCTGTACCCTGTGGTGAGCCAGCCCTAATTGTGTCGAAAAGAAAGTCAGTAAATCAATTCAGAGTGTAAAATTTATAAACTGTATCAACATATTCAATTAAATTGCAAAGAATATGCAATACAGGAATAAGTCAGTCATCCCAATGACTTATTACATGATTGCTGCTTTACAGGAACCTCCTCCCACCCTTCTTTAAAGTTATCTTACTAGACTGGTAAGCCGGTGTTAAAAGCAGAAAATGCAAGTCTGTCAGTGTCTCTGGAGGCAGCAGTGAAGTTGATGGGCTGGATTTTCCATGCTGGGTCAGGAACCTTACACTTAGATGAATCCTGACTCTAAAAGTGCCGATTACCCAATGCGATTTTTAAGTGCAGGTTGCCAAATTAGCCAGGAGGAATCCCGAACAGTAGCATCAAGTGCCTCCAGGAAATGGGAATCGCTTGCCTGGTGTCAGCAGCAAAGGGGGACGGTGGCCATTGCTGCCTTGCTGATGTCAAGAACCAGCTTCATGCCAGCACTAGTTGGTTCAGTACATTTGTCTCAAAGACAACGGCAAAGAAATGTATTCATGCCCTGGAGCGTGCATGACAACTGTGCACTTGTTTGTGAGAATGTTCCAGCTCACCGGGAATGAAAACTAAATGATGTGTTCAGGGACACATGAGCCTTCTAACAAGCTCCTTCGGGAGCTCTACAGCCCACAGTGAGCACTCTTCCTTGACCCTCCCACCACCAGCCTTTCGAAAATTCCACAATGCCCTTTACGCTTTAAGATATTAAGTCGACTTTGGGTCGCCTGCAGCCACTCCAGACCTTGCGGTCCTGTGAAAATCCCAACCAATGGGTCAGGGTGGCAACTTACTGTCAGAACATTCAGGAATATGAACTGTTTCTCTCCACCCATAGATGCTGCTGCACTAATTGAGTATTTCTGCCTTTTCTCTTCTTTGCTTAGATTTCCAGGACTCACGACACTTTACTTTCTCATTAGTCATCCAGGTGCCTGGATTAATGATTGAGAGACATGAGTTAAAATGCCATACTGGCAGCTGGTGAATTATTAAATAAACTGGAATGGGAAGCAGACGTCAGTGATGGTGATCATGGAGCTACTGTCTTGTCATAATGCCCCAAATGGTTCAAATGAAGCCCCCTTTGTAAACAAACTCTTCTGTCCTTATCTGATCTAACTGGTATTTGCATAATTTCTCCAGATCTACGACAAGGTTCTTGACTCTGAAACAGCTTGTCAAGTCTTGCACTCAGGAAGGATGGCACGGTGGCTCAGTGGTTAACACTGCTGCCTCACGGCACTAGGGACCTGGATTCTATTCCAATCTCGGGCAACTGTCTATGTGGTGTTTGCACGTTCTCCCTGCGGCTGTGTGGGTTTCCTCCGGGTGCTCCAGCTTCATCCCACTGTCCAAAGATGTGCAGGCTAAATGGATTGGCCATGCTAAGTTGCCTGTAGTGTTCAGGGATGTGTAGATTTGTTTAGTTTATAGGGAAGGGCCTGGGTGGGGTGCTTTATAGGTCAATGTGGACTTGTTGGGCTGAAGGGCCTGGATCCACACTGTTGTGATTCTATGATCTATGAAAGCAGTTCACCACTACTTTGTCACGGGTAATTAGGGATTGCCAGCAAATGTTGTTTTGCCCGTGAAGCCTACAGCACAAGAACAAGTTTTGTTTTTAAATAGGTGGACATCTGAACACAGAAAGACTTTTAATTAAATTGCCTACTCTGACTATATCACCAGAATTGCTCTTTCCTGGGATTTGTGCAAACATATTCATTCTAAATCATGTCCCGTAATGTAAAGTCAACTTTTTTGGGCATCACTCCTCAACAAGAAAATGATTTTGGGGAGTGAAAGGGATAACTAACTAAGATGAACCCAACAATCTGCAGCCACTACTGCACTAACTGCCACTTGTGTTGATGAAGGTTGCAACTTGATGACTCTGGATTACAAAACCTATTCCACACCTGCAAATTAAAATCCTTTCAAATTCATTTTGGTGAAAGGCCGAGTTGCAAGACCACAAGGACATTAGAAACCAATACATCCACTAATAAACCGTAACGGCTGTACCTGCAAAATGCATTATAGAAATTTACCAAAGATGCTCAGACATCCCCTTCCAAACATACAAACACATCTAGAAAGCCAAGGACAACACAATCATTTGCACGTTACTCTCTGAAGCATTCACCATCCTGGCCTGGAAATATATCACCATTCCTACGCTGTATCTGGGTCAAAATCTTGCATTGTGGGTCAACTTACAGCAATCGACTGCAGTGGTTCAAGAAGGCAGTTCACCAACACCTTCTGAAAGGCAACTAGGGATGGGCAAATAATTTTGGCTAGCCACCAATGCCCACATCTCACGAACGGATGAAAATAAAGCAGAATTAATGTTTTGAGTCCAGTAACCTTTCCTCACAAGTCATAAAGAACTGAAATACCTGAGCGAGAACTTCAAAAGATTTTTGGGTGTAAAAACTGGCATCCTTCCAAGCAATATTTTCAAATTTGAAGACTTTCTTTATCCCACTTTTGGGCTTACCTTATCTCTTGTAACTTCTTTTCAGTAGCTGATAGGTTTTGAGTGATAAAGATGTGAATGCTTGAATCTCATTAATGAAATCCAGGTCCTCTCGTTTACTTCCATTTGCTGGTGTTCATCAGAGTGTGTGTGCTGTTGTTTGGTATGTTTAGTGTGTTACCTGGACATATTTTGCAATTAAATCACATCTCATGAGCATTCATCTGTAATGTTCAATTCTGGATGAAATCTTGACAATTCTTTTCATGTTCTCAAGGATTGTAAGTAGTTTATTGTCATATTTTAATTTTGGACAGGAACCCCATTACATAACCTATAGTTTTCTCGTACACCTACAGTACAGCTTAAGCCATGTATTAATGTTGTTATTCTGTGTAACTGAGTTGGAGGCATAATAAACTGATTTAAGCTTGATGTTTTTCTGCACCTGAAAATCTATTGTCACTCAGATCTGCAGACAATGCAACTATAGTTGGTAAATATTGATTGTAATGGGCTAAGATTTCTGAAAAGGTTCAATGCTATGTATTCTTTTCAAAAACATTAATTTGAACCATGTACCAACATCACTGTTACCCTTGATAATAAAATGTGAGGCTGGATGAACACAGCAGGCGCAGCAGCAGCTCAGGAGCACAAAAGCTGACGTTTCAGATCTAGACCCTTCATCAGAGAGGGGGATGGGGAGAGGGTTCCGAAATAAGTAGGGAGAGAGGGGGAGGCGGACCGAAGATGGAGAGAAAAGAAGATAGGTGGAGAAGAGAGTATAGGTGGGGAGGCAGGGAGGGGATAGGTCAGTCCAGGGAAGACGGACAGGTCAAGGAGGTGGGATGAGGTTAGTAGGTAGGAGATGCAGGTGCGGCTTGGGGTGGGAGGAAGGGATGGGTGAGAGGAAGAACAGGTTAGGTAGGCAGAGACAGGCTGGACTGGTTTTGGGATGCAGTGGGTGGAGGGGAAGAGTTGGGCTGGTTGTGTGGTGCAGTGGGGGGAGGGGACGAACTGGGCTGGTTTTGTGATGCAGTGAGGGGAAGGGGAGATTTTGAAGCTGGTGAAGTCCACATTGATACCATTAGGCTGCAGGGTTCCCAAACGGAATTTGAGTTGCTGTTCCTGCAACCTTCGGGTGGCATCATTGTGGCAGTGCAGGAGGCCCATGATGGACATGTCATCTAAAGAATGGGAGGGGGAGTGGAAATGGTTTGCGACTGGGAGGTGCAGTTGTTTATTGCGAACTGAGCAGAGGTGTTCTGCAAAGCGGTCCCCAAGCCTCCGCTTGGTTTCCCCAATGTAGAGGAAGCCACACCGGGTTCAATGGATACAGTATACCACATTGGCAGATGTGCAGGTGAACCTCTGCTTAATATGGAAAGTCATCTTGGGGCCTGGGATAGGGGTGAGGGAGGAGGTATGGGGGCAAGTGTAGCATTTCCTGCGGTTGCAGGGGAAGGTGCCGGGTGTGGTGGGGTTGGAGGGCAGTGTGGAGCGAACAAGGGAGTCACGGAGAGAGTGGTCTCTCCGGAAAGCAGACAAGGGTGGGGATGGAAAAATGTCTTGCGTGGTGGGGTCGGATTGTAGATGGCGGAAGTGTCGGAGGATGATGCGTTGTATCTGGAGGTTGGTGGGGTGGTGTGTGAGAACGAGGGGGATCCTCTTTGGGTGGTTGTGGCAGGGGCAGGCTGTGAGGGATGTGTTGCAGGAAATGTGGGAGATGCGGTCAAGGGCGTTCTTGACCACTGTGGGGGGAAAGTTGCGGTCCTTGAAGAACTTGGACATCTGGGATGTGCGGGAGTGGAATGCCTCATCATGGGAGATGATGCGGCGGAGGTGGAGGAATTGGGAATAGGGGGTGGAATTTTTGCAGGAGTGTGGGTGGGAGGAGGTGTATTCTAGGTAGCTGTGGGAGTCGGTGGGCTTGAAATGGACATCAGTTACAAGCTGGTTGCCTGAGATGGAGACTGAGAGGTCCAGGAAGGTGAGAGATGTGCTGGAGATGGCCCAGGTGAACTGAAGGTTGGGGCGGAAGGTGTTGGTGAAGTGGATGAACTGTTCGAGCTCCTCTGGGGAGCAAGAGGCGGCACCGATACAGTCATCAATGTAATGGAGGAAGAGGTGGGGTTTGGGGTCTGTGTAGGTGCGGAAAAGGGACTGTTCCACGTAACCTACAAAGAGGCAGGCATAGCTGGGGCCCATTCGGGTGACCATGGCCACCCCCTTTGTCTGTAGGAAGTGGGAGGAATCGAAAGAGAAGTTGTTGAGGGTGAGGACGAGTTCGGCGAGGCGGATGAGGGTGTCGGTGGAGGGGGACTGGTCGGGCCTGCGGGACAAGAAGAAGCGGAGGTCCTTGAGGCCATCTGCATGTGGAATACAGGAGTATAGGAACTGGATGTCCATGGTGAAAATGAGGTGTTGGGGGCCAGGGAATTGGAGGTTCTGGAGGAGGTGGAGGGCGTGAGTGGTGTCACGGACATAGGTAGGGAGTTCCTGGACCAAAAGGGAGAAAATGGAGTCCAGATAGGTGGAGATGAGTTCGGTGGGGCAGGAACAGGCTGAGACAATGGGTCAACCAGGGCAGGCAGGTTTGTGGATTTTGTGAAGGAGATAGAAACGGGCCGTGCGGGCTTGGGGAACAATGAGGTTGGAGGCTGTGGGTGGGAGCATTCCACTCCCGCATGTCCCATATGTCCAAGTTCTTCAAGGACCGCAACTTTCCCCCCACAGTGGTCGAGAACACCCTTGACCGCGTCTCCCGCATTTCCACAACACAGCCCTCACACCCCGCCCCTGCCACAAACGCCCAAAGAGGATCCCCCTCATTCTCACACACCACCCCACCAACCTCCGGATACAACACATCATCCTCCGACACTTCCGCCATCTACAATCCGACCCCACCACCCAAGACATTTTTCCATCCCCACCCTTGTCTGCTTTCCGGAGAGACCACTCTCTCTGTGACTCCCTTGTTTACTCCACACTGCCCTCCAACCCCACCACACCCGGCACCTTCCCCTGCAACTGCAGGAAATGCTACACTTGACCCCACACCTCCTCCCTCACCTCGATCCCAGGCCCCAAGATGACTTTCCATATTAAGCAGAGGTTCACCTGCACATCTGCCAATTTGGTATACTGTATCCATTGTACCTGGTGTGGCTTCCTCTACATTGGGGAAACCAAGCAGAGGCTTGGGGACCGCTTTGCAGAACACCTCCACTCGGTTCGCAATAAACAACTGCATCTCCCAGTCGCGAACCATTTCCACTCCCCCTCCCATTCTTTAGAAGACATGTCCATCATGGGCCTCCTGCAGTGCCACAATGATGCCACCCGAAGGTTGCAGGAACAGCAACTCATATTCCGTTTGGGAACCCTGCAGCCCAATGGTATCAATGTGGACTTCACCAGTTTCAAAATCTCCCCTTCCCCAACCGCATCCCAAAACCAGCCCAGTTCGTCCCCTCCCCCCACTGCACCACACAACCAGCCCAACTCTTCCCCTCCACCCACTGCATCCCAAAACCAGTCCAGCCTGTCTCTGCCTCCCTAACCTGTTCTTCCTCTCACCCATCCCTTCCTCCCACCCCAAGCCGCACCTGCATCTCCTACCTACTAACCTCATCCCACCTCCTTGACCTGTCCGTCTTCCCTGGACTGACCTATCCCCTCCCTACCTCCCCACCTGTACTCTCCTCTCCACCTATCTTCTTTTCTCTCCATCTTCGGTCCGCCTCCCCCTCTTTCCCTATTTATTCCAGAACCCTCTCCCCATTCCCCTCTCTGATGAAGGGTCTCGACCCGAAACATCAGCTTTTGTGCTCCTGAGATGCTGCTGGGCCTGTGTGTTCATCCAGCCTCACATTTTATTATCTTGGATTCTCTAGGATCTGCAGTTCCCATTATCACTGTTACCCTTGTTTGAAGGACTATCCCAAGGGCACAGTCACCCCCGCCAAAGGCAACCAAAATGTGTTTACTTGATTCACCATACCAAGGTAACATCGAAGATCTGTCACATTTCTGAGTGATGCAAATTCACTTCCAGTTTTTACTTTCAACTGTGATTCTAATGGTTTGAACAATATCTGCAAGCTGTTTGGGCTGGCAAACATATTTTTCATGAAGTTGTGAGCCTGCAGTCTATAGATCTCTCAAGTCAGTTTTGAATCTTTGGTTGTGCTTATTTTTATGTCCACCATGTATCAATACATCACCCATGTGCACTATTACATCATCGACCCCTTTGGTGGGTTGGATATCCTTCTTTGAGACAGTTCAAGAGCAATCCCAAAAAGACAAACTGTGTTCTAAATAAAGGCAGAAATCTGGGTATTTATCCAGTGCCACTTGCCAGAGTACACGTTTTATGTCCAGTTTGATATATAGGGTGCACTTGACTCGATCTGTTAACTTTCATCCACCAAAGTCTTGGGTGAATCTTAATTTCCACTGCTTTTCTGAATTGAATTATGTCTATAGCGATCTATTTGGAACCACTTGATTATAAGATTCTAATCATTCCGAGTAATATATTTGGCATGGTAACCCATGAGCTAAATCTTCGTTGGAGCCTCTTTTGTTTTCTGACAATAACCTAGTTGTCAATTGACATTCCTCGGCACGAGTACACAGTTTGGTACATCACCTTGTTAACCATCCTAGCCTTGAAGTTCTCTTCCACTGCTAGCTTTGTCAATGCATTTTCTGTTTTTGTACAAGAACTCTTTACATACAGATCGAGCTTCACACACGTTCTCCTTAAGGTTTTGGAATAGATTTGTAGCTCGGGTTGTGGGTGTTGAGTTTGGTTGGCTCACCGAGCTGGTTTGTGGTTCAGCAGACGTTTCATTACCGTGCTGGGTAACATCCTCAGTGCAGCCTCCGATGAAGCGCCAGTGTGTTTTCCCACCTGGTTTTTAAATGCTGGAGTCTACTCCAAAACCTTTGAGACCTATGGGCGTAACACGCTCAAATTGCCACAGAAATGGGAAAGCTACTCCAAAAAAGAGAGCGCAACTCACGAACAACTCCATTTCCTACATGGATGCCTCAGGAACCAGGTATCACCACGCAGTGTGAGATACAAACCACCCACAAGCTTGCAAAACAGCCAAACATATCGGCCACAAGATGTTAGGGGTAATGATAAACGATGCACGCAACCAGCTCCACAGATACAACAGAGAAATTACACACCGAAATACTTTATTCCTGGAAGCTACCAATCAGGACTGGACGACGGACATGGAACAAACCATTAACATCAGCCAACAGACCACAAGGGCCAAGAAACGAGAGACCCTTCAGGACAAGCTAGCCACACTTACCCACCAAAACGACAACAGAACAGACACAAGGATAAGAAGCCTCTCTGACTGGAAACTGACAGACACGGAAAAAAACCCTTCTCACCCGAGGACTGAACAATAACTACAGGGACGCCAACAAAAAGGAATTTCTAGCCACGCTGGAAGCCACATTGAGGACCAACAACATCAATGAAGAAACACAACAAACAATAAGACAGACAGTAATCCCGACACTAACCAGAAGGAGCGAGCTCAACACCCTAAATGCATTGGAAAGGCAAGACCTGGAAGGATTGAAGAAGGACAAGAGCACCACAATACTACCCGCAGACAAAGGGCACATGACGGTAATACTGAATAAAAAGGGGCTACATATCCAAGGCACAGGCACTGCTCACCCACAAAAACACATACCGGTCAGTACAAACTGGCCCGACAATGCAACTAGCAACAAAATCTTCAACGCGCTAAAAAGATTCAAACACACTGGACAGACCAACAAAACAGACTTCTTAAGAATGAAACGCAAAGGAACCAACACACCCCGATTCTACAGCCTGCCAAAAGTACACAAACTGGAACTACCCCTTAGACCCATAGTCTCCCTACCAGGCACACCGTCATACAGATGAGCCAGGGAACTGCAAAGAAGACTCAGGCACCTGATCAAAAAATCACCCCACTCCATCCACTCAGCCCAAGAATTCCTCAACTCCATCAAACACATAAAGATAGAGGACGAAGAAACCATGATATCGTTTAATGTGACCGCCCTATTCACATCAATAGACATACCACTAGCAAGGGAAACAATGACAGCACTACTGGGACAAGAACAAGACTCCAGTGAAACCATCTCCACAGATAATATGCTGAAACTACTGGACCTATGCCTCACCACCCACTTCACTTTCAATGGCCAAACATACAACCAAATCAGCAGGACACCCGTAGAATCACGTATCTCTAGGCTTATAGCCGAGGCAGTGATGCAACGACTGGAAAGGACGGCCCTTCTGCTAATCTAACCAAAACTATGGATACGCTATGTGGACGACACCTTTGTCATTATACAGACCAAACTAGGGGAGACACACAAACTAATAAACAACACCGTCACCAGAATAAAATTCACCAGCGACATCATGGTAGAGTGCAAGACAAATGGGGACCTCCAAATGAAAGTACACCGTAAAGCCGCACACACGGACCAGGCACTGAACTACAACCATACCCATCCTAACACACACAAATGAAGCTGCATGCGAATACTATTTCAACAGGTAACAACACACTGCAACAACACAGAACTACGCCAAGAGGAGGAAGAATGCCTCTTCCAGGTTTTCAAGGATAATGGAAATCCAAAAAAGTTGAAGATACCTACACGAACAACATCAGGAAGATTCTACATGCCTCAACACACTCATCGCACTGCCCTACATCAGGAACGCATCTGAACTAACCACAAGACTCCTACCACCGCTAGGCATCAGAGTGGCACACAAACCCACATTAACCCTACGACAACTGCTCACCCGACCCAAAGACCCACTCCCTGCCATGGACGGGACCAATGTCATCTACAAAATCCCGCGCCGAGACTCTGAGAAACACTACAATCGGACAAACAGGAAGGAAACTAACAACAAGGATACATGAACACCAACTGGCTACAAAAAGACACGACTAATACTCTCATCTCTACCCACATGGACAAGGAGAACCACTAATTCGACTGGGACAGCACCAAAATCCTGGGACAAGCTAAGCAGAGACAGGCACAGGAATTCCTAGAAGCCTGGCGCTCCATGAAGAAAGCCATCAGTAAACACATAGAACTTGACCCCATATACACTCCACTATGTAGGAAAACAGGAAGTAAGACAATCCAGCTCAATGAACTCCAGAGTTTAAAAACCAGGCAGGAAAACACAACAGCGCTTCATCGGAGGCTGCACTGATGATGTTACCCAGCAGGGTAAAGAAACATCTGAGGAACAACAAGCCAGCTCAGCGAGCCAACCAACCACTACACACATTCCCTTAGCATGGGTTTGCATCGCATTTCCCTTCCAGATTTCTCCTACTTACTTGTGTAATTCTGATATTATGTCTCAGGCACACAATGGCTCAGTGGTTAACACTGCTACCCCACAGCATCAGGGACTCAGGTTGGATTCCAGCCTCAGGAGCCTGCCTGTGTGTTCAGAGAGAGCAAGAACTGCAGATGCCAGAGTCAATGTCAACACAGTTTGGAGCTGAAGGAAGAAAGAAATGCAAGGCAAACAGCTCTATCAGATCAATACATAAGACCAGACAAAATTGGAACAGCCCTCGAGCCAGCTCTGCCATTCAATAGGGTCACAGCTGACCCAACATTTCTCATGTCCACCTTCCTGCCCTTTTCCTGTAACCCTTGATTTTCGCTACTGATTGGGCATCTAGCTATCCCAGTCTTAAGTATGCACAAGGGCTCTGCCTACACAGCTCTCTATGGTCAGAAATTCTAAAGACTCACACAACCATCTCCAAGAAGAAATTCCTCCTCATCTCACTCTTAAATTGGCACCCTTTTTTCTGAGACTATGCCCTCTGGTCCTACACTCTCCCATGAGGGGAAACATCCTCTCAGCATTTACCCTGTCAAGCCCTTTCAGAATCCTTTATGTTTCAATGAGATTAACTCTCATTCTCCTAAATTCCAATGAATAGAGTCCCAATCTTTGCTCATAAAACCATCCCTCCATACCAAGGATCATCCTAATGAATCTTCTCTGAACTGCCTCCAATGAAATTGTATCTTTCTTTAAATAAGTGGATCAAAACTGCTCAGATGTGGTTTCTCCAGCACCTTGTGCTTTTGAAATAAGAGTTCCCTGGAACTAAGATAACAAAGTGTGGAGCTGGATGAACAGAGAAAGATGCTGCTTGGCCTGCTGTGTTCATCCAACTCCACACTTTGTTATCTCGGATCCTCCAGCATCTGCAATTCCCATTTTCCCTGGAACTATTGCAGGTTATCTGGCCTAAGTGTACTCACAATGCTATAAGGAAGTGACTGCCCGCATTTTGATCCAGTGAAGGGAAGGCAACTTAATTCCATGTCAGGTTTAGGAGGAGAACTTTCAAGTCATGGAATTGCCATGTATCTGCTGCCCTTGTACTTCAAGTGGTAGATTTCACAGACTGGTTTTGGGAGATGCCTTAGGAAGTTGAAGCAGTATTTATGGTAGATAGTACACATTGCTACTATTGTACTTTGGTGATGGAGGGAAAAATCTTTAATGCAGTAAGCTGAGTCTTAATCATCCAGAGATAATGGGAACTGCAGATGCTGGAGAATCCGAGATAATAAAATGTAGAGCTGGATGAACACAGCAGGCCAAGCAGCATCTTAGGAGCGCAAAAGCTGACGTCTCGGGCCTAGACCCTTCATCCAGGGTGCTTGTCCTCAATATTGTTAAACTTCTTGACTGTTGCTGAAGTTCCTTCATTCTGTCATTTGATGAATTCAGTCTGAAATGTTAATTCCATTTCTCTCTATAGGTGCTGATTATCTGCCAAGGTTTTCCAGCAATTTTTGTTTTTATTTCAAATTTCCAGCATTCAAGGAATTTTGATTATTGTTTTAGTGAATGGCTTAGGGTTCTTATAGATTATTGGTAATGTTTTGCTGATCTTTTCTGAGGCTGCTCCAATTTTACTGTCTTCTGACTACTCTATTTGAAAATGAATAGACTTTGTCAACTATTTGAAAACATCTAACTGAAGATGGCGTAACCAAATAAAAATTGCCTCTACTGGTCTTCTACATAGAAAGTGTTATTTGAATGTGTATTGTTTTCCAAATCTAGCTGGTGTTGTGGACCAACAAGCTCTTGATTATTATCTGATATGTGAACTGCCTTGCAATGGACTCTGTCATCTCCTTCAATATATTAAACTGAAGGATGTCATTGTCTCCCTAGCCAATTTGGAGCCAACTATTAGATGCTTTGTGTCTTTTTTGGGTGGGGTAGGCTTTGGGTTAGTGTTTATTAAGTTTTGCCTTCTAGACTTGGGACCAGCAGCCTTTTTTTCAAACAGGTTGCCTTTTCCAAAAAAAAGTTAGATATTACCTCATGAAAATCAGGTCTTAAAATGATAACTCTTCACTTGCTACTGCTATTTCCTACTTGCTTACTGAGCACTTCTTAAAATCTACATTTTTGACTAACCTTGTGGCCCTCTGTTCTAATTCTTACCTTCTGTTCTCATACTATTTTGTGAGTTCAGTGTCTACTTCTGCTTCGAGATATAAGTATGAAACATCTTTGGACATCTTTTCTATGTTAAAGGACTTATATACGTATACATTACTGTTGTTGTACAGCTTTAAAATATGTTTTAGATGTTCATCCAATCTAGCTCTTCTTTTAAAGATGTAAATAAGCGTTTATGAACATTATGAAGAACAATAAACAAAAATAAATGAATATTGAATATGTACTTAAAAGAACGTAACCATAAATAGTGGTTAACTAAATGCCAATGTAATGAACAATTCAATTCCATACTGCATTTTTCTGCATTATTATCACTAATTAAACATATCAAGCGGATAATAGAAATTATCTGCATTGTAGGTTTGGTTTGAATTTGTGCAAATAGACCTCAGCCAATTCATTATAAATGCATTATATTACCTCTGGTGTTAGCTTGATGACGTAAAGTCTAACAGCTTCTCAACATTTAAATCAGATCAAACATGTCAACTAATCTATGTTTTTCAAACTTACTTTCACAATGTCTCTGATATGTTCTTTTGTGACTTGAATACCTGTATATTCCTGGATTATAATTAAAGTATTTACTTAGATTTATTCTTTATGGCATATCATTAAACACAATATTTGCATTTTTTTCTGATCTCATCAGTAATTATGTTTTAATGACATGACAAATGCATATTTTATTTCAATCTCAAACCTTTTGTATTATATATAGTTTTGCAAGCAAATGCTTTACATTTCTAACATTATATTACGTTTTCTTCTCATTCTTGAAATCTGGGGATCATTGACAAGAATGCAATTTACCGTACATCCCTATTTTCCCTTAACTGGCTTGAGAGTAAGTTAAAGTTAACCATGTTCCAAAAGGAAAGTTTCCTATATCTGTGCCATTCCTGAGGCCATCCTGCAGTCAATTAGGCATAGAATCATACAGCATCAACAGATGCTATTCAGACCATCATCCCATCTGTAAAAGCTCTTGGAAAGAACTATCCATTTAGTCTCACATTCATGCTCTTTATCTGCAGATCTGCAAATTTCACCTTTTTATTATATGTGATTTTCTTTTCTCAAAACTGTTCTTGAAATCTCAATCATAATGCAATATATTATAATGTTAAACTAATTTCTGCTTGAATTTCTTGTCAATGATCTTAATTCTGTGATCTGTAGTTAGTAACTATTCTGCTTATGTGAGCAATTTGTCTTTATTACTTCCATCTAAAACTCACATCGTTTTTGTTGTCACATGTATGTCTTACCTTCATCTTTAAACACGTCATGTGCTCTGTATACCTAGTGCTGTGATTCTGCCAGGTAGTCAGTCTGCTGTGAGTCCTCAAGTTTCATACTCAAATTAATCGATTTGCTGAATTTCCTTGTCACGAGTTTTGTTATTTTGTTTGAAATAACCCATGGAGATAATTAATCCCCATTGGATGACTGATTATGAAACCATTCTCGCTAACATGAAATTGACTTCTAGCAAATGTCTCCATAGAGTTTTCTTGTTCTGAGATGAACAAACTTGTACCACCTGTACTAGAACCGCCAGAATTGCATTTCTGAGCTTTTATAGCACCAATTCCTTCCAAACGTCCCCAGTGACAAAAACAAATTCAATCCATTTAACACTGCTCAGAGAAAGATAGCAGTTTCTTCAATAATCTCAAAATGTTTTCCTCAGATGTCAATGATGTCTTTGCCTTATAACTTTCCAAGTATTCTCTCCTCTAAAATCCACATCCAGGTAGCAGTCAAGAGTCAATCACTTCACTGTAGGTTTGGAATCATGGACTAGATGAGATAAGGACAGCAGATTTCCTTCCCTAACAGACGTTTGTGAACCAGATAGGCTTTTCCTGACAGTTTTCACAATCATCATTAGACTCTTAATTTCAGACATTTTAAATTGACTTCAAAGTCCACCATGGCAGGAGGTGAATCCACATCCCCAGAGCATTACCTGGCTCTCAGGATTTAATCAATCATTTAATGATAATACCACTAAGCCATTGTGTCCACTTTATGAGATGGCTAAGAGAAAGTAGACAATTACGTTGTTGGGATCACATCTATGTTGGGACCACCACCAACCATGATGTTCTTGAATGGTGGAGAAATCTTACTAAGCCAGACAGCCTAATTCCACTCCTAATCCCAAATTCCTATGTAATATTGTCTGACTGACGCCTGCCACGGGATATTTTGAAAGGGTTATTCTGTCAGTTGTTAATTATACATTGCTGGCCCAGGGACATTTCATAATGATGATATGTGGCACATGGATCACTGGAGGACTATAATCAGTGGCAATCCCAACAGAAGTGAAACGTAATTTGTACAATATCTTCTTTTAAATCAAACGTGAATATCAAATATCAAGGTATATTAAAATAAAATTGATGTATATAACTTAGCTTTTAAAAATTCAAAGGTACTATCATTCAGACAGCATCTGTCCATACCTCAGGATGTCCCAGAAGACCATATGGCTAATCTCGTGATTTTATTTGATGTGTGGCGACCGTTGTAAATGTGAAAACATGACTGCTAGTTTGCATAGTGTAAACTCACACAAACTGCAAGAGATAAATGGCCAAATTATCTATTTTATGTTAGCTTGAAGATCAATCCCCAAAGAGAGGAACATCGATGAAAAATGCTCCAGTTTTCTTGTAAAGTGGCTCAAGGGACATTCAGACTAGTTTGTCTGCAGGAGGAGTGAGGCTTGAAACATAAATTGAGATTTCTGCAGTTTGGGGCTGGCAGATAACCAGGATGCACCCGTAGAGGAATACTAGGGTGAAATAAAATCAGCACTATAGCAATTGCAGCTCATCCACGTTCTGGACCCATGTTTACAGAATTGTCATGAGTGAAATCACTGGGAGATTGGACTGCAGAGGATTTGGTATTGAATATGTTTTACCCAGTAAGCTGTTAATTGAGTCTCAAACCATAATGAACTGACGAAAATCCTAATATATTCCTGTTTTCCTTGCAATAATTTACAAAAATGCATGCAAGAATAATTTTACAGAAGAGGAAAAGGAGGAACCTGGTGATCTAGATTTCTGAGCTAGCCTTGCAGATAATTCCTTTGTCTTTTTGACCAGACTTGTTGTGATAATAATATAGAACTGGAGAAAGAGTGAAGGTTGGCTTGCTGAATGTTCCCTTCAAACTATGCACATGTGCAGCTACTGTTAGGTTCCACAGGTGGCAAACAATGTTGGCATGCCAATGGGGATTCACTGACATGCACCGACTCCACCTGCAACCCGAAAGAAAATTCTAGGGAATGCCGTTTGGGCCAGGAAGAACAGAATTAAAAAAAGAAATACGTTTAAACAAATTAATCTTAACGGCTTCCAATTTATGAAAGCAATTTGAGAAATAATTTCATCTATGTGCCCATCCCTTAACATGCACTGCAGACAAGTTACATTACCTTGCAGCACCAATTCAAGAAATATATCCCATTAATTATTTTAAATAATGTGCAAATCTATGGTTTTTTTTCATTCTTACTTAAAAGAACTCTCTTCATTGGTAAGTGCTTATGGGTTCTCAACAATGCTTCAGTTAAAGAATTTTCTTTAACCCTTGTCATATATCCACATGTAAGTTAAAAGAATTTTTTTTTAAAAAAGGCAGAGATACAATGAACTGGCTATTTGTACCACCCATTTAATGCTACCACAAAAAAGTCTATCTGTCTATTCAATGACCATCATATTACTTGGCTCATGTTGTAGAACAGAGAGACCTAAAGGTTCAGGTATAAATTCTTTGAAGTTCGAATCACATATAGTTGCGGTGGATAAGAAAGAGGTTAGTATGATTGTCTTCATTGGTCAGACCATTGAACATAAGATTTGGGGTGTTATCTTGAGACTGTACCGGACATTATTGAGCCCTCTTGTAGAATGTTGTGTCCAGTTTTGGTTTCTCTGTTATAGGAAGGATAGTGTTAAGCTGGAGAAGTAAGATTTATGAGGATGTTGCTGGGAGCAGAAGGTTTGAGTTATAAGGAGAGGCTGGGACTCTTTTCTTTGGAGCGTAGGATGTTGAGAGGTGATCTTATAGAGGCTTATCAAATCATGAAGGGTCCAGATAAATGGTAGGTGTGTTTTCCCTAGGGTGGGGAATTTTAAGACTAGGGGACATATTTTCAAGGTGCCAACAAAAAGATTTAGAAAAGACATGGGAGGGCAACTTTTTTTACACAGAGAGTTGTTTGTACATGGAATGAACACCCAAAGGAAATGGTGAATACAAGTACAGTCACAACTGTTAAAACACTACTGGATTGTTTGGAGGGATATGGGCTGAGTGCAGGCAAGTGAGACTAGTTTAGTTTGGGACTATGCTCGGCATGGTCTCCAAGATGGAGGATGGGAAAAATACAATGGATGCTAGAGCTGCTCCTTTTTTGAGCTATTTTCAGAGTTTGAGCTGATTTTCTTGAATTTTAGGAGATGTAATTACTGTTTTATAAGCTGTGCACTATTTTGGAACTTCAGGGGAAAAAATTGCCAAAACATCAGCACTTTAAAAAGGTGGAAGGAAGGGAGACAAAGACAGTGACAGAATAGGAAGTGATTCAAACAGAGAAAGAAATCTACACTGCTGTCTAATCCAGCCGTGAACCTGCACAGCAACTGCCTTGCTACTTAGTTGAAGGTGATAGGGGAAAGATTTAAAAGGGATCTAAGGGGCAATTTCTCACACAGAGGGTGGTGCATGCATGAAATGAGCTACCAGAGGAAGTGGCGGAGGCTGTTACAATTACAACATTCAAAAGCCACCTGAGTGGATATGTGGTTAGGAAGTTTTTAGAGGGATATGGGCTAAATGCTGGCAAATGGGCCTGGATTTATCTAGGATACCTGATTAGATTGGACAAGTTGGACCAAAGGGTCTGTTTCTGTGTTGTCTATCTGTATGACTCTATGACTCTAATCATAGTTACAGAGCTGAGAGTTTGTACTAATTCCTTTTGCAGTGTGGTGTGGCCATCTTTAGAATGGATGAATTAGCATATGTTCCAACAATGACGAGTGTGTATCAGATTACTGTTAGGATAGGACGGTTGTTGGAGAACAAGCTTGCAGTCCTCCAGCAGCAGGAGGGCATGAGTGGCTGTGTCCTTTAGAGACTGAAGGCAGGACCCAAGAGGAAAGGACAAGGAACTGTTCAAATTGCAGCAGTGAGCTAATTTTTCATCTATGAAGAAAGACTGACAAAGAGTGGAAAGAAAACAAAATAAAGACACAGAAACAGTCTGTGGAGCACACTGATTTTTTATATAATATTCAAATTGTGTAGAGGTGAGTGATTACATTCCAGGAGTAACAGCAATGGAAAATGCTGGGAAAAAAGACTCAGCAAATCAAGCAGCATCTGTGCAGAGAAAGCAACATTAACATTTCGGGTCCAGCGGCCCTTTTTTCAGAATTGTTTGTAGCTGGGGAAAGTTTGGTATATATGCTGAGGATGGGGTTGGAAAGAGGGGAGTAGTAAATGATAGGTGGAGATGAAGTCCTGAGAGAGAGAACAATGGTTGGACAGATAAAGGAATGTGTAATGGTTAGCCTTGGGGAATCAACAGGGGACAATTAGTAGCCGACAATGAGTTGATTGTGGTAGCAGCCCATGTAATGACAAGGCTGCAAAAAATGACCCTGATCTTCATGTTCCCTGACCAAAAGCTCTGTCCCGGGCTCATCACAGTGTTCCAATGAATCTCATTGCAAGCTGGACAAAGAGCATCTCATTTTCTGCTTGGGGACTCTGAAGCCTTCAAGACTTGATTTCGAGTTCAATATTTTTAGGGCCTGAGCTTCTTCTCCCATGCCTTTACCCAACCACCACACACCAGTGCGTGTCATCGCATGAGCTGCTACAATAACCAAACCATTGTTTTTGTGTTTTTAAATAGCTTCTGTTGAGTTCTATAATCTTTTGATAACAATAGTTGCAGCTTAAGCATTGTATTAAATTAACTACAAGCTACAATGTATGTCATATTTGTGGATAGTGGGAACTGCCAATGCTGGAGAATCTGAGATAACAAGGTGTAGATCTGGGTGAACACAGCAGGCCAAGCAGCATCAGAGGAGCAGGAAAGCTCTGAAGAAGAGTTCAGACTCGAAACATCAGCTTTCCTGCTCCTCTGCTACAGCTTGGCCTGCTGTGTTCATTCACCTCTACGTCTGATAATGTCATATTTGTGACTTTTTTTACGGAATGAATTGTGTAAGTGATTAATTGATGTATTAAGCTTATGCAACCTACCACCACAATTATGCGAATAAATCTACAATACTCACCAGCCGTTGAGAGTTAGATAGATAACATCGAAGTATTTCTCTTGGTTTATTCATTTTTTTTAATTCATGGGATGTGGGCATCACTGGCTGGACCAGGATTTATTGCCAATCCCTAACTGGCCAGAGTTAAGAAGCAACAACATTGTTGTGGGTCTGGAGTCACAGACTAAATAAAGATGGCAGCTTCCCTTCCTCAAAGGGCATTCATGATCCAGATGTGTCTTTTCCAGCAATCTGCAATTGTGTCATCATTAGATTAATTCCAAATTTTTCTTGCATTCATGTGTCACTGTCCAGCACAGCATGATATGAACCCAGGTCCCCAGAGCATTACCTAGGTCTCTGGCTAAATAGTCTAAAGGTAATACCATGGCTACCCCATGATTTGAGGAAATGTAATCAAGATCTAGTGCTATCAAAAAATTAAATACTACATAAATGTATGAAATTTACATTTTCGTAATTGAAATATGGTTAATTGAGATAATATGCAGAGCCATATATAGTTTTACACTTTAGTTGTTTTGGTTTTCTGTCGGTTTATCTTTGACTTCTAAGTGGTTCAAATAGCTCTCAGCCCTGGGTACTGGACACTGGACTTCTTAATCAGGATGCAATGAACTGGCAGCAGACAGATGTTTGAGGGCAAAGTAATCTCTGTATTTATTGATATACAACTATGAGCTCATTCTTACTGATCTGCTGTAAACGCATCTGTCCATCATAGAGTTGGTAAGAGTTGCCACGATTTCTGCAAAGATAGATTGCTGCATTTGGAGATTCTTGGATAGCCTTGTAACATAAACCTCTTGTCCAGGAATCTCTAGTGCAGTAATTAAAAAAAGGTAATCATTAATCTCATCAGAGTCATTTTCTGACTATGATCAGAATATCTGTTGTAATATGTCCAATTCTGGTTCCCAAGTTTTGGACAATTTTCAAGACTTTGTACAGGGGACAAAGGAGGGGGGAGAGCGTAGAATGATATCAGCCATGCTGGGCTTAAGTTATGTGCAAGTACACAGGCCAGACAGGGGTTGTTTGCCTTGGAGATGAGAAAGTTACAAGCAGCTCCAATACTAGTGCATAAATGAAGAGACTATTTTCTGTGGAAGAGAAGGAAGCAAAGGGAAGAGGTGGGAAAGTTGAGTTGAAACCAAAGATCTGCCATGATCATATTGAATGGCTGATCAATTTTGATGAGCCACATAGTCTACTGCAGCCTCTATTTTGTATGTTTCTGTGTTCTTATGTTCAAAGGGTATAATAGGTATGGGCCTGTGCCTTCAGGTCTGCAACACGATACACTCTGGATAGGGAACTGTCTCCACAGTACCCTCTTACAAGCTGGAACCAGACCACTTCCCAGTGCATGGCAATGGTTAGGAGTTTGCCTGGTAGACCAGCCAATGCATTCGGGATCTCAGTATGTATCTTCACCCATGTGCGTCATTCCTCTAGCCCATTTTTCCATCAAGGTCTTTGTATTGTCTTAAACTTCAGCCTCCAGCAACCTAGCACAAGTTAACCCTATCCTTGACCCATTCGTATCCAGTGGCCAATCAAATACCAGCTTCTGCACAATGACCATCTCAAAGCCAGTGGCTATGAGTATCAGATCAAGTATGGTTCATCAGACATGGAAGTATTACTGGACATAGTGGTGGACAATAAGGACTTCCTCTTCCTCCAAGTCCAGTAGTAGAAGTCACAACACCAATCTGGTACGAGGTTACCAGTTACAGTAGTCTCGGTTAGCTAGAGGTTTGGCTAATGACGTAATAAGACGATCAATGTCCTCCTCTAAACTGCCACATAATTGCCATCAGACAAACGCAAGGCGATGCATTTTGGAAGATCCAATTCAAGTGCAAACTACACAGTAAATGGAAAAATATTGGGGAAAATTGATGCACAGAGAGATCTGGGTGTTCAGGTCCATTGTACCCTGAAGGTGGCAATGCAGGTGGATAGAGTGGCCAAGAAGGCATATGAGAGATAATGGGAACTGCAGATTCTGGAGAATCCAAGATAATAAAATGTGAGGCTGGATGAACACAGCAGGCCAAGCAGCATCTCAGGAGCACAAAAGCTGACGTTTCAGGCCTAGATCCTTCATCAGAGAGGGGGATGGGGTGAGGGTTCTGGAATAAATAGGGAGAGAGGGGGAGACGGACCGAAGATGGAGAGAAAAGAAGATAGGTGGAGAGAGTATAGGTGCGGAGGTAGGGAGGGGATAGGTCAGTCCAGGGAAGACGGACAGGTCAAGGAGGTGGGATGAGGTTAGTAGGTAGATGGGGGTGTGGATTGGGGTGGGAGGAAGGGATGGGTGAGAGGAAGAACAGGTTAGGGAGGCAGAGACAGGTTGGACTGGTTTTGGGATGCAGTGGGTGGAGGGGAAGAGCTGGGCTGGTTGTGTGGTGCAGTGGGGGGAGGGGACGAACTGGGCTGGGTTAGGGATGCGGTTGGGGAAGGGGAGATTTTGAAACTGGTGAAGTCCACATTGATACCATTAGGCTGCAGGGTTCCCAGGCGGAATATGAGTTGCTGTTCTTGCAACCTTCGGGTGGCATCATTGTGGCACTGCAGGACGCCCATGATTGAAATGTCATCTAAAGAATGGGAGGGGGTGTGGAAATGGTTTGCGACTGGGAGGTGCAGTTGTTTGTTGCGAACTGAGCAGAGGTGCTCTGCAAAGCGGTCTCCAAGCCTCCGCTTGGTTTCCCCAATGTAGAGGAAACCACACCGGGTACAGTGGATGCAGTATACCACATTGGCAGATGTGCAGGTGAACCTCTGCTTAATGTGGAATGTCATCTTGGGGCCTGGGATAGGGGTGAGGGAGGAGGTGTGGGGGCAAGTGTAGCATTTCCTGCGGTTGCAGGGGAAGGTGCCGGGTGTGGTGGGGGTGGAGGGCAGTGTGGAGCGAACAAGGGAGTCACGGAGAGAGTGGTCTCTCCAGAAAGCAGACAAGGGTGGGGATGGAAAAATGTCTTGTGTGGTGGGGTCGGATTGTAGATGGCGGAAGTGGCACTTCCGCCATCTACAATCCGACCCCACCACACAAGTCATTTTTCCATCCCCACCCTTGTCTGCTTTCCGGAGAGACCACTCTCTCCGTACTCCCTTGTTCGCTCCACACTGCCCTCCAACCCCACCACACCCGGCACCTTCCCCTGCAACCGCAGGAAATGCTACACTTGCCCCCACACCTCCTCCCTCACCCCTATCCCAGGCCCCAAGATGACATTCCACATTAAGCAGAGGTTCACCTGCACATCTGCCAATGTGGTATACTGCATCCACTGTACCCGGTGTGGATTCCTCTACATTGGGGAAACCAAGCGGAGGCTTGGAGACCACTTTGCAGAACACCTCCGCTCAGTTCGCAACAAACAACTGCGCCTCCCAGTCGCAAACCATTTCCACTCCCTTTCCCATTCTTTAGATGACATGTCAATCATGGGCGTCCTGCAGTGCCACAATGATGCCATCCGAAGTTTGCAGGAACAGCAACTCATATTCCGCTTGGGAACCCTGCAGCCTAATGGTATCAATGTGGGCTTCACCAGTTTCAAAATCTCCCCTTCCCCACCGCATCCCTAAACCAGCCCAGTTCGTTCCCTCCCCCCACTGCACAACACAACCAGCCCAGCTCTTCCCCTCCACCCACTGCATCCCAAAACCAGTCCAACCTGTCTCTGCCTCCCTAACCTGTTCTTCCTCTCACCCATCCCTTCCTCCCACCCCAATCCACACCCCCATCTACCTACTAACCTCATCCCACCTCCTTGACCTGTCCGTCTTCCCTGGACTGACCTATCCCCTCCCTACCTCCGCACCTATACTCTCTCCACCTATCTTCTTTTCTCTCCATCTTCGGTCCGCCTCCCCCTCTCTCCCTATTTATTCCGGAACCCTCACCCCATCCCCCTCTCTGATGAAGGATCTAGGCCCGAAACGTCAGCTTTTGTGCTCCTGAGATGCTGCTTGGCCTGCTGTGTTCATCCAGCCTCACATTTTATTATCTTAAGAAGGCATATGACATGCTTTCATTCATCGGACGGGGTATTGAGTACAAGAGTTGGCAGGTCATGTTACAGTTGTATAGGCCTTTGGTTTGACCACATTTAGAGTACTGCATACAGTTCTGCTCGCCACCTTACAAAAAAGATGTGGATGGTTTGGAGAGGGTGCAGAGGAGGTTCACAAAGATGATGCCTGGTATGAACGGCACTAGCTCTGAAAAGAGGTTGAGTAGATTAGGATTATATACACTAGAAAGACGGAGGTTGATCGGGGACCTGATTGAGGTGTACAAAATCATGAGAGGTATAGATGGGGTAGAAAACCAGAAGCTTTTTCACAGAGTTGGGGACTCAATTAATAGGGGTCACAATTTCAAAGGGACAGGGGAAACTTTTAAGGGAGATATGCGTGGAATTTTACGCAGAGGGTGGTGGGTGCCTGGAACCCGTTGCCAGCAGACGTTGTAGATGCGGGCACGATAGCGTCATTTAAGATGTATCTCGACAGATAGATGAATGGGCAGGGAGCAGAGGGATACAGGTCCTTGGAAAATAGGTGACAGGTTTAGATAGAGGATCTGGATTGGAGCAGGCTTGGAGGGCCGAACAGCCTGTTCCTGTGTTGTAATTTTCTTTGTTCTTTGTTCTTTATCTTCTCTCCGATACAGCAAGCTCGCTCTCTTCCTACCACTGTACTCACCTTCCAGTAAGGCTCATTGTCTATCATCCTCACAATTAGTTGCAACATCTTCCCCACTCACTCCCAACCTACCACATTACGAACTCTGCATACCCTCCATGCTGCCTACTCACTCACCTGGGACAATCCCTTATCATACAGAAAGGATTGCTGTGCCACGACTTCCATCTCCTGTAATACCTGCAGATACTGAAGAATCCGAGATAACAAAGTGTGGAGCTGGATGAACACAGCAGGCCAAGCAGCATCTCAGGAGCACAAAAGCTGATGTTTTGGGCCTAGACCCTTCATCAATAAAGGGGGATGGGGAGAGGATACTGAAATAAATAGGGTGTAGGGGTGGGGGGGCGTGGACTGAAGATGGATAGAGAGGAAGATAGGTGGAGAGAAGAGTATAGGTGGGGAGGTGGGGAGGGGATAGTTCAGTCCGGGGAGGACAGACAGGTCAAGGAGGTGGGATGAGGTTAGTAGGTAGGAAATGGAGGTGCGGCTTGAGGTGGGAGGAGGGGATAGGTGAGAGAAAGAATAGGTTAGGGAGGCAGGGATGAGCTGGGCTGGTTTTGGGATGCAGTGGCGGTTGGGGGGGAGATTTTGAAGCTTGTGAAATCCTCATTGAGACCACTGGGCTGCAGGTTTCCCAAGCGGAATATGAGATGCTGTTCCTGCAACGTACAGGTGACATCAAAATGGCACTGCAGGAGGCACAGGATGGACATGTCATCTAAGAAATGGGAGGGGGAGCTAAAATGGGTCACGAATGGGAGGTGCAGTTGTTTATTGCGAACCGAGCGGAGGTGTTCTGCAAAGCGGTCCCCAAGCCTCCGCTTGGTTTCCCCAATGTAGAGGAAGCCACACCGGGTACAGCGGATGCAACATACCACATTGGCAGTTGTGCAGGTGAACACCTTCTTGATGCGGTAAGTCATCTTGGGGCCTGGGATGGGGATGAGGGAGGAGGTGTGGGGGCAAGTGTAGCACTTCCTGTGGTTGCAGGGGAAAGTGTCGGGTGTGGTGGGGTTGGACGGGAGTGTGGAGCGGACAAAGACGTCATGGAGAGAGTGGTCTCTCCGGAAGGCAGACAAGGGTGGAGATGGAAAAATTTCTTTAGTGCTGGGGTCGGATTGTAGTTGGCCGAAGTGTTGGAGGATGATGCATTGTATCCGGAGGTTGGTGGGGTGGTATGTGAGGACTAGGGAGATTCTCTTGAGGCGGTTATTGTAGGGGTGGGGTGTGAGGGACGAGTTGCGGGAAATGCGGGAGACACAGTCGAGGGCGTTCTTGACCACCGCGGTGGCGGCGGGGTGTTGCGGTCCTTGAAGAACAAGGATATCTGGGATGTATGGGAGTGGAATGCCTCATCCTG
Organism: Stegostoma tigrinum; assembly: GCF_030684315.1. NCBI lineage: Eukaryota > Metazoa > Chordata > Chondrichthyes > Orectolobiformes > Stegostomatidae > Stegostoma > Stegostoma tigrinum. Next base: position 56,705,047 of record NC_081364.1, on the reverse strand, counting down.
GGAGCAGATGCGGCGACGGCAGAGGAGTTGGGAATAGGAGATGGAATTTTTGCAGGCGGGTGGGTGGGAGGAGGTGTATTCTAGGTAGTGTGGGAGCTGGTGGGCTTGAAATGGATATCGGTTTCTAGGTGGTTGCCTGAGTTGGAGACAGAAAGGTACAGGAAGATAAGGGATGTGTTGGAGATGGTCCGGGTGAATTTAAAGTTGGGTTAGTACGTTTTGGTGAAGAGGATGAATCGTTCAAGCTCCTCTTGGGAGAACGAGGCGGCACCCCTAAGATGCTGCTAAGCCTGCTGTGTTCATCCAGCTCCACACTTTGTTATCCTGTAATACCTGCCTTTCTTTCATTACAGGATGAAAGTAGTTCTTAATAAAGCAGAAAGAGTCAACATAGATGGTAAACCAACTGATATTCAATTTCTCACCTCTCCTGTGGAAAGCATCATCACTTCAGCCACCAGAGTGACTGAATGACCATGTCTATGGATTGGTATGACAATTTACTCTGGACTTACCATGCCAGGACCGCTGACTTACAGCTATTCTCTTGGACCTGACTGAGAGCTGCTAACGACAAATGACAAGCTTCATGTCTTTGAGTCTGTCCTGAATGACGCAGCTGAGCAGAAGTAATTTGATTCTGGCATCTTTCGCTGGAGGGCCAAAGTGCACAGAAGTAAGGCAATGCAGTACAAAGCAGAGATGTGATGAGCATCCAGGTAGGCTCAGAGTGAGTAAGTGCTGTGACAGTGAGTGAAGAGCCCAGAGATTCAACTTGGCCCTGTCCATGAGCATGAATGCATAGTATCCCACGAGGGTTTTTAGATGCTGGCACAAATCTGATTCCACTCTCCGTGGATGAGGGATGCATGTATTGAGTGCCAATTGTGCATGCCCTGAGGTGTTATTGACTGGTGAACAACCTACGGGTCCTCTGGAGCAAGCAGTGAGCTGTCAGCACCAGATGCCTGCTCTGAATTTCACGTTGAGATTTCTGAAAGTCTAGCTTGTTTGGCTCATTTGATCAGCTAGGAAGCTGAATATGAATATGATGAGTTAACAAGGCATTAAATGAGAAAATCTCCCGCTGAATTGTCAACTTGATCCACTCTGGTGCTGTAGAGTGAAAGGGTGGTTAAATTTACCCTGACTAACCTTGACCAGTTTGCAGTGACACCTTTTAACTCAGGCACATGATGAGGTGAAATCGACAAATGGGACAAGCGTCAGGGGAAGGGCCAGCACAACTTTGTTGAACACTTTATCAAACAAACTAGACAATAATTTTCAGACTCTACTACTGTGCTTTGACTAAACTCGATCAAACTTTATCATTCTCTTCATAGGACTCTTCGGTAAACAATCTGAAATCTTCTAAGTAAACAGTGTCAAATCTACCCTAGCTATCTACGAATGACGTGCACTTCTGTGGATTCGATTCACCTTATCCACAGGTTCCTACCATTGTCTTTGAAGTGTTTGAAAGGATTGGTGGCACCTGTCCAATAAGGCTGGCACAACCTGTTCCTCTCTTTTTGAGGATTGGCTGATGTTTCTGGACCTTCAGCCATCGATTTGGACTTCCTCTCTTGTCTAGGGCTGGTTCTGGTCTTCAGGTCGTCTCATTGAAGTGTCTCTTTGAAGATGCCACTAAGAGCATAAAGCAGAGTGAGCTAAAGCTCCAGGTTGCCCCTCTTATCCCCCTCTTTGTGGCCCTTCTCAAAGATTCAATGGCCTGGTGCCCGATGGAAGCATCAGGCGGGGGCAGAATGATCCAATCAATTGACTACACTCCATATTTGAAGGTCACAGAGCTTTGGTTTTGAGCTTTCAACTGTTATGTGCTGTCGTTGTCACTCAATGTCTTTAGCTTCCTACTGAGTTGAGTGCCACCTAGTTTGTCTAGCATCCTTCTAACAATGCAGCTTCACTGGAGGCAGAAAGTATGATTTGTTCTGAAACAACGTGGTCATTAGCACTTGGCTAGGTAGTTCCACACCTGCATGGTTTTGACAGGGAGTTGATTGTCCAAGCTCTGGCTACGTGAATCATGTCAGTCCCTGCTCTGCATTTTGCCCTTTGCAGGGTCCAGCTTGGTTTAAATTGGGCTTCCACATTTCAAGTATTTATCTATTCACATGAAAAGATGTAACAGTCCTGGAGGTCATGGGCCACCTATCACACCAGCAAAAAACTTGCCATGCCACTTAGCAAAAGCCTTAAAGATAGTACGAGATACTCCTGGTGTCAATATTGGCATTGCCAGGTGTGTCATTGTTCTATCACAAATCTCACCACAGCTCACATTAGAGTGAAAGTGTTTGGCTGTCTGTCTTTCTTTACCAGTTACCCATTTATTTATGAAGCAAAAATTCTTTCTTTCTTCAATTAGCTGATAGGCACCACAGTGGTTAGCACTGCTGCCTCACAGTGTCAGGGACCCAGGTCTGATTCTGTGTGGAGTTTGCACATTCTCCCTGTACCTGTGTTGGTTTCTTTCAGGTGCTCCTGTTTCCTCCCACAGTCCAAAGATGTGCAGGTTAGATGGATTGGCCATGCTAAATTGCTCATTGTATCTAGGGTTGTGCAGGCTAGCTGGATTGGCCATGCAGAGAGCCAAGGCAGAGTGAGAGGAAAAGGGAAGGGGTCCCTCTGGGTGGGATGGACAGGAGGGACAGAATGGACTCAATGGGCTGCATTGTAAGGATTCTATGATTGCTCATGGTGCTGGCATACAAAGGTTCTGTAGTGCAGTGTGAGCGCTCTCTTATTTTTGTCCAGCTTGTCTCTTTGACTTGTTGGTGCGACAATTAAAATTGCTATTTTCTTTCCTTTTAAAGTTGCCTTCTTTCAAAAGAAAGTGAGAAGTGTCAGTGTGTGGCATTTGCATCAAAAACAGAGTGTCACAAGCACATCTTTTCCATGTTTTGCCCGGTTTTCAAAGGTTGCATAATTGTTGGATCAGCCAATGAGCTTCCACAAGTAAAGCCTTAATGATATTAAGAATTTCTTTCTCCTGTCATTGTGAGCTGCATTTCATTTGAAAACCACTCTTCTGAATCAAAGCTGCTTTTGCTCACTGTTAATTTATTGTTCTGCTATTTTTATGAAGTACCATACACACTTTGGGTCACCTATTTTGTTTCCTCTCGATACGAAAGTGTACTCACAGCTGTTCCTCCATTGTAGTCACTGTGCTTCAGTGCAGTGCAGCTATCAATGGTGGTTGTTAAACATAAGTTTCACCTCTGAACTCAGACAGGTATAGGGGACAGTTAGGGAAGGAACTCTTCACAAATACACTGCTCCATCTCCTTGCCCACCACTTCATTTCAGAGGTGTGACCTCCAGGGAGGAGATAACTGTGCCCCATGAGTTTTGATGAGGTTCTTAAAGGAAGGGAGCTCAGTAGAAAGCTGAGAGAAAATTGAGCAGAATTGAACAGTTGAAGGATATTTCACCGTGGTATGGCAAAGTGACGTGATCGATTATCCAGGAAGTTGCACTTAAAGGAACTGAGTAATGGATTTTATACAAGTGGAGGTAGCTCCAGAGAAACATACCTTATTAATTTTAGGAACTGAAATCAGCTTCAACAATACCTGCGATTAATAACAAGTCGACGTTATCCATAAATTTATTACTCAGTTTGTTACTAACGTTGTAAGGTACAATTCCAAATACCAAATATAAAACTTAATGAAATATTTAAAACTTCTGAAATCCTAAGTGAATGTTGCAGATTCATATACGCCTTCTTCTGCTTGGCTTGTCGTGCATCTTCACTCTATTTAGGATCATTTTTAATATGTTAAGAAGATTTATTGACTGTTTCTCATTGAAGACTTAATTAGTCCTACAACCCTGCACCAATGTTCCATCATTCTTTACAGCCAAAGTGCAGCACTGAAGCAATGTACAAAGCCATTGAAATCCATTGACACAGAAGTCGAGCTTCAAGGCATAAGCCTCAATTATCTTGTAGGCTATGTTTAGGGTTGAATTGCTTTTAAGTCAACAGCACTTCCTAATGATTTTTCCCAAAATAAGATGCATTTGCAGGAACATTTCATTAGTTTGTGTCAGGTCATCCATAGGAGAATGATATGGGACTTTGGTCAAGTCTCATCTCAGATCTGCCAGGCTTGTATTCTGAAGCAGTAATCAAGTAGCAACATTGACACTATCTGGACTTTCGTCCAGTGGGCTTACCCAGCCAAGATATCAGTGGGCACTGTCAGTGATAACAGCAGTTCGTAGGCTTGCTTAAAAGATGTTGACACCAGACTATAAGACAACTGTCACCACAACTTGTGTGTATAATCACTTTCTGTCAGAAATCACACATCTATTCAACGAAAACCCAGAAGAATTTCCTGAAGCCCTCTTCAATGATGGCATGCTCTGAGGTCAAACAAGCTTTAAAAATGCTGCACAAACCCCAACATTACAAATTGTGATGTGCAATTACTACATAAAATTGTGGAATCACAGAATCTCTACAGTGGTTCAAGTAGGCCATTTGGCTCATCAAGTCACACTGATCCTCCGACAAGCATCCCAAAAAACCCATCCCATCCCCAAAATCCTGCACAATTAGCCCACATGTCCTAGCATGTCAAACCTGTGCACCTTTAGATTCTGGGAGGGAGCCAGAGCATCTGGAGGAGACCCATGCAGACATAGGGAAACATGCAAACTCCACACAGACAGTCACCCAAGGCCGGAATTGAACCTGGGTCCCTGGCTCTGTGAGGCAGACTAGCTACTGAGTTGTCCCAGTTCAAAAATTTGAAGGTGTCATCTTTCCTTTCCTAATCCTGCCCCTATTCCCTCATCAGCCTCAAAAACTTGTTTTATCCATGAGTAATTTCTGCCCCGTTTCCAAACTCCCTTCATTTCTCTTGTTCAAAAGTCATTCACAATACAAACATTTGATACCCATTTCCAATAGCTGTTAAGAAACTGATGATGAAGAGCAGTCTAGAACTGCTGCAGCTCACAGTGGTGGTAGAGGGGGAAAAGAACGAGAAGAGAGACTGGATTGGGGGCAGGTGGTGATGGCCAGAGGTACTACAGTGTTGTTAGGGGATGTTCCAGCTTTCCAGTCTAACAGTAGTGTAGAAATAGTTATAGAGTTCTAAGTGCACAAAGCATTTTGATTAAATTTATTAAGATAATTACAGAAATAGAAATGATTGGAAATGATTTAGTGGTGATTACTGAGACATGGTTGCAGGGAGACCAGGTTTGAGCATTGTATATCCAAAGCTGATCAATGTTTCAGAAGGGTAGGCAGGAAGGAAAAGAGAATGGTGTAGTTTCGTCAATAACAGAGGAGATCAATGCTGTAGGGAGAGATTATATAGGCACTGGAGATCAAGACGTAACATTGTATTGTAAATATAAAAGACGTTCTGAGGAAGGGTCACTGGACCCACAACTTTAACTCTGTTTTCTCCTCCACAGATGCTGCCAGTCCTGCTGAGCTTTTCCAGCAACTTTGTTTTTGTTCCTCATTTACAACATCCACAGTTCTTTTAGTTTCTATTTAAGATGTAAAATTGTTCTTGTAAGAAATAGTAAGGGAAAAAAGTCCCTAGTGGGAGTAATTTATAGGGCCACAATGGTAGTTCCACAGCAGGGCACAGTATAATCAGGAAATATTTCAGGTTATTAAGAAAGGTACAATAGTAATCATCGGTGATTTTAATATGCGTATAGACTAGATTAACTAAATCGGCAAGATTCTCCTCAAGAGAGATAGAATCCAACAGTGGGGAAGTAGGCCATTTTACCTATCAAGTCCACACTAACGCTGCAAAAAGCATCCCATCCATCACCTATCCTATAACCCCACATTTAGCATGGTTGACTCAGCTAACCTACACATCCCTGGACACAATAGACAATTCAGCATGGCCGATTTACATAACCTGCGCATCTTTGGGCTTTGAAAGGAAGCTAGAGCACAAAGAGAAACCATGCAGACACAGGGAAAATGTACAAACTCCACACAGTCACTGACCCAAGAGTGGAATTAAACCCAGATCCCTGGTGCTGTGAGGCAGCAGTGCTAACCACTGAGCCACCATGATGTACAGTCAATGGATTAAAGATTGGTTCTTGCTGAATATAATGGGAAACCTCCCAGGGAACAGGCTGTTCTGGATTTGATAATGAGTAATGATTAGTTAATCACCTCATAGTAAAAGGATCATAGCATGTTGGAATTTCAAATTCAGTTGGAGGGTGAGGAACTGGAGTCCCGCATGGCCGTTCTGGATTAAAGGTGATTACATAGACATGAGGACAGATTAAGCCCTCATGAAGTTGGCAGGAAGGCTGAAAGGAAGAATCGCAGTTTAAGAAGTGAAAGATAACAAACACAAAATCTAAGGCAAACCATCTTGAAAATTCCAGTGGCTGTCTGGAACAGACTGGGGAACTTGTAAAAATTTTAATCATTCCCAACTTTTAAAACAAAGGTTTTCTGAAACGATAATTAAAAGAACAAATATAAATTTTGAAAGAAAACTATCAATAAATATTTTTTAAAAAGATCAAAGCTTCTGTAAGTATATAAAAGGGAGGAGGGTATCTAAAACGATGCTGGTCCATTGAATGATGACATTGGGGAGTTTGTAGTGGGGAACACAGATATCATGATGGCACTAAATCAATATTGTGATTCAGTTTTCACGATGGAGGAAATCAATACCATGCCAATAATAACAGGTAATGCAGATATTATAAAAAGGGAGGAACTTACGACAATCATCATCACTAGGAAAAAAGTACTGAGAAAACTATTTGAGGTTGAAGGCGGACAAATCCCCAGGGCCTGATGACCTACATCTTTAGGGTCTTAAAGGAAGCAGCAACTGAGATAGTGGATCCACTGGTTCTGACATTCCAAAAATTCCCCAGATGGAAAGAAAAATTTTCAAAATGGATATGGATAGATTAGGCGAATGAGATAATATTTGGCAGACGGAATTTTAAGTGGATAAGTGTGAGGTTATCCATTTTGTTCAGAAGACAAGAAAGGCAAAGTATTACGACTCACAGAAAACTAATATGCTGGTGCAGAAAGCAATAAGAAAGGCAATGCAATTTATACAAAAGGACAATTAGATGTCTCTGCACCAAAGAACCCTGAAGTTTCTCTTCAATTAGATAATTAGTTGCTTTTCTGTTCTTCCGACTAAACTCCATCTGCCAAATTTTGACATTTTTGCTGAAGGAATAGATAACAAGTAGGGAAATGTTACTACAACTGGGCAAGGATTCGTGAGACTATGTCCGGAGTATTATGCACAGTTTTGGTCCCCTTACTTGAGGAGGAATGCATTGTCAGCAAAAGTTGTTCAGAGGCAGTTCATTTGATTGATTCTAGAGGTGAAGGGATTGTCTTTTAAACACCTCTCTCTCAAAATCTGCTCTGTCTCACTTGCATAAGCAACATTCAACTATTCACAGCAGATGCTACGACAGCTGCTGAATTCAGACTTCAAGTTTTTGAAAGCCTTAAACTTCAGAAAGAGAACATAGAAATGAACAACAAGCTTCTTTCTCTCTTTACCTGCAGTGCTAGTCTGTTCACTGGCTCTTCTCATGCTGTGATCTCAAAGGCACACTGGGCACATTCTTGTCTACAGAAACCTAGTAATATAACACAGGTTAGGGTTAATCTCGTTTTATATATTCCTGGCAAGTAAAGCAGCAAAAAATGTCTGCAAGTGGTGACTCTGCCAAGGAGAAGGTATGGTTGGGGCACAGTCAGGCCCATCATTATCTCAAGTCATTCTCACTTTGTATGGAATTTTTTTTAACAAATCTAGTTGTTTCATTCCTTCATTCTCACACAAAACCTTTGCCAGGCAGCAACTCTTCTGTCTCTGTAGCAGACCTCTTTTAAAAACTTATATTTCAGAATTAACGGCTAAAAACACTCACAGTAGTTTGCGGATCAGACCCATAGTCATCGACTTCGTTCTTATCAACTCTACCAATGTCCTTATATCCTTTTGCAGCCTCTTTGCATCAACCTCAGACCTTATGTTGAGTCATCTAACTGGACAGCCAGATTGCTGCTAACTTTTCTTTTGGGGAAATGAGCTGTCTGCCCATGTTTTTTATCTTTGATTTCATCGTATGGTGCAAAGTTTCAACTGGCCAATGCCTACTCCAATGTTCCTATATTAATAGGTAGTGATTTAATTCTGTTTAGGCATTACTTCTAAGACATCTTGATTTTAATCACAAGCCTCCCGATGCTTTCTCCTCTAATATCTCTCAAGTTACCAGCAATGTGGATTGAGGTCTTTAACATACCAGTGAATGCAATTGCAAACATTTCAGCCTGGTCTTTTCAAGGGCAGGCCTACACAGTAATGGCACTCAAATGAAATTAAGGGAATTAAAAATATGGATCTGTGCTGCTTAGGAGCACTTCGGCCTGCTTTTCAATTACTTGCCACACCTCTCCAACTGCTGAAACATTTGTTAATGTACTGAAGTGCTCATTAAAGAATTGGTGCAGCCACAAAAGGTCACAGAGGGCATCGAGTTGCTTACGCTCTATTGCAAGGCTGTGTTCTGCCTTGGTCTACGTAATCACAAGATTAATGGAATATGAAAGTGGGGCTGAACACTTTCTAATGGTTTCATTCATTTGGATCAATCTTAAAGCTATTGCACGCAGCACCTCTGAGGGAATAAAATGTCAATGAAATTGAGTGGCATAATGCAGTTAAACCTGCATTAGTTTCCATTTGTGAGAAACTGTGTTCATTATTTTGTGTGCTACCCATTCAGCTTTACTGAATTAGAAAGGAGCACCCAGGTATAACCCTCTGTGCACACACGGGGGCCTTAATATATGACAATGATCATGTTGTGACAGCAGATTGGGGATCAGTGTGTCTCTTTATTATTCTTTAAACAATGAGTATGATGAGACAAAATGGGCTCTGTGCTGGGGCTAGTTTAATGGGGCCACTCACTATGTTGAAGGCGACTTATTAAGACAATGGCTTGCAGAATTGTTTTTATATGTTGCTGGTGTACTTTGGGAGGAAAGACCAGTTTACTAGGAATAGGTGCAGCGCCCCTCGATCTGGAAAGAAGGAGACAGCATGGGAGGGAAGAGAAGGGCAGCTCTAGACAAAAGGGCTCATTCTCAAAAGGTGCTCCAGCAGCAGCACACATCCAGGACTAAAACGGGAGCTCTGCTCGAGACTAAGTTGTGGCACTTCCTTCATACTGTACCGGCTCCTCAAAGAAGGATAGCAACAGTTGTCCCGGGGACATTGAAGATGACCTTTGCCTGAATGTTCAACACAGTGGATTCTTCCTGGCAGCAACAGGCAACATCAGTTTCATCTTGCCATCCAAAGATGCAGCAGGGAGATCACAGTGGTCTGTGCATGAGGAGACTGGACTTTGCCCATGAGTAAGAAAAAGCAGGGCGAAAATGCATGTGAGTTTTTTAAATCATTCATGGGATGCGGTTGGCTAGCATTTATTGCCTATCCCTAGTTGCCCTTGGGAAAGTGGTGGTGAGCTGCCTTGTTGAAGCACAGCAATTACATTCAGTGTACGCAGATCCACAATGCTTTTCTGAGGGGAGTTCCAGGTTTCTGATCCAGGAATACTGAAAGAATGGCGATATATTTCCAAGTTGGGATGGTGTGCGACTTGGAGGAGAAATTACACGTGGTAGTTTTCCCACGTGTCCTTGCCAACCAGAAGGTAGTGGCCAGGATAACAAGCTTCCCAATGGTGTCAGGTCGTATTACCTGCCTTCTGATAATGGCCCTTTTCTTGAACCATTGTATTTCTTGTTCTGATAGTTACAGATGTTTAGATTAGTCAAGGAATTACAGGATCAAATGTTATTTATCCAGATCTTCAAATGCTGGCGTCTGTGTAAGATTGATGCTTTTACCCTTTGAGATGAAAGAGCTGGGATAGGAAATATCTTCAAAGAAAACGTGGTAAGTTATAATAGTGCATCCTGTTGCTTGTTCAGCATGGAGCTAATTAACATCTGCAAATGACAGGAGTGAAGATACTGAGTGCAGTGAGAGGCCTACTTGTGACTGAGTTGGTAGCAACCCCACCTCTATACCAGAGCATCCAAGTTCATGTCCTACTAAAGGACATGTTGACCACAGATGAAAGACCATAAGGTACAGGAACAACAGCAGGCCGTTTGGCCCCTCGGGCCTACTTCACCATTCAATTGTATCGTGGCTCATTCAACACTCCTCACATCCACTTTTCTGTCATTTCCCATAACCCCCAATTTCCCATCCGATCAAAAATTTATCTCAACCTTAAACATACTCAAGGATTCTGCCCACACAGCTTGCTGCGGTAAGAAGTTAGAGAGCCTCACAACCCTCTGAGAGAAGAATAGTCTCCTCATCTCAGCCCCATCTATTCTGAGAATATGCCGTTTGGTCATTGACTCTCCCGCGGGAGAAGATGCATGACCCGACTGAACAGATTGATAGTCAATCTACCAAAACTTTTAACATGCCCATGTTGATATAAAGGAGTGAGATACTTTTGACCAGCTGTGTTTGATGTGGAATATATCTCAAGCTATAACCATTATGTTTCTTTCTAAAATGGAGACACATCTACTCTCCCTTATATAATCTGTCTAGTAATGGACAGAAAGAGAGGTCTATTAACAAAAAAAATTCTCTGCAATGTTTGAGCAGCTTAATTGTTGCATATATAACCACTCAGATAATTTGTGTACATTCCATTACTCAACTAATTTCTCTCATTAAGAAGAAGCTTTAAGAACAAGCCCTTGTAACTGTGGTGTTGATGTAAGTAGACCAATGATTCTGGACAATGTTTATCATTAAAAAGTTGAACCAAGAAATTAGTGAAGTTATTTCAATTGAAGGTCTGCGAAAGATGATTGGTCTTTTATATTGAGAATGGCTATTAGCTGATGCTTACATTACATGGCATGCTTCTAAATTTGTTGTCTAAATTCTGCTTCATTATTGAAGGGGTTGTGAAGGAAACTGAATTCCATGAATCCTCTGAACAATTTCACTCTACTATATGTTTGGTTCACATAACGATGAGAGGTTATCAAGTTTTCATAGGTAAGAATAATAACTAATCTATTACATATCAAGGAGAACTTTACAGCCTTACAGAAGCATGACAAACTCTTTTGAAGTTATGATGCTTCCCTCTCTAAGCGTTACTTACATTGTTCCAAATATTAACCCCTTCAAACACTTATATTCCACTCTCCTGATCTCATGATAGAATGAAAATAATTGTTGAAACCACTGAAGTGCTTGAACTCAGAGTATTGCCTCAAGCAGTGGAGCCCACAGATAACAATAATTGTATCAGGTATGATTCCAGCCTTTTCCAGTTAACTCCTGCTGACCTTGAATTTGTTAAAACTTTTTACTGTTAAACTTGAGACAATATTATCATGAAACAGTGAATTGCAAGCCGCTGAGAAAGCGAGGGCACTGAAAACCTTCAGACGCATAAAAATAAACCACAAACTCAAGCAGGAAGGGCAGGAAAGCCCAGCAGAATGGAGGATAAATATTTGAGGTAGCTGTATTTGAGCAGAGGGCCTGCCTATGCACTCCCACTCCATTCCCCCGACTCCAATTGGCGTGGTGTGGAGGGGAGCCTTCGGACTTGATATCTTTCCAGCCTGCCACAAAATTGCCATCTCCACAGAGTTCACTGTGTTGCCCATTTCTGAGACTGACCTGAGAATCTTCCCTGACAAAGAGAATGTGTTTCCTTATTCTTTCGTGGCCTTTAATCTTACCGCCATATAATTGGGAAAATCCAAGCCATGGTGTCTACCAATGTATAGCGTAGCCTGAGTAACACTTCAGCTTGTGTTACGATGCCTTGTGACTTAGCTGTGAAAGGTACTATTAAGAACAAGATGCATATTTATGAGACAGTCATACAAAAGAAAACTTATATCAGAAACATTTGTATGAATAGATGTGGCATTGATTGAGAAATGATTAGTACTGTCACTGGCTAACATTTTGAACCTAAGCTTGGTGGTGAACATGTCTTCTGTTTGAGAATAATTTGCATTCAATGATCAACACTCATGCAGCAAGTTGATTAATCCCAACACTCCAATTCTACGTCAGAAATGACTCTGGTAGTTACTGTTTTATCAACTAGTTCAGCAATACACTTCCAATTCTATCGCATAAAAGACCCCATCCACAAAGGTTTCAGTGTGTCTCTGACTTTTTCATTTGACTCTGTTAATGCTGAAATGTTGTGATAGTGGCATTCTGTGTTTCGGAAGCCATAGCAGATCAGGAAATCGGGTCCAAATCGTTGTTTTCATCTATTCTTGGATGGGTAAAGAATTGACAAATTACTCAAAGGTACTGAGATGAAAAGGTTATCCATTCACTCACGTTGTCATTTCAGTGCTTCACATGAGACTAGAGAGAATTGATTGATATCTGCTGCAACCAGGCTATCAGAGAAAACTCAATTTGCTATCTATTTGATTGAATGCAAATCCCTGCGGAATGAGATGTTTGCACCAAGTTTTTTTTTTACCTGACAGTGCCATAATACCCTATAGCTATCATTTAATTAAATTTGAGATAAAAGGAGGTTCAAATATCATTGTCACAGTTAAATCCCAGAGTAAAATTTCATACTATACATGTCTGACATATTCTTATACACAGCATTCCTAGGAAGGGAATAACTGTTTTGGCAAAACATCTCTTTTGCTTATCAGGAATATTATTGAAGATGCATGCATAGGCATACTTTGTTTACCACAGTAATAGCTGCAGCACAATAAGGAGTAGTAGTACATTGTTTGAAGCTCTGATATCAGCTCTTTTATTTCTTTGAATCATAAGATGCCAAATTATGGACAACAACTCATTTGATTTAGCAGTCTGCCCTGTTGCTTTACCCTTGTGGGTAACCTAAAGTAATCTCACTCACCAGATTGCACCAATAACCTTGATGTTTCTCATTTTCATGTCTAATTCCCTGTCATTTAACATTATAAATATTACTTTATACTTAGTGTTAGATGTGACTCAGTTGGTAACAATTCTGCCTCCAAGTCAAAGGTTCCCAGTTTCAGTCCCAATCCAGCATGGAGCCTAAAAATCAAGGCTGAAGTTTCTGAGGAAGAACTGCTGTTAAACTATGACCCTCCCTGCCCTCTTAGGTAAACACAAAGGGCTCTAGGGCTTGTTTTGGAGAAGCACAAGGGAGTTGGCCTGGGTATCCTGGATAATACTTCACAGGAACAAATCCTCTAGCATTGTATGGTTGTCTGTGATAGTTTGCTGTGTGCAAATTGTCTGCTTATTTTTATTTATATATGTTTATTATGTATTTGCTACATCACAACTATGGATACATCTTAAAAGTGCTTCATTGTCTGTAGAGATGCTTTGAATATCATGTGGTCATGAAAAGCGCTGTATTAATACAAGTTATCATCTTTCTTCATAACAATCTAAACATCCCCATGAAAAGGATGTTACTCTAACCCTCTCCCTTTAATTTTTTATATGACTGTTTCAAAGTTGTGTCATCGTTATTGTTTTATCAGCCAGTGAAAACAATTCACCACTGATTTGGGCTTTATGTTATTTACAAATGTTCAATTGCATGACATCTTGATCAATTGACCCATTTGGGAAGGGATAGCAATGCAGTTTTTGAAAGAGTTCCTGAAGTATTTGCTTTCCTTGGAGTTGGTCAAGGAGCTATTTGTCAACTTTGTAGATTTCCAAAAGTAAGGAAGCTTTCAGATCAGTGTTTACTTTTTAACATGACAAATTTAGCTGTGAGTTAGAAAGCAATATGTTGAAAAGTGTATGAATTAGATACAGTCGACATGCTGAACAGAACAGTCCCCTGGTCACTGTCCTTCTCTTCCAGATCTTGGTTCCTACCAAGACCAAGATCATATTCCATCTGCAAAATCTTTTATTCCCATCAACCTTATCTATCGAGCATCATTTTGTTATCTCGTTTTGACAATTTACTGTCAAAGCGGATGGAAGCCCAAATAATTGCTATTCTGAGGAAGAGTCACCGGACCCGAAATGTTAACTCTGATTTTGTTATTCACAGACACTGCCAGACCTGCTGACCTTTTCAAGCAACTTCAGTTTTCATTTCTAATTTACAGCATCAGCAGTTCTTTTGGTTTTTAATTGCTCCATTTTTGAGTTACTGTTTTTTTCTAAAACTCAAGTGTGCTGAAATATTCATTTGTTTTACAAATTGGTATTATTTTCTAATCTGTTGCAATGATAATCTATTGTACCACCTCACGCCATTGTGTAGATAAATACCCAGTTTAAGTTTATGTTGAAGTTTAACCAAGTTCCAATATGAAATAATCATGGAAGACAAGGCAAACAGAGGATACTCAAATGGATAACTGTGGTCACTTCCCAAACACTATTGGTAAACTTAGCACAGAGGCATATGATGATGTGACAAATCAATACTCTCCTTTCCCCAATCAAACAAGCTCATTTAGAATTGGCATCAAAAACCCTAAGGTACATCAAAACAGAGAAAGTCATGAACAATGTAAACAATGTTATCTATTATTAGCTACTGAAACTAAGTGTCACACTATTGCTTATCCTTGAACTCGAGAAGAACCACAGAAGGAACAGTTTTATTCAGGTTCTCTGGCACCATTCAACTCTTTAATTCCACTCCCATGCCCAATTCCTGCACACCCCTCCACCACCACGCAAGTCTGAGGTATTAATTTACAATGTTGTTCTCAGTTCTCTTCGAGGTCACATACAATGTCTGTGCCCCATAATCATATGTTGGAAGGTCAGCCCATGGATGGAGAGAGATAACAACTCCTCTGCGCATATGGTTCATGGGCCTTATGGTAGTGAAAATCAATCAGAGAAGAAAAAATTGAATGAAGAGACAACTCTTTGGCAGTCAACCTATCGAAATTCCTTGAAGAGGAAAATGGTGAACTGAAATGTTGTCTTTCATCTGGTTGAGTTCTTCTTAGTATTCAACTTTAAGCTTTTCCAAAGCACTTCTCATCTCTAGAAACTTAATAGTTCTATTGACTGAAAAAGTCTTCTAAGTGTTTTCGTGGCTTATTGATGAAACTCCAGCTCTCACTTGGCACGTAGAACTGTAGGTTTATTACAGCACAGAAGGAAGCTGTAAAGCCAATTGTTAGTGCAGTGGCTCTCCGAGCACTTTTCTTAATGCCATTCTCCTGGCTTTTCCCCATAGCCCTGCTCCTTCACAAGAAAGAGCTATTTGAATGCTTCAGTTGAACACTTCCACCACTCTCAAGCAGTGCATTTCAAACTGTAATCAATAGTTGTGTGAGAAAGCTTTTTCTCATGTTGCCTTTGCTTCTCTTGTCAATTACTGTAAGTCTTAATAAGTTAGACATATTTGATCTTTAATCTCTAAGGCTTTTGTAATACTGTCAATAGCTGTTTAATTTCTATGAGATAGGGGGTCTGCCCCAATTCTTGTCCTGATTCTTCCATCAGATGTTTCTCCCCATTTATTCTCTCCAGACCTCTCATGACGTTAACCAGTTCTGTTAGATCAAAATATTTTCTCCAAGGAGAACTGTCCTAACCTTTTGAAACATCTCCAGGAGTTGAATGTTTTCTCAACAGGATTTCAAGATTATCCTGGTGTTGGAATCTACTGAAGCTCACAGGTAGGTAACATTCTTGTAATCCTTTCCCATCTACAGTGTTTTGCTGCCAGTTCTGGTGAGCCAAACTGTATAAACTTTGATCAGATTGCAATATCTTACTATATCCCTTCCCCATTGTCAAAAATAGGACAACCCAGTAATTGTTTTACTATGTACTGACTATTTATTGGAGCAGTACACATGTGGGGAAGACAACATTTGTGGAGGGTGTTTCAGAAATAGTAGGAACTGCAGACCACTTTGCAGAACACCTACACTTGGTTCCCACTAAACAACTGCACCTCCCATTCGCGAACCATTTCAACTCCGCCTCCCATTCCTCAGATGACATGTCCATCCTGGGCCTCCCGCAACGATGCCACCTGAAGGTTGCAGGAACAGCACCTCATATTCCGCTTGGGAACCATGCAGCCCAATGATATTAATGTGGACTTCACAAGCTTCAAAATCTCCCCTCCCCCTACTGCATCCCAAAACCAGCCCAGCTTCTCCCCACCTCCTCAACCTGTCCTTCCTCCCACCTATACCCTCCTCCCACCTCAAGCCCCCACCCCCATCTCCTACCTACTAACCTCATCCCGCCCCCTTGACCTGTCCATCCTCCCTGGACTGACCTATCCCCTCCCTAACTACACTCACCTTTACTGGCTCCATCCCCACCTCTTTGACCAGTCTGTCTCCTCTCCACATAACTTCTCGTCTATCCATCTTCTAACCACTTCCCCCTCTGTCCCTATTTAGTTCAGAATCCCCTTCCCTTCCCTCATGTCTAGGCCTGAAACATCAGCTTTCCTGCTCCTCTGATGCTGTTTGGCCTGTTGTGTTCATCCAGCTCACTTTGTTATTTGTGGAGGGTGCATAGGATTAGACAAAATCCCCCTCACCTAAAATGCTGCACAAGACCCTGGACTTTTCTAACATCTAAAATACTGGACAGAATCCTGAGGTCAGTCTGCAACAAATATACAATATTCCAGCAGAATGGAGAGTGTTGTCTGGGCCTATTGCTCAGGCATATGGAATTCCAATTTACACCTCCACTCTGAAAGAACAATCAACCAAACCTAAGAAAAATAGAAGTTGCTGGAAAATCTCAGCAAGTCTGGCAGCATCTGTGATGAAAAAAATCAGAATTAATGTTTCAGGTCTGTTGCCCCTTCTGATTCACAGAATCCACAGTCCTTTCAGAGTTTATTTAATCCAACTCAACACTCCGTCCGAGAGATAATAGGAACTGCAGATGCTGGAGAATCCAAGATAACAAAGTGTGGAGTTGGATGAACACAGCAGGCCAAGCAGCATCTTAAGAGCTGAATTTCTGATGAAGAGTCTAGGCCCGAATTGTCAGCTGTTGTGATCCTAAGATGCTGCTTGGCCTGCTGTGTTCATCCAGCTCCACACTTTGTTAACTCTGTCCCAGAACTAGCTTTTATGCCTCAGACCACACAGCACTGACAGCATGGGGGCCTGCACGGACGCCAAACTTTCAACTTCAGTCAAAATACATTCACACATACTGTTAACTACAGGAAAGCCAACTGACTTCAAGGAGACCACCAGCAGCACAATGGCAACACAGATTTGAGGGGAGATAACTGGGTATACAGAGCGTATAACTGCTAGACCTGATTGGACCTGAGGCTGAGCCTTTTCAACAACAAACAGGTTCCCCACAGGCTTCGGGCCCCGACAAGCTGCTATGCAACTAAAGAGGCCAAACAGAGAGGCTGAAATCGGGAAAACAAACCTAGGGCGCAGTTGCAACAAAGGACTCCCGAGAGCAGGGAAGCCAACCAAGCGCTATCCGATCAAGAGCTTCCAGAAACGGGCCTGTTCCAAACCAAGAGAGCCGTACTTCAAAATCACATTCTCCTTATGGTGAGTTTAAAGCGCTGAGGCCCAAAGCTTCCAACTTAGATAACAGGGATGGAAAGGTGGGTGGTAACACTACAGGGACCCCAGAGGCAGGAAGCCTGATTGATTTCAGTGATTAAACTTACTGTTTAGCTTCTAATAGTGTTTAACTTGTGTTTAACTTAACAGTGTATTTCATTATTGTGTCCGCTGTATAACTGACAGTGTTAATTCTACTGTTCAGTGCTTTTTGCCTGTACTTCTTGTATTCTTCTTACATTTTTTGTAGTCAAATAAACACAGAGATTCTTTTGCCCTGAAACATCTGTCCATTGCCTTCTCCATTTCAAATTCCCAACGTAAGTCGATCCGAACCATGGATTAGGGTGGGGAGAGCATGGGATGTGGTGATTTGAGCCAACTAAAATCAGCAAATTACCATTTGCAAACCAGAAACCTACAGGTGCTTGTGAGGCATTGTTCTGAGACAGTCAAAGGCTGATTTGTGAGCGTGTGTGTTGGCTGTACACGTGGAGCTATGAGGTGTAAATCAAAACACAAATTACTGGATAAACTCAGCAGGACTGGTAGCATCTGTGGAGAGAAAGCAGAGTCAATGTTTTGATCCTTCTTCAGAATTTCTCGGGCAAATCCTGCCTTCTGTTTTAGATTTTCAGCATCTGCAGTTCTTCACTTTTTGTTATATGAGTGTGAATGTTGGTTGTTCCCCTGAGGATGCAAGGTGCCTGCAGGAAAAGAACTACAAAAAGTGTCTTTTGAGTGATGCTGCACAGGATGATGCTGGGAAAAACAAAATTTGGGAGCAGGAATTAGGTCTGATGCATTCACCCTTCCTGACCTCTGGAGATCTTGGTCTTTGAGAGGGGAAGCTCTTTGTCAGAGGCTTGTTGCTGACTTCCCTAGCCACTTCCACCCGTGCTTGTAAGATTGAAGACAATGTCTTCTCCCTACTTACAGTAGCCTTCCTATGTATCCTCTCCATTCCTGTACAATGTCTAAGGTCCGGAAAGAGTTAATCTTGAAGTTGCATGAAACTCCACCCATACTGATGTCATGTAGGCTTTGGCAAATCAGGCATACTTGCTTGAGATCCTGATGGGGTCTAAAGTGACAGACTTGAATCCTAGCAACCTTTACCTTCAGAAAACCAAAATCTAAAACCTATATTTTGTCCATTTTCAGCTCCAAGTTTCCAAATAAAAACAATATGCTTCAAACCTACGCCACACCATCTCTGCATTAGTTTAGGTCTCACCTGTCTCAGAGCTGTTTCATGTCATGTCCAGACTGATTATTTAAAAATGATTTTAGAAAGGAGGCTGACTGGCAGCTTCATACCTCATCACCCAGAGCTCTGTATGACAGCTGGAACTTCAAAAATCCACGTGCAGCCAGTCTGAGTCTTCCATAATTCTCTTAATTAGAAATTCTTGCTTTGACAGAATTGACAGCAAGAAGCAAGCCTGGAGGAAACAGAATGAAAACAAAGTCAGATAAAATGAGAGCTGGAATTGTACTGAAATAATACTGACTCATAACTCAGGATTTCTCCAACCAATTTAAATTGAATCCTACAAAGCAGTTCACTTCAAAATATGGGTTGAACTTGTAATGATTTCCTTTTTTCAACAGTTTAAGTAAATGCTTTAATGCACAACAATGCAGCATGGAAAGGAATCTGGTAGGTGTGTCCTCAATAAGAAGAACAAAGTCAAGGAAAGATTGGACATCTTCATATACTGACAAAATGAGGATGATTTCGGAACAGATATTCTCCACAAATTACCTGCGTTATATTTTTGAGATTGAGTTGAAAGAGTGTCTGCGGAAAATTAAGTGGGATTCTGTAGCAGAGGTAGCACAGTTAATAAGAAACCTGATAGGAAATTCTATCCATCTCAACAGAGTGTCTGACATCAATTTCTTTACAAGTTTTCAGAAGAAATGATTACCGCAAGCCAGAGCTGCAAAGGGATAGAAGGATCAATGTTGTGCATTGCTCTGGGTTAATGCTAACTCATACTTTGCTGTAAGTGGCTATTATTGAAGTTTATTTACATTGTGAGAGGAAGGATGGAATAATTTAATAAGATAACAAAGTGTGGAGCTGGATGAACACAACAGGCCAAGCAGCATCTCATCTAATGAAGGGTCTAGACCCGAAACGTCAGCTTTTGTGCTCTTGAGATGCTGTTTGGCCTGCTGTGTTCATCCAGCTCCACACTTTGTTATCTTGGATTCTCCAGCATCTGCAGTTCCCATTATCACTGGAATAATATAATGCTTGTTTTCACCTCTCCACCAGTCAAAACATCAATTATTCTTTAAAAAGAATGTGTCGACCTCAACTTTGACTTTAACTACCGACTCCACTTACTGATTGGGACTGTCACATGGATTGAAGTGTTGTAATTAAATGGCCTGACTCACTTGCCTCAACGGGTACATTCTGAAATAGAAAGACTTAGTAATGCTAGTATACAGGTTGAAAAAGGAGCTTCTGCGATCCTTGCTTTGTGCATTCTGCTATTGTGAGAGTGGGATGGTTCAAATTGTGATTGCTGCTGAGTGTTCCCGCAGAAAGGGTTTTGCAGAATCACTGTTAGCGTGTAGACTTGAAGATCTAATCATCCAATTGAAACTGTAAAAGTCACATTTTGACATGTACAAACTTTTACCCATTAAATAAAACAAATAAACCAATGTTATTTACAATTTCAGTGTCTTGACTTTCAACTAATGGCTGAGTCTCTTTTACTCTAAACAATTTAATATTCATCAAAACTGGCAAAAATTGGCATTCACCAAGAATCATAGACTAAAAGTATTAGCTGAGTGGTTACAATGGCAAAAGCCAATTTAGGGCTGGGTGATTCATTTATGGGAAACTGAGGTAGTATGCAAGAATGTATGAAGAATACAATCTTACAAAGCACAGAAAAATTTGCCTGTTGAAGAACTCCAAACATTAGAGAACAAGTTCTAGACAAGAGTTCTACCAGATTTAAAATGTTCATTCTGTATTTTATAGAGTTGTACAGCACAGATACAGACCCTTCAATCCAACTCATCCATGCTGACAAGATACCCTGAATAAGCCTAGTCCTATTTGCCAGCATTTGGCCCATATCCCGCTAATCCCTTCCTATTCAAGTATCCATCCTAATGCTTCTTAAATGTTGCACTTGTACCAGCCTCCACCACTTCCTCTGGCAGCTCATTCCACACATGCACCACCCGCTGTGTGAAAAGGTTGCCCCTTAGCTCCGTTTTATATCTTTCCCCTCTCATCTTAAACCTCAAGTTTTAGACTCCCCTACTCCAGGAAAAAGACCTTGGCTATTCACTCTCTCCATGCCCCTCATAATATTATAAACCTCAGCCTCCGACGCTCCAGGGAAAATAATCCCAGCCTATTCAGCCTCTCCCTGTAGCCTAAACTGTCCAACCCTGGCAACACCCTTGTTAACCTTTTCTGCACCCTTCAAGTTTAAAAACACCTTTCCGATAGCAGTAAGATGCTGCCAGAGCTGCTGAACTTTTCCAACAGTCTCTGTGTTTGTTTCAGATTCCAGCGTCTGCAGTATTTTGCCTTTATTACAGAATAAATGTTTGGGGAGGGAAATCTCGCTTTATGCATGATTCATTAGACAGCAAAGTGAGTCAGCCAGCAAAAGATCCAGACTTCTAGTGTGTGGTGCATACTAATTCTGAGCAATGAGGTGGCAAAGTCATCCAGGATGAGGATCCAGGCAACCTTGAGTTGAAGCAGTTAAGAAAGAGAAAGAGGAACTCCATGGGAAAGAAATCATTGACCTGTATCTGTCGATCCACGGTCTCGGGAGAGATACTGATTGCACCATCTTTATGTTATATCAGAAGAGTTACACTGGTGCAATGCTATGGAACAATGCAAACAAATTCTTGGTGGATGTAAATGAGAAAATGATACGCTCATGTCTGAACTTCAGGATGATCCAACGGGAACATATTAGTGAGCAAATGTCAAGGGCAGTTCCCTCATCTTGTGATCTCAAAGCATTTAATTCAGAAGAACAGTTGAAAAGTGCTTTGCACACGGGGAGAACCCATTCTGGATTTGGCTCCATGCCTGGAACTAGAATCCTACTAATGAAGAGACACCAGATTTGGAATAGCCAGTTTCATCTCTGTTAGGATGGGATAATGAAGGAAGTGATAAATCTGGTGTCTCAGTTAGACACTCCTGGTGCTTGTGTAGATCCTGTGGTTGCTTCAGTGGTGGTTTAAGATACCTCAGCTGTGCCTGCTGAGGTAGCACTTGCTTACATCAATTCTCTGACTCGTCCAGTGGCCCTGGCGCTAATTATTCCCCCCAACTGTCCTCCAAAGCTGCATCCATTCCCATCGCAGCATTGTCACAAACACCTACCAGAGTATGCAGGGTGGAATGGTGAGTGAGGAGCAGCACACACTCCTCTTTTGTGAGCCTTCACATAGGATTGAGTTAGGGTATAAGGAATAATCAGAAATGAGGTGACCCCTTTGAGGTGAATGGAAAATCGGGAGATTATAGGTGATCTTACTCTGTGTCAGAAGATCAGGATTTAAAAGATTCTTTCAACTACCCGTAACAGGAAAAGCACAGAACCTGATTCCTAAAAAGTACAGGTATCTGGAAAAATTATAAATGAGATATAGCATGCTCTTGGGATTGGAAATATATACCGGAATGGACCAATTAATGAAATCAAACAAAACCTTTGAGATTCATATCATTTACTTTGGCCTATATCAGATGCCTTAGCAGGCAACTGTCATGTGACACAATTAATTGGATAAGTTCCAGCTATTTGAATATTTGGTACACCGTGCAGCAGAAGATAAAAGACAATGAGAACCATCTTTTTTAATGCACACAAAATGTCCATCTAAAGTAGTGTCCTTACGTATGGACTAGGAGTCTTGGCTTCAATTCCTTTTTGTTGCAGTGGTGTGTAATAACCTTACCGAATAGGTTCATTCGAAAATGCCCTACTGGAAAAAAATGTTTCATAAAATAATAGATACTTAAAACTTGTCATACTTTCCCTAACAACAAGACATTTCAGCAGGATGAGATGATACCAACAGTAACGAACACACACATATCAATTTTCCAGTAGGGGTCATGTTACATGATGCATGCATGGTATGCACAAATCAGTTCAGAAAATACTATACAGTATGACATGGGCATCTTCTGTACCTTGGGCTTTCTTTTTACACTTGTTTAATCACACTTTTAAAGAATTTTGACATTTTATTCAAGTTTTCTTCTGTTCTTTTCTCTGAAAACGCTGGCGATCAAACATTGGACCCACAACAGGCAAACTAGTGAACATAATGTTTTGGTATGGTTAAACAAATTCACAAATGACAAAGAGGCAGCTGGCAGGGCTTTGTTACCTATGAATTAGCAGAAGGAGAAGGGAGTAACAAAAATGCTAGAATAATGTGATACACTTGCATCATAGAATCCCTACAGTGTGGAAACAGGCCCTTCAAGGCTCAGGAAAGAGGAATGTGTGATGCTCCTTACTTACCATTCCACCCTGCCTACTCTGGCAGGTGTTTGTGACAATGCTGCGATGGGAGTGGATGCAGATTTGGAGAAGGTTAGGGGGAATAATTAGTATCAGGGGCCACTGGAGGAGTCAGAGAAGTCCATACCAACCCTCACAACACCACCCCAACCCATCCCCCTATAATCCACACATCCCTGAACACTACAGGCAAGTTAGCATGGCCAATCCACCTAACATGCACACCTTTGGACTGTGGGAGGAGGCCAGAGCACTTGGAGGAAACCCACGCAGTCACAGGGAGAATGTGCAAACTCCACACAGGCAGTCACCCGGGGCTGGAATGGATCCCAAGTCCCTGATGCCATGAGGCAGCAGTGCTAACCACTGTGCCACCACACTTGTGTCTACAACACAATTGTCCATGAAACAGTGCAGGAAAGTGCCATTTTTGCAAAGAACAAAGCTTGTGCATACCATCCTCCCAAACAAAAAGACGTTTAGGTGCACTAGCTAACTTTGAAATAACTTTCTATATTTCCTAGTGAGCATGATTTCAGGCAATTGGAGACCATCCTCATTCCTTTGTTAAGTAATATTTGATCGTGAATAAAGTGACCTGCTCATTTGAGAAAAATCCTATTTCTCATTAACAAAAGTAATGACTATAAATTGCTGGAAGATTTTGGCTGCCCTGAAGAAGGGTCACTGAACCCAAAATGCTAACTCTGATTCTTCCCAACAGATGCTGCCAGACCTGCTGAGATTTTCCAGCAACTTCTGTTTTTGTTTCTGATTTCCAGTGGCCACAGTTATTTCAGTTTTTTTTCTCATTAACAAGCTGCTGTAAGGCTTGCACCTTCAAGACAAATTCACTGATTCACTGATGGCAATTGGAGGTTTGCTATGCACTATCAAAAATTGAATTATGAAACCCTGTTCTCCTGTGCTGTGAGATTAACGCATTCTTATGTGAAGAAATCCCAATCAGTGCTAACTACTTCATCATAATAGAGTTTTCTCACAGGTTTAGACAATTCCTGTCAGGCAGAAAAATAAGTATGAACTTGGTTTCACTTTTAAAAATCAGAGTTATTACAGAACAGAGAGCCGTAGAGATGTACAGCATGGAAACAGATCCTCCTGCCCAACTTGTCCATGCCAACCAGGTATCCTTGGTAAACCTAGTCCCATTTGCTAGTTTTTGGCCCATATCCCACTAAACCCTTCCTATTCACATACCCATCCAGATGCCATTTCAATGTTGTAAAATTGTACCAGCCTCCAACACTTCCTCTGCAAGTTCATTCCACACACGCGCCACCCTCTGCGTGAAACACTTTCTCCATAGGACCCTTTTAAATCTTCCACCTCTCGCCTCAAACTTATGCCCTCTAGTTTTGGGCTGTCCCACCCTGGGAAAAAGACCTTGATTATTCATCCTCTCCACGCCCCCCATGATTTTATACACATCTGTAAAGTCACCTCTCGGTCTCAAATGCCCCGTAGAAAATAGCTCCAGCCTGTTGAGCCTCTCCCTATAGCTAAAACACTCCAATTCTGTCAACATCCTTGTAAGTCTTTTCTGAACCCTTTCAAGTTTCACAACACCCTTCCTACTGTAGGGAGACCCGAATTGCACACAGTGTCCCAAAAATGGCCTAACCAATGTCCTGTACAGCTGC
Organism: Stegostoma tigrinum; assembly: GCF_030684315.1. NCBI lineage: Eukaryota > Metazoa > Chordata > Chondrichthyes > Orectolobiformes > Stegostomatidae > Stegostoma > Stegostoma tigrinum. Next base: position 56,680,190 of record NC_081364.1, on the reverse strand, counting down.
AACATGACCCCCTAACTCCGATATTCAATGCGCTGATCAATAAAGGCATGTTTATCACACAAGGGTTTCCCAATGCTCCCACAATATTTCAGAAGCAAAGGACAGCAATTCAGAACCATTTCCCCAGACTAGAGTATATGTTACAGTAAATGATTGCGTACTTGGGACAAATGATTCTGTGACAATTTTTTTTTAAATCGGAAAATGTGCAAATGTTCCTGACACGATCAAGTCTGAAAGTTAATCCACAGTAAGCTCAGCTCTCGGAAGAACAGGTGACCGGCCCAGAATTTGTAGGGGGAGCTGGTGCAGACTCTCACAAAATAGAAATTGCTTAGAACTGATCTCTTTCCTCAGCCAAAGGTCAGCTATCAAGGAAACTTCATCTCAAATTTTGCTGAGATGACAAAGCCGTCAGGCTTGACTGGAAATCATGTCTGTGCAAAAGCCATAATAAAACTTAAACATGTCTGTTTTGAGAGTCTTATTGTACTGGACCCTAAACTATGTTTCTACCAGAGGCTGTTTTCACAGAACAATGATGAAGTGCTAAGCTTTGCCAGGCACATGCGGATGAACTGGAACAAATTCTGCGTGCATCACATATCATGCAAAAGTGAACAGGATACCCATTCTGCACACAAATGTCCTATCTCCTGGCTATTTTGTGCAGGATGAAGCACTTTACATGCATCACAGGCTTGCACAGGTAAACTACACGCATCACATGCATCACTGAACCTTAAAACAAAAGAAGCTGGAGATCCTGTAACCTCATCACAAAGACTTAAAATGTGGTCTTTGACGTTACTGCACAGAGACATCAATATACCCACAAAAAAGGATCAACACAGCTGCCTATCTGACTGGATTGTGAGGGAGATTCTCATAAATATCTGTTACCTCTAATTTATTTTGAATCGCATCCATTTATGAAAGAACTTATCAAGGATGCTAATGGGTGCATAAGTGAATAGTGCCAGTTATTACAATCATGGATCACTACACACAGCAGACACAGTAATATTACCTGAAAGCGTCAGTAAAAGTCTACCTAAAAAAATATGTTTTTCATGCAGACACTTTCCTTCTTAACGTCCATCAGGGAAACTTCTAATCAAGCAATTAACAGCTGGCATGACAGTGCATTGGCCTTCAATGCCATGTCAATCCTGCTGTTATAGCACAATAATCCACATTGTGAGGGTAAACCTTTAGTACATGGTACCATGTAGAAAAAGGTGCAGGAATAATTGCTGGCAACTGTTCCAAAAGGCTGGAATAGAAAATGGGACTGATGGATTTCGTAAATCAGCATGTGCCAAAGAACGTGGAAATTTGAAAGAAAGAGAATCAAAATAATTTAATGTCAAAATTAAACCTTGTGAGCGACAGGAGGTGGGAAACTTAGTTATGACATTTAATTTGGAAAGAGAGGGAATGCATTTGGTCCAAAATGGAGGCATCAGTATGATCATTTACGTCCAGCCACAGGACTGGTATAAGAGGGGGAAGAACGTGTAGGAAAATGCTTCCATATTAATCAGTTACAGACTGGGAAAGGGCAAACGCTGAACTTTTTGCTTTCTTAAACTCTAGGTGGACCTCCTGTGATTTCACTTCTCGATGTCCATGGCTGAATATCTAACAATTTCCTCTCCATGCTCTCCATTATGGGCAATTTACTAAAGCCAATGCAACCTCCTCAAAGATTGTATGAATCAACGATACTTAACAAACTTATTAGTCATCAATATAATCACTGTAACATAAGAATCTACTGGAATAAATATGACAGAAATACAGATGGTGTCAACAGAATGACTATGGTTTTAAAGTGTGAAGGACTAAGAACTGAATGCGTCTGCATAAGTGAAGAGGAAATGTCTGTATCTACCTTCAAACCAGGCAATAAAGAATGTGTTAGGTCACCAGATCGTTAGTTGGGAACTTCTTACATCTTATGTCGCATAGCTGGTCTAAAATAAATAGGAGACCTAAATAATCGAGGAATTATTCACGTTAGTGCAGAAAATTACATCCATGAGGAGAGCATAACATCTTTACTTACGGTTGATTATCAAGCTTATGCTGGATTCTAGCTTAAATATGGGATCATGGAGAAAGGAAACAAGACAAATGTTATAGAATAGAGGAGGGTCAATGAATTGGTTAGTAGTCCCATACAACAACGCTTCAATTAACCAGCTCTATAAATTTATTCCAGCTGAATTCCTTCTTAGTTTCTCATCTCCTTGTCAAAATAGTTTAAACCTATACCAACAGCAGAGGTAAATCTCCCCTTGACAATATTAGTGAAGTCCTGATAAGGTCCTGTCATTGTACGCACCCTAACTGCTCCAGAACCACTGCCCAGTCCCAGAAATCTGAAGCCCTCCCTTTGGCAACATTGTCCCAGCCAGGTGCTCACATATTCAATCTGCCTAGTCCTATATCTGCTGGTAAGTGGTACTGGAAGCAATCCTGAAATCACTGCATCAGAGGACATTCTCTTATCTAGCTCCATAGATATTCGTTTCAGCACCTCATCCTTCTCTTTATGTCATTGGTTCCAAAGTGGACCACAAACTCTGGGTCTTCACCCTCTTCCAACAAAATCCCTGTAGCTGCTTTGTGATGTCCTTGCCTCTGGCACCACAGGGATAATGAATTATTGTGGATTGAGATCTATAGACTGAGAAATACTTGACGGTTATCGATTTGTCAAATCACCTACCATTATTGCTCATCCATTCTTCTCCCCCTGGCCTTGACTTGTAGAGCTGAAGGTTATGGAAGTGGATTGCACAGGATATGGTTTCACAGCAAATTAAAGTCTATCATCTTAGTTTCACCTTCATTAAGGCCTCACTGGGGTAGCGCATTTGAAAATCATGCCCCACTATTTCCAATGTGATCACAAAAAGTAAATACCTTTCTTTAAAAAAAAAGATGCAGCATTCCCCAATTTACCTCTCTTTTAGACCCCAGTTGACAGAAGGCACGGACCAGGTTTCTGGAATTAATAAAATTATCAATACTTTCTTACAAATAAATAAAGTCTAGCTAAACTGAAACAGATGAACAGTTATGAACTGTGAACATTGAACTCTACTAGTTAAAGTTTTCAGCAAGTTATAAAACCTTCTTCCTACACATCCATACAGACAGACACAAAAAACAAAATGGGGTGATATGGGTAGAGGGAGAGACTGGGAAGGCAGTTAACTAGTCAGTGTCCATAAGGTTTGCTGAGATGATCCTTTAGCTGATCAGAACTCTGCCTCTGGATCTTCCTTTTCCAGATACTTTCACTTGTTTCCAGGAGGCACAGAGTGGCTGGTTCACACTGGTAAAGGTGTCCTATTAATTAGAGGTCACCTTTCACAACAATTAATCTGAGGATAAATTGGTAAATCTTCAGGCTTGAGATGTTTTTTACTGCAGGGCAAAAAACAGTTCTTTCTCTTCCAGAGTTGAATGGCTTCTGAACTGAACATGCTCACCCCGAAGCTCTACAGCTGCCTGGCAGCTGTTCACATCGCTATTGGTAGGCAAAAGACCTTCATCATTGATAACTGCTCCCTAGTCCACAGACTAATCAGCTATCTGTTGATGAAATTAGAACTTTCCCTGCTGTTTGAAAAGCAGCTCTGTAAACATCACTTACAACCAGTGTCATGTAACTTGCTTTTAAAATGCGTAACAATCTCTTAACAATCCTTATTGTTTTAAAATTGGCCTTTTCCCATTTCCACCATCAAAAAATACAGGAAAATGAAAATATATGGTCTTTACAGGTGTTTGTTCCACGGTGCAGAAAGATGAGGCTTGGATGGTATAACAGATGACCTGCTAACTACAAGAGACTCTTCTAGTTAGATCAGGGAGTGAAAACTTAAAGAGCAGTAACCTTCTTTAGGAATAGCAACTGATTCAGCACAGGAAATTGGCATTCCCAGACAAGAATTTATGTCACGTTGGCAGCCTATTGCATATTTCTCCCCATGTTTATATCCATATTTTGCTGGGTATGAAATAGGATACAGAATCACTACTACTGTTGTTTTATTGCAGAGATTCTAGATCAGGCAGATATACCTCTAAGATGTTTATATGACATCGTGACATGATGTTTCAGTATAAAGGTACCCACCCACTTAGGCTTCAGCCAACTTCTCTGTATCATGACATGTAGCATCTTCACTCAGTTATGTGTATGTAATGTGCAATAACATCAGTAAGCTCTGAGTCCAGACTATGTCTAAACCTGTACTATCATAAAAGCGTAAAGAGACATTATTGTTAATAAATTTCAAGATATCTGCCTCAGTCTTTGTGGTAAATATTACATGAACTAACCTATGGGGCAACAGCCAACCCATATCATAATGGAAATGGCATTTGACCCAAGAGACCAGGCCAATTTCTATTTTACATTGCACAAAGTCTGGATTTACTGGTATTTCTCTGTTAAATTAGTCTTCTTTATGGATTCAAATTATAAAGTTACTTCTATTTAAATTGAAATACATAAAGCAACTGTGTTAGCTTATTGAGCTTTATCACTGAGAGAAAATTATGTGCTGTGCACACTCTGGTGACTTACAAATTAATCTTTTTTGCCTAATCCAAAACAATAATAAGTGCAATTTATAGGAGCACTGAACATCAGTGGGGCTTTTACATCTTATGCCTGATCGTACTGAGTTCAATGTTTTCAAGCTTGTGCTGAGGTAAATGATTAGTTATACTTGAAACCCTGTAAATGTTAATACCCATGACAAAGTTTATGATCGTATAACAGCTAAATGGATGCAACATCTACTCCAGAGACTGATAATATTTTTAAACAAACATCAACAATAATATTTATTAATATATCTTATAACATACTTTATTCAAATTGTTATCTCTTATACAGATTAATACATTCAAAACCAGCATACAGTGTCCCTTTGGACAAGCCTTTATTACTGCGGCTGTTTGGAAATTCTAAGTGGCTGACCATCATATTGAGAAGGTTTTCCTCATTATATTGTAAGAGCTCTCTCTGTTCTGTTGGGGAGGTGCAAATAATGTTAGTTCAATAAGGGCTGCCTGCAGCGAACGTAAGTTTAGTACAACAGAACATGAAGATGGTGACAAGCCTGCAGTGAAATTTTCTTCCGCATTTCATTTGAAATATTAAGGAAAGCAGCTCTCATTGGTAGAGGAATATGGAGTCATGGTACATAATGAAATGGTCATTGTATTTGGGTGCATTGATATCTGGAGGCTAACAGAACTTGTATGTGAGTGGCCTCGTCTCTGTGCTGAGTTGATAAAGCCTGTAGTTTTTAGACTGGTGATAATAGGAACTGCAGATGCTGGAGAATCCAAGATAATAAAGTGTGAAGCTAGATGAACACAGCAGGCCAGGCAGCATCTCAGGAGCACAAAAGCTGATGTTTCGGGCCTAGACCCTTCATCAGAGGTGAAGGGTCTAGGCCCGAAACGTCAGCTTTTGTGCTCCTGAGATGCTGCTTGGCCTGCTGTGTTCATCCAGCCTCACACTTTATTAGCTTTTAGACTGGATTTATTTTACCACTCTGCTCTTCGATAGCCCTGCATCAATATCGATAGCACTTCACAGGTACACCAAAAGAACAGTGCTTAATTCAGGGCTGGTAACCATGCAACCAGACAGCCATATCACTTGTTTTTTTTTTCCAGTCATCACTCTGGGGTAAGACCAAAGGGGAAAGATTTGCCAAAATTTGTTAATGGGCTCAGGAGTTGTGATGCACGGTCTCTTTGAGGAACGCAGCACAGAAATATCATGCTGCCTCCAAAATGTAATGGTTCAATACACAGCTTTCTGTTTAACTCATAGCTGATTGGCTGCTTTCTTAACAGGCAATGCAGCCATGTGCGTGGCTAACAAATATACCACATTACTGCCTTGTAAAAGACTTAGGATAAACTCATTGCAAAGAACATGCTTTGGAATGCCTGACCGACTTGGAAGGAAGCAGAAGCACCTCTACAGAAGAAGGAGTTGCTGTTGCCACCTACTTCTGCCTAGGAGGATATACTAATACAGAAATTTAGGATGATGCTGACTTTGACAGCCATTGGCAGCATCATCCTCACCCAGCCATCGAGACGCAGGCTTGCCGACGAGTTCAGTGACCACCTCCCTGCTGAAATTCGAGTTCCTCAGGATGTTGGGGAAGTGCACTTTGAAGACCTTCATGGCAAAGACCTTCAATGCAGAGACAACCTTCTCCTTCTCCCACTGCACATAGTCTCTCTTCTTTGCTATCTGGGATCCATTTCCATTTCATGCAACTGTAGCCCCCCATTAGAGAGGCAGACTTTGTCTTGGCAGGCAGAATACCCTTCTGACCTTCGTGCCATGACCCAGCATCACTGTCTTCAAAATCCGGCATATTAGTAAGCCAACCCTGCCACCAAGAAAATGGCACAATAACTCACAAAGTTAGCACCCGCAAAAGTAAGTCAAAAGTACCTCACCTGGAAGTTGGTTGGTTCTTCTTTAAAAACGACCAGTGGTGGATGGAGAGTCCTCACGTTTAACAAAGGGTGGTAATAAGGGAATTTTGGCTCAACCTACAAAGTCCAGATTGGCAATAACGTGATAAACCAGTCCTGGGAGCTATTGATTTTCTACCAATACCACTTACACTAGACAAATGTTTTGTTTCTTTCCTACAACCTTTATCACTCCTTTCAGATTTTGTACCATGATATCTTTGTCTTTGCTGTCTTGGAGCAGCACACAGGCTCAACAGTTAGCACTGCCCCTCACAGTGTCAGGGAATTAGGTTCAATTCCACCTTCGGGTGACTGTCTGCATGGAGTTTGCATGTTCTCCCGTGTCTGTGCAGGCTTCCCCTGGGTGCTCTGGGTTCCTCCCACAGTCCAAAGACGTGTAGGTTAGCTGGATTGGCCATGCTAAATTGCCCATTGTGTCCAGGGATTTGCAGGCTAGGTGAATTAGCCAATGGAAGTGCAATGTTACAGCCATAGTGTAGGGAATCGAGTCTGGGTAGGCTGCTGTTCGGAAGTTCAGCATAGAATCAATGGGCCGAATTGCCTGCTTCAATACTGTAGGGATTCCATGATTCTGGTCTACAACTAACCATTTTGTTGTACCCACCTCACCATGCCCCCTTCTCCTTTCAACAGGGTATAAACCGTCACATTTCTATTTCACAGAAACATAGAAAATATATGCAGGAGCAGGCCATTTGGCCCTTCAAGCCTGCACTTCTTTGCTTGATCATGTAATTTTGGTATCTCATTCCTGCTTTCTCTCCATACTCCTAGATCCCTTTAGCACAAGGGCCATGTAGCTCCCTTTTGAATATGTCTAACAAACTAGCCCCAACAGTTTTCTGTGAGAGAGAATTCCACCCGTTTACAACCCACTGAGCGAAGAGATTCTTCCTCATCTCAGTCCTGAATGGCTTACCCCTTATTCTTAGACGTTCCTTTCCGCTCTGAAGAATAATGACATTCATTTCAAAGCATTAACATAAACTTTCCATGAATGCTGCCAGATGTGCTAACGTTTTCTTGTACTTCAGCCTCAGAAGCTGATTGGTATCGCGATCTATCCGCTCTGCACACTTTCAGCATGCCAGTGCTAGTACTTTGTCAGCCAAAGTATGGCATGAGGATCTCACTAAAGGTTACCAGGAGCTTCCCAATTGCTGTTATTTCATCTGAGAGCTACTGTCGACACAGCACCACTGTGATACAAAGCCCCATTTTACAAACCAGAGCACCAACCTCACGCCTAAATCTAAGGAAGAGCATTCATTACTGAATGCTTACAAGGAATAAAGTCTGGATGAATAAACTCGAAAAATTGGTTCACACCTTGGCAAAACCAGTATTTGTGACTACAACCTCTGTTCCTTGTTCAATTTCAAGCTCATTTTCTCCTTCAATTGTCAATGCCAAGAAATCTTTGGAGTGAAATTTATGAAGGAAAGGTAGGAGACATTGCAGCCCCACATAAACCTGTGTACGCTGATTTTATTCTTCCAAGTGCACAAGGAGATTAATTATATCTTTAAAACAAAATGAATGAGGTGTTGGTGATTGAGCTAAGCATTCTTCCTTGCTGTACATTAACCCCAGAAACAAAGTTACAGTAAAGTTCCATAAGGTGACCCGTCTGATAAATATAATGTATGTATAAACTATGAACTATGTGTGTGGATAGAGCAGGCGTTCTGTTTCCAGACTGTATGGTGTAAATCTTCACTTTGCATTAAGTCGGTTTCCTACAGTAGACCCAAGCTGTTTTTGTTTGAGAAAATGAAATGCAGCATTTTGTTGATTTCACCATTCCTTTGCAATTTAACTCATGAAAACTGCTTATGACAGCCTGTAGTGCAGCACTGGAGGAGAGAGAGAAACACAACTCATGTTTTGAGTCCAATACTAATGTTCTTTAAAGAAGAGGCATACTGGAGTCGAAATATTAACTGTCTTTCTCTCCACAGATACTGCCAGATCTGTTGAGCTTCCCCAGTACATTCTGATTTTATCTGAGATCCCGAGCATCCTCCACACTTTGTTTATATGTTATTACAGCTCTGCATTTGCTTGTTTGTGCTTGTAGAATCTGTTGAATGTACCAGCAACTTGTTTCCAAAGCTTAGTAAAATGTTTTTGCCTTATTCATCATTTTCCCCAAACAAAACCAGGATCGCAAAACATTTGCAATTAAACTTTAGGTTAATGGTGATAATAAAATATCAGGATGGTCAATAAATGCTGTCCGAGTGACACTACATCCTGTGAATGAATTTTAAAAATACAATACAGTAGTCTTGCAGTTAAGTTTTTAGACTAGTAAATCCAGAGACCTGGACTAAAGATTCAATATCATGAGTTCAAATCCCAGTACAGTAACTGGGGTACTTAAATTCAATTAATTAATTAAGCTTTTTTTTAAAGAAAATATAATATAAATCAACAAACTGCAGATGCTGCAGATCTGAAACTAAAACAGAAATTGCGGAGAAACTCAGCAGGTGTGGCAGCATCTGTGGGGAGAAAGCAGAGTTAAAGTTTCAAGTCCAGTGACACATCCTCAGCTGGGAAAATGTGATATATGTGCTGGTGACAAATCCACATGTTTGTAGTAGCAATGAGTGTCCTAATCACTCCATTGACAATGCAGTTCTAATTTGCTCATGGTGCTTTTCCTGCAATTAAAATATTCCACAGTCTTCTGAACTTTGTGGGAGATATTTCAGCATCAATGCACTCACAGAAAATAATCCATTGTGTTTTTTTATTTCAAGATTTTTATTCATAGCTTGGATCATTTCAGATTCTGTTTCATGCATATTATACATATCTCTACATCATAAACGTGATCAGTGGGATAGAGTTCAACAGTCAGAAGCAGAGGATCAAATCACTTTTGTATTTTGGTCCCGATGGAAGCATTAGTATTTCCTGTGTAAAGTCACAAAAAGCAGCAAGTCAACCAGCAATCCTAATCCTTATATCTATCTGAAAGTGTGGAGGTGCCGGTGTGGGACTGGGCTACGCTCTGAAAGTTTGCGATTTCAAATAAACCTGTTGGACCGTATCTTGGTGTCATGTGACTTCTGACTCTATCAGAAAATGGCTGTATCTAGGGCTTATCATGGCATTTAGCATTTCTAATCAAGTTGTACACAAGTGACTACTACATGCCTAGACTGATATTTCCCAGCAAAATTAAGCAATGTCCACATTAGTGAAGGGAGGATGGGGTTGCAAGATATCCACTTTTTGAATTGTATATTAGTTCAAGATCCTGTTGACCTATCTTCTCAAATGGTTGTAAAAGAATTCATGATAATATACCAAGCATCAGCAGTGAGCACCGGTCACTTACTTCCTTTTCTGTTTACAGGAGCTCATTGTATCCAATTGGCTGTTGCACTTGTCTATATATGAATGGTACTTGGTCTTTAAAAATGATTAAGTGGCTGTGAAATATTCTGAGATATTCAAAAAATTATGATATTCTATAAATACCTTGATATTCTTTCTGAAGAGTAATGACAGAGTCTGCACCCTTATATGATTGTCGCTCTTGTTCTTTCTTACAAATTCTTGGACTTTAGGAATTACAAGAACAAAATGCATATCACACAGAGATTGGCCCAACCTCAGATCTGTTTGGTTTTTGGAACTTATAAGATTTCTGCCCCGAAACAAATTTTCCTGTGACTGTTCTGGAATTTTGTATACATTCCATAACACAATACACCTCTACGAACTTGACCAAACCTTAGACAATTTACCACAGTTCAAATCTCTCCATGATTTGACTGTTCCATTAACTAACCCCAGAATAACTTGAGTGGAACATGTACATTCCCACTTGACCCACAGTGCTGATTGTAGGCCTGTTGTAGAGATGACCTGCAGCCACATTTGGGGGGAGACCACCTTTCAATGTTGATTTGTATTGCCAGTAAATCTTTGGCTGTTAGCCTGCTGAATAATCCAGCAGTTAACAGTCCTTGTATCTTTACTCAGTGGCCTGGCCCAGACAGAATTACGTAGATATTATCTCTATTTCTGAAAAGCAGCCATAACAGATTCAAAATTTTAACTCTGTTTCTCTCAACACAATGCTCCAGCACTGAATTCCTCCAGCATTCTCTGTGTTTGTTTCAGATTACCAATATCTGCAGTATTTTGCCTTTATTAGAGAGATATGATGCTATTCCCATCACAGAAAATAACCCGTACCCTGTGCTGAGGGATATCTGGCCTCAGGGCTGATGAGCATGAGAGTGCCTCTTCCTGTTTTGGCAGGAACTAATTGTGCTACAAAAAGGCTGTTAACACCTGTGCCATGACTTATAAGAACACCTCGCCCTGTCTCTTAATACATGATGCAACCATAGTTACCATGCACCATAGTTTGTGAAAATGTTACTTTAGTCTTTTAATAAGCCAAATTTCAGCAGGCACATACGTTGCAAGGTTACAATTAACCCCTTCATACCCACATAACTCATCTCCCTCAGTTGAGTTGAGGTTGGTTATTCCCAGTTTACATTTGAAGGTCATGCCTGTGGAGGTCTTAGATCTTCTGATTTTATATTTCAGCAGAGGTCATCTAATACTTGAACCCCTACACTCAGTTTTGTCTAACACCTGACAAATGAGTGACAGTGATGCTGGCACCCATAAACCCATAGCATGGCACAAATTATGAATAAAGGTATTGAGGTTACTTGAAAATAGAATCAATAAAATATGAATTGAGCTTCAGTTCGCTAGCTTAAAAGTGATACTTCCTTATGTTGCTTAAAACATGACGACTTTGTTGCAATTCAGTCAACTGTTGCAGAAAGCAGTAAAGACAATTTGCTTAGAAAATTGCATATTTACGTATCATTGGGGGAATAAGACCTAAAAATAACAGGGAAATAGGTCCAGGCTTTCTATCCTTCCTAAATTCAAGTGCTCTAGATGTACATTTTAATGAACTGGTAGAAAAGTTTCGCTTCTAAAAGTAACATGAATTAATTTGCGTACCTCTGCGCTGGGTACATGCAGCAAATAAAAAAGTTATTTTCTGTGTGTTCAAATGACTACTGCCTTGAAACATCCATCAAAAAATGATCAAAATTCAAATAAATCATCTCCCAATTCAAATCATGGATGTTCCAACAAAGTCTAATTATCTCCTCAAGTTTGGGAGCAATTATTAATAATTTGTTAACATTATAAGGTTTAGACAGATTTGATGCTTCAATGATCTTTCTACGCCATGGAAACTTAACTGTTTGGCAAAGAAGGGTTAATAATAGGAATAAAACAATTAAATTTGCTATCTTTGAATATGTCTGAATATGACATCAACCACTGAGGGCATGGAACAGGATAAACTGAACAAAAATAATCATTTTAGCAATTGCATCAAAATTAAGCAAACTCTTTATCTTATATACAATTACCAACATAAAAATAAGATCAGAGTTTGATTGTTCATTTGTTACAATTCTGGAAAGGGCTACAGTAGCCGATTTTTCCAGCCACAAAATGAAAATTTATAAATGGAATTGTGAGCCAAAAATTCTAAAAGTGGAACTTAGAAGACGTCTGCTACATGGAGTCAAATAGCAATATTTCCATGCCATGTGTAATTGATTTTAGTTACCAGGCAGCCTCCTAATTGGAGCTTGTAACAATCGGTGCTTGTCAGCTCTTGTGAAGATTTATAACTGCAGTCATCTCCAACGTAACTGAGTAAAGACTATTACCTATTATGCAGGAAAAGCGAAATAGAAAGTCGGAGACTGGGGTGAAATGGGATAGATTATCTCCTTATACATTGTACCTGATTTGATTACTTGGCCTGGAAAATGGAAGGGACAATAAAATCAATTTCAGCTGGCCGAGGAACAATCCCTTTTATGCATGGGTGGTCGTGAACAATCTCTAAGGATTTAGTGTTTCTGTTAGGCAGGGCATTAGTGAGACCGCATCTTGAATACAGTATGTTGTTTTAGTCTCCTTATTTAAGGAAGGATGTAAATGCATTGGAGGTAGTTCAGAAGAGGATTACTAGATTGATTCCTGGAATATGCAGGTTGGAATATCCAACAAGAATAGGATGAACAGTCTAAGCTTGTTTCCGCTGGAGGTTAGCAGCATGAGGAATAACTTGAAAGAAGTTTACAAGATTTTGAATGGTCATGACAAGACAGACATAGAAAGGATGATTCAGCTTTTGGGTCAGCCCGGAACAATGGAATATTGTTTAATACTAGACACTGTCCTTTGAGGACAGAGATGAGGAGAATTTCTTTCTCTTACTGGGGATAGATGGGATGTGTGGAATTCAAAACACAAAGGCAAGCTATGGTCTTATTGAAGGCAGAGTAGATTTGAGAGGTCAAATGGTCTATTTGAGCTTGTATTTTATATATCTGTATGTCTTTGAAGTGGCACTGTGGGATGTTGGCATTCAATGAGCATACATATTTGAAGCTGGCCCCTTCATTCTGAAGGCAGCTGAGAACACATTTATTTCAAATGGTAATCACTCAGTAAAATCGTAGATGTCAGAACTTCATACAAGTGTTTTTGTACATTCATGTCACACAATATTTCAAGGTTATGGATTCTCATGGGATCAGCCTCCAGAATATTAAGTCCTTTGTTAACCTTCTTGAAAAAAAACGTCTTCAATCGTCCAAATAACTGATGTCCATCAGCATTGATAGCGTGTAAATAAATCTCTTCACCACTCCAAAATCTTATTACTATGGTCCTGTTCAATTTTATTTTTAAAGCTAGTAATTTTCCCCATCCTTTTCCTGTGTAAGTACCAAGGCACCAAGTTGAGTTAAGACCATAAGACTATATGAAATAGAAGCAAGCTGCGAGACATCTACAATTATACAGAGTGATTATCATTTTAAATAAGTGTGTTCTCAGCATTCACAGAATGAAGGGACCCGTTTCAGCCTCTCTGGCCTGCTCTGCCATTCAATAGGATCATGGCTGACCTACATTTCTCTTGTTGATTTTCCTGCCCTTTCCTATAAATCTTGATTCCCTACTGATCAAGAATCCACCGATCTTAGCCTTTAATATACACAAGGGCTCTGTCCCCACAGATCTGCTGTAGCAATGAGTTCCAAACACTCATAACTTCTGATAGAAGGGATGCTACCTCATCTCAGTCATAAATTGATGACTCTTTCTTCTAAGGCAATGCCCTCTGATCCTGGACTCTCCCACGAGGGGAACCATCTTCTCAACAGTTCGCCTGCCAAACCCCTTAAGAACCCTTTATGTTTCAATGAGATCATCTCTCCTTTTTTCAGAACATCTTCTTTTTACATTGTGAAAGCAGGCCATTCTGCCGATTGAATCCACACCGACCCTCTGAAGAGCATCCAATCCAGACCCACCCCTCTACCCTATCCATGTAACCCTGCACTTCCCATGGCTAACCCATCTAGTTTGCACACTATGGACAATTCAGCATGGCCAGGCCACCTAACCTGCACATCTTTGAACTGTAGGAGGAAGCCAGAGCGCCCAGAGGAAACCCATGCAGTCATGGGGAGAATGTGCAAACTCCACACAGGTACCAGAGGGTGGAATTGAACCTGGGTCCCTGCTGTGAGGCTGCAGTGCTAACCACTGAGCCACTGTGTCACTCATTCTTCTCAATTCCAATAGGTAGGGCTCAGCCTCTGCTCATAAGACAATCCCTCCAGACTGGAGATCATCCTAGTAAACCTTCTCCAAGCTGCCATCAATGAAATGATGTCTTTCCTTCAATAAGAGGATCAAAGCTGTTCACAGCACTTTGTACAGATGCAATAAGATGTTGTTACTGTCCCAGCAATGTTCTGTTTCTTTGATCAAGTGTCCATTCGTTGTGCAAATGTTCAGACAGCAACTAGTGACTAATGATTGATTGATTTATTTATTGTCACATACACTGAAATACAGTGAAAAGCTTTGTTTACAAGCGGTACAGGCAGATGACTGCAAGCAAAGAATGTACAGATCAAAAACCTGAGACAGAAGCATACAGGCTACTTAGTACAGGATATGTGGTGGGTGAGATGAACATTAGCAAGATCAACGTTATTTGAGGCTGGAAAGTCCTTTCATCAGTCTGATAATGGCTGCAAAGAAGGTGTTCCTGACCCTACTTGAGCATGTGTTCAGGCTTCTGTAACTTTTATCTGATGGAAGAGGTTGTAAGAAATCATTACCAGGGGTGATGAGTCTTTGATGATGTGGCTGCTTTTCTGCAGCAGTGAACCGTGTAAACGGTGACCGTGGATAGGAGGTAAGCTACTGTGATGGTTTGGGCTGTGCACACCACCTTCTCTAATTTCTTGCTGTCTTGGGCAGAGCAGTTGCCATACCAGGCCAATATGCACCCAGACAGTATGCTTTCAATGGTGAATCTGTAGAAGTTGGTGAGGGTCCCAATGGACTTGCCAAATTTCCTGAGCCACCTGACGAAGACAAGGCATTGTTGTGCCTTCTTGATTATTGCATTTATGTGGGAAGTCAGGACAGGTTGTAGGTTATTGTAACTCAGAGAAACTTAATGCTCTTCATCCTCTCAACCGCAGTTCCATTGATGTAGATGGGGGCGTGTTCTCCTCGTTTCTTTCTGAAGTCAATGATCAGTTCTTTAGTTTTACCAACGTTAAGAGTCCACTGCAAGCCCTCTATCTCCCTTTAGTAGTTTGATTTGTCGTTGTCAGATATCCATCCCGCTACAGTGCTTTCATCAGCAAGCTTGTAAACAGTGTTCTTTTGGAATTTGGCAACGGACCCGTAGGTGTACAGAGAGTACAGTACGGGGCTGAGGATGCATCCTTGGAGGGGATCTAGTGTGGAGTGTTATTGTGGAGGGGGCGCAGTTACCTATCCTCACTGACTGCGGCCTGTGGGTCAGAAAGCTGAGGATCCAGTTGCAGAGGGCGGAGCTGAGACCAAGGTTACAGAGTTCTGAGATCAGTCTGGAGGGCATAATGTCGCTGAAGGTGGAACCGTAGTCAACAAGCAGGAGTCTGATGTGAGTGTCTTTGATGTCCAGACATTCCAGGGATGAGTGCAGGTTTGGGGATATAGCATCCTCTGTGGACCTGTTGCATCAGTAGGCAAACTGTAGGGGATCAAGGCAAGTTGGGAGGCTGGAGTTGATGTGAGCCATGACCAGCATCTTGAAGCACTTCAATGATTATTGAGATCAGAGGCACTGGGCTGTAGTCATTAAGGCACGTTGCATGTGCTTTCTTAGGTACGGGGATGATGGTGGCCTTCTTGAAACAGCTGGGGACCTCGGCTTGTAGTGGGGAGAGGTTGATGATGTCGGTGAATACCTCCGCCAGTTGGTCTACACAGGATCTGAGTGATCGACCTGGGACACTGTCCAGGCCCATCGCTTTCCGTGGGTTGAGTCCCAGGAAGGCCGATCTGACTTTTGAAGCAGTGACAGAGGGAACAGTTGTGCCTGGAGCTGTCAGGACAGGCATGGCCACGCCGCTGGCATTCTGCTCAATCTGAGCATAGAAAGCATTCAGCGCATCAGGGAGGGATGTGCCAAGAAAGCTCAATCCTGCCATTGCAAATACCTATAAGATAAGGAGCCTCACTTTAAAGGCTGAAAGGAATTTGAGAGCTGCTAAAAGTTGACTTTATTATAGCAACTATGAACATCTTAGCCATAAAGAAAGCCCATTCCCTCTCCCGCTTAGCATCTCTTTCAATGTGTGAAACTCAAGGTATTTATTTCATGTCACAGTGGGGTAAATTTAGATTTGAGAAAAAACAGAATTTACCGAATCAGAATTTTACAGAATGGAAGGAGCCTATTTGATCCATTGCGTCTGTGTTGGCTCTTCAAAGAGCTCGTCAGCTGATACCATTTCTCAGGCCTATCTCTGTGGCCTTCTAACTTCATCACATTCAAAACATGTATCCAGGTCTTTTAAAATCTCTTACGGAACCTACCTTTGCTACTCTCCCAAGCAGTGCATTCCAAATCCCAAGTAATCTCTGAGTAAATTTCTGAATTTCTCCTCATCTCACTCCTCGCTCTCTTGCTGGCATTCTTGAAATAGTGGCCCCTAGTTACTAACGTACTTTTGTTATTGGATACCACATGCAATAACATAACTTCCACAATCTAGACATCAAGATATATCCACAGCTGTCTGTGCTTTATAATACAGACCTTTGTATCTTCTTTTTCCAAGGAAGATAACCAATGTAACCAACTGGCGAGAGACATAACAGTGTAGAAATAAGAATAGGCCATTTGGCCTGTTAAATCTATTCTGTTCAGTTAGATCATGGAATGTATTGTCCTTCAATTAGATGTTTCTGCCTTTGTTCCGCATGTCTTCAAACCCTTACCTATAAAGCAAATGATTTAATTCTTGAAATGATCAATTTACTCAGTATCTACTGCCTTTTGGGGGAAAGGAGTTCCAAATTTGTGTGAAAGCTGCTTTCAAATTAACTCTTGAACACCTAGATCCAATTGTCACATTGTGCCATTTTCTTTCTGGACTCCCTCACCAAAGGAAATAGTTTGCTTTACTTACTCTAATAAAACCTATTATCACTTTAATTATCCAAATCAGAAAACCTCTCTACCTTTTAAACTCAAGGAATTACAAACCAATATTGATAACATATACTCACAATTTAACTGCTCAGTTCCAGGGTTTCACTCTGGTACATCTGAACCATAAACCTTCCAAGGTCAGCATGGCAATATTTCTAGAGGAAATAGTATGTAGCTGATTAGAGAATACTGGAAGGACCTCTCAGTGTTAACACCACAGGCAGTGACCCCACTAGAACAATGTGTCATTTCATATATTTACAAACTGAACAAACAATCCATTGACAAGCTCTACTGCATTAGCATTTATATTGGAAAAGAAGAAAGAGACTCTCATCCAGAGAATTGTAATATCAGAAGTCAAGGATGGAGAAATTTAGGAACTTGTTTTGAGAAATTGTTACATAGGTGGGAATCATCTTAGATATCCTCTTTGATTCAACCCTGGGGGCCATCTCTGTAAGTAATCTAAACATTTCATTGTACAGCAGTATTCAAGCATCCCAAAATAACATAACTCAGTGTTTCTACTTTACAACTCTTTATGATTTTAACTGGATAGCATTCCTTTCACCTTGTTTTTTTTCCAATTTATTTAACCGCACACTGAAATATTTCGGAGAGATAAACTCACATACAAATTAATTAGGCATTTTGTCTTCCAGCTTGAACATGAATGCCCAGAGTAACAGAAGTAATAAAATCGTCATATGACCACTCTAACTACATCACCAGTCCTGTTCTTAGGGTGACAAGTTACTTCATACAGTGTGAGGTATAATGAGACGATGGTTGCCTTGCACCACTTTTCATGGGTTGTCCAGAAGACTGGATGCTTCATGAGCAGCAAACTCAGTATTCTTTGAGGATAACCAGTTCCTTAAAGTAGCAGAGCATGCAGATAATGTTAAGAAGGCATATGGGACACTTACATTTTTTTTCTTAAGGCATAGAGTTTAAGAGCAGGGGTGTTATTCTGGAATTGTATTAAAAGTTAGTTAGGCCATCTGTGTGCAATTCCGGACTCCACATTATAGGAGGGACATGATAGCATTCGAGAAGGTGCAGTGGAGACTGATCAGGATGTTGCTGGGGCTGGAGAGTTTTACTTATGAAGTAAGATTGGACAGACTGGAGTTGTTTTCCTTGGAGCAGAAGAGACTGAGGGCAACATGAGTAAGATGGATAAAATTATGAGGGACTTAGACAGGGTAGACTGGAAGGAACCTTTCCCCTTGATGGAAGCATCAATGGCCGGGGGCATAGATTTAAAGTAACAGACAGTAGGTTTAGAGATGTAAAGCAATTTTTTTTCACCAAGAGGGTGGTGGGAAGCTGGAACTTGTTGTTTGTAAAAGTGGTAAAGGCAGAAACCTTCATAAGAGGTAACAAAATGGCTCTTGCAATGCCAAGGCATACAAGGCTATGGAACAAATGCTGGAGAATGTGATTAGAATATTAAGTGGTTGTTTCTGATTGATGCAGACAGGGTGGGCAGAAGAACCTTTTTCTGTGCCTTAGACACATACTTTTATAATAATATCTATTTAATGTTTTCCAGATAACATTCATTCCAACCGGCATGTGACGTTGAGGCCACAAATTGGACAATGCGCCATCAGGCAGCTTCCTTTTGTCCACATATGGTATTGCAAAATGGCTACTGCACAAGCACATGAGTACAGGCATGCTATCACGGGTAATATATAGTTTTAGGACGTTTTCTATTGCAAAATGTCAGGATACATTCTGGAGTGTTTTGTATAAGATCTGGTCCTCCTCAAAGTCTCTGTAACAATGTCTATCAAACCAATACAACATGTAACTAGCTGATAGCAGGCAATAGATCTAACCTGTAAACTATAAGAGGTACTTCTCGTAAGAGGAGGTGGCTTTCCTCAGCTACACTGGACCTATTCTGCTCTGTAATTCCCTACGCTTAAAAAGGATGACAGCAACTATGAGCATCAGCTCATAGACTGTCTTGAGCTGGTATGCCCATACAATACTTTCAACCAGCTTGTTTTTTTTTTATTTAGCTTTTGGAGGATGTGTTGGGGAAATGATGATTGTGAAGACAGGGAGTCAGGGCAAGGATGTTGAGCAGCAGATTCCAGTTACCATGCACATTACTACATAAAGGCCAATAGGATGTATGTGCGGTGACCCAAGGCACACAGATGCACAGCATTCCTACAGAGTATGATAGGGCTATGCTGAGATCCTGATTATTGTAGGAGCAGTGCCTGACATAGATCCCAGCAAGTTGCTGAGAACGGTTGTTCTCTTTTAGCTTTTCACTTTTGCCACCGTATTCTGCTGGTGTTCCTGGGCTGACAAAGCTCAAGCTAGAGTCATTCCCAAGTATGTAGGTGATATGATATTAGGATTTTGTCTTTGACCGCCCATGTAAATGTACATATTATGTTTTACACTGAAGAGCGGAGGTAGAATGCACTGGATAACAGATTCTAAGTAAGATGGAATGTGCGACAGGAATTTGTCAACTTAGTAATGCCTTCATTACAACTAGTCCATGATGCAGAAGGGTGAAGCTTGGATGGCTCAACATGTGTCATCAATACCAATGTATGTGCAAGTCTTGATTGTTAACCACATTTGTTTGTATATTGAACACTTCAGTGTGATTGTTGAGTCAGTCAGGGCACATAGTATTTCAGTGGGCATATCAAACATTGTTCTCCTATATATCGTCTCATCTGAGACTTCTACAGCAGAATTTGAGCTGGCAAAGGAACCATCTCTAACTCTTTACCTGCTGTGGGTCACTGTGACTCACTGCTTCCTGATCTTAAATCTCTACAAGCCACCCAATGGACACTGTCGGAGCTGATGATGATGTCTGAGCTGGTGGCAGTAAGCATCATGAAGTTACAGGGTCTCTTGACCAACTGTTGATCTCTTTCCTCCTCTGGGTTCCTATGGTTGCATAGGTTGCAGATGCTGGATGTCTTAAAGTGTGAAATCAGGAGAGGGAGGCTGGTCTGTGTGTGGTGTAGAAGGAAGCAAGAGCTCCATGATCAGTCGACTGCGCATCAAGATAGCTGGCGCTGGCACCATGAGGGTGTACTGAATGTTAGAATGAAAAATACTTCAGGGACATGCCATCTTCCTCAAGGTTCTGCCCAACACCAACTATTAAGGGGCCTCTTCTCAATCACCCCGTGATGTGGAGAGCCAACAATTCCATAGGGCACAGGAAATGCAGCTTATTGTTGGGGCTTGTTGGCTAGATGATGGTTTGTGAAGCAGTATGATACCAACAGCGTGGGCTCAATGCTCATCATCGGCTGAGATTAGCATGAAGGACTCTCCTTGTCAACTTCTTCCCTTGCCTGAGGTATGGTGACCCTCAGGTTAAACCACCAGCAGTCGAGTCTTTCTAATGAAAGCGCAGCCCTATGGTCTGGTAAGTCTGTGGCAACACAACACAACACTGAGTTAGGCAAGTTTGCTGCACAGACCTAGCAGACTGATTGTCTTGTTCAGTCCTTCTTCTTGACATGTGACACTAACCTTTTGGCCAGGGAGGACATCAATGAAACTAGCCACTTCTATATCTGCTGGTATTTGCCTCGAAGAAACTATTTCCTTTTATAAATAAATGGAGGCTTTTCTTAATAACGGAGTTGAGATGATTCTTTTTGATTCTGTTTTAAATAGATGGGAAATGGGAGCTTATTTCACAAATTTGTTCATGTATCTAGCGCCAATATATAACTTCAAAATGTGTTTTATATATATAGAAAATTGCCTCTTAGTCAACTTGATTTGCTCTTTGTTTGGTGTTATGGCTCGCATTACTTCAATAAGTATACCTATCCTTTTATGAAGCATTTTAGATTAAGCACAAATTCCTGAAACAAATCATAGTGGCTGTGGTAAATTTATTTTAACACCAATTGTGCTGTCTGTTTCAACATTCTGCTGTGAATTTATTGTGTCCTTGAGAATGTTTTCACTTGCTGATGTTTTGTTGGAATATTCTAGGATGCCCAAGATAATCAACAGAAAATCCTCTGCTAGATTACTTCAGCAATTGGTTTCATCCTCCAGGATTCTCAATGATTTTGAAAGTGGCAATTTTAACGGCCAAACAAATGCATTATGATTGTGGCAGAAAGAATAAAAGAGACCAAGAAGATAGCAATTTTCAGTCGTCACTAAATATTGGAGAGTCTTAAAGTTTTAAAAAGAATAACTGTTTGCAACTCTACATTAAAACCATGCTGTAGTTACTATTCCACGTCTAGGTTACTTCATTCTTTCATCCCTTGCTAAATCTGCAAGTTATCTGTTATCTGGCTCTTTCCAAAAGGTCCAGATAAAACATTGACTTCAAAACTTAGCTCAAGAGCGAATGAGGCCTCACCAGTTCAAAATCTCTCAAGTTCAAAAAGCTGTCAATTAAACACAAGCCCAATTATTGCTTATATGCTCACAAATTGCATACTGTGGCTCCTTCTTTGAGCCAATGAATCAACCTCTCATTTCCTTCCCCAACCCAAGAAAAGTAAACAATTAGTTCGGAATGTGATGTCCCTTTTTAACTCTCATGAAAGAGCTAAAATGGAGTGATGCAACAAGGAGTTAAACAGAGAAAAAGAAAGAAAGAAAAGAGAGGAAAGCAGGAAAGATAGGACAAATACAAACCAAAATTGATAAAGGACATAAAGAACGTACAGTATGACATCTGTGTGAACTAAACAAGTCATATCTGAATGACCACTTTTGTGCAGCAGCATTAATTTGTTTCCTGAACAGTGGACCTTTGGAAGCCAGTATCCTGACATATTTGTTAGCAGTCACTTAATACAAGCGTGTTGAGGAGGAAGAAACTTAAGATTAGCAGAATGAAGATCACTGGAGAGTGCTAATTACTCACAATTAACTTTTAAAAGTGGCTGCAGGTGTGAAGATCATTCCTAATAATTTACCTCTGGTCGAGTAGTTAGAGTTGTCATTTAGGAAACAGATTATGGCAGATTTGTTTATAAACATTTAATAAACACATGTTACTGTGTGACTTTGTCACCTAATAAAGGAGTCAATAAGAATGGAAGTCCTTGAAAAGAAAAAAAGCAATCCAAAAAATCAAAGTGTCGCCCTCAAGAAAATTTGCAAGACCATATGACAGAAAAACAAAATGCTTCCTGGTTTATAAGGGTCATAGTTGTTATAACGGAAGAAAATGTGACAGCCAGTTTAAACATAGCGCTGTGCCATAAACAGAAATAAGATGAACAGCTATTTAAATTGATTTAGTTATGCAATTGTCAAGATAAATATTGACTGAAGCACCAGAAGAGCTACCTTGCTCTTTTTCTCCAAATATTGCCAATGATCTTGTTCAATCCATCTGAGAAGGAAAATGAAATCTGTTTAACACTTCCCATGGAGGATGACTGCAGCCTTCCATCACTTCTGCATTGTTGCACTAACTTACATTACATGTCCAGTTTAAATATGTTTAGCCAAAATACTTTAACTTTGACACATGTGTAATTTCAGGTATGAAACACCTATCTTTATAGACTGGGGCCTTAGGCAATGATGGAAGTATGCATTCTGCATTTAATATACATTCCAGGAGATGCCGGAGGTAACGTTATTGAGAATGCTAGCAAAGGTGGGACTGTTCAGAAACAGTGATGCAGGCAATTATGATAAGTAATCATGACAATGTAAATAGGTACTGGAGAAATCCTTGTGAAGGATGGAGCTCTTCATTTCAGATGAACTTAAAGCACTCAATTCAGTGCAATTATAGTGGGACCTTTGACTTCCTTCAAGTTCCAGCATTACTGTCAGAGCTGCTGTCCTGTGTTGCTGACATGAGTGCTCTCTGCTACTTCCTATGACATAGCATGACCCATGAATGGGATGAAGGTATTCCAGTTCAAGCTCATTGTATACAATAAGAGTTGGGCCTGGGGTTGGAGTAATTCCCGCATTTGCTAAAATTGCTCACTTTCTCCTTGCTGAAATGTGATATCCTCCTAGTGAATAGTTCCATTGGCCCCTGGCCTATGAACTCCCTACTCACTAATCAGCAAAGAACCATTCACCAGTATTATAGAAGCAGATTCTCGCCCACGCTGTCCTAATATGCTGACTTCATCAAGACAGTGCTCACAACACATCGCAACAACTACAGGGAAACTTTGAACTAAAGTTAAAGAAAGACTGCAGATGCTGGAGATGTCAAGCAAAATCAGAAATTGCTGGTGAAGCTCAGCAGGTCTAGCAGCATCTTTGTGAAGAAAGCAAAATTAATGATTTGAGTCCAGTGGCTCTTTATTATATCACCCCATTTTGCGGACAGTGACCTGGATACACTGATGGATGGTGAGTGGAGAAAGGCCAGCTAGCCTTTTTCTCTTGCTGACAACCGCAAGAGGTCACATCTCCAAACACAGTCAGACTGGACACATATAGGGCATCCTGGATTAAGTGGAACGCCCAGCGATCAATGATTTTCTGTGCGCTGCAAGGCTAAGTGCCACTGTTTTCTATCTGTCCCCTCACTCAACTGTAGGTCGACCATTCATTCTAATGCCGAGAATTCATATACCACTCATTAAGATTCAAGGACTACAACTCTCACTATTGCATAGATCATATCCACTTAACAGGTCTCCTCCAACTCATACTTCAAAACTAATAACTCTAACTGCACTTGGTGCTTCCTACTCACTCGTTGGGATCACCACACTACTTTTCCTGTGACTGTATCATCACAGCCTACTCTTTCATCGATTTCCATCACACTCAGTCCCTCCTTTTGTCTCATTACAGAAAACAATGGCCCACAGCCTGGCTGATGGGGCCAAAACCAACAGACATTGGTGGACATCAGCTTTCTCACTGCTTTTGAGGAGGAATTACTTAATAGGGCCCGAGGAGAGCAGAACTACTCACATGAAGATGGGAGAGCTCAATGGCAAACCAACTCAATAAGCTTTAATGCGTTGCTCTCTCATTGCCACCAGTACCAATTCTCTCTTAATCTGCAATAAGGTTTATCCTTCCTACTCAACTAGTTCCCACACTTCTCTTATACAGATATCAACATTTTCTTCTACAGATATCAACAGCGGCCAATGATCCTGTGCTCTGAAGAGTCTAGAGCTGGAGACTCTCAGCTTCTTACCCACTTCTGAAGAGGGAGCCACTTGCCTCTCAGAGGATGCATTAGCAAGCCTTCCCCCTGCAGCCATCGCCAGCTCAGAGTTGCATCTCAGTACATTGTCTCACTAAGTTAAATTCAAGGGCACAATCTGATGAGAACATCACTGACACATCTCAACAAATGGTCAACAAAGACATGGCCCATGTCTCTAACATTCAGAGGATGGCCAGAGACCTGGCGTCTGCTTAGATTCAGGCAAAAGCTGATCCTAAGGTCTTTGAACTTTGAAATAACTCCACAGAGGCCAGAATCCTGTCACAAGCCACCCTTTATTTACATGTGGAGAGCCTTGGCACTGATCCAACTCCCACAGAACCAGCTGTTAAAGTGAAAAGAACCTCCGACACTTCTTTTTACATCTGACAGCCAAGGCTCCCTGATTGGACCAGGTTAACAGCCCCAGTCAGAGAACTCTATGTTGTGGATCTGGCTTAAGTAATTACAAGCACTATAGTCTTGATTTTGTTTAATGGCCTTTTTAAAATGCATAGAAAGGCTCAGGTACAGCAGGCACATTCATCAGAAGTAAACTAGGTCAAAGAATGGATGAGCTCACCAAGGTGATCAATGCAGTGCTGTTCTGAAATGGGCTGTCTGTGTGGAGAGGTAAATGGCTGCCAAGAAAACACAGCTCCACTACACTCAGTATTTCTCAGATATGTGCAGATACCTGCACCCCATCACTTTATCCAGAGGCGTTCAGCATCAATTACAAAAGGACAAGGAGCCAGCATCATATGTAGAAAAAGTCACACACACAGCATCCCAGAAACCTCTTCTGAGGACACACCAGAAGTACATGACCAATTGCCCCACATCCCCTCCACCCACCCCTTGTGATCTCAAAGCCTGCAGAAGCCCAAGGTGATGAGGGTAAACCTGGAGAGGGCGTCTCAAGTGGCTTGAAACCTCTAGGTCTAAACCGCTTTAGGGAATAAGCAGCCCAATCTCCCAGGCTAACATTTCCATGCTTTCTTGATTTGATGATGATATTGAACCTTTTTGTTTTGTACTATATCTAACAGTGTGTGCTATACTCCTGTTGCTGAACTCCTCAGTGACTCCCAACCATATCCTTCTTGCTGACTGAGACAGATGTATTCCTTCCATCAGCTGGGAATAGGATCTCCTTGCAGGCTTTATCACTTTGGTGTGATGCAGAATTAACAATCACACCTCTCTTACATGTTGGATTATGTTGACTGGAATAATCTGTGATGTCTTGGGTAGATTCATTGTCATGAGTTCTTCTTATTAGTCTAGTCTACTGATATCATGTGGGGAAGAAAGTCCACGCAATATCTTATGCAGAAGATAGGGTCAAGCTTGAATACAAGTGAATGGGATAATTATAAATTTTGTAAAAGCTAGTTGCATTACAACTGACATTCACAATGGTCTCTTGTGAGGCATCTGGTTAGCTTAAGAGTAACTTCATAGTACAGCTACTAGATGATTCTTACAGAGCATCAATCCTGAGCACTGAATTCCATCAACTCTCAAGAAACTCTGGCTAGCTTCTCCCAGAGGCTGTCCTAATGGGCAGATCCTATCTCATGGTGCCAGTTTACGTCTTCAGGGATTAAATAATTTACACAACATCATTTTAGAACTAGGTCCAATCTGTTTGCAACCACAGAAGAGACCCCAGGAACATTGGATCAGATTGCATGCTGTATAATTCCAGTATGCAAGGAATGTGTGGATTTCTTCGAGTGCACAGAAACCCAATTGTATTTCCTGAACACTTAAGAACCTCACCCCCAAATATTTTTATTAGTGGTCTGGGAAAGTGAAACCCTTTGCCAGGGGATTTTCTACAAATTCATGTTGAGCATTAAATAAAAATGTGTTCATGGCGTGTCAGCACTGCTGATCAGTTCAGCATTTATTGTCTACCCATAATAGCCCACAGAGCATTAAAAATCAACCACATTGGTCACCTACCAGTCAGGTGAGGATGGCAGGGTTCCCTCCCTAAATGGCATTGGCGAATCAAGTGGATTTTATGACAATTGACGGTGTTTCCACTGTCACCATTAACTTAGCTTTTTAGATTTTTAGTGAATTCAGTTTCCACCAGCTGCCTCAATGGAATTTGAACACATGTTCCTAGTACATTACCTTGGAGTTGCTAGCCCAGGGACATTACTATTACACCATTATTAAGAACCCCAGAGCCAGCATTTATTTCACAAATCTAACTGCCCTCAAGAAGGCAGTGGTGATGGGCTCCACAGAATACATGTAGAGAAATTTATCACAGTGGCTAAACAATAATTGGTAAGTACAGACAGAGAGCTCAGCCCTGACAGTACAGCTTAAATTGAGCCTAAAGGGCTAGCCAACTGGAAACATTGCACACACCAATATTTTATAAAGAGAGTTGCAGATGTAATTTTAAGTTGAAATTCAGGGCTAATCATACTATGTAGAGGAATACCTATTTCTGAAGCTTAGGAGGTATATCATTGTGCCAGGATTATTACCGCCAGGAGACCTGTTGTCGTGATTTTAAGTTGTTTTGGGATCCCACACAAATTCAGTGGGAGGTAAGATATTTCAGTTCCGGGGAAGGATCACGGGACCCAAAACATTAACTCTGATTATTTTTCCCTCTCAAATGGTGAGCGTACTGCTGAGCTTTTCCAGCAACTTTGTTTCTGGTTCTGATTTGCAGCATCTGCAGTTCTTTCGGTTTTTATTTAGTCTGCATTAAAATGGTTCCCGTGGTACGCTGCTGACTTCTGATGTGATTTGCACTAGATGTCATTTTGTGAGACTATCTGGGCACATACACGAATGCACAACAACTCTGTTCAGAGCAGGCATTGTATCAATCAGTGAGCAACCTTGATTGGATCCCAGCACTGAGAGTTTGGAGCCAACACTTCACTCCATGTGTTCTGATCAACTTGTTCAGGGATGTTATGACACCCCTCTGGAGCAGGTGGGACTTGAATTTGGGCCTCCAGGCTCAGTAGTAGGGACACTCTCACTGTGCCACAAGAACCCACAACCGCACTTTAACTAATGTTGTTTCTTAAAGATGCACACCTGAAAACAATTCAGCACCAGGAAAGACAGCTCCACTCACTACCTGAGCATGAGTGCTATCTACAGGCACTATTAATTATTTTTAATTCATTTCTGTTTGGCATTTGCTATTGCTGTAGATGTGTCTGGTGGGTTATGCAGTTCGTGTAAGGGCTGAAATCTACAAGGAGAGGTCTGGCATGTTCTTAAAGGCTTAACACTGACTTCAAAGACCTCTTACGCCATTTGCACCCAAATATAGACACAGCAGTAGATACTCTCCAGCTATGGCAGCAAGATCCGAAGAGTGGTCCATCACATTCCTGACTTGTCTGCCTTGTAGGTGGAGGGTGGACTTTGGGGACAAAAGAGGTGAGCTACTTGCTGAGGCATTCCTAGTCCCTGGTCTGTTTTTGAAGTCACAGAATTTATAAGGTTGGTCTAGTTCAGTTTCTGGACACTGAGAATCCAACAGGATGTTGATTGTGAGGGAGTTAGAAATGGGAGTGCCATTGAGTGTCAAAGGGAGATGGTCAGGTTCTGTTTTGATAGAGATGCTTATTGTTTGGTACCTTTATTTCTTCTTCTCAGACACTTTTCCACAGGCTGTTCTTAAGGAGTTCAGACTAACTTCAATGGGGCCCGCCTCACACAAATTTGGGACCACCCAACAGCATATTCGAGTCAGTAGGCTGCTCAAAGTTGGCATGATGCCTGCAATAAAGTAACAGGGATGTGCTAATTGCTATCAAGATTTTGGCCACATCAACCAGCTGCACTCTAGTTGCTTAGCATGTTACTCAGTTGTGTCAAATAGAGGTGGTCCAGCACTTATCGTCATCATCATTGGTGCTGCCTTGCAGATGAGAATGACTCTCTCAGAGTGAGTCCATAGGAGGCTATACGGTCCAATGTGGCTTCCGCAGGCTCTGCTACACTTGGGGCAGAAAGTGGTCATGGGAAGGAGTGGGTGGGATGCTGATATGACAGCGCTCTCCTTTCGCTGTTTTCGCTTGGCTTCTGCCTTCTCCCAGTGGCAAGTCTTAAGGTGCTCAACGCCTTCCCAGATGCTCCTCCTCCTCCACTTTGGAAGGACTTGGGCCAGTGATTGCCAGGTGTCTGTAGGAATGCCACACTTCGTCAGTGAGACCTTGAGGATGCCGCTGAAGCGGTTCCTCTGTCCACCTGGGGTTCATCCCTGATCGGACACGATGGGCTGGGCATGTATTCCATATGATCGGCATGAGAATCCACAAGCAGGAGCTCTACTCCCAGCTTTGAAACAGCAGGCCAGCCCTGCACTATACAGCAACTAGTGATGAGATTTGAATGCTAACATTGTCAAAAATATCTATATATTGAGAAAGAGAATGCCTTGGCATGTTTTACTAAATTAAAGCCCTATGTAAAGGCGGTTATTGCAGTTGTAGTGATATTGCATCTTAAGCAAACTTCAATTCATTTCAAAAGGAAACGGATTACCTGTCCTTGACCAGTAACCTAAGCAACTCTCATTTGCATTATTTAAGATTATTAAAGATAACGCCATTAGTCATGAACTTAACTCTAGCTGATATTGGCAATATTATCTTCTCTAAGGAGAATAAAAGTCCAATCAGCAGTTTGAGGGTGACTGAAATTATCTGAAATTTCTAGATTCCCGTGATTGCAATTTCAATTCTGAGAAATTCTGACATTGCAAAGGTTACGAGCCACAGAGGAGCCAGTTTGCTAATCTGATCTGACAGCAGGAAGATTGCATTTGCCATAGTTTCTGCAATCTACCCTGTACCTGACTGTCTCAGGCATAAAATCTTCTTAACAATATGAACACTTGATGACACTGCTCTTGAAATGATCAGCTGGCCCACGAGTGGCCCATTTTGTCAGTACCCTTTTCGCTATTTACACTTTTAATCCCCATGCAGTCCATTGCAAGACTATTTTCTAATATCTCTGAGCAAATTGCATGGTTCTCCATTTCATTTGCATCTCTATGCCATAGTCAAATAATGATCTTTGTAGACCGCTGAGATTATGTGAGCTGTTGCATTATAATGGCAGTTTCCATTCTTTTGAAAGTGAACTCTAAACCCTTTTTGAAAATTCAACTGATGGAATTAATACAAATAAGATCGCTGGTCACTGTTTAAAATGACCAGGGTGAAAAGTAGTGCAATTTAAATCCTTTAAAATTGCAAACTTTCTGCTTAAATAAAACCTGTCATTTTTGACCATCAATTGGATTTCCCTACATTCTATTCAGTATTTTGTTTTGACAGATCAGAACAGTAAAGCTTCATGATAGGAAGGTCTCTCATTTTCAGTTTCCAGCACCAACGGCATCATTATTAAATGCTATAGTCATATAAGAAATTGGAGCAGGAATCGGACATTGCCATCCCAAGATTGTCTGACCATTCAGCAAAATCATGGTTGATCTGCCCTAATCTTCAACTCTTCTTCCATACCAATTCATGATCGCCCTGAACTCCCCAGAAATTCCAAAGGGCTATCTACCTCTCTTAAATTGTTTCAGTGATCTAGCCTCAGAAACTCTTTGAGATGTAGAATTCCAGACATATACTGCCCTCTGGGAGACAAAATTCCTCACATCTCAGTTTTAAATACCCCCTTCTGCAACTATGCAGCCTAGTTAATGATTGGCCCATTAATGGAAACAAATTAATGGAAATGTCCTTTCGGAATCTTACATATTTCAATAAGATTACTACCTATTCTCCTAAATTCTAATGAACCAATCTCCATTTCTGGTGACCGCCTCCAAATCGACATCTATTTCAAGCCCACTGACTCACACAGCTACCTAGACTTCACCTCCTCTCACCCACCTTCTTGCAAGAATGTGCTCCCCTACTCCCAATTCTTCTGCCTCTGCTGCATCTGCTCCCAAAATGGGGTGTTCCACTCCCAAATATCCTAGATGTCCTCTTATTTCAAGGACTGCAACTTCCCCCCTTCAATGGTTGAAAATGCTCTCGACTGCATCTCTTGCATTTCCCGTACCTCTGCCTTCACATCCACTCCCCTCAACAAAAATAAAGACAGAATCCCCCTTGACCTCACATATCAGACCACCAACCTCTGTATCCAATGTACCATTCTCCTCCACTTCCGTCACCTACAATCCAACTCCACAACCAAAGGTATATTTCCCTCCCCACCCCTACCAGCTTTTCATAGGGACCACTCTCTCCATGACTCCCTCATCTGCTCCACACTCCCCACTAGCCCCACCACCCCCAGCACCTTTCCCTGCAACCACAGGAAGTGCTACACCTGCCCGTACATTTCCCCCCTCACCTCCATTCAAGGCACCACACAAACCTTCCACATCAGACAGAGGTTCACCTGCACATCTGTCAATGTGGTCTATTGCATCCACTGTTCCTAATGTGGCCTCCTCTACATCAGTGAGACCAAGTGGAGGCTTAGAGACCACTTTGTAGAGCACCTACTCTCTGTTCGCGACAAATGACAACACCTTCTGGTTGTGAGTCATTTCAACTCCCCCTCCCACTCCCTGAACAACATGTCCATCCTGAGCCTCCTCCAGTATCACAATGATGCCACCCGCAAACTGCTGGAGCAGCGCCTCATATTCTGCCTCAGGAGCCTACAACCCAATGGCCTAAATGTGGACTTTACCGATTTCAAAATCTGACCAGCCCAGCCTCATTCCATGACCAAACCTCCCTCTCTATCTGCCTCCTTGGCCTGACACAACCTGTCCATTTTCAGCCCCAGCTATCCACTCCTCCCACCTCACTTACTAATCCCCACCCCCACCTACCTGCACTCACCTATCACCATCCCACCGACCTTCTCCAGCCCCAGCCCCATCCCTCCTCTCTCTATTTATTTCAGAGCTCCCTTATCCTTTCCCCATTTCTGAAGTAGGGTCCTGAACCAAAATGTCAACTTTCCTGCTCCTCTGATGCTGCCTGGCCTGTGGTGCTCCTCCAATTGCACACTGTGTTGTCTCTGCCTCCGGTATCAGCACTTCTTACTATCTCTGAATGAATCAGTTTAGCTGTTCTTGAATAGTCCATCCTTTCATCTCAGGAAACAGCTTAATGAATCTCTTATGAATTGCGTCTAGGGCTTGTAGGTTGTTACGGACTAGACCAACCCCTCTCAAAATGTTTTAGGAGGATAGCCTAGACACTAACGTTTTCCTATTTTAAAGATAAGTGTAAGGCATTGTATTCCAGATGCAATTCACTTGGTCAAACTACTCTACTTTAAGCAAAGCTCACTTTATTTTTATGCATAAAATATGAAAAAGGAAAAGAATGATCAAAATGCTTAACAATATTAACTGCAACTAATTAACCATTCCTATATAGTAACATCCCATAAACATACTGTTGGTAAAAGCAATAAAATTCAATAAAATTGCCTCATATGCAGCAGGAAGAGGCTCCAGCTTTAAGCTGTAACATGGAGAGGAATAAAAGCTTCCACATCCAGCTTCAATATCCTAGCAACTACTGCTGAATGCTAAATGAAAAAGTCCTGGTTCTGTGAGAGATTGATCACATCCATTCAGCTGCTTCTATTGTTCCACGTTTAACAAATAGCTCAAGGTTTCACAAGCTGCTTACCTTGTTGGCATTGAGCCGACTGCTCATTACCTCTGTCTCTACCTTTCTTCATAAAAAATCCAGAGCAAATGCACCACTTAAAGCCACAGTATCTTCACAAGACCCTTTCTTAAATATGGGGACTAAAACTGTACAAAGCCTTTAACCTGGTCCTCTTGGTCCAGGGGTAGGGACACTATCACAGTGTCACAAGAGGGCCCTTTGAAGCGTGGTTGTACTGTGCCATGGCGAGAGCCCATCACTGCAGTTCTCACTTTGTTTAAACACCTTTTATAGTGCTTCAAGTCTTATCCAATTGTACAGTCCATTTAAATGACTGAGCTGAAGTAGTGTGATGGCAGTCATTGTTGGTATCGTCTCACAAGTATTGTGTATCGTTGTAACAAGACTTCCTTACTTATTCGGCTCCAACCATCCCTCGTATTAAAATGCAGTACTATATTTGCCGCCTCTTCACTTCCTGTGGCTGTATGCGTTTTTTTGTGCTCCATGCATAAGAACAGTTTAATCTCTCTGCTTTGTGTGTTTTATTGAGCGCCTCTGCATTGAAATGATAGCCTGTCTTTTGCTACTTCCTACCAAAGGCCATGACCTCATACCTTCTGACATTAAATTCCATCTGCCAAGTTTTGCCCATTCACTCAACCAATCTACATACTTCTGCAAATTCCTTGCAGATCCCTCCCACCTATTTTTGTATTATCAGCAAATTTGGGTGCATTATACTCAGCCCCAGCCTCCAAGTCATGAATACAGATCGTAAAGAATTGAGATCCTGGAACTGAAACTCATGCCATTCCATTAATTACATCTTTCCAACCTTGAAAAGACCCATTAATCTCATCTCTTGTGTGTGTTAATCAATCAGCATTCAATTCTAATACATTAATAACTAAAAATGAGCTCTTGTCAAATGCAATAACCATTTGTATAGAATCTTATGGTATGCCTTATGGCAATCTGAATATATCACATCTACCAGATGCCCCTTCATGAAATTTGCTTGTTATATCTCAAAAATTTCCAGCAAATTTGCCAAATACAATTTCTGTATCACAAAACCATGTTTATTCAATTTGATTGTGTTAAACTTTTCTAAATGTCCTTCTGTTTATTCTTTAATAATGGGCTTTAGCATACTCCCAGTGACAGATGCTAAGCCAACTGGTATATAGTTAACCATTTTCCATCTCCTTTCATTTTGACCATATGTGTTACACATGAGGTTTTACAATTCACTGGAACACTCGAAAACTAGCGAATACTGGAATATTTTGAATAATGCCTCCACTTTTCAGTCTTTTTCTTTAAAACCCTTGGATGTATGTTACTAGTTACTGGAAACTTTTTTCTGTTATTAGTCCCATTTGTTTGTCAAACACTTGTCAAATTTGTTTGTCACTTGTGATATAAGCTACTACAAGATCCATTAGCAATTTTCTTAGCAGTAACCTTTGGGATATATATCGAGTCCTCCACTGTGAAGACAATGCTACATATTGGTTTAAATTATTTGCTGTTTCCCTGTTCCCCATTATTAATTCCCACTTGAAGTGTACAAGGTTCCAATTCTTAATTCAGCTTCTCTCTTGAATTTGATATACCTGTAAAAGCTCAATTAATGGAAGACCTGAAGAAATGAACCCCAGATGCTGACATTGTCCCTAAATACATCTGCTAATATTGCCCACGGTGTAAAACTTGCTGATAGGCAGTGAGGTATATGTCGTATTTTAGCATAGTTCCTTTGCCGTATGAATGAGCATTGAGGAGATGCTATAATATTGGCACCAATTACAGAAATTGTGAGATAATCATTGGTCATCTGCCTTTTCTCCAGCATATTTTAATATTCATTATGTTCAAGTTATAAGCAAGCACCTATATTTCCAACAAAAAGGTACAGAAGTCAACATTGTAGAATACGCTCAGATCACAAGCTGGATTTGGTTGTACATATGCAAAGTTTCAGAACCTGGGATATTTTAATATTCTTGCACATTTAAGGTGAAGCTATAAATGTATATGTGAACAGAAAGTCATTCTGGTATGTTAAAATGAAACACGGTGTGAGAAGGCCGACATGAAGCATAATTGTCAGCACAGGCCTGCTTCCCTGCTATACACTCTACATGACAAATCTATGATGCACTATAGCAGTTCATAGCACTCTGCTGTCTCCACAGTCATGAGCAGTATGGCTGGAATTGCTGACGTTCTCTTATATACCTTCTGCTGCTGATTCAGAATTATCCTGCTCATTAATTGTTACCTGACGCTCGGTATTTTTGCCCAGTTGTGCAGAGGATGGAGTGTCCAATGATCTGTGTGGCCTCTGCACTGCTATCCCGGCCACCAGCACCCAACCTTGCTCACTTTATAGTGTGTGAGGCAACTTGAGAGAATGCAACTACCTATCTCAGCAGTTGTCCTGAAGTTCCTGAGTTCATGGAGGGTGCCCACGAAGCCTGTAATGGTGCAACATCAGAGTGAGTAACTGTCGCTGAGATATCTTTATCCTTTTGCTAGGCCATCTCTTGTGAAACACCTGAAGGATGTTAGGGATGAAAAATATGATTGAGAACTGATAGAGAAAGATGGTATTAAGTCATTATTTTATTCATAATCTTCTATCTTAGCTGTTGCCAACAAATCAACTTGAGTGTAGTGTACCTTGAAATATTTATATTTCTGTCTCCAGGTAACTCCCGCCAATGCCCGCTATCTCTCCCTCTCCTCTTGTCAGTTATGCAAAGACTCAGTTGATTTCCAACACCATCTCCTCTGCAGTAACCAAAATAAAACGGCCTGGATGGCCATCCCCAATTTTATTTCCAGCAAAGAGAGGAGAAACAAACTTGTGAGTAAAGGAACACCTTGAGATGATGAATCGATAATACCTGTGGGCAGTCAAATGAAGGCAGAAATTCCCAAACTATGGCTTGTGTGAAGGCACTAGCCAATTACCCAACACACTCACCTTGTTATCATATAGTCTGCCATTACACATTACCTATGTGCAACTAACAATCACTAACAGCTATTCCCCTTCCTAAGCAGAATGTTATCAACTCCTTTGTCCGTGCAACTGTTCTCATTGCCCTTATCCCTTTTATCGCTTACTCCTTACCTCCACCCCTTCCCTGTCTTCTGCATTTTCCCAGCAACCATCAGTTCCGAGGAAGAATCGCCAGATCCAAAACGTTAACTCTGATTTTTCTTCGCAGTTTTCTTCACCTGCTGGGCTTTTCCAGCAACTTCTTTTTTTGTCCCTGATTTACAGTGCCCGCAGTTCTTTCCATTTCTAGTTGCTGGTTTTAACATTTTTGTTTTGCTTTCAATGTAGCTGCATGAGTGGAGAGTAACTACATGGAGAATGAGTGGAACACAAATCATACACAGTCAATATCCACTTTCAGGAAGAAAAAGGAATCAAATACTCCTCCTGGACTGGCCTTTGGAAAGTAAAAGGTATCTCCCTTGATGTGACTCAGTCCTGCTGAGAAAAAGACCAAGCTTTCTGGCTCTTGTCTGTGCTAAATTGCAGGCCAGGAAAGAAGGAGAATGAGCCAGTTAGATCCAACTAGAGTGCCGAGTGCACAAAGGAATGGCTGGGCAAGACAACTGCTGTGAATGTCCAGGAAGCCTCAGAGAGACGGATGTTATGGCAGTGAGTGAAGATTCCAGAGAAGGAGCTTGGCCCAGTCCATGAACTGGGTACATGTCCCCGAGTGCGCGGTAATAATGATAGTGGCTGAAGTACAGAAGGATTGGAGATGTGCCATAAGAGATCTTAGAGGCTGGCAGACGTCGAATGCCAAAGCCCATGGATATGAGCTATGTGTGACTGGTGCCCATGGAGCATGTTCTGAGATGTTGTTGCACAGAGTTCAACATGGAACTTGGTCAGAGCGAGACCAAGCTGACGCCATCGGGCGCGGTAGCAGCAACAGAGATGGCATGTGGCTCTTCCTTGTGATGCTCATCTTTTGGTGGCTATCCACTGAATGGTGAGTTGTTCTGGGAATGGCAAGTGGTAAGATGGGCAAAGATAAGATATGAGAGATGCCACAAAGACGTGGTAGGAATAATGAAGAGGGCAAGTTTGGGAAGATATTGTGAGCAGACCCATTATGTCTGGTGGCAAAAAAAATCCTTTGGAAAAAATCAAGTAATTTAAACTTAGCCAAAATAAAAGTAAGATTCAGTCCAATGTTACTTTTTGTGGATAACATTGTGAGTTCCCATAGGTAAGAATACAATGTTTCCCTGGAACCGGACTCTAAAGTATAATGAATTTGTGATAAGGCTGTGAAAGTCATCATTTCTTGTATATACAGAGTGATTAGTGCCTGTCAGTTCTTTCACTGACAACAAAATGTGAGGCTGGATGAACACAGCAGGCCAAGCAGCATCTCAGGAGCAAAAAGCTGATGTTTCGGGCCTAGACCCTTCATCAGAGAGGGGGATGGGGTGAGGGTTCTGGAATAAATAGGAAGAACAGGTTAGGGAGGCGGAGACAGGTTGGACTGGTTTTGGGATGCAGTGGGTGGAGGGGAAGGGCTGGGCTGGTTGTGTGGTGCAGTGGGGGGAGGGGACGAACTGGGCTGGTTTAGGGATGCAGTTGGGGAAGGGGAGATTTTGAAACTGGTGAAGTCCACATTGATACCATTAGGCTGCAGGGTTCCCAGGCGGAATATGAGTTGCTGTTCCTGCAACCTTCGGGTGGCATCATTGTGGCACTGCAGGAGGCCCATGATGGACATGTCATCTAAAGAATGGGAGGGGGAGTGGAAATGGTTTGCGACTGGGAGGTGCAGTAGTTTGTTGCGAACTGAGCGGAGGTGTTCTGCAAAGCGGTCTCCAAGCCTCCGCTTGGTTTCCCCAATGTAGAGGAAGCCACACCGGGTACAGTGGATGCAGTATACCACATTGGCAGATGTGCAAGTGAACCTTTGCTTAATGTGGAATGTCATCTTGGGGCCTGGGATAGGGGTGAGGGGGGAGGTGTGGGAGCAAGTGTAGCATTTCCTGCGGTTGCAGGGGAAGGTGCCGGGTGTAGCGGGGTTGGAGGGCAGTGTGGAGCGAACAAGGGAGTCACGGAGAGAGTGGTCTCTCCGGAAAGCAGACAGGGGTGGGGATGGAAAAATGCCTTGGGTGGTGGGGTCGGATTGTAGATGGCGGAAGTGTCGGAGGATGATGCGTTGTATCCGGAGGTTGGTGGGGTGGTGTGTTCTTCCTGTTCTTCCTCTCACCCATCCCTTCCTCCCACCCCAAGCCGCACCCCCATCTACCTACTAACCTCATCCCACCTCCCTGACCTGTCCGTCTTCCCTGGACTGACCTATCCCCTCCCTACCTCCCCACCTATACTCTCTCCACCTATCTTCTTTTCTCTCCATCTTCGGTCCGCCTCCCCCTCTCTCCCTATTTATTCCAGAACCCTCACCCCATCCCCCTCTCTGATGAAGGGTCTAGGCCCGAAACGTCAGCTTTTGTGCTCCTGAGATGCTGCTTGGCCTGCTGTGTTCATCCAGCCTCACATTTTGTTGTCTTGGATTCTCCAGCATCTGCAGTTCCCATTATCTCAGTTCTTTCACTGAAGCAAGATTATGAACTTCATCTCAAGGCACTATCGCAAGGTCAAGTTCTACAGCTGAACATTAAATTAACCTGCCAGTACCAGTCTTGATTCGCGAAAGTATGAAATCATCCCTAAAATGTAGTATATTTCCAGTTTCTCCGGTTAGTGTGCACCTTTGGAATGATTAATAGGATCAGTCATGCAAACAACCCTGCACTGTTTCAGGCTCTGTTAAATCTCTCCTGTCACCAGCTTCTGCTCCATCTTATGAACATTAGAATACATAGCAGAAACAGCGCAGAAACAGGCTTGTCGGCCTCACTGATCGAAGCCAGTGTTTTATGTTCCACCTAAGTCTCCTCTTGGTCTATTTCATATAAACCTATTAGCATGCATCTCTATTCTCTTACCCCTATGCACTTTCTCTATTTCCCTTTACTGACAGCTGTGTAATTTGCTTCAATTAATCTACGCAGTAGCAAGTTCCACATTCCATCACTTCTGGGTGAAGAGGTTTCTTCTAAATATTTATTGAATTTATTAGTGGCTGTCTTATATTTATAGTTCCTTGTTCTTAGTTTCTCTAGAAGTGGAAACATCCCTCTGCATTCACCATATGAAATTTTAAACACCTCTATTAGCCCATCCATTAGCCTTCTTCTTTCTAGAGATAAGATCTCAGCTTCTTTAATGTATCCCAATAGGCAAAGGTTCTCAGTTTGTGGCACCTTTTCCCATTCTTGTTCTTTTCCTTCATCCCTTCACAGATGAACTGATTCATTATGTATGCTGTGAAGATGAATAGTTTGTTCTGTGTATTTTTAAATTGAAAGTAAATAAAAAAATCTCACTTTAATCATATTTTATTCCCCAGTCACTTATCTTCATCACCTATTGTTTAGCCCTATCACATCTGATCTGTGTTAAACCTTCAGAGGTTGTGCATTCACTTTGGCAGAATGGTGCTGCTTATTCTTAAATTTCAATTACAGATCAATGAAGCTCAATGCATAGTTTGGGCAATTTGGAAATAAATTTAAAATAAAAAGCAAGATGTTACACAAGAACAAAATGACACAACTATTCTTGGACTCCATTTATTCTTACAATTTATTCAGTTTACAATCAGGCTGGTATTTCAGTATAATTTTACAATCAGGTGCTTTTCTGAAACATACTCGGAATTGGTATGGGTACATCAAGGGACCAGGAAGTAATTAGGTTGGAAATCCCACTGCATTTTGTTTGATGGATTCAAGCCTCAAAAACTAAAGGCCTGGAGAGCTTTTGAAGCTTCCAGTTGGTTAAATCCAATATTGAGAGAATGTGGATAACTCCAACTACACTCTGTGTAGTCTCAGACATCAATGCTCCCCGATATTGACAGCCTGATTAAAAGAGAAAGTACCTTCCTATCCACCCTATCTATCTCCCTCAGAGTCTTATGCACCTCCACCAGGTCACTCTCAATCTGTGTTGCTCCAAGGTAAACATCCCCAGTCTATTCAATCTTTCCTCTGTTTGAACTGCCTGGGAAGGGGAAAAGGACATTCTAGCAAGGTTTCTCAGTAGGGTTTCAGAGGCACCAGATTGTGATCTTTTCAGTATAGGAGATTAAAACGTTAAAGTAATTCAATAGGATAGATGCAGCAAATTGAACAAAAGGCTAAATAAGACAAAGAGACCGTACTTGACTGAAATGAGAAAGCTGTGTTTCATATAAAGGGTAGTAGGAATTTGGAACTCTCCCCAAAATGCCAAATGGATCTTTCAAAGCTGAGATTTTTTTTGCCACCTAAGGGACCCAAGGGATATAGAGCAAAATTAGATAAAAGAAATTAAGATGCAGACCATTTGTGAACTACTTGAATGGCTCAAGGGAGATCTTGTTACTCCTGTTCCTAAAGGAGTTTCTTGAGGTCCATTTTGACCAGTCTCATTTGCATCTAGGCATTGTAAATGAAATACTAAAGATCATACACTGATGACCTCCATGAGCTTGTGATGTCAGCTGGTATGACAACAATGATGGACTAAAGCCATAGGAGACATCTATATGGTCCTTTCACTCCCTCGAGATGCATTCCCACTGCTAACTCAGACTTACTGACATGTTTCAATGAGCAGTTACTGCAGCAGTGAAGAAGATTGTATGAGGATCCTGCATTTAATGAGGAATAATGGTGACACATGTGAACCCTGATACCTTCCTAAATCCACCACAGTAGGGGGTCCATGGAAGGCCTTCACATTCCATGACTGACTAAAACCCTGGGATGCTACCGCGATAGGGTTAAGGTTAAGCAATGCATGCCAACTTAAAGACTTCATCCTGCTGCTGCTTTAACCCACTGCCCACGTAATAGGGCTATGCCAAGCAAAAGTATACAGGCTACACTCCTTGTGCATCCCAAATAGGGATTCCTCAATCAAAAGCACTCAATGCCGGATGAATGATTTGTCATTCAGAATGGGCGTAAATATTTAGAGCCTAACCCTGCCCCTGCTGAGCTCACTTCACCTCCACCTCTACCCTACAAATCTCCTCCTTCTGCTATTTTATGTGTTTTTTCCTTCTCGAACCTGGGTCTCCAATATCCTTCTCACAGAATCATAGACACTAATGACGCAGAATGAAACCACTTGGCCCATTATATCTTCACCATTCGATAAAGATCTGAATCTTTTACCCTTTTGGCCCATAGCTCTGGAGCCTACAGTAAAGCATGAAAAATGAATATCTAAGTACTGCTTAAATGTTATAAGAGTTTCCGACTCAATCACTTACTGCAGTGAGTACAAGTATTGATTGCACCTGCCTCGCCAACATTCTCAATACATTCTTGACCTTAACTTCTCACTGCATGAATAAACTTATCCTCATAGCACTGCCAATTAAGCTTCTTTTGCTATTTACTTCATAAAAAAAGGCAAGGTGACAGACTAACAAAGTGTGTGGCTGGATCAAGGGTCTAGGCCGGAAACGTCAGCTTTTGTGCTCCTCTGATGCT
Organism: Stegostoma tigrinum; assembly: GCF_030684315.1. Taxonomy (NCBI): domain Eukaryota; kingdom Metazoa; phylum Chordata; class Chondrichthyes; order Orectolobiformes; family Stegostomatidae; genus Stegostoma; species Stegostoma tigrinum. The sequence goes on along the minus strand of NC_081364.1, from coordinate 56,639,563 downwards.
GCTTGGCCTGCTGTGTTCATCCAGCTCCACACCTTGTTATCTCAGATTCTCCAGCATCTGCAGTTCCCATTATCTCTGGTGACAGACTAGTTAGCACTGCTGCCTCATAGCGCCAGGGACCGAGGTTCAATTCCACCCTCAGTAATTGTCTGTGTGGATTTTGTACATTCTCCTGGTGTCTGCATAGGTTTCCTCTGCGTGCTTTGGTGTTTTCCCACAGTCCAAAGATGTGCAGGTTATGTGGATTGGCCATGTTAAATTGCCCCATGGTGTTCAGGGGTGTGCAAGCTAGGCACGTTAGCCATGGGAAATGCAGTATTACAAGGATAGGGTGGAGGGGTGGGTCTGCATTGGATGCCTTTTGGAGAGTCGGTGCAAACTCTATGGACAAAATGACATCTTTCTGCAGTGTTGGAATTCTATGACCTGTGCTGCCTTATCCTTGATCCTTTCAAGCATGAGAACAATTTCTCTCTATGTACTTTGCAACTTCCTGAGATCTCCACATGATATGTGTCATCATACGTTTAATGAATTTGACCTAAATGTTAATGCTATTCATCCCGATGGGCATTTCCAGCACTTTCTGCTTTTAAACCAAATGGATTGTTGAGTCCTGGATGGTGCTGAGCCTGTAGGTGTGTCAAAACTTTACTTAACAAGTTATAGATTACAATGAGGAGAGAACATGGGGGGTAATCTGCAATATAGAGTTCATGAAACATTGAGTTACAGTGAATCACGTATTAAGCTTTGACTTCACAACAGTGGCAATGGAGAGAGAGAAAGAGTCAGAAAATTAATGTGCAGTTGATTCAGTAGAACCTGCATCTTCCACAGTCCTAAGGTCGATTGGAAAGACTAGACATGATACAAAAACTATTGGACCTGTTGCCATGTCACGTGCTGCCTGAGGAACAGGGATAAAGAGTGGAAAAAGAAAGGCAGGGGCCACAGTCTCAATCTGACCTGTCTGCACACATGCCAGGTGGCAACATTCGAGGGAGTGATTCAAACCGTTTATCAATTGTTCAAATTACACACTTGCTACGAGCAAGCTACTTATGTTGGAAGAACACATTTGTGAAAAGCCTTAGAACACTTTCTACCTAAAAGTGTCAAATTATGAAACATATTTCCCTGCAATGAAAGTATAGTCAGTTTACTAATATAGCCACACTTATCTAAGGCAATTTGCATGAATTGAATTAATTGTTTTGTTGCAATTATATCACAGGTTCATTATTTATGAAATAGCAACTTGGATTTGTTTTACAGACTGCAAATCTGTGCAACATATCAGCCCACATTTGTAATTAGATGCACCAGTTATAGACAATCATTGTACTATTGTTTTGTATCAGAGAAAAATCATCAGCACACAAAGGAAAATAATACTAGGTCTTAATTCTAAAAGATCAAATTATATATTTTTATTTGTTTGTCATTACTTTCCTTGCTTACAAGCTGAAATAGGAACATCAATTGACTGGAAATTATACTTATTGCGGCCCATAGAATCAATTTCTAACTAGAACTATTTGCAGTTATTTGGTACCTTTTAACATTTAAGCTGGGCCGAGACTTAGAAAGAGGTGACTAAAGACTGGGGCAAAAATAAATGTGCAGTTTGATTTTAAAAGATGAGAGTGAAGACATTGAAGGCATTAGAGAGACAGTTAGAGAGACTTAAGGGTTGGACACAGAGGAAGACAAAGTGATGCAGACAGCTTAAATCAGGGGCAATAGCAGATGGGGTATATGGAAACTTAAACATCTTCACTTTGGTCATACAAATAGAAATGTAGAACATTCTTTAAATTGTGTAACACTGGTACTTGTTGCAAATTCAGACATGCTGTTGAAACTTTTTACTTCATTATCATGAGGACTGATGGAAAACTACAAAACTTTAAAGGAACAACAAATTGCCCTGTGTCGGAGGAGAGTCTGATTGTGCTGTGTCCGAGTGAATGCACCATGAAGCAGTGGTTTTCCATGCTTTTGTCGAACTGAAGACGACACATCTTTATTCTTGCAGTGGACATGGCCTTACCTACAAATATCTGTTAAGCCCAACTGAGTCACAATGGGAACCCAACTGGTGATATTACTGTGATTGTTAGTGTAATTCTTCATTCACTTAGGATTGTTGAATAAGTTTTATCTGATTAGATCTTGATCAGATTGGCCAATGGGCCAAGGAGTGGCAGATAATGTGTAATTCAGATAAATGTGAGGCTTTGCATTTTGGTAAGGCAGATCAGGGCAGGATTTGTACAGTTAATAGTAGGGTCCTGGAGAGTGTAGCCAAACAGAGACCTAAGAGTGCTTGAGCTTGGTTCCCTGAAAGTGGAGTCACAGATAGACAGAGTGGTGAAGAAGGCATTTGATATATTTGTCCTCATTGGTCAGAATATTGAATATAGGAGTTGGGACATCATATTGTAGCTTTAAAGGATATTGGTGAGGCCAATACCGCATTCAATTCTGGCCTCCCTGCTATTGGAAAGACTTTGTTTAAACTTGAAAGGTTTCAGAAAAGATTTACAAAGATGTTGCTGGGAGTGGGGACTTTGAGCTGTAGTGAGGGGATGAATAGACTGAGGTTTTTTTTCCTGGAGGGTCAGAAGCAGAGGGGTTTATAAAATCATGAGGGGAATGGAAAGGGTGAATAGCCAACATCATTTTCCCAGGGCAGGGGAGTGCAAAACTAGAGGGCATAGGTTTAAGGTGAGAGGGGAAAGATTTAAGAGAGGCCTGAGGGGTAACTTGTTCGGACAGAAGGTGGTCCATATCTGGAAGGAGCTAACAGAGAAAGTGGTGGAGGTGGCTACAATTAAGATATTTCAAAGGCATCTCACTCGCGCATGAATAGGAGGGGCTTAGAGGGCCAAATGCTTGCAAATGGGGCTAGGTCATTTTCAGATATCTGCTTGGCATCGACGGGTTTGATCAGTGGGCCTGTTTCCATGCTGTATGACTCTATAACTCAATGACTAACTTGCATGGTTTAAAAAAACACTTGTCATGACCACAATTCAGAACTCCAACATACTGGACATTTTTAACTTATAATTCTAAAAACGTGTTTTTCTTTTCTTAAACGTGGTTGGTCGGGCCAAAAATGTATATTAGTGCCTAGCTGGCAAGTGAGGCTGATGGAATGTAACAGCAAATGTGTCAAAGAAACTTTAAGCAGAGAATACTGTGATCTCTTATGACAGCAAAGATAACAAGGGGCTGAGGACTGCCCGCCAAATTACAAATCATTTTCCCCTGTAGGTTGTGTTCCAAACAGCCTGATTTTTTTTTTCCTTTTGAACCGAAAACAACGATAGGGGTTAAAAAACTGGCAGTTAGTAAACTGGCCCTATTCACTCCTATGTTGCAACTAAAGACTCTTTCTCACTCCAGATGCTGCAAATTTTTAAAAAAAGGGAACAGGACAACAAAAAGGAATGTAACTCACATTGCTGGAATTTAATCATGGTTGACCTACAGAATGTCAACCAGCCTACAAAACTTAGGATCATGAAGCTGACTGTTCAACAACCAACATTAATACTACCAGGAATATCCTTGCAGAGACTGTAGTATTCACTAGCTGTTTTTGTGAATAATTTAGAGACTGATCCAAATGTCTAACTTTTTAACTTTATTTTTATGGACTCATTTCTTACTTCTAATCTTTGTTTACGTGTGATATCGCACTATTTTTTACATTTAGTAATTAATTAAGCTCACCTTCATGGACACAAAAAAAATGTTCCTTTTTAAAATATAAGTTAATTTGGGCCTTGAAGGAAGGGAATGGATCTATTTTTAAATTAATCTTGCAGCATCCAGCCGAAGGGCGGGGAATGAAGAAGGTTTATCCTTACAGTTTGGGGTATATCTTCTGGACCCAAAGTAAGATAGGGAACCTCACCTCGAGTCTGAATGTAACACAGTTTGTGCTCTGACTTATCCAATATTGGGATCAGCTGGGATTTTTACAAAGATCCCTTCCCTTTAACAGTGCTCAGAAGCACTTCCTCACATTAGATGATGCAGCAAAATAGCTTTGTAGCCCACGCCACTGATCACAAAACTGATAAACAGTTCTTTGGCATTAATGATATCTGAAATCTGGCCTCAAATTGAAGTCGGAGAATTGTTCTAATTTTATTCCACTGCAGTTGCACAAACTTCTTTGGAAGCTTCTGTTAACTGAAGCAAGTAGACAGAATCGCATTTGTAAAGAAAATCATCAAAACATTATTGACCTTAATGGAAAAAAGCAGTTTAATACCATAAAAATGATCATGTTGTCAAGAGGAACAGTGGTAGCAGAGAGAGTGTTTACTGTTTAGTAATTCACGTTCTGTCAGAAATAATTAGTCCAACTGTCCTTCCAGTTCTTGTCGAACAAATAAAATCTAAGGGATTTGGCCCAAGGAGACTGAGCCACAGAATGTTTCAGACACACATTATACACAACAGGAGTTTGTGGAGAGACGGCATTGCAGTTTCACAAGTGATGTGACGAAGAATACCATTTTCTTCTAAGAATCTTCTTTCATTAGAGCATTGAGCAGTTTTTTTTTAATACATTCTTATGTGTGCCTATATCTACATATGTTAATGCTCTGTGATATTTCAGATAAGACAAGAAGTCACACAACGCCAGGTTATAGGCCAAAGGGTTCATTTGAAATCACAAGCTTTCGGAGCACAGCTTCTTTTTCACTTTACTTGATGAAAACTTGTGATTTCAAATAGACCTATTGGATTATAATCCTCTGTCGCATGGCTTCAGACATTGTCCACCCTAGCTCAGCACCAGCTCCTCCACATCACATTTCAGATAAACATTCCTGCTTTATGAACATAAACCGTGGTGAAGAGTCCCATACAATCCATCTTGTCAAAACAGTGCAGAGCATCAAACTAAACCGCACCATTAATGCTCTCTGTCCTCATTGAACATTGCTCAATATCACTCATGTAATGTGCTATACACGCATTTCCAAAGGGCGTTTGCTAAGGTGCCACATTGAATGTCACTACTGAAAGTAAAGTTTATATTGTTGGGGTAGCCTATTAGGTTGAGCAGAAGATCAGTTGGCAAACAGGAAATAGGGACGAGAGGATAAATAAAAATGGGTCTTTATTAGAGTGTCAAGATTTAACTAGCGGAATGCCACAGGGATCATCGTTTTGCCTTTAACTACTCACAACCCATATTAATGCCTGGGTGCAGGGACTAAACATATGGTTGCTAAATTTGCTGATGAAATAAGGGTAGATATAAGAGTAAATAGTCTGCAAAAGGACATAGCTAGTTTAAATGAATGTGCAAACATGCAGTGGATGAAGTATCATGTATGGAAATGTAAACTTGTCCATCTTAGCAAGAATGGCAGAAATAAAGCATATTAATTAAATGGAGAGATGTTGTCTTAAACTACTTAAAATACAGAACATTACTATGTACTAGCTGCAAGTGATTAAGATGGTAAGATAGAATATCATTGTTTATTGCAATGGGAATGGAATAAAGGGGGAGGGAAATGTTACTGCAACTGTATGGGTTGTTTGTGAAACCACTTCTGAAGTACTGTGAACAATTTTAGTTAATGTATTTAAGAAAATATATAATTGATTTGGAAGCAGTGCAAAGAAGGTAGATTCAACTGATTCCTAAGATTAAGACATATCAAGGTGTAGAGCTGGATGAACACAGCAGGCCAAGCAATGCATCACAGAGCCCGTCTGATGCTGCTTGGCCTGCTGTATTTATTCAGCTCTACACCCTGTTATCTCAGATTCTCCAGCATCTCCAGTTCCTACTATCCCTAAGATTAGGAGGTTGTTTTATGAGGAAAGGTTGGCCTATATCTTTAGGAGTTTGGAAGAATGAGAGCTGATGCTATTAAAGCATATTAGACCTTGAGGGAATATAAATAGCTGAATAGACAGGATATTTCCCTTAGTGAAAGAGATTAGACTTAGGGCACAGTTGAAAGATAAGGGATTTTCTGTTTAAGACAGAGGTGAGAATTTGTTTCCTCTCTCCAAAGGTTGATAGTCTGTGAAATTCTCTTCCCACAGAGTAGTGGAAGAAGAGTCATTCATTATTTTTATGGCTGAGATGCCTGTTTAACTGACAAAGGTGTTAAAGGGTATGGGGTAAATAGCAAAATAGAGGTGACAGTCAGGTCAGCCATGATGTTGCTCAATGAAAGAGCAGGCTTGGGGGTTGAATGGCTTACTCCTGCTCTTTGTTCATGTCGATGTTTGTTTATTGCCTTTCTTGATCTCTCAGCATCCCTTTACTCAGATAGAAGTATGTCACTAGAGTTTTATAAAACATTGCTTAGAAACCTGGTCATGCATAGTTAAAGACTGAGAGTTTGATGCAGTGAGATTCAAAACTCAGGCAAGATTTTATTTTGCAGGGGAGCCTAGATGAAGGGCCATGCCCCATAGTCCGTGCCGATATCAACGTTAGCATGAATCACTATGATAAATGAAGTACCTAATATTTTGCTTAGAGTCTTAGAGTGTAGTGTCACTGGCAAGGAAATTTATTTATTTCCTGTCTCTTCCTTCTGAGATGGCAATGTTGGATCTCTTGAACAGCTGCATTGCATGTGACAAAGGTATTCCTGTGATGCTGTTAGGATGAGAGTTTCAGGATATGAAAGACAATGAAGTATCAATAATCTATGCCAAAATTGGAATGATGTGAGATTCAGAGGGAAGCGTGGACCTGTTGGTATTCCAATAATAATGCAGGTCTTGTGTTCCAGGAAGTTTACAAGTTGTGTTGCATTTGAATAATTTAGCTCTGCAGTGATTACTGAGGTGTTGATAATTTCAAATACAACTGATTTATTATATACAAAAGGAACTATATACAGTTCTACATAAGTAGGTCTCACTGTGATGAAACCATGCAATGAAACATTCGAAATGTTTTTTTCACCTCATCATGAAGGGATGTGCAATTTGCATTAGATATCAGCTTTAATTTAATCACCTATGCAATAAGCCTTGCAAACTCTATGTTGTAATGTTGTTCTCATACAAGTCTCACCCAATTGTTACAGTGGCTACAGTGGACAATTTAAACAAACTGTAGTCAGAGTCTCTGGTGTTTGGAGAATATTGAATGTCTATATGGCTGGGCACTGATTAAGTGCACGATATAGGGTGGGATGGTATTGATACTTTTGAGTATTGTTGCCTCTGCATTCATCTCCCAGAAACTAAAGCGTACTCCATCAGCTTTCTGTTGGTTATAAGGAAAGAGGGAAGGCAAGGATTCTGAAATGTTATGCTGCTGGAAAAGACTGAGTTGCTGAAAATCGACAATAAGGTATGTGGTTTCAATGCAATGCCAATGGAGAAAAGAGCAACATGTTCTATTACTGTATTGTAAAGAATACTTATCTATCCTGAACAGATAATTCTGTTAATTTGCAGTTCAATAAGCTGATTCTGTTCCTTTCTCTCCACCCTGTTCCAATGTCAATTTAAGGTGATGTTAAAAGTACTGGAGATGTCACAGTGCTATGTACTGACTGTAACACAGGGTCAAAATGCAAAGAAGCAATGCCCCCAAAAGCCATAAGCTGTTCTGCTTACCCACATTCCTAATGGGCACATTGGAGAGACAGATTCCAAGGGTGTTGCTATACTCTTGAAATTAGATGTTTTAATTTAGTTGTATGCTTTGTTCTGACAAGTTGGAGGAATGCATTGGTAAAAAGCAGTAATGTGCATTCTACCAAAACAATATCAACTGATAGCATCTGTTTCCTCAAACAGGAATACCTGGCTGAATCTTACAGGGGCCTGCAAAACATGATGAGAAAAAAAACAGGCTGAGTTCTGCAAGAAGCCCAGTTAAACTTGTCTCACATTTGAAAACACTGATGCTGCCTTCTGATACTTGCCAGCATCTCATGGAAGCTCTGATCATCACACATGATGCTTATGGAGTTTAGACCTGAGCTTGAGGGTGCACTGCCAACTAACATTGAAAGGCTTTGGTTCTGGGCTCCTTTCTTTCGTGCAGCGTTGGGCAACTAGCTCATGGAACAGGCCAGGCTGGCTCTCAGGGCTGTTTGTTTGCTCTCATGTGCCATATAATTTATTAGGGGTAGAATTAGATCCGAGGACCGGGCAGACAAATTGGGCAAAAAAATCAACAGACCTTGGGATTGGGAACAGTTTTGATGTCAGCAAAGGAAGGCAAAGGGTTTGATTTAGAGCTGGAAAGAGTGTAGGTTTGTGGGAATGCACAATCTGGTTGTAAAAGTGTCTATAAATATTTGAAGACATAAAGATTAATGAAGATAAATGGAGGTATCTTTCAGCCATAGATGGGGGTTATAATGAGTTATAAAGATATGACAGACCAATTAAATACATATTTTGGTTCTGTCTCCACCAGACACAGCAATGTCCCAAAACCATTGGGACACATAGGGTCCAATGAGAGGGGGGACCTGATGGAAATCTGTATTAGTAGGGAAATGGTAGCAATGAAATTGATAGGATTAAAGGTTGGTACACCCTCAGAGCCTGATAATTTGCATCCCAAAAAACTGAAGGAAGTGGCCCTAGAAATAATGGATGCATTGATGGCCATCTTTCAAGATTCTATCAACTTTGGAGCATTTCCTATGGATTGGAGTTAAATAATCTAACACCACTAAATTAAAAAGGGCGTAGAGGGGAAACAGAAACTTCTAATAGACTGGTTAGCCCGACATTGGGAGGAGGAAAATTGCTAGAGTCCATTGTAAAAGATTTAATAGCAGAACACTTGGAAAGTAATGATAGGATCGAACAGAGTCAGCACAGATTTATAAAAGGGAAGTCATGCTTGACAAATCTCTACTGGAATTTTTTGGGGATGTAACTGGTAATGTGCAAGAGTTTGGGTTAGGGTACTGACCCAGAAAGAGAACTGTTTGACAGAAAGGAAATAAAGAGTAGGAATAAATAGGTCTTTTTCAAGTAATAGGGAGAAACTGATGGACTACTGCAGGTGTCCGTGCCTGGATACCAACTATTCACAACATATTAATGACTTCAATGACAAAACTATTTGTAATATATCCAAGTTTGCAGGTGAGCAAAATTGGGTAGCAGAGTGAATGTGAGGAGGTTGCAGAGATACTTCAATGTGATTAGGACAAGATAAATAAGTGGCCAGATGCATAGCAGATGAAGTGTAAATGTGGATAAATGTGAGGCTATCCACTTTGGTAGCAATAGCACCATTTGAATGGTGATAGGGAAAGGGAGATGTACAGTGAGACCCAAGTGTCCTTGTACACCAGCCACTGAAAGTAAGCACGCTGATGTAGCAGGCAGTGAAGAAAGCAAATGGCATATTGGTCTTCATTGTAAGAGGATTTGACTCCAGGAGCAGTGATGTCTTGCCACAATTAAGGAGATGTGGTGATGCCATAGTAATTTCATTCAAATTGGTGGTCCAGAATAAACCACTAACTAATGTTCTGAGGATGTGGGTTCAAATCAAACCTTGGCAGATGGGTGAAACTTGAATTGAATGATAGCTATCCAGAATAAGAACCTGGTCGAATAGTGATTGTATAGTAATTTGTCCATTCCCACTGCAGTCTGGTACAAATGGGCAATAGTTGCTGTCCTAGCTAGTGACGCTCACGTCTCATGTAGGGATCAAACAAATATTGCCCATAGCCGTGCTGAGACCACACCTGGAGTATTGTATGCAGTTATACTTATCTGAGGAAGGATGCTCTGGCTATGGAAGGAGTGCACTGAAGGTTTACCAGACTGATTCCTGGGATGGCAAAACTGATGTATTGAGAGAGATTTCATTCACTGGAATTCTGAAGACTGATAGCAGAGTCGGGTATCTCATTGAAACATGTAAAATCCTAACAGGAGCAGACAGGGTTAATGCAGGAAGGATGTTCTTGTTGACAGGGAGCCAGAACGAAGGGTCACAGTTTTAGAACTGAGATGAGGAGGAATTTCTTCAGCCAGAGAGTTGGGAAGGCTGTGGAATTCTCTGCCACAGGAAGTGTTTTGAGACCAAAACATTGAATGCTCTGAAGAAGGAGTGAGATATGGTTCTGAGGACTAAAGGGATCAAGGGGTTTGGAAAGAGACTATGTAAGTGATATTGTGTTGGATGATCAGAAATTATTTTACTGAATAGCGGAGCAGGCTCGAACGACCAAATAGAATACTCCTGTGGCTATTTTCTGTCTCAGTACATTGGCACCTTAAGCCTATAGGCCGTCAATGCCATTTTGACTTACTTTTCAGCACAGAGACAGGGCCAGGCTTCCAGTCATGCCTTTCCTTAGGGGTCAGTCCAGAGAGTAAACATTGTGCTGTATGGCACACTGAGACATCAATCCAAGGCCAGCTGCCTGTCAATCAAGTACACCGCATCCAAATGGTCAGGGCAGAAAGTCAGTGAGAGGAGTCTTCAGTCCAGTCACGGCTGGGCAGTTTCAAGGACGCAATCCGCATCTACGCCCGGAATTGGCCAGGTGCTGTGGTCTGGCTGGGCCCTTCACAGTAGAGGGGCATAGCAGACTGCAAACTGAGGAGTCAGTCAGTCCCATTGGGCCAGCACAACTGGGTGGTGGAGTCACATAGTATCAGTCAGGTAACTGCAAGGAGAATGGACAGGACTCTGGTCAGTCGTGAACAGGGACTGCCCAAGAAATTAGTTGGCAATCTGGAAAGGAGAAATGAGTACTTTGAGGGATACCTGGTGTTGTATGGCTTCTCATTAAACAAGTTGCCTACGATTCTGACCAGAGTGTTATGAATGAATTTGCCCAGGCGTCCCACAACACTAAAACAGTCAAATTAGTATGAATACAAGCTGGTACCAAAGCAAATCATTCCCATTTTATAAGGAACAAAGCTACAATGATTTTTAATACTAAACACACTATCCCTAGTCCTATTTGGTCACTTATGGTCACAATGTTTCCCAAGTCTCTTGTAAATTTACACAGTCGCTTTCTCTGTGGCTCTGTCTCTGGGTTTGCAAAGCTGCTATCTCCCTTTTCTCTCTTTTTCTCTCTCTCTCTCTCTCTTTCTCTGGATGGTCAGCTGGTTTCTGCCTCTTGCCATGCTGGTCTCCTCAGCAGGCCTCAGACCAAGAGGGATTCTAAAAGAGCAGTCTGCAGGTGAACTCTGTTTTTATACTTTTTAGATGGTTTGCTGGAACTTTATGTATTTCTGACCAATCAGGGCATCCTGTTAATAGGTTGAGACAAGAGTCAATCATTCAGATGACATGCTACTGTCAAGTTTCTTTATGTGGCAGGACCTGGTACCTTTCTATCTGGGCCACCCTTTGTTTAATGGATAAATTGTTGGGGGTGGTCTGTGCAGAATAACTGTTGCATGTTATATTATGCTAATGTCATTAGCACCTGGCTGCTGTGTTTGCACTGTGTCTGGTGTGTGGGTTTTTTGGTTTCCAAGTTTCACTTGGCCAATGTGCCCAGCATCCCTTGCTGTTGAACCAAATTAGCAATCTGTTTTAGCAGCCAGGAGGCTGCTACACTGGCAACCAGGCAAAGCCTGGTGCTGAGAGTTAATGCATGCTACATTCCTTGTTATCACTGAATATCTACTAGATGCCAGGTCTGATGAGCAAATGCCTGGGATAATGACTAGGTGGGCAAAGTTAGTGCTGTTTGATGGATGAGGGCACTGGACTCACTTCTGCTGATGTTAGGGCATCATTGGTTCAGAGGCATGACACAAATGCTTGTAAAATGCAAGCACCTTTACTTTGTAATCACATTATCATTCTTGCGCAATCTGAGCAGTGTCAATGTGCTGAGAGTTCAAATGTTGGTCAAGGCCTATTTGGAACATGCCGTTAGTCTTGACAGTGGCACCTCAATGTTGCAGAGCTTACAGCCACCGTAGCTTTCATTCATCTTGCTGATGTTCAAGTTTGTTGACTACAAAGAGAAGCTCATCTTTGGGAATTTACTGGTGCTACCTTCATGTGATGGTTCCCCACTTCTCTGATTACAAGATGCTGGATTTCGAGGAGCGATGGGTGCAGAGTAGCAGTAATTTAGAATAGATGGTATGCGTGATGTGGCTAAGAACGGGTGAAGGGTGTGGCCTGTTGGTAATACAGTGGGTCAGGTAAGCGAATGGAGATTTATGTACAATGGGGTGTTGAATCATGCCAACTGCATTCCATGGTCAATGCCCCGTTTCCAATGCTATGCCATTGTTGGATTGCCTATATCAGTCCGGGTGTCCATTTGCAAAGGAAACCTCTATGAAACTGACACATTGCCAGAGAAGACGTGAGATTCAACACAGAGAGTCTAATTATGTGACTGCGATTATCTAAGCCAATTTGTGTTGAATTAGATTGATTGCCTCATTGCAATTATTCCACATATTCGATGTTTATAAAATAGCTAGATGTGTCCTACTGACTGCAGACATGTTCCTTATATCACCTGATATTAAAAACTCAATGTATCAATTGTAGGCTGTTAATGGTGCTATGATTCATACCAGAGATAAATTACTATTTAACGAAGAACAGTTTTTATGAGGAAAAAAAATAGAAATATATCTTGCAATCTTTGATTCTAAAAACTATTTCATACATTTTTTGAGTCTGTATTAACTTGTCCTTAAATCAGAAGCTTAACTAGCAACGTAGATTGACTGGAATTTATAACTATTAATGAAGCATGAATTAACTTGTGAGGACAATATTTCATAAAAACTGAAAGAACTGCAGACCCTGTAAATCAGGAACAAAAACAAAGCTGCTGGAAAAGCTCAGCAGGTCTGGCAGCATCTGTGAAGAAAGAATCAGAGTTAACTTTTCGGGTCCAGTTACCCTTCCCCAGAACGTTTTGAGGAAGGGTCACCAGACCCAAAACGTTAATTGTGTTTTTTCTTTCACCAAAGCTGCCAGACCTGCTGAGCTTGTATTCCATGTTTGAACTGGGACAAGAGTTTACGAAGGACGATTGTAGATTGGGGAAAAGGAATTTGGAGAAGTTTGTTTTTGAAAGGAAAAGTGAAAAAGCAAGATCGCAGAGTGCTTTAAAGAGATCTCTTTAAAGCGCAGGACCCATGCAGGCCTAAGAGCAAGGGTAGTGCAAATAGAAGGCAGGAATAAAACGAATGCTGAACTCCCATGAAGAAGGGATTTGAAGATGGGGACAAGGATTTTCAATTTAATGCAGGTCTGTAAGTATGTGGAAAGAAAATATTGCTAATCATAGGCACCAGCATGGACTAGTTGTACTGCATGGCCAAGCAGCTGGTCAAACTATCTTTCTTACAAACAGGCCTTTATGCTCAATGGGTCTATGCTGGTGTTTATGATTAACTTTGTCTTATTTTTACGCATGCTGCCAGACCTGGTGCATTTCTCTAGCAATTTCTGTTCCTGTTTCAGATTTCCAACTTGCAAAGTTTTTTTTTGTTTTATCCTTAATTCAGTGCATTGGAATACACATACTGTGGCCATGGGGACAAGAATGATGGGAAATAATTCGTTCCTCAAGCAAAATGATAACATTTCTAATAATTTCTTTGCTGTTGGTGGAAATTTGCCGTACACTAGTTAACGACTGGATTTTCTGGTTTGATTAATTACTGTCACATGTAGCAAGGTACAGTGGAAAGTGTTGTCTTACATGCTTTACAGGCAGATCATACTGTACAAGTGCATCAGGGTAACAGAACAGAGTGTGGGATACTGATGAAGGGTCTAGGCCCGAAACGTCAGCTTTTGTGCTCCTGAGATGCTGCTTGGCCTGCTGTGTTCATCCAGCCTCACATTTTATTATCTTGGAATCTCCAGCATCTGCAGTTCCCATTATCTCAGAGTGTGGGATACAGTGCTACAGCTACCGAGAAGACGCAGAAAGAGATCAACGTTAACATTAAAGAGGTCCATTCAAAAGTCTGATAACAATAGGGAAGAATCTGCTTTTGAATCTGTTCATACATGGATTCAGACTTTCATGTCTTCAGTCGGATGGAAGTGAGTGAAAGAGAGTATGACCAGTGTGGAGAGGGATTTTGATTATGTTGGTTGCTTTTTCGATGGAGGAGGAAGCATAGATGAAGTCAATGGATGGGAGGCGGGTTTGTATGATGGACTGGGCTGTTTCCAAACTCTCTGTAGTTTCTTGCAGTCAAGGGAAGAGCAGTCGCCATACCACACCATGATGCATCTAGATAAGATGCCATATGGTACATCTTTAAAAATGGTAAGCCCATCCAGGGGGAGTTTGGCTCTCAAGTTTAGCCGTATGTCTTGCAAAAGCACTTTAGAAATAATCCATTGGTTGTAAAGTATTTTGGAAGGTCCTGAAGATGTAATAAGTTCAATAATGAAGGTATTTTGTTTCTTCAATGTATGACTAATTACACATTTACAATAAAGAGGGGGCATGGTGGCACAGTGGTTAGTACTGCTGCCTCACAGTGCCAGGAACCTAGAGTTCAATTCCAACCTTGGGTGACTGTCTATTTGGAGTTTGCACATTGTCCCTTCATCTGTGGGCTTCCTCCAGGTACTCTGTTTTCCTCCCACAGTCCAAAGATGTGCAGACTTGGTGGATTGGCCATGTTAAATTGCCCATAATGCTGAGGGATATGTAGATTAGGTGGATTATGGTGGGGTGGGTGTGGGTGGGATGCTCTGAGGGTCAGCAAGGACTTGTTGGCCCCGAAGGGTCTAGTTCCATACTGTAGGAATTCTATGATTTATCCTCATTGATCATTGCTTATTCACAACTTTCATCATCTTTTGCTTGGTTCTGCAGCCTTGAGTGTCACCTGAAGGTGCAGTTGGATCTATTTTATCCATTGAAGTTCGGAAATAAATGCTTGGAAATAGAAGTCTAATCGCTGACTGAAGCATTAGATGCTAATCTAACATGTAGTTGGTACTCTAGTTTGAATAGCGAAAGCAATACACAGCATCACTGGAGGCTGACATTATAACTGGCCTGTGAACAGTTTCCTATATGGTATGAAATTCAATTCAGCAAGTAACAATTGAGTTACACTTCGCTAAAAATTCCATCTGACTTGAAATTCATAAAAAGAAACTCAATATCTAATCCAGTCATGAACAGTAAATCAGTATTTTCCTGATTGCTGACAAGCTGCGTAGTGATCATGGTATCCTCTGCAGTCATGTCAAACAGCATTTTGCAGAATGTGTGATAACAAAAGTTACTACGACCTGTCAAAGAGACAAACAAAACCAGTTGGTATCACATTAAGGATTTTTAAAATATTTTTCACTTCCAACTGAAATGACTATTGGTTTTCTGAAGAAGGGTCCAGATCCAAAATGCTAGTTTTCCTGCTCCTCTGATGCATTCATCCAGCTCTACACCTTGTTATCTCTACTATTGTCCTTGGTAGGTAATTCGTTCATCAAAGAATCCCTACAGGGTGGAAACAGGCCCTTCAGCCCAATGAGTTCACACCAGTCCATCCCCCTATAACCCCACCTAAGCTCCACATCCCTGAACACTACAGGCAGTTTAGCACGGCCTATCCACCTAGCCTGCATGTCTTTGGACCGTGGGAGGAAACTGGAGCAAACCCACACATAACATGTAAACTCCACATTGACAGTCACTGGAGGGTAGAATTGAACCCAGGTCCCCAGCACTGTGAAGCGGCAGTGCTAGCCACTGAACCACTGTCATCCTTTAGCTACTCCAGTACTCGGGTCAGAGGTAGACTGCAGCCTTTGAAAAGATTAAAGAGAAACTACCTTCTAATGATGTTTTAGTATGTTAAAACCAGGCTTATTCATATATTAACCATGGAAGCATAATCCACAAGACAGGGAGCTGTCCATACTCAAGTGAAAACTGGCATAACATGAAGAAAAGCCTATTCAATATTCAGAACTTTGATGGAGACTGAATAGAGTTATGCAACCCTAAAGAAGGAAGTATTAGCAATTTCATAGCAAATGAAGTTTACACAGACTAACTCAGTGATTTGAATTTCTAGATCGAGATGAACCTTTGATAAAATGACTGAGATTGTACGAAATGTCAAAAATACCTCTACACATTCAAAATTCAGGTTTATACTGATGAGATACAATTATGGAATAATCTACATTTCAGACAAGCACAAGTAATGGCAGATACACACTCAAGAGCAAAGCAGATCAAGCAGGTTTGGCAGATCTTAACCTAATATCTTAGTCTATGGTTTTAGCCATACTTTCCAGGTAACCGAGGGAAAACTCAGACCAATTATTGCAACTCAAAAATTTGACAGAGAGCGCACTAAGCTTGGACAATGCAGTCTGAGGGTGGTCAAAATATAATGCAGTCAAACAGAACTGAATAAGTACTATGAGCAGAATCAACTCCAGACAATAGTGGAAAATATATTGGCACACAACCATGGTATACCATGGTAAATACGAACAGAAATCCGATCAAAGTCTATAATACACATCTAATTATCATGAAGTGCAGAGTAAGAGTGCAACAATCAGGCATTTTAAAAGTCAACAGAATGACATTTTATCACAGGGAACATGTGCCATAAGCAGTGAAATCGGCAACAGAGCTGATGATTTCACCACGATTTATAGAAAGGCCATGAGAAAAGCTAACAATGGATTTGTTTGATTTCAAAGGAAAAGCATTTAAGACCTTGACAACTATTACACAAAATGGATTGCAGTGGCAAGACTTCATTCAACCATAACTACAGCAGGCTCTGTGGTCAGCTATTAAAAATAATCTCCGGGTTCAAGGAAGAATTAGTGCCAGGCTATTGACCTCAAATGATGAATGACAATTTCAGAATATCAGAATATTTACTTTGGAGACAGGATCACTGAGGTGATGTGTTCCCCATTCCATCCTCCATCAGAGGCAGAATGTAAAGTCACTGATGCATATGAATTCAGACTAGGAACTGACTCTGTTCAGTTCCAGCAACATCACTGAATGAAGAGTAGTGATGACTGGCATTGTTAATGGAAGGGAGGTTAAAAATAGGTAGACAAATTTAAGGGCACAACATCAAGCCAAACATAATCTCTCAGTTATGACTGGGAGCCACTGTTAAGTTAAAGGATGTTCTCGTTCATGTCTGAGTACTTATGGTTTGTTAGGATTAATGGAGTGGTGATTTTATTGTGTCTTTAAGTACAGAGTTATAAGTATGGAAACCAACCCTTTGGTCCAGCTTGTCCTTGCTGAATAGGTCTCCTAAACTGAACTAGTCTCATTTGCTTGTTTGGCCCATATATCTCTGAAGCTTTCCTATTCATGTATCTATCCAAATATCTTTTGAAAAATGTAACTGTACATGCATCTACCATTTCCCCCGGCAGTTCATTTAAAAGTTTTTTTTTCTAGTTTATCCTCATTTATTTTGGATAATAAACTTTTGTTTTATTGTTCAACCTGAATCTGCAGAATTGTTTGTTTGTGTTTCAGTGAGAGGCCACTTTGTTTAAAATATGAAAAAAATATGATTTCAGTCTGGGAGCTGACTTGCCCAATAATAACATCAGCCAGAATCAAAACAATATTAATTCGCTAAGTCCAGATGTAGAATGAGCCTGGTAGGAACTAAGAAACAACAAGGGGTGAGAACATTGGTGGGAATTGTCTATAGCATTCTAAAAAGAGAAAGGGAGTATATAGAGAATTACAGACCAGCAAGTCTCATATCGGTAGTGAGTAAGATGCAATATAACAGGATACTTATAATATACCAACGGGCATAGACAAAGTTAACATGGATTTATGGAGCAGAAATGATGTTTGAGAAACCTACTGGGATATTTTTAAAGGATATAACCAATGGAATAGACCTGGAAGAATGAGGGATATGGTGTACTTGGATTTTCTGGAAACTTTTGATAAAGTCCTGGTTAGTGAGCAAGATTAAGGTGCAAAGGATTGAGGGTTATAAACTTGCATGGATTGAGACTTGATTGGCAGACAGAAAACAGAGAGTCAGATTAATGAGTCGTTCTCACGGTTGCAGGCTGTGATGAGTGAGGTACTATGCCGTTAAGTGCTTGAGCCCCAGCTATTCACTATATATAAACAATTTGGATAAAGGAATTCAATGCAATATTTCCAAATATGCTGATGACACAAAATTCAGTTTGTATGGGGAGAGAGTGGGTGATGGTTTGACAATTATCATACTTAATTGTGGAACTGGTTTGAGGTGTTAAATGGACCTATTTTCTTTGTTGCTGCACTAAGTAAAGACAATCTTGGTTGGAGATATCATATAATGAGGCTCAAAGGAATTGTGATGATGTTATTGATTAGATGACTGTGACATCATTAACAGAGAAGATACCAGTCTCGAATAAGCAAGTTTAAAAAGGGGCCCCAGACACCGTACTAGAGAGCTATATGTGATAGCCTACTGCACATTAAATAAAAAAGGTTAGTAGTTTGTTAAGAGTTGAGGAGCCTTTCCTAGAATTAAGGAACAAGCCTCCTCATTGTTAATGCACACGCGAACAGTCACATGAATAAACACTGTAGGCTATGTCTCAATTCGCAGCTAACAGTAAAGAAGGTATAAAGCAAGATACTACAGATGCTGGAGATCAGAATTAAATACAGAAAGTGCTGGGAAGGCCTGGAAAAATCTATGGAGAGAGAAACAATTAATGTTTCAAGTCCAAAAGACATTTATTCATAACCCAAAAAAATCCTTCTGAAGGTGAGTAAGGTTAGATTTCAAATTTTAAGTCTTTCTCAACAGATGAAGCAAATAGCTCGCTTAGTGGAATCAGCCTAGGCCATAGACTGCTAGAAGGTCCTTCAATCATGGAAAATACAGGAAGTATGTCTGGACTTGAAACATTCACTCTGCTTTCTCTCCACAGTTGCTGCCAGACCTGCTAAATTGCTCCAGTAATTTCTGTTTTTGTTTGAATGTGACAATTCTGTTTACACATGCCATCCATTTTCCAGCAGGAGCCACTTTATAGCAGTCAGAAGTGAGTAGCCTGGCTGTGTGTACAAAAGCCAGTCTTGTGCTCTTACAACTCAAACAAAAGCTAAAACTCCTTCTAAATACACAGGATCCAACTGAAAAATATTTAAAATAGACAAAAGAGCAACTTATGATTTTGACAATGCAGAGTAGTAATGCCACGAGGATGTTACTTTCAAATGAGGCCTGAAACCAGAGGCCTCCCTCCCCTTACCAAAAGAAGTACAGGAGCCAACAGTATGGACAGCAAGAAAATCTCTCTTGTGTCTTGGCTGAAAGTTATGCCCACAAAGCGTAGATTTTTTTCATTGTTGTCATCTTGATGCTGTGGACCTTAGCAATTCCTATATTACTTATGTTTCAAAAGTACTTCATTGGCAGCTAAGAATTGAGGAGCATCATGAATGGTTCTTTATAAATACCAACTCTTTCTGTCATTACCAAACTTTCTTCTTTCCAAGATAACAAAGTGTGAAGCTGGATGAACACAGCAGGCCAAGCAGCATCTCAGGAGCACAAAAGCTGACATTTCAGGCCTAGACCCTTCATCAGAGATATCAGCTCTCTGATGAAGGTTCTAGGCCTGAAACATCAGCTTTTATGCTCCTGAGATGCTGCTTCGCCTGCTGTGTTCATCCAGCTTCACACTTCGTTATCTTGGATTCTCCAGCATCTGCAGTTCCCATTATCTCTTTCTTCTTTCCAATCTTATTTCTTACCGAGCCCACTATCTTACACATGCCATTTGTCCCAGTTATGTGGCTTGTTGTACTCTACGTTAAAGACTCCTGCATCTCTGATTTAGCAAATTTAAACCTAATGCTTAGCAGGGAACAGCTGGAATCAGTTCTGCTACCTCTTTGACTCCTCGCCCATAAACTTAGTTTGGGTTTCAAATGGGAGTGGAATGAGTGAAGCTGTAACACTGGCAGATTACAAGGTGTAGAGCTGGATGAACACAACAGGCCAAGTAGCATCAGAGGAGCAGGAAGGATGTCGCTTCAGGCCTAGATCCTTCTTCAGAAAAATGGTCTAGGCCCAAAATGTCAGCCTTCCTGCCCCTCTGATGCTGCTTGGCCTGCTGTGTACATCCAACTCTACACCTTGTTATCTCAGATTCTCCAGCATCTACAGTTCCTCCTATCTCTGACATGGGCAGAGTGGTCAGCCCTCTCTCCTGTTCGTTAGGTATTAGCATCAGATTAGGCCCAAATACCAAATTAATGGCTATTCAGAATTCACATCTCACCAAAGCTCATAAAATACAAAGCTCAAACCGTGTTTTTTATATAATTTCAGTCTATAACACAGGGCCAAGTTTGTGCTTTATGATCCAACTCCTACTTCTGTAAGATGTGCATGCACCAGCAACTATAGCTAATAAATTAATGCACATTGTAATTAAATTCTGTTTCAATTTTAACAAAGTCAAACCATGACAAAAGTTAAACCATGGCACTCACACACATCTGTCATTTTCAAGCAATTGAACCGAGGCCATGTAGAAAAATTCTATATTTTTTATCATCATGCGAGCCTATATCAGTGAAGCACTTTGAATACTTTGCAGTTAAAGTGGTCTCAGGGTTCCGTGTTTCCACTTCTCGAAAAAAGCAAAATTCAGGAGAAGGCCAAACGGTGGGCACCCACCACCATTAATCAAGATCTTGTGTTTAATGCCATAAAAAGTAATCAATGCCTATGCTTACAGTTACAGTGATGATTTGGCACAGTGCATTGCAGGAAGGATTATGTTCGTAAGCCCTCCATTGTAATTGGATTTCCATGCAACCAGACTTGGAGCACAGAGAAAAATGAGCGCCGTTTTGTAGAATGAAATTTTTCTCGTCAAGGCTTTAGCAAGAAAGTTGCTCTAATTTCAGTCATGTGGCACTTGAGTAGAATTGAGGACCCATCTCTTTCTCCCCATTTCTTCGATATTTACATTTGATTTTCCTCCTGTGATTCTTCTTGCTGAATCAGATCCATGGAAAGAGCTGCCACCTTTTAGTGCCCACACAAATACTTTGATATCTCTTCCTGCAGCTTCACTCCTAATCTCCCTCCAAATTTCTGTCCCAACGAGCTCCCTCTGTGATGACATTGAGTTTGGAGCAGCTAACCGTAAGAGGTGGTCGCATCCTGTTACAAGAAATCTTTAAGATGAAGCAGGGCACAGGGTAAGAAATCACCCTTACCAAGACAGTAGAAAAATTATGGATTGCTGGAAGAAAATGGAAATTCTTTAGATCTGTATTAAATAGTGCTTAAAAAAATTAATTTCCTCCCTGATGCCCAGAAGACTTAAGAAGTTTGTGCAGATGAGGTTCTGTAGGGATGTCTCAAAGATTTCATGTTGACATATAACAAGCAACGTTCAACCTGGGCCTGCCCCTATTCTGCTGACCTTTGCTGTACTCCTCAAAGTCTCGAGTTAAAATTGGGCTTTTAGCTCGATTTAATGCTGGACATCACAAGCTTCCCAATCCTTCCACAAATTTTTGCTCCTTTCTTGTTCAGACCTCACCTTACAACCTGCTTCATCTGAGAGGCAAATGTTGACAACCAGGGCTCTTTCTGCAGCATTCTGCAACTCTGTCATATACCAACACAGTTCACATGTGATGTAATGCATTCAGTCAGCTTTTGTTTCGGTGAAAGTTGATGCTTCCTTGCAACTGTATGATAAATCAGATGATGGACTGTGGAATTGTCATGGCAACCATGAGCAATTAAGCCCCATGAGTGCACAATTCAATTGTGGCTTTCAAAAGGGAATTGAGTGGAAACAATTGCAGGTGATGGGAGAAATGGGAAAATTGCATCAAACAAGGCAAGTTGCTTTTGCAAAGAGCTGGTACAGACACAATGGGCTGAATAACCTCTTTCTGTGCTATAATCACTCTCATTCTATGATTCTATTAACTGTAAATCAATTAGAGTCAATTGCTCACTGCCTATTAGGATAGTGTCTGATTGTGACTTCATGGCAAATGCTATCACAGGACACAAAGCATTTTTTTCAATTGTTAATGGTGGTATTGCTTTACAAATTAAAGGCTTAAAATATATAACTATATTATGCAAAATTGGTTCTAAATTTGGCATAAATGATATTTTGACTTTAAGTGCTGTGACTGATTCATTTTATGAATAATTGTTACTTGTTGTCGACTTTTTAAAATATTCAGTCAAGGGAGGTGAGGGCCTGGCCAGGCCAGAATTTAGTGCGCATCCCTAATTGCCCAGAGGGCAGTTAAAAGTCAACCACGTTGTTTTGGGTCTGCGGTCGTATGTAGGCCAGACCAGGTAAGGATAGCAGGTTCCCTCTGTGAAGGGCATGAATGAGCCAGATGGTTCTTTTTTTCCCAACAATGAACAATGGATTCATAGTCATCATTAGATTCCTAATTCCAGATTTTTAATGGAATTCAAATTCCACCATTTGCCATGGTGGGATTCCAACTCAGGTCCCCAGTGCATTACCTGGGTCTCTGGATTAAGCGCCCAGCGATAATACCACTAGGCCATTTCCTCCCTATTAGAGAAGGCAAGGCCAATGGTCAGTAGCAGGTGATGCTTCAGAAGAAAAGATCCATACTAGCAACTGTGCTGTTTAGCTGCTTAAAGGTAGTCAGGTCCAGTCAAAGTTTTTATTTTGTAGAGTTAAGTTGGAAACGTCAGTGAATTAGCCCGAGTGGTCGTGTGTCTCAGGGAGAGACAGTAATGCAATTTGGCAAATGTGCAGAAAGTTGTTCAAGGGAAACATTTGTGACTTTGCCAATTCAGTAAGGATGGAGGCTTTGCTTGGACTTGGACTTTACTTGAAGAGAATTTCAACTGACTGTCATGTGATGTGCCATAATTATACTAATTGTAGTAATACAGCAAATGGAAGCTAAGGAACTGTTCTGAGGAAGGGTCACCAGACCCGCAACGTTAACTCTGTTTTCTCCTCCACAGATGCTGGCAGACCTGCTGAGCTTTCCCAGCAACTTTGTTTTTGTTCCTGATTTACAGCATCTGCAATTCTTTTGGTTCTTAAATGGAAGCTACGTCCTTTTTTACGTTTTGCATCAGTAAGTGCTCAATATGCTGTCCTAATGTACACAATTAGAGATGGCCTTTTTCTAATAATTTTATTCTTCAATGAAGGGTTTTAATGCAGTATAATGGAACACTTACAGAATTTTAGTTTCAATGCTTTCTCCTTCTTGGTAGAATAGAATGGAAGAACTTTCTTCATTCAGCTCATCTGATCCATTTTCTCTTCTCTTGCTCTTCATCTATATCCTAAGGCATCCTATCTCTAAATGTAACAATACTAAGGCTCTAAAGAGGTGTATTTTGCCCTTTGTTTTTGAAGAGGTGTTTTAACAGAGGTGCAGAGCTGTTGAATGAAAGCCAATAAAGTGTATAGCTTGTGGGGCCATGGGTTTTTTTTAAAAGTTGGAACAATTGAAGCATCCTGAAGAGGTGGTGCAAGCTCACACAGAACCAAGACTTATCGTTTTAGTTTTTCAGTGGCAATTGTTGCTGGGGTCTTGAAGCTGTTTTTCCTCTCATTGTTACAGCCGAAAGCTGGGGCTTCTCTTCCTGCTGTAGAATTAAATGTGAGACAATCTGTTTTACTGTATTGGCTTTTGTGTTTATGGGATGTCACTATATTGTTTTGTAGTTAAGTAATCTATTATTTTGTTAAATTTTCTAATAAAGTGAAGTTATTGCAATTTATTCTTTCTTTTGTTGTATTTTAACTATTGTGTATGCATAAAATGTGTTTTGCTTAATGTTGAGTAATCTGATCAATCAAATTGCATCTGGAATACAACACAATACACTTACTTCTAAAAGATTTTTTTTAAGTAAGAAAAAGTTAGCATCTAGACCATCTTCTGACTATATTTTGATGGGTTTTGCTCTGGCCCATAACACTGAGCAGGACTACCCTTTGTAGTAATGTATGTTTAGAATATGGACTGGAGCTACAATGGTCTGAATTGACACTGTTCAATCTGTCACTTTCTCATATCCTTCAGGGTAGACGTCCATCACAGAATTTGAGGAGGATCTTCAGTTTCCAAAGTTGAAAGTCCAGTATTCAGTCCACTGGGCCACCCAACTCTCATGAAGGCTAATCTGTCAGATATAAGAAGTCTTCAAATGGAAGATTCCGATGGTAAATATTGTAATAATGATGAGAAGCGGCAGACTATAAAACACTCAGTAAACCGATCAATGGTTGTACATTATCAATCCTTAGATGAGTAAATTAACTGTGTAACTAGCTATAAATTCCTCTGATTTTTAAAGCTGCAGTTTGAGTCTTAATAATAGGATCTAATTAAATTAACTGAAAGTAATGGCATGCTACTTGAATGCATAATCTAGAATGCAGATTGCACCATTGCTGATGTTATCTTAAGCAAGAGTAAATGGTGCAAGACATTGAGTATTATAATAACGTGGAGTGGAGAAATTACTTCCTTTGAAACTGATGGACTCCTGACTTTAATAAATTTTAATTTGTGATCTTGGCCATCTTTGGCTGATGCGTAGCTTGTCCATCGGTGAGTAGCTTGCTGAAACATTATGTGAGTTTTCTTAATGCAATCGTGAAGAAATAATATCTCTTTAAAAATAAAACTAGAATTGTAATTTTCATGTTAGCGTGTATCTAACACTACTGTGGCTTGATTCAAAAACTTCTATCCTTCCAAGTATCAAGGATCTGGTTCATATTTCACTAATGTTCAAAATAGGAGACATAGATGTAAAAAAATGTGTTAATTAGTTCAGTTCGACCAATTAGGATAACGATATTCTTATGTTTGATGAACACAACAACCTATCACATTATTAAACAACAAGAAAAGCAGCTAATTTAATATAATGAAGCTCTGAACCATAAACAGTTAGTCCGGTATGTTGTGGGCAATATCAAGATTACCTGCTGATAGGAGTCATAGAGATGTGCTTCGAAGAGGTTAACCCAACCTGTAAAAAAGTGTAACTATCATTATTGTGCTTGCTATAATGATGCTTTCAACTCCAGTATATATATTCTCTGGAAATGAAAATATCTAAACAGCAGTTTTGGCCTATATAAAGTGCTGTAGTTGTATGGTGCCTTGCCATTTTGTAAGGTCACAGGATAAAGAAATTTTATATTGCCAGTATTTGGTGTGATGTAGTGCTAATTGTCATATCTAAGCTTCGTAAATTCATAAACTGCAAATGTAATGAAAACTGAAGGACTTGTGTAAATGTGACAAAGCATTTAGGCATACTGTCACAATAAAGCATCTCATCTATTTATTTTGACAAAGTTGCCTCTGTCAATCATTGTTTAAATTCACCAAGGCATAAGGACTGTGTGAGAGCTAGGTATGATTTGAAAATAGTGCTAAACCATCTCCCATTGAAATTTGAAATGAAGCACATGGGACAAACGGGACAATGACTCCATGGATATGAAGTGGGCTATGTGACATGAAAACAGAGATCAGAAGAGGACAGTTGTTGTTCAGACTGGAAAATATATTTGGGGCTACACAGAGCTTGGTGTTAGGAGAACTGCTTTCCTAGTCTACATGGGTGTACAAGATACAACTTCCAAATTTACAGTTTGCATACAATCTGGAAGAATTGGGAAAGTTGAAGGGGGTAGTGATAGATTTCAAGAGGATAGAGACAAGTTGATGCAATGGGGTGATGTGTGGCAGATGAAATTTAATGCAGAAAAATATGAAGTGTAAAGTGTTATGGAGAAGAATTAGGAGAAATGAAATGACAACACAAAATAAAGCAGAGAATGCTGGGGAAACTCAGCAGGACCAAGGTACAAAGTCAATGTTGCAAAGTGTTGGAAGGTAGTGGATGAGAAAATGGTCAATGAAGTAAATGGTATCCTGAGCTTTATAGATAGAACCATAGAGTACGAAACCAAGGATGTTAGAATCAACCTTGTCTCAAGCTCTAATGGAATGTTGCACCCAGTTCTCTACACCTTAGGAAGGAGGTGAATGAATGTCTTAAGTACAGTTCAGATTTACATCAGATTCATGTCATCTTGTGTTCCTTTGCCATTCATCTCAACTCTGCTTCCAATGGTTCTCAACTCCTTCTGTCAATGGGAACAGTTTCATCTCATCTCCTCTGCCCAGGTTGTTCATATCTTTGACATCTTTATCAAATCTCCTCAGAACTACCTCTTTTCCAAGAGAACAGCCTCAGCTTCTCCTATCTATCTACACAAATGAAATCCATCACCTTTGGAAACCAGAACACAAATGGATTCTAAACAAGGTCTCACACCTAACACGCATTGTCTGACCTAAAATGTCACCTCTTCTTTACACTGATAAAACCTTTAGTTCCTTCAGGACAGTGACTTGACTGGAATTCGGGAATTTACATTATATATATATATATATATATATTATATATATGTATATATGTGTGTATATGTATATATATAGATCAATTAGAGCCTTCTAACCGATTGAAGATTTAACAGTACCTTAGATTTGTTTAATGCATTCTGATGACTGATATGACCCTTTAAATTTTACTTATAAAATTTGTGCCTGATCCTACCTTCCTCACGAACACCTGATGAAGGAATGAAGTTCCGAAAGTTTGTGTCTTCAAATAAACCTATTGCACTCTCACCTTGTGTGGTGTGGTTTCGGACCTGATTCTGTGTTGAACGTTCTTGCAGGGGCAACATTACAGAGCAGAACCTGAGAACGAAATTGCCTTCCACATCCACAATGTTCCTTTTATGTGTTAGTTCATAATGTTTAATTAATGTAAGAAAAATATTGATAATGTAAGTAATATGAATGATTCTTAACTGTCCCCTGGAATTGTCCAGGAAACCACTTAGTTGTTTTATGATTCACCATAACCGTCTCAAAGCCAATTAGAAATGGGCAATATTGGCTTTACTTGTGATGCCCACATCCTATGTGAGACGTAGCAGTCATTGGCCAGCATTTATTGGCCCTTCAGAAGGTGGTGGTGAGCTGTCTTCATCAACCTCTGCAGTCTACCTGCTATAGGTTGACCCACAATGTCTTTAGGGTGGGAATTCCAGGATTTTGATCCAGCAACAGTGAAGGAACGACGACATATTTCCAAGTCAGGACGGTGGGTGGCCTGGAGAAGAATTTGAAGGTGGTGGTGTTCCCATGTATCTGCTGCCATGTTCTTCTAAATGGAAATCACTGTGGGTCTGAATGGTGCTGTCTGAGGATTTTTGGTGAATTTCTGCAGTGTATCTTGTAGACAGTACACACTACAGGTACTAAGCATCAGTGGCAGAGGGAGTCGATGCTTGTAGACACAGTGCCAATCAAACGGGCTGCTCTGTCCTGGATGGTGTCAAACTTTTTGAGTGTTGTTGAAGGTGCACTATTCTGGGCAAGCAGGGTGTATTCCATCACACTCCTGACTTGTGCCTTGTACATAATTGCTAATCTATCTGGAGTCAGGGGATGAGCTACTCGCTGCAGTATTCCTAGCTTCTGACCTGCTCTTGTGGCCACTGTGTTTATGTGGTGAGTCCAGTTGAGTTTCTGTTCAATAATAAATCCCAGGATGTTGATAGTGGTGGATTCAGTGATGGTAACACTATTGAATATCATGGAGTCCGGTGGTTAGATTGTCTCTTACTGGTGATAGCCATTGCCTGGCATTTGTGTGGCATGAATATGACTTGCCACTTGTCAGCCCAAGCCTGGACATTGTCCAGATGTTGCATTTGAACATGGGCTGGTTCAGTTTCTGAGGAGTTGCAAAAGGTGCTGAACATTGTGCAATAATTGGCGAACATTCCGACTTCTGACCTTATGATGGAGGGAAGGTCATTGATGAAGCAGTTGAGGATGGTTGAGCTGAGGACACTACCCTGAGGAACTCCTGCAGAGATGTGCTGGAGCTGAGGATAATCCCATGGGTAAATAAGAAAAATCTTGATATTCTTCATGAATTTTATGCACAGTTTACAGGTATATGCTTCGGAAGCCATGTCTGGATTTTGTGAATGTCAGGGATCAAATTCACTTGAGGTTTTGACACCAACCCCTCGTATCTATATTTCTTATTTGTGCTTAGAAGTTCAGGGGAAGCTGTCTGTTGTACAGGCAATTGTTTCAAAATAATTAGCTGAAGCACATGGTTAAAATACACTTGTATTTAATTTAGTGAACTTTTGCATAAAACTGTGTGCTTCTCTTTCTGTTCATGCTTGTAAATAGATAACATGACCTTTATGGACATAGAGTTAACAGACAAGATTCCGTGGTTGGCAGAAGTGGCCATTCTTCTTGTATCAATCCCAGATGGGTCGACAAAGGAAGTGATTGCACAAAACTCAAATCAACTTGAAGTAAAGAAACATCTCACTACACGGTGATTTTCTTCTATGTTTTCCAATCCAAATAAAAGGAGGAAGAGAGAGGGTGACAAGCACATCCCTTTTGTGGCTGAGGTATCTGTGAAAAGCCCATTAGACTGTAGTGAATGAAATCTCAATTCACCTTTAAATAAGAGTTTCAAACATTACATTCATACAGGTGTCAGCTACTTCCTGCCTTGAACAACTGAAAGGCCAAAGTCATAAGAGTAAGGTTGCACTGGGGAGAGGACTGGAAAGCAAGAAGTACCTGCTTACACCATCTTGTGAATCAGAGAAAATTTATGTTAAAGGAGAAACGGAATAAGGAAGATATGATCATGCAATGGCTTCAATCATTGGCATTCCTTTGGTGATGATTAAGGACATGCAACTTTTCCTTTCTCGCCTGTTAGGTGTTGCTGTCTTTGTTTATATACTATGTAGCCCAGTAAAAGAGAGGGAAGTGTATCAGTAAGTACATATGAAGTGAGAGGATGAGATGAAACAAGGCCTGAGTTTGTAGACTTGTTCGTCGAGCTGGTGTGCTTGGTTGCAGACGTTCCATCACCCTGCTAGATAACATCATCAGTGTGCCTCCTGGTGAAGGGTTGGTGTTAATGTCCTGCTTATTATTTGTATGCCTCGGTTTGCTGCGGTGGTTGGCAACAATTCTGGTTTTCTTTTTCTGTGTTTTAGATATCGGGTCCAGTTCAATGTGTTTGTTGATGGAGTTCTGGTTGGAATGTGAGGCCTCCAGAAATTCCCTGGCGTGTCTCTGTTTGGCTTGTGATATTATGAGTGTGTTGTCCCAGTCAAATTTGTGTCCTTTTTGTCCATGTGCGTTGAGACCAGTGAGAATTGGTTGTGTCTTTTGGTGGCTAGATGGTGTTTGTGTATACTTACTATCAGCTTTCTTCCAGTTTGGCCTATGCCATGTTTCTCACAGTCCTCACATGATATTTTGTACATTACGTTAGTTTAATCGGTTGTGATTATGGGATCCTCTACCTTCGACAGTAGCAGGGTAGTTATTGGTTTATGAGCTACCCTGATACCAAGGGGTCTGGGTAGTCTTGTGGTCATCGCTGGTATGTCTCTGATGTACATAGGGTGACTAGTGTGTCTGGCCATATTGTGTCTTCTTGTTGCAGTCTGTTATGAAGATAATTGTGGATTGTGCTTTTCGGGTATCCATTCCTTTTAAAAACTCCATATTAGTTCTCCTGTTCTGCCATGTGCAATTACAAATAACAAGTGGGATGGAACACCAATGCTCTGCTGGAGGCGCACTGATGATGTTACCTAGCAGAGTGACGAAAAGTCTGCAAACAAACACACCAGCCTGGTGAGAAAGTCTACAACCTCACCCACTACCCAAGCTACAAACCTCACTTAAAAACTTTGAAGATTGGCTTGTGAGGCACAAGTTGTGATTGACGTCATAAGTGAGTGATGGTATGTGGTGCATTGATCAATTTGAGATCAGTAGTGTTAATGGTGAGATATAGCATTTGAAAAAAACTTTCATGAATCTTGACAACAACAGTGAGTTGTGTGAGGTCATTGAGCTTCCTTAGGTACTGTCCCTCAGACCTAAGTGTTACTCTGTAGACAGAGACAGTGATGATTATTTGTTCACATTACCTTTTCAGAGTTTGTCTGCTGAGAGTCCTCATGATCTGTAGTTGGTCGATCTCTTCGCTCTGCTGTCAAGTCTGCAAATGTTTCCAATTTATAAACTGCAACAAGATGCCGGAAAGGACAGGCATACGTTATCTGAGCTGATTTGGTATTTTACATAAAGTAAAAACCATGCCCTAAAATTCACCAAATGCTTGCACCATCTAAGCCATTGCAATGGCAATTGTGCAAGATTCATGAAAATTATAGTGCAATGATTTTTGCTATACTAGAGTTTCCTGATTGAAAGTATACATGTACAGATTATACAAGCCCTTCTCTGTTTAAAACTATTTTAAATTTATCAGCACAATTGTACCTTGAGCAGGACATCTTTAGCTTCAAGGTGCTGCTGAACTCAAATGACTGCTGAATTTGAAGGTTGGAATTGTAATGAAAAGTTGGCTTTATTTATTTTGTTATCGTATTAGCACAATGTATTTTCTCACAGATGCTAACCCCCAAGAATAGGTGAGGGTGGGCTGAGGATCAAAAGATTGTTAAAATAATGTGCCTTTTGAAATGCCCATTTCTAAATTTAATGGAGATGCTCTGTTCAGCTGAAAGTTATTTCAGGTTGTTCCTAACTGTCACGGCAATTAATGCCCATTTCAGATGTTAATTAGATCTTTTTAACTTTAATTTCAGTGACTTACTGATAACGTTTTTCAGCACAACTTTCTGGTGACTTATTATTCTAATTAGATAAATGGAGGTGAAATTAACCCATGGTTCAGTGGAGTCTTTATGATGGCGATTGAGAATGTACTGTAGTGGAATCACGAGGTGTACAGGAGGCAGTTGCACGAGAGAAACACCTGAAGGAAGGTGCATAGTGCTGGGAGGTCACAGCTCTGGGAGGAGAACAGAAGGGTAAAAAATGTATTTGAAGAAGTGTACATAGGGAAATGTACCAGAGGGGACAGTAGGCATTGACGAATGAGGGGAGGTACACCGGAGAGCAGTTCAGAAGTCACATTGGGGTTGTACAGGATGTTGGTGAGGCCTCTTCCAGAGTATTGCATGGAGTTCTGGTGTCCTTGTTATAAGAAGGATATTATTAAGCAGGAAAGGATTCAGGAAAGATTTACGAAGATGTTGCCGGGGTTGGAGGGTTTGAGTTCTGCAATTAGACTGAATAGGTTGGGACTTTTTCCCTTGGAACATAGGAGGTTGAGGGGTGACCTTACAGAAGGTTATAAAATCATGGGGTTCATAGATAAGATGAAGAACGAAGGTTAGGGAGTTCAAAACTAGGGTGCATTTTTTAAAGGTGAGAGGAGAAAGATTTAAAAAGGACAGGAGGGGCAACCTTTTTACACAGAGAGTGGTTTGTACGTGGAATAAACTGCCAGATGAATTGGTAGGTGCAGGTACAATTACAACATTTAAAAGACATTTGGATAAGTACATGAAAAGGGAAGGTTTGGAGGGATATAGGCCAAAAGCAGGCAGGTGGAACTAGTTTAGTTCGGGAAGATGACCAACATGGACTAGTTGGACTGAAGGGTCTGTTTCCTTGCTGTGCGACTCTATGAAAAGGGAAGGTGATGAAGACGATAAAGATTGACAAGAAAGGAAAAAATATTGCAATGGAACAAGTCCCTAATGAAATGCAAACAAACACTGAGCTTCCTTCATCATTCAGAAGAGCTTTGGGAGACTCAGTTTCTGATGTCAGACTGCGGCAAACATTTATATCTTGTTATAATCATCTTAGAAACTGACAACTTCTAAGAAGAAATACAAATTTTCCGATGACCAATTTGAAGAATCACATCACAAGATGTCACATTTTAAGACTTTTACTGTAATAAACACACTAAAATCAACATAGTCCAAACATTTTTAGGAGACAACTAATGCTGATGCTGTATAAGGCTCTGATTATACCATGTTTGGAATATAGTGAGCAGTTTTGGGTCCCATATCTAAGGGTGTATGCGTTAGTATTGGATGCAATCCAGAAGACGTTTGCAGGAATGATCTCAGAGATGAAGGTCTTGTCACATGAGGAGTGGATGAGGACTTTGAGTCTTTAATTGATGGAGTTCAGAAGGTTGAGGAGAGATCTGATTGAAACTTGTAGAATATTGAGAGGCATTGATAGAGTGGATGTGGAGCAGATGTTTCCACTAGTTGGATTGACTAAGAGCTGAGGACATGGTGGCTCAGTGGTTAGCACTGCTGTCTCCCGGTGCCAGGGACCCAGGTTCTAGCCTCGGGCAACTGTCTGAATGGAGTTTGCACATTCGCCCTGTGTCTGTGTGGGTTTCCTCTGGGTGCTCTGGTTTCTTTCCACAGTCTAAAGCTGTGAAGGTTAGGGTGGATTGGCCATGCTAAATTGACTATAGTATTCAGGAATGTGTAGATTAGGTGGATTAAAGGGGAATGGGTCTGGGTGGGATGGTCTGAGGGTTGGTGTGGACTTGTTGACCTGAAGGGCCTGTTTCCACACTGAAAGGATTCTGTGATCTATGATCTGACACTGCCTCAGAACTGAGATGAGGAGGAATTTCTTCAGTCAGAGGGTAGTGAATCTGTGGAGCATAGTGATGCAAAGGACTGTGGAGGCCAAGTCATTGATTGTATTTAAGACAGAGATAGATATGTTCTTGAAAAATGGTGGGAGGAGGGGAAACATGTCAGCCATGGTTGAACGACAGAGCAGATTTAATGGACGAAATGGTCTGATTTTGCTCCTATATCATAGGGCCTAAATGTTATGATATTGATAACCTATACAGGAAATCCTTACAAAGAAAATTCTCGACCTCTCCCACCACCAGCAACAATACCGTCTGGACACAAGGCAGAATTTCTGGTATTGTATGAGGTGGGTTGTGCAGGGTTTGGGAGGTACAGCAGTTAAGAAGTGTTCTGGTTGTTAAAAACTGAACGTTGGTTTGAATCCTCATTTTAATTACTTGCCTGGCAGTTTCACAGGGATTTCCCATTCACCTGCTAGTTCACAGAGTTTAAACCTCAAAGTAGCTGACATCAGGTTGCGCTTCATATTTTGAAGCTTTAATTCCAAACGCACATGCAAAGCTATTTCTATTTTAACATTTGAAATTCTGCAGTGATTTTTATTATCTTCCAGAATTTCAGTATTCTCAGCATTTATCTTTTTCCATTTTAACCTGGTTTGGATGAGATTTTGGATTTGACTAGGAGCTGTTCTGCAAAATCTTCCTCTAGTTATTTTCTTGCTCTCAGCCATGAGAAACATTCCCTGTCTGTTTTCTTGTATCCGATAGAATTATTCTTGTTCCCCTTGTTTACTTTCATGTTTGTATGATGGTGCTTTGATAGATGACAAAGCATTGCACCAGTGAGAGTTAGTGAGGAATAATCCATTAAGGATGATACCAAGCGCATTTTTCAATTGCCAAAGAGCAGATTTGAATATTTTCCCTATTTACTGCCTGTACTGATTGTTCTAACTGTGTTTTTCTCCTTGAAAAATAAACATTTGCCTGATTAATATGTTCACTCTTTCCCATTTTTAAACAACGTATTATAATGATGGTTAATTAACAGTGGCTGCCAAAATGGAGGAAGCTAATGCGCCAATATAAATCTATGCAGTTCTGGTGTCAGTCAACAGTACTTGCTCAGTTTATTACCTCCCCACAAACTTTATCTTTTTTGTTTTGGGAAATATTTTTCTGGTTCTTAATAACACCAACTCCATTGCAAATGCAGAACCGGTGCTATTAGCCCACTTTTAATGGAAGACATCTTATTCCTGAGTCAGCAATCTGGGTTCCAAGCCCCACTCACAGGATTTAAGCCCATAATTTGGGGTAACATTGCAGTATATTATGGAGTAGAGTTATTCACACTGGTTGGATATTTTTAGAATGTTTTATCATGTAATCTCTTACCCCGTCAAACAGTCTGCTTTTTCTCCCACATCGCCGATATTTTCACAAGAAATGAAGGAGTAGAGTTTTTTTATTGAAAAAAAATATACTTTATTCATATAAAATACAAAAATTAAACATATTTACACACTTTCCCGGTCATGCTAGCCACTCCAGGTTATCCTGGGGGTTTTGTATACTAACTAAAAGAAAAAAACAAAAACAAAAGAAAAACTCTGGTGGTCTTCTGCCCGCACAGTCCCCATTGGCCCCCTGACCAGTTAGGAGCAGCGCCAACTGGGCCCAGTTAAAAATGAATGAGTAGAGATGATAAAGTCACCATTGTCCTACTGGACCACAGGCCACTCTCTCTTAGTAGAGAGAGAGGCAACTGGTTGTGATTTAACTTGAAGGTCACTGTGTCTCAGGCAAAGGGGAGTGGGAGAGTCCTTCATGGTAACTTTAGCTGGAAATGAACCAACGCCATTGGCTTCATTCTGCATTGCAAACGAGGCATCCAGCCAACTGAACTAACCATTCCCCTTGGCTTATTGAATATGCAGATGAGCCTCTGAGGTATGATATTCTGCAAATATGACCTCAGTTGACCTCAGACTGTGCTGGAAGGTTGGAGTTAAAATCCCACAATCAATTTCCCTTAAAATACAGATCTGATACCAATTCAGACAGGCAGCAGTCTCTCACTTAGCACTTCAGTACACGATTAGTGTCATGCTACAGCGCTACAGGGAACTCAACGTATGAAGAAATAGTCAACGGCAAATCACTAGATAAATTCCAACTTTCCAATGCAGTGCCATCAATTCTTTCCTTGATATTTGTATTGGTGGTTGCTGAATGTGGTATCATTGTTTTGGTTCGATAAACAGATTTTATGCACCATAATGGCCTGCTCTGCTGTTTAAGGTGCGTTAAAAAGAAAACAGGTGATCAATAAGTGGACTCCTTGGAGAAGCCTAGAAACTGCCAGCTCTATTTTGAGTTTATGTTTAAGTTTTTAATCATCATCTTAAGTGCAGCTCAATAAGCATCTGGCAATATGAAGTGGATCATTACAGTACTTGTGTTAGATAAACGAGCATATCCTAACCATGCTTATGCCTGCCAATAAATACTGGCTTTGTGCCCAGAATAGGCTCAAAATCAGGCTGCATTTTATCTCCAGATTTATAATGAAAGATTTGCAAATCTCATATAAATCAAAAACAGTGTCTGTAGTGATTGTAACAAGTTCAGACAGATGGACCTCATAGAATATGAGTTCCCTGATTGGGTCTGTTAATCTGGTACAATAGAGTCCTGGCTGACAGATATAAACAGGAGTGTCAGACATCCTAACGTTCTGAGGGAGCTAGATCAGTGTCATGGACGTTCCATTTGTAAAAAAAGGGTGACAGGATACGGCCTCTGTGGAGTTATTTCAGTATGCAAACAAACAATGTGCGACCACTCAAAGTCAGCAAAATACCACTGGCACTGATGAACGGAAAAATTCTTGATCTATTGTGTTATTGCAAAAATATTACTCCCTTATGCATATTTTATCTGCCCTATAAGTAGCAAATATTCATTTTCACGAATGCATTTTATTTTTTAAACCTTGCTCTTTCTTCTGCAGAATTATTATTATCCTGCTTTCATATTTGTATGGGGTCTTTCATGCAGAAAATTGAGAAATATTCTATTTGTAAAAAAAGACAATATTTTCCATGGCTAATGTAACACAGGCTCTGCATTTAAGTACAATAATTGACATTCCCTGCTCCCTGTTTCGTTTAAGACCTTTCAGCTGCACAGATATTCCAGCATCTGCAAGAACTGGGCAAATAGGACAATGGAAATTTCCTGGAAAATTTGATTTTTACTAGCACAAAATTTTCAACAAAAGCATACAAATAAGGCATAATTTTAACCAAACTAAGTAGCTGGGAAACCCAACTATCTGGATGGCTTTAATGAAGCAAAATTGTGCAAAACATTAGCATTAAAGCTAGTCCTGTCAACTTGCCAATGTGTGAGTTTGATTAAATTATCCTCATTTCTGTTGATTATGGACATGAACTTGTAGAATGGCATCATTTACTTTCAACAATGCTTTGATTTGGAAGGTTAACAGCTTCAGAGAATCAGTCAGGCCTGGCAGAGGCTATTCTGCCCATGCTAGCTCTATCAACGAGCTATCCATTTAGTCTCAATTTATAGCTTTTTCCTTATCATCCTGCAAACCTTTCCTGTTCAAATAAGTATTCAATGCCCTGTTAAGATTTGCTAGTGATCTCGCTTCCATCTTCCTTTCTGGCAGTGTATTACAGTTTGTGAAGTGGGCATGATTGGAAATTTCTCCAGCTACACAACAAATTAAAATGGCATGATCCAGTCCATAACTTCGAACAAATCCAATGCTGGACCAAATGATGTGGGAACTGGAGTAGGCCATTTTAGCCCTCAAGCCTGCTCTGCCATTCAGTAGGATCTTGGCTGATCTGACATTCTTCATGTCCACTTTTCTGCCCTTTCCACCTTTCCATAAGACATAGAAGCAGAATCAGACCATTTGGCCCATCGAGTCTGCTCCACCATTTGGTCATGGCTGAAATATTTTTCAACCTTATTGTCCTGCCTTCTCCCCTCACCCTTGATCTCTTTTTTAATTAAGAGCCTGCCTATCTCTATCTTAAATGCACTCAATGGCTTGGCCTCCACAGCCTTACGTGGCAATGAGTTCCACAGATTTACTTCCCAATAACTGAAGAAATTCCTCCTCATCTCAGTTTTAGTGGCTGTCTCCTTCACTCTGAGGCAGTGCCCTGAGCTTCTAGACTTGCCTACTGGTGGAAACATCTTCTTCACATCCACTCTATTTAGGCCTCTCAATATTCTGTTCGTTTCAATCAGATCCCCCTTGTCCTTCTAAACTCCATCAAGGACAGATCCAAAGTCCTGAACCACTCCTCAGTTCTGCCTTGTCTTCGAGCCCTCTTGAACTAAATGTTAACATTGTATTTGCCTTCCTAACTGCCAACTGAACCTGCAAATTAATCTCAAGAGAATCCCGAACTAACAGTCCTAAGTCCCTTTGTGCTTCAGATATCTAAAGCCTTAGAAAATAGTCTACACTTTTATACTTCCTACCAAACTTTTAAACTTCCTACCAAACCTCATACTTTCCCGTATTGTATTCCATCTGGCATTTCTTTCCCCACTCTTCTTACCTGACCAAGTCCTTCCTTCTTCCCAGTTCATTATCACTGCCTGCCTCTCCACCATTCTTTGTATCATCGGCAAAATTAGCAACAAACCCCTCAATCACTTCTTCCAGATCATTAATATGTAGTGCGAATAGTTGTAGTTCCAACACTGAGCCCTGTGGAACTCCACTAGTCACCAGTTGCCATCCTGCAAAGGACCCCTTTATCTCCTCTCTTTGCCTTCTAACAGTCAATTAACCCTCAATCCATGCCGGTACCTTATCCTGACACCTTGGGCTCTGACACAACAGAAACAAAGCTGCTAGAGAAGCTCTGCAGGGCTGGCAGCATCTGTGAAGGGCAAAACAGAGTTAACGTTTTGGGTCCAGTGTCCCTTCCTCAGAACCTTGGGCTCTTACCTTAGTTAGCAGCCTCCTGTGGGATATGTTATTAATGGCCTTCTGGGCATCCAAATAGACACGTCCACTGGCTCTCCTTTGTCTAATTTGTTCGTAACTTCCTCAAAGAATTCTAACCGATTTATCAGGCATGACCTCCCCCTGATGAAAACATGCTGATTCAGCTCTGTCTTACCGTGCACTTCCAAGTACTCCACAAGCTCCTCCTTAATAATGGACTCTAAAATCTTACCAACAACTGAGATCAGGTTAAGTGGCCTATAAATTCCCATCTTCTACCTCCCTTCCTTCTGTAACATTTATAATTTTCCAGTCCTCCGGGCCCCTAGCTCACTCCAGTGATTGTTGAAAGATCACCACCAATGTTTCCAATTCCTCCTCAGTGAGTCTTAAATTTGGTGTCCTTTAGTTCTGAGATTCTGTTATCTGGTCCAAGACTCTCCCACAAGGGGAAACATCCCCTCATCATTTATCCTGTCAAGTCCCTTAAAAATCTTATATCTTTCAATGAAATCACTTCTTGTTCTTAACTCCAATGAAACAAATGTGTTTTCTTTTACTTGTTATGATAAATTAAGTACGACACATTCATTCATGTGCATGATACTACCTTAGTGCACAGTTGCTGGGTCAAAATCCAACTTCTTCCCTAATGGCATTCTGTGTCTGCCACAAAAAGACAGCCATGCTTCAAGAAGGCTGCTCATCAGCACCTTCTCAAGGGCAACTAAGGATAAGCAAGAAATGCTGCCCCAGCTAGCGATACCCACTTTGCATGAATTAATTTTAAAAAGTAATAAAAGGGGCATGGTGCATATTCCAAATTAAATATCTAAATTATTGTTGATGGGAGGAGGAGGCAAAGTTCTGCAAATGTTACCCAGCTGTCACAACATTGTTCTTTCAGACAGAGAATATGACATTGGAAATGCGGATAAACATTTTAATTGCCATTCCACTTGACAGAGTTGTGTTAATGCTTATTAGCTGATGCATAACACAAAAGCAGCTTTCTCACAATATTTACATCTGACCATAGACATCTGACAGAGCATGACTGACTGATGCTATTGCTGTTGGAGCTGGCATTGAATTAGTTCTTAACTAACACCTCATCTGTAGCATTGTCAATTGCAGTAGCAGCAATACCCTATATGACAAGCTAGATTTAGGTGCTGCAGATTATAGCTTTACTTCCTTTGGCACTTTAACTGACTTAAAATCTTACTGAAGAAAATATAATTGCAAATTTTTTCAAATTAAATGTTTGACCTGTCAGATTACCTTTGCATGTAAATTTGTTAAAACTGCGCACACTGTCAAAATGGTTGATCATCCAAATTCTCAAAAGAGAACATGAAGAAAAAACAAGATAATAAAATGTGAGGCTGGATGAACACAGCAGGCCCAGCAGCATCTCAGGAGCACAAAAGCTGATGTTTCGGGCCTAGACCCTTCATCAGAGGGGCATAAAAGCTGACGTTTCGGGCCTAGACCCTTCATCAGAGTCTGAGATGCTGCTGGGCCTGCTGTGTTCATCCAGCCTCACATTTTATTATCTTGGATTCTCCAGCATCTGCAGTTCCCATTATCAATGAAGAAAAAACAGTTGTCATTGAGTGGAGAGTCAGTAACCAGAGGGGGTTTAAGAATTTTACTTCTAGATTTTCTTACATGAAATTAATGTACTTGTAGCAAACAAACATCATTTAATATTTTTCAAAAAAACAGAAATTGGTAGAGAAACTCAACAGGTCTGGCAATATCTGTGGGGAGAAAACAGAGTCAATATTTTGAGTCTGGTGACTGTTCATTAGAATGGTTTTGATGAAGAGCCATGAGGCTTGTAATGTTAATTATGTTTTCTCCCCAGAGATACTGCTAGGCCATTTGAGCTTCTCCAGAAATTTCTCTTTTTGTTTCAGATCTCCAGCATCTGCAGTTCTTTATTTTAATCTAATCATTTCACCTGCCTTTGGAATACAACAGTAAAAGGTTTGGAAAATGTTTAATTTGGTACAAGGAGTAAGTCCCTTTAATTATTTGTGCGCTAGGACACTGCAGTTCCATTACAAAAACAAACAGTAAAAGCTGGGTTTATTGCAAAGAAAAGAATGCATTTTTGCTTAACTTTGCTTAACTTAACTTGTTTCCTTTGGTCAAAAGTTGCAGATATTTGTCTGGAATTTGTTGCAGGCCCCCATACCTGGATAAGATTTTGTAAAATTTCCTGTCAGTAGGATATAAAAACTGAAATGCATCAGAAGATTTTCTGCTTGCCAAGGGATAACATTTGCTGTGGGCAAATTCCAAGGGAGGAAACTAAGAGTAGGCACTTGCTGGAAAGCTACTATTTGCACAGGGCATTGCTTGCCAACACATATTTGTGCCAGATTGATGGATTGCGAGAAAGTATGATGCTTAGACAGTTATAAAGTATGTAGCTTCAGCAGACAAGGTGCAAAGGTGGCTTCAGCAATGAAGGTAGACTGGGAAGATGTGTGTTGACAAAGGATCTACTTGCAGTTGAGGTGTAATAATGATTATACGCATTTTCGATTCACGCTGGTTAAGCTAAAATTGCAAAGGATGCCATGAGTTAAGAATCCAATTTCACTGAATTTAAAAAAAGGCCTAGAAGTCTGAATCAAGAATCAAAGAAAGACAAAAGACATTTTGAACTTGAATATTTTGCAATGCCTTGACTAGCTAAACATGAACTAATAATCTTTATTGTCCAATAGACCTTTTTAGGTTGGACTCTAAATTAGTCATTGTCTTTTTTTCTTAATAAGGCATAAATCCCAGAGAGCAGGAAGTGGGAGCCTCTTTTTCTTTGACATGAACGACATTCTGTTGCTTATATTTTCTTAAAATGGAATCATGCTGGATTTTTTAAATGGCCACCAGCAACTCCAGAATGAGCAAGCTGCCTGTTTCCAGAAATGCACAGAAATTGCCAAAGCAAAAATGAATGTACCACCTCCTTGAATGTGGCATCCTGATCTGATCCCTGTTGCAATCCACTGGATACAGGTTACCAACCCAAAAATGTCCCCTTTCTATACACAATCTTCATGTTAGTTAGCCAATTCTCTATCCATTCTAATATATTGTCCTTGACACCTTGGCCTTTTGTCTCATTAAGTAACCTTATGTCCAGTCGACTATTGAATTCCTTTTGGGTATCCAAATGCAGCACATGTATAACCATTCTCGACACCCCCATTTGTGAGCATTGAAGGACACTTTAATATCCACCCAGGGGTCAGAAGCACATTGTGAATATTTTCTGAATCACTTGCTGGTTATTATGGCTCTCATTATATTACTCCTGTGCCTCAGTGGGTTCTTCAACTGTCTCTCAAATCTCCTTTAAACAGGCCATCCCCAGCCCTTAAACCTGCTCCTTGGAATGGAAAGAGCTGGGATTTTGGACTGATGCATTATAAAGGCATCAGGACAGCATTAGAGTACTGCTACTCAACTGTACAAACCACTTCTTCTGTTTGCACTGCAGCTCTGCATTGATTGCTAGAAGAAAATTACTTGCCGTTTATAAAATTTTATTGATGCTGTGCTAGTTCTTGGATTGTCAAATGGAATCCAGCCAGAGAGGTGATTCGTTTTGCCAGCAAATTCTGGCTACCATATCCTGAGAGATGTTGGAACATAGCTCTTCCGGATCAACAATACATTCTACTCCTGCCTCAGGGATATGTGACTGTTGGACTGTGACACCCTTGATAAATCTTCAGTAATATAACTGGAAGAAACTTGAGGCAAAAGTATTAAGGGCAGCAGTGACATTCACAGCCATCTGAGGTATGTGGTCTCCAGGTTCAGCTAAGAACAGATCTTGAAGACATCTGTAACTACATAATGTTGCATCCTTAGCTTGTAGAAGCACTGGCCTTCTGAGAAATCAAAGAAGTTGAGTCTTTGCTCTCCTGTGTATCTCTCTCCTGTGTTTCTCCCTCCCACCTACCTGCTGGTTCTAGTGCAACTATGAATGCTGGCTTACTGTAATACACATGAGAAACGACTCTCACAATGGCTTTTGTCAGAAGCTGCACGTTCTGAAAATCTTTGATTTTCCGGAAGAAACAGAGAGACCATCTGCAAAAACTGAGCTTTTGTTCAGATGAGGCAATCCCAAACTGTTGATCTGCAGCTCAATCTTGCTTCCATTTCTCAGATGTGATTCACAAGCCTTGGGAAATGTGTACCGGAGATGCAGAATTTAACAGTCACTGCCATTAAACTTTAAGAAAAAGGCCTCATTAAAATCTCATAATGATGCAAATTACTACAACGAATATCCACCGCTTATTGTTACATTTTTAAAAATGAAGGATGGCATCAGTTATGCGAAAGGGAGCGGATGGATTCAGGAGCCTGAACACTTCACACCATGCTGCCCCTGTCATCCTGTAAAGGCCTGCACTGACCCTCTAAAGAACATTTCACCCATACCAGTCCCCACCCCATGCCCATGTTGGTTTTGCCATAGCTTGCCTGCACATCACTGGATACTATATGGATTTTTTTTTAAAGCATGACTAATTCAGTCTTTGGACTGTGTGTGGAAACCAAAGCACCTGGAGGAAACCCTTACAGACACAGGGAGAACGTGCGTACTTCACACAGTTGCCCACAGACAGTCATCTGATGGTGGAATCAAACCTGGATTCCTGGCACTGTGAGACAGTAGTGCCAACCACTGAGCCACCAATCAGTCAGCACGTGGTTCAGGTTTACTGAGAGAGTTCACTGTCACCAATACTCATTTGTTAAAACTGCATCAAAAGCCTATCTCGGGGGCAGCATGCTGACTCACAGCATCTGGGACCTAGGTTCAGTTCCACCCTCAGGCGACTGTCTGTGTGGAGTTTGTGCATTCACCCTGTGGGTGCCTGGGTTTCCTCTGGTTTCCTCCCATAGCCCAAAGAGATGCAGGTTGGGTGGATTGGCCATGTTAAATTGCCCTCTGCGTTCAGAGATGTGTACTTCAGATGGATTAGCCATGGGAAATGCAGGATTACAGGGATACAGGGGGTGAGTCTGAGTGGAATGCTTTTTGAAGGGTCATTGTGGACTCAATAGGCTGAATGGCCTGCCTCCACACTGTAGGGATTCTAATGATAAGTGAACATGAGACATTAAGATTGAACCTTTACAGTTGATGCACTGTTCTGAGTAAACAAGATAGTTGATAGCATGATAGTGATAAGTACAACTACATGACAAGTCAGGCATAATTACTGTAACTCTTGAGAGCAGTAGGTATTCACCTCAAGGGGTAGGAATCATTTAGTAGAAATACGATAAAAGTGATAATCATTTATTTAAGCTGCTGTCTGCAGGATCTTACAGAGAAGCTCTTATGAAGGTAGGATTCCTTCACTTTATCCCTAAGGGTTGGGAATCCTTTATTTTAGTTCCAGAAGGTCTTCCATTGTAGTGAGTAAATATGGGGAAAACTTCCAGTACATCAGCAAAGTGCAGCAGAAGTGCTATTATCATGAAATTTAGGAATTCGGGAATTTCAGGAATTAACACACTTCTTCCTGTTGCACAACATCTAGAAGAAACATTGAGGGTGGTAAGGGCACAGAATGCCCTCTGGGTGGGAGCTTTCAATGTGTACCACCAAAGAGGGCTCGGCAGCAGCACTACTGATCAAGCTGGTGAGGTCCTTTTTTAGCGCAATGGTAATATTTGGAGGCACTGGATACTGTAAAGGCAATGGGCCCTCCCACCATTCTGGGAATTGTACCATAGACTTGTGCTCTGGAATTTGCCACACCCCTAGCCAACCGGTACAGCTAAAGCACTGACATTTACTTGACAATGCGGTCAATTGCCCAGGTATGTCCTGCAGGGGAAAAAAAACAGGACAACGCTGTACCTCCTGGAAGATGTCACTGCACTGTTGGTAACTGTAGCCAGTGTTTTCTTAACCATGCCTCAGCATCTGATAATATCGTGATACTACTCCTGTTGTCAAGCTTAAAATTCATGGAATAATCATTGACACAAATATCTATTTGCCAATATACAAGCTCTAAATCACCAATTTTCCCTCG
The DNA here is from genome assembly GCF_030684315.1 of Stegostoma tigrinum. Lineage (NCBI taxonomy): Eukaryota > Metazoa > Chordata > Chondrichthyes > Orectolobiformes > Stegostomatidae > Stegostoma > Stegostoma tigrinum. Next base: position 56,595,850 of record NC_081364.1, on the reverse strand, counting down.
GAATATTTCTTTTCTGTTCTTCTGTGGTAGACTGTTCCACTCCATTAACCCCTTGTGTGGTTAGCTATTTGATTTCTTGTTTTTCCGACACTGTTCCTGCATTTTTTTTGCAAAATGGGTCTATTGCATGATCGAAAAATAAATCATTCATTTGCTCCACTGCATTCGCAGGAACTTTTTACTGCCTGGTAAATGTTTGAGCCATGTTATTGCTTACTCAAACATATGGTTTTCTCCCTTAAAAATATGAAGGATTCTGTTGATTTTATGATTTCATGTCATGCTTGATCTTCTGTTCTTCGGATTAATATGATTGCTCTGGACTTCACTAAGCATCTGAAAGTTTTTCTCTGGAGCCAGATCTTTGTTGTACTGCAATTAATCTGACAAAGACTCATTAATAATTTCTACAATAATTCATCCTGTTGTGAATTCTGAAAGTTATACCCCAACTGTTCATGGAATGCTGGAGGCAAATAGAGGAGACCAAAAGGCATCGCTGGCATGCTCTGGAAGTGAGTCCCATGCCAGGCAAGTGTGGGGCAGCGACTCCCGGAGTGGAGGCCAGCGTGGGGGAAGGGAGTCCTGGACCTGAGATGAGGCCCTGGGAACCGAAAGCAATGGCTTGAAATTTGAACCCTATTGTGGTCTAGAGGCTTGGCCCAGGCGGTCTCAAGACTCGGTACTGGCACAGATTTGGTGAGGAGCCTAAAATCTGAGTTTTTTTAAAAAGGAAACTTCTTTGTTATTCAGTCTCGTTTTGAAATTTTATTTATGATTCTTTCAAATCTGTAACCCACACTTAAGTATTTCTGTACTGAGATACTCTGTACCTAAGATGGCACCAAAACAGCACATTATAAACTTTACATTCGTTTGAATGCACGTGGCAATAAAGGCTCAAAGCTTTGGCAAAGAGCTGTAGTTCGGGTTGTAGGTGAAGTTGTTGACTTGCATGCCGAGCTGGCTTGTCCTCATTCAAACATTTCATCACCATGTTAAGTGACAACATCAGCGGAGCCTCCAATGAAATGGCTTCATTGGAGACTCTACTGATGATGTCACCTAGCATGGTGACAAAACATCCAAACAAGAAGAAGCCAGCTCAGTGGACAAGTCAACAACCTCATAATAAAGGCTAATACGGTTCAATTCAATTGTATTTATTTGTTAATCTTCTGATTTGGTGCCTAATTTGGAAGCTATTCTGTATCTGAGAAATTGTTTTTTTCCAAGTTATCCAAGGCTGTCTTCAATTCAGCTGATATTTAAAATTAAGTCCTCCTTGAAATGATGCTATATCATGTAAATGTAATTATAAATTTTGCTTGCTTAAAAAGACTTTTTCTTATTTGCTTATGAGGTATGAGTATTACTGATGTGCCAGAATTTATTGCCCATCCCAGTTGTTCAAGAAGGTGGCAGTGAGCTACCTTCACAATCTGCTGTAAGTAAACACACAGCACCATTAGGAAAATGTGGAGCTCGAAGACTTTGACCCAGTAACAACGAGGAATGGTGATGAATAGTCAGAATGATGGATAGCTTGGAGAGGAACTTGTAGGTTACGGCGTTTCCATGTATCTGCTGCTTTTGTCCCTCTAGATGGAAGTGTTCATGGGTTTTGAAGGTGCTGGTCTAAGGATTTTTGATAAATTTCTGCAGTGCATCTTGTAGATAGTATATACTGCTGCAACTGAGTGTTGGAGGTAGAAGAGAATGGATGTTTGTGGATGTGATTCTAATCAGGTGGCTGCTTTGTCCTGGATGGGGTCAAGCTTTGATGTTGGATGCAATCAAGCAGTTAGAGAATATTATATCAGTTTCCTAGTTTGAGCCTTGTGAATGGTGAACAGCTTTTGGGGAGTCGGGCGATGAGGTACTCTAGCTACTCTATTTAAATGGCTAGTTCAGTTCAATTTCTGGTCAATGGTAAGCCCCCAGGGTATTGATACTATGGGATTTAGTGATGGTAACACCCTTGAATATCAAGTTGCAGTGGTTAGATTGTCTCTTATTAGGAATGGTCATTACATTGCATTTATGAGGTATGAATGTTACTTACCAAATTTCAATCCAAGCCTAGCTAATGTCCAGGTCTTGCTATTTTGGATATAATTACTTCAGTACCTGAGGAGCCATGAATGGTGCTGAACATTGTGTGCAATCATCAGTGAGCATTTCCATATCTGACCTCATGATGGAGGGAGGTTCATTGGTGAAGCAGCTGAAGATGTTCGTGCCTACCTGCAGAGATGCTCTTGAACTCAGATGACTGACCTCCAACAGCTATAGCCATCGTCCTATGTGCCAGGTGTGACTCCTACTGACAAAGGCTTTCCCCTCAGATTCCCAATGAAACCAGCTTTTCTAAACAATTCCACACTCGGTCAAATGTGGCCTTCATGTCAAGGGCAGTTACATTGATCTCACCTCTAGAATTCCACTCTTTGTGGGCACAGTCCTGGAGCTCCTGCTGAATGAGCTGATGGATAGCAGGGACTTCCTTTTCTCCCTGGACCAGCAGCAGATGGCAGTGACTTGAGAACATGCTAGCTTGGTCCGAGGTTGTCACCTGGGTAGATGCAATCTGAGCTATCTAAAGAAATATTCAGCAATGTAGGAAAATCAATGTGCCTCCCCACATCAGCAGGGTAAGTGCCACTATTTCTCTCTGATACCTCACACACACTCTATCTCTGCTGCTACATCCATACCCCACCAAGCGTCATGCTCTACCAATCCCACTAAAACCTTTAACGTCATTCCAAGTCACCCTCACCCACACCAAACTGGGACATTGCCAAGCCTCTATGCTCTCTGTGCTGTCTATTCACTCACACGGTGCACCTCCCCAACTACAGCAATAGTAATAGCTGTGCCAATGACTGAAATATTACGAAACACAACTTGTGAGATGACATAAGCAGGGCCACATTAACTTGAGAGACTCAGTTGGAGGCAAACCCACAATATGGATTAGTGAGCAGAGTGATGATGGATGAATGGGATGTTTTGCAATTCAGCTTATGGGTGGCAGACCTGGTCACATTGAGTTTATGTAGGGTAGGATATGATAGGCCAGTTAGATAGTATTCAAACCTTGAGGTAACAAAGATGTGGATGTGGGTTTCCCAGCAGCAGATGCCCTGCAGTAGAATCAGTGACAGGAAAATTTATGGAGATGGAAGTAGGTCATCCACGAATTTAAGGGAGGAGGAATGTGATCAGAGGTTCATCTCAGGGATAAGGTTCTGTCCCAAACAATACCTAAGGAGAGAAAGGTGGACTGAATGACTACAGAATGGAGATTGTTTTGAGGTTTGGAGATAATGAATTCAGTCTTCCCAATGTTCATTTGGAGGAATTGACTACTGATCAACTCCATTGTTAAAAGTTCAATCATGGAATGTGGGCCTCACAGCCTGGTCCAACACTTGATAACAAAGTGTGAAGCTGGATGAACACAGCAGGCCAAGCAGCATCTCAGGAGCACAAAAGCTGACGTTTCAGGCTCGAAACGTCAGTTTTTGTGCTCCTGAGATGCTGCTTGGCCTGCTGTGTTCATCCAGCTTCACACTTTGTTATCTTGGATTCTCTAGCATCTGCAGTTCCCATTATCTCATGTCCAACACTTATTGCCTTTCCCTATTTACTCTTGAGAAGTTTGTGATGAGCATCTCCTGGATATATTGAAGAGCAGTGTGACAAATTAAAGGCAATGGAAAGGTCAAGCGAGTTGTTTGTAAAATGGAACTGGATATTAGCAGTATACATGTTTAGCATGATCTTGGTTAGAACGGTTGTTAATGTTGAAGTAGAACAAAAGTGTCACTTTAGACTGAAGCTCTAGAGCAGTAATGAGCAGCTGTTTAAAAATGTTGTCTTTCAGGTGAGACATAAATTAAAGCCTGTCATCCTTTACCCATGTAGGGTCCACTTAATTTTAGCAGAAGACTGAGGAATCTCACTCTGGTGCCCAACCAGTGTTTAGTGAGCAGCTAAAAGTAAATTAGCTGGTGATTATTTAATTGCTATGCGTGGGACCTTGCCATCTATAAATTGGTTGCTGTGCTTTTTGAAGTACAACAGTGAATACACTTCAGGATGATTTTCTTGGTTGTAAGGCGAGGGGAGGTGATAGCCTAGTGGTATTATTGCTGGACTGTTAATCCAGAGACCCAGGTGACATTCTGGGGACCGGGATTTGAATCCTGCCATGGCAGATAGTAGAATTTGAATTCAATAAATATCTGGAATTAAGAGTCAAATGCTAAGCATGAATCCATTGCCGATTTTCAAGGAAAAACCCATCTGGATCACTAATGTCCTTTAGGGAATGAAACTGCCATGCTTACCTTGTCTGGCCTATGTGACTCCAGACCCACAGCAATGTCACAGCCATAGCACTGGGATACTAAGGAGAAGTATATAACTAAGAAAATAACTGCATTTTCTCGACAAAAGCACAGAATTAAAACTAGTTTGTTGGCTGTAGATATTGAGTGAAAGAACAATCAAATTTTGCAGTGAAACCCTTCTTTAGCAAGTAGCCCAGTTTACACATCGGGGAAGATCATTTGAACAAGGTATCAGGTTTCTGCTGAAGTCTTGATGCAGAATTAGTCAGTATCTTCAAGGGATAAGAAATGAAACTGAAGTAGGCAATATAAGCCTATTCCTACTCTGGTAAAGGACAGTTATACCTGTAAAGATACAAAAACCCGAGCTCAGATAGGGCAGAGAGAGTTGCATCTTCATCCATGTAGTCTCCCAATACTTATGGCACAGTCAGTGTTTTCTAGATCCTAACTGCAGCTTGAGAGAAATTGAAGGTTTTCACCCCTGAAGCTACAAAACAAATGAAGAATGTTCAGAATTAATTATGCATTCTATCACCACTAAAAATATGGCTTGCTTCTATCAAGCAGGAGTTCTGTTAGAAAAAATTGTACCAAAACCTTTCTGCTGCACCTTTTTTTTTCACAGAGACCAACGAGATAGCGCAGCAATGGGTTTTAATTAAATTTCCTGTAAAGTCAGGAACTTTAGTGTGCAATATAAATGTGGTAGTTCTGAGAAATAGTATTTAAATATATTTTTAAAGGAAACTTAATAGATTGAAGGAACTGCCAAAGTGACTTCCATTTTGTTTTTGTTAGCCATTAAAGTAATGAACATTCAAATATCTCCAACAAAAAAAAGGATGAAACGGTTTTGAGAGACTGTTATAATCAAAATATCTGATATTAAACTGTGTAGTCAAAGAATTAATAATAAACTTGAATTATTTTTTAATTGTTTCCGGGATGTACTTCACAATATCAGGACTGCATTTGCTGCCCAGGTGTCGTTGCTAAAAGAAGATGGTTTTGGGGCTTCTCTTTGACCTGCTATAATCTCATGGTAACGATACTCCCTACAGAGATGGTGATGTTTGTCCAAAATAGGATGGTGTGCAAATTCAAGGTGTTGATGTCCTTGTAACATTGATGCTTTGGTCCTTGGAAGACCACACAACAGGAAGGTGCAGTCTATTTAAGTAATTGAAAGCCCCATAGGCTGCTCTTTCATTATAGACAGTCAATTGACAATGACTTTATTCTGAGCATCACAAGTCTTCAGGCAGGGAATGAAATTGAGGAGGCAGGACTTTGTGGTAACCTCACTAATATGGAAATTGAACCCACACTATTAGCATTGCTGGTGTCTTTAACTGGCCAGCTAAGCTAACAGAGCCCTGCTGCATCATTTCCTGTGGTGATAAAACATGTATACTACCCACTCTGATAAGCTGCTAGATGTAATTCACTGAGCCCCATTGACAGTGCACTCAGATCTCCTTGGTATGAAGGTCACACTCTCATGGAGTCTTCACCGGCTGGGTCTTCGCTGAGGGAATGGCCACCAATGTCCCTTCTTTACTCCCTTTTCTCAACCCTTCTGCAATGTTCTCTGGCTTCAGAAAATGGCGTAACAGTGCAGGGGACACAGCATCCACAGGTTAGTGCAGGTCACTCTCAGTGTACTCATCCCTATCTAAGAAATAATTACTACATGGTGCAAAGGGGTCTGGCCAAATCTAAGGAATACACAGACATCATGCCTCACCCATTGTTCTGGCTGAGTATCTCTTAATGAGTTTCAGGTCAACTCTCTCATGGTTCAGTATGCAAGATAAATCTGAGCGGACCCTTTGTTTGCTTTTGACCTGCGATAACCTTGGTGTCTTTGCATTCCATCATGCCCTTGCTTGCAGAAACAGCTTAGCCAATTTTATGTTGGGCCTGGTTGCTAAAACCGCTGATTACTTGGCCACACTATATGTTATTGATTGCAGTCCATGTTTCAAAGGCCGAGTTTATAAGAGTTTAGAGAATTTGGGAACTGCAGATGCTGGAGAATTGCAAGATAATAAAATGTGAGGCTGGATGAACACAGCAGGTCAAGCAGCTTCTCAGGAGCACAAAAGCTGACGTTTCGGGCCTAGACCCTTCATCAGAGAGGGGAATGGGGAGAGGGAACTGGAATAAATAGGGAGAGAGGGGGAGGCCGCCTCCCCCTCTCTTCGGTTCGCCTCCCCCTCTCTCCCTATTTATTCCAGTTCCCTCTCCCCATCCCCCTCTCTGATGAAGGGTCTCGGCCCGAAACGTCAGCTTTTGTGCTCCTGAGATGCTGCTTGACCTGCTGTGTTCATCCAGCCTCACACTTTATAAGAGTTTAGGTGTTTTATGTGATTAAAGCTGCTGCAATTAATTATTCTTGTACTAACAGCTTGACTTTAACTTGAAATCTCTTGTTCTAATGCCAGACTGTTTCCATGTCAAATTTAATCCGCCAACTCGTATTCTACTGTTTTGAATCACTTATCATTTCAATCAATCTGCTGCACACCAATTTTCTGTACATGTTAATGGTAAATGTTCCAGTAAGACTATTATTAGTTTCTCTTTAAGCCAGTGATGCTACCTGTGTATTGAGATATTGATCTGAAATGCCCCAGAATGTGTGTGTCTGTACATGCCCTACCTCTGAGGATATTTCCTCCCTCCTTTTCAGTGAAGTTCTTCAACTCCGAATGATCCAGTTACTAGTGGTGTACTGCAAGGGTCAGTGTTGGGTCCACTGCTGTTTGTCATTTTTATAAATGACCTGGATGAGGGCGTAGAAAGATGGGTTAGTAAATTTGCAGACGACACTAAGGTCGGTGGAGTTGTAGATAGTGACGAAGGATGCTGTAGGTTAAAGAGAGACATAGATAAGCTGCAGAGCTGGGCTGAGAGGTGGCAAATGGAGTTTAATGCAGACAAGTGAGAGGTGATGCACATTGGTAGGAGTAACCGGAAGGCAAAGTACTGGGCTAATGGTGAGATTCTTGGTGGTGTAGATGAGCAGAGAGATCTCGGTGTCCATGTACACAGATCCTTGTAAGTTGCCACCCAGGCTGTTAAGAAGGCATACAGTGTTTTAGCTTTTATTAATAGAGGGATCGAGTTCTGGAACCAAGAGGTTATGGTGAAGCTGTACAAAACACTGGTGCGGCCGCAATTGGAGTATTGTGTACAGTTCTGGTCACTGCATTATAAGAAGGATGTGGAAGCTTTGGAAAGGGTGCAGAGGAGATTTACTAGGATGTTGCCTGGTATGGAGGGAAGGTCTTATGGGGAAAGGCTGAGGGACTTGAGGCTGTTTTCATTAGAGAGAAGAAGGTTGAGAGGTGACTTAATTGAAACATATAAAATAATCAGAGGGTTAGATAGAGTGGATAGGGAGAGCCATTTTCCTAGGATGGTGGCGGCGAGCACGAGGGGGCATAGCTTTAAATTGAGGGGTGAAAGATATAGGACAGATGTCAGAGGTAGTTTCTTTACTCAGAGAGTAGTAAGGGAATGGAACACTTTGCCTGCAATGGAAGTAGATTCGCCAACTTTAGGTACATTTAAGTCGTCATTGGATAAGCATATGGACGTACATGGAATTGTGTAGGTTAGATGGGCTTGAGATCGGTATGACAGGTCGGCACAACATCGAGGGCTGACGGGCCTGTACTGTGCTGTAATGTTCTATGTTCTATGTTCTATCTCTAACACTCCCTTATTTACAACTGTACGTAGTAGGGCTGGGATTGGTTAGCTCATTTGGCTAGGTGCCTGGTTTGTGACACAATGGTATGTTCAATTCCTGCACCAGCTGAGGTTACCACAAAGGACTTTCCTTCTGAACCTCCCTCCGCATCTGAGATGTGGGGTAAACCACCGCCAGTTGTCTCTGTGTAATGAGTGTAGGCCGAGGGTCAAGTAGGATTTTGGTGATGCGACCTTACACAGTAGATTATCCAATACAGCTGTTCAGTGTGTTGTCTAAGACCTCTCTCTTGCCCTGACCATTCCAGACTGAGGCCTTCTCGCTGACTGATGTGTGGGTCATTTCTTGAGATACATCACCAGGATTTCCATGGATGCCATTTTAACAAAGAGGTAATGGTTAGCAATCTTCAGGTGCTGTTTCTGAATAGCTTTAACAACAGGAATGTTCCCTGGGGAACTGTGAACATGCTGACATGAACATGGCTGAACCCACTGTCAGCACAAACCACAGGGAATTTATGAAACGAAAACAGAAATTGCTGGAAAAACTCTGCAGGTCTGGCAGCATCCGTGGGGAGAAAACAGAGTTAACATTTAAAATCCAGTGACTCTTCATCAGAACTGATAGCAGCTTGAAAAAGGTGGTATTTATGCTGAAGACGAGTTTGGTGGGATGGAAGGAGAGGTGAACGGATTGGTGGAGACGGAGCCCAGAGGTAATATATGAAAGGAGTAGGCAGATAAGGGGATTATTAATGGTAGACCAGGACAGAGGAGAAGCTGAAAAAAAATGACAATGAGTGTTGACAAGTGGGTGAGAATGGGTAGGCTGTGCTGAAAGCAGCACATGTTAGGTGTGATTGAAGGGGATATAAAAGGGGTGGGAGAGTTGCATTACTAGTAAAGGAATATCTCACAACTGCACTGAAGGAGGATACATCAGAGGCAAATGGGTAGAAATCAGGAATAGGAAAGATGAAATCACAGTTCTGGGGATATACTACAAGCCTCCCAACAGCCGGCAGGAGATCGAGGAGAGCATATGTAGACAGATTTTGGAAAGGTGTACTAACAACAGCGTTGTGCTAGGTGATTTTAACTTCCCCTATATTGACTGGGACTCACTTCATTCCAGGGGCTCAGATGGGGCAGAATTTGTAAGGACCATTCAGGAGGGATTCTTGACACAATATGTAAACAGTCCAACCAGGGAAGGGGTTATACTGGACCTGGTTTTGGGAAATGAGCTGAGCAGGTGAGCAAAGTTTCAGTGGGGGAGCATTTCAGCGGTAGTGACCACAATACAGTGAGTTTTAAAATACTCATGGATAGAGATAACAGCAATCCTCTGGTAAAGGCGTTAAATTGGAGGAAGGTAATATTAGGCAGGAACTGGAAAATGTCTATTGGAAGCAGCTGTTTTAGGGTAAATCTACATCGGACATGTGTGAGCATTTCAAACGGCAGTTGATAAGAGTTCAGAATAAGCACATCTTGCGAGAGCGAAGGAGAGGTATGGCAAGTTATGTGAACCTTGTATGACCAGTGATGTTATGACCTGGGAGGAAGATGAAAACTAACACAGCCAATAAAGTACGTAATGAAAGTGGAAAAGACCTTAGGCAAGGAATTCGAAGGGCTACAAGGAGTCATGAAAGGTTATTAGCAAACAGGATTAAAGAGAATTCCAAGGCTTTTTATACATATATAAAAAACAAGAAGGTAGCCAGGGAAAGGTTTGGTCCAGCCAAGAACTAAGGAAAGAATCGATGTAGGGAGCCAGGAGAGGTAGGTGAGTTCCTAAATGAATACAAAGAGCAAAAGGAAAGTTGCTGGAAAAGCTCAACAGGTCTGGCAGCATCTGTGGAGAAGAAAACACGGTTAACGTTTTGTATCCGGTGACTCTTCCTCAGAACCGGAGGTCAAGTACAGGTGCAAACCATGCAGTGAATGGCAGAACACTTGGGAGTATTGATATACACAGGGATTCGAGTGTGCAGGTCCACACATCACTGAAGGTGGCCGTGCAGATAGATAAGGTTGGTAAAAAAAAGTTAATGGCATGCTTGCCTTCATTGGAAGGGGCACTGAGCATTCGGCTACACAAGTTATGCTGCAGCTTTTTGGAACTTTTGTTAGGTCACACATGGGATTTTTGTGTACAGTTGTGGTCACCGCACTACCAGAAGGACGTGGATGCTTTGGAAAGGGTACAGAAAAGGTTTGCCAGAATGTTGCTTGATATGGCGGACTTTAGCTATGAAGAAAGATTGGATAGACAGGGTTTGCTTTCACTGGAATGCAGGAGGTTGAGGGGCGACCCGATAGAAGCTTATAAGATTGTGAAAGGCATAGATAAAGTGGAAAGTATGAGCCATTTTCCAAAGATGGAGAGGTCAATTACTAGGGCTCACAGGTTCAAGGAGCAGCGGGGGTTGGGGGGAATGTTTAAAAGAGATGTGTGAGGCAGGTTTTCACCCAACAGGTGCTGAGTGCCCAGAACATGCCATCAGAGGAGGTGGTAGAAGCAGTCACGGTGGAAGCACTGAAGTAGTATCTGGGCAACGGCATGAATGGGAAGGGAATAGAGGGATACAAATCCTGTAAGTGAAGACAGGTTTGCTATGAAAGGGTAAAATGTATTAGCACAGGCTTGAAGGGCTGAAGGGCCTGTTCCTGTGCTGTATTAATCTTTATATGTCATGACAGGACCAGGGTTTTGGAGGCAGGTAAAAACCAACAAGGAAGGACTCAATCAGGCTCTAAACATACCAGACCCGATATTGAGTCCAATAGGCTGCAGGCTCCCACAGTGGAAATGAGATGTTGTTCTTTGATCTAGTGCTGGAACGCTGCAGCAGGCCTGAGACAGAAATGTTGGCATAGGAACACAGCACTGTGTTGAAGTTACGCTGCAGCTTTTTGACTCTTTTGTTAGGCCACACATGGGATCTTGTGTACAGTTGTGTTCAAGTGTGTTGAAGTGGCAGGCAACTGGGAGCTCAGGGTCACCTTTATGGACAGAACATAAGTGTTCTGCAAAGTGGTCACCCAGTCTGTGTTACGTCTCCCCACTGTAGAGGGGACCACATTGTGAGCAGTGAATACAGTAGAGTGGATGCAGCTATATCACTGCTTCACCTGGAAGATGTGTTTGGAGCCTTGGATAGCGAGGAGGGAGCAAGTAAATGCACAAGTGTTACACCTTTTGCAGTTGTACAGATTGGTGTTACAGTGAGGTGTTTGGACTAAGAAAGGACTGGACCAGGGTGTCCCAGAAAAAATGGTCCATCTGAATACTGAGAAAGGAAGGGAGGGGACTATGTGCCTGGTCATAACATCCCACTGGAGGTAATAGGAATTGCGGCTTATGAACCTTCAGATATAGAAGCTGGTGGGGTGATAGATGAGGACAAGAGGCCCCTTTCACTGTTGTGGAATGGAAGAGCAAGGCTGAGGGGAGATGGGAAGATTATATTTTATCTCTGAAATACCTAACTTCAGACCAAACTGTGTGAACAGTAGAAATTGAGATAGCAGGAACTGCAGGTGCTGGAGTCAGAGGTAACAAAGTGTGGAGCTGAAAGAACACAGTAGGCCAGGCAGAATCAGAGGAACTGGAAAGTTGATGTTTCAGGTTGGGACCCAACAATAGAAAATCGTTTCCATTTCTCAGCACTAACATTTCTCAACTTGCTAAGCAGACATCCATAGAAAAAGAACAACATGTAAGAAGTAACTGGAAAGCAATATATTATTGCTGAAGCCCAATGCTTTATGGATACCATTTGTCAGTGTAAATCATATCTCAGTATCTGATTTTATTGATGTTCTTACAGCAAACTTACTCTGCAAGACTGACTACAGATAACTTTCCCTGCTCAAAATTATATTGTGGTGATTTCACATTTGACAGCTTTAACCATCAAATCATCCACGGGCTGAACTGTAATGTTTTATGTCAATGTTCTTTTCCTACTTCTAGTTTACTTTTGAGTGATTGTCAAACCTACCCACGTAGAATGAGTGTTTTAGAACATAGAACATAGAAAAGTACAGCACAGTACAGGCCCTTCGGCCCACGATATTGTGCAGTGGAATAATCCTAATCCAAAAATAAAATAACCTAACCTACATTCCCCTCAATTCACTGCTGTCCATGTGCATGTCCATTTAATGGCTAACACGGAAGCACACTGATTGAAAGGTAGAATGCAGCAGATGCTGGAAATCTGAAATGAAAGCGGAAAATACTGAAAATAGCCAGTCAGGAAACATTTGAACAGATTGACCTGATGGAACATCATCAACCTCTGTTTCTCTCCCCATAAATGCTGCCTGAAATGTTAAATTGTTCCAACATTTTTTTCTTTTTGTTCAGAACATAGAACAATACAGCGCAGAACAGGCCCTTTGGCCCTCAATGTTGCGACAGTCTGTGAACTAATCTAACCATCCCCCTACACTATCCCATCATCATCCATATCCCTATCCAAGGGCTGTTTAAATGCCCCTAATGTGGCTGACTTCACTACATTGGCAGGAAGATCGTTCCATGCCCTTACCACTCTCTGAGTAAAGAACCTGGCTCTGACATCTGTTTTAAATCTATCGCCCCTCAATTTGTAGCTATGCCCCCTTGTACAAGCTGACGTCATCATCCTTGGTAAAAGACTCTCACTATCCACCCTATCTAATGCTCTGATCATCTTGAATGCCTCTATTAAATCCCCTCTTAGCCTTCTTGTCTTCAATGAGAACAGACCCAAGTCCCTCAGCCTTTCTTCAGAAGGCCTTCGCTCCAGACCAGGCAACATCCTGGTAAATCTCCTCTGCACCTTTTCCAAAGCTTCCACATCCTTCCTGTAATGGGGCGACCAGAACAGCACGCAATATTCCAAGTGAGGCCACACTAGCGTTTTGTACAGTTGCAGCATGACATCACGGCTCCGGAACTCAATCCCTCTACCAATAAAACCAAACACACCATAAGCCTTCTTAACAGCACTATCAATCTGGGTGGCAACTTTCAGGGATCTATGTACATGGACACCAAGATCCCACTGCACATCCACACTACCAAGAATCTTTCAATTGACCCAGTATTCTGCCTTCCTATTATTCTTCCCAAAGTGAATCACCTCACATTTATCCGCATTGAACTCCATTTGCCACCTTTGAGCCCAATTCTGCAGTTTATCCAAGTCTTGCTGCAACCTGCAACATTCTTCCACACTGTCCACCACTCCACCGACTTCAGTGTCATCTGCAAACTTACTAACCCATCCACCGATGCCTGCGCCCAAGTCATTTACAAAAATGACAAGCAGCAGTGGTCCCAAAACAGGTCCTTGGTGCACACCCCTAGTAACCAGACTCCAGGCTGAATATTTTCCATCAACCATCACTCGTTGCCTTCTTACAGAAAGCCAGTTTCTAATCCAAACTGCTAAAGCTCCCTCAATCCCATGCCTCCGCATTTTCTCCAATAGCCTACCATGTGGAACCTTATCAAAAGCTTTACTGAAGTCCATGTACGCCACATCAACTGCCCTACCCTCATCCACATGCTTGGTCACCTTCTCAAAAAACTCAATGAGGTTTGTGAGACACGACCTGCCCTTGACGAATCCATGCTGACTATCTCCAATCAAATTGTTGCTATCTAGACGATTATAAATCCTATCTCTTACAATACTTTCCAAAACATTTCCTACCACGGATGTAAGGCTCACAGGTCTATAATTACCTGGGTCATCTCTACTGCCCTTCTTGAACAAGGGCACAACATTTGCAATCCTCCAGTGCTCTGGCACTAAACCTGTAGACAATGAGGACTCAAAGATCAAGGCCAAAGGCTCCGTCACCTCCTCCCTAGCTTCCCAGAGAATCCTCGGAAAAATCCCATCTGGCACAGGGGATTTATCTACCTTCTAGAATTGATAACACCTCCTCCTTACTAACCTCAATCCTTTCAATTCTAGTAGCCCATAACTCAGTCTTCTCCTCTACAACATTCTCCTTTTTCTGAGTGAAAGCAGATGAGAAATAATCATTTAGCACCTCTCCGTTCTCCACAGGGTCCACACACAACTTCCCACTTCTGTCTTTGACTGGACCTATTCCTGCCCTAGTAATCCTCTTATTCCTCACATACCCATAGAAAGCTTTACGGTTCTCCTTTATTCTACCTGCTAATGTCTGCTCATGTCCCCTCCTCATTCTTCTTAACTCTCTCTTTAAATCCTTCCCAGCTAATCTGTAATGCTCCATCGCCTCGTCTGAGCGATCTCGTCTCATCATCACATAAGCCTCCCTCTTCCGCTTAACAAGAGATACAATTTCTTTAATAAACCATGGTTCCCTTCCCTTATCATTTCCTCCCTGCTTGACAGGGACATATCTGTCAAGGGCACACTGTATCTGTTTCTTAAGCCAGCTCCACATTTCGATGGTCCCCATCCCCTGCATTTTGCTACCTCACTCTATGCCTCCTAAGTTTTGCCTAATCACATTATAATTACGCTTGCCCCATCTATAACTTTTGCCCTGAGGCATGTTCCTATCCCTTTCCATCGCTGAACTAAACATAGGCAAATTGTGGTCACTCTCTCCAAAGTGCTCACCTACAACTAAATCAAACACCTGGCCTGGTTTGTTACCAAGCACCAGATCCAGTGTGGCCTCTCCTCTTGTCGGCCCTTCGACGTACTGTGTCAGGAAATCATCCTGCACACATTGGACAAAAACTGGTCCATCCGATGTTCTAGAGTTATAGCATTTGCAGTCAATACTCTGTCCAGTTCACTCTGTGCAAAACAATCTGAGGAACGAACACCTATTTTGAGACAAATCCCGATAAAAATTAAAACCAAATGTCTGACCAAATTCTTTGCAAGTGGACCATCTATAAAGTAGCTGGAAATGTTAAACAGTGCCTTAAAGACCTCACCATTGATGAGGCAAAAGCAGAATACCCCTGCTTTTGATTTTAATGTTTTGAATTTATCTTTCCAGCTGTTTGACAGATAAAACTTCAGGCAATTAAGGAATTAAGTGTTGATGCACAGAGTCACGGGCAGATTTAGAGGAAATGCCACAGGTAAGCTGACCCTTTCCAGGAACAATAACGATAAACATTGAAATGAATTTCACTGTCACTTCACAGTCACAACATGAGGACCAATCAGCCTGTAAGATATCATTGTAGGAAATCAAGTATTGCCCAGATTGATCCATGAAATCAATATTTACCTCACCTTCTCTTATAACCTCTTCAAAATGTGTCCTGCTTTGGCCTTCAAATTAGTTGTTCATTTTTCTTTAAACAAAAGATGACTGTAATTGTTCTTCCGCTATTGATTACCAACATCCAGTATTGGTGGAATATTCTCGAGCTTCATGTCACTGTGTTCGCCAAATAAGGAATGACACGGATGCATCTGTTAACTGCATCTTCATAGTAAGGCTACTTCTACAAAATAGAGTTGGTGAATGTAAACTTAATGATTCGAACACAATTTAACTCATTGTCAGACAGGAGAGCAGCGCAATTCTAAAAGTGCCCTTGCTAACAGCAACGTGTAATTTTATACTGCCATTCACGTATTAAAATGTGAACGTGTTTCATGGGAACATTGCAAAAAAATCAGATTTGACACTAAATGACATAATGCGATATTGGGGCATAGAATCTCTACAGTGTGGAAGCAGGCCATTTGGCCCATCGAATTCACACTGACCCCCGCAAGAGCATTCCATTCAGATCCACCCCTACCTTGTAAGCCTGCATATCCCACAGCTAATTCACCTAGGCTGCACACCCTGGACACTATATGCAATTTAGCATGGGAAATCCACCTACCCTGCACATCTTTGGGCTGTGGAAACAAACTGGAGTAGCCGGGAGCAAACCCACGCAGATGCAGGGCGATCGTACAAACCTCACACAGAAAGTTGTCAAAGTTTGGAATCAAACTGGGTCGCTGGCAGTGTGGGGCAACAGAACTAATCATTGAGTCATCATGCCACCCGAAGACATCGTGCCAACAGTTAGGAGTGAGATTCTAAGGATCAGTACTGCCAGCATTGGCACAATTAAAATTGGGGATATGTAACTTTGGGATTGCGCTGTGGCTCAGTAGATAGCACTGCTGCCTCACAGCACCAGGGGCCCGGGTTCAGTTCCACCCTCAGGCACTGACTGTGTGGAGGTTTCACATTGTTCCCATGTCTGCGTGGGTTTCCTCTGGGGGCTCTGGTTTCCTCCCACAGCCCAAAATTGCACAGGCTAGCTGGGTTGGCTATGCTACATTGCCTGTAGTATCCAGGGATGTTTAGGTTAGGTGGGTTAGACATGGGGAAAAGCAGGGGGAGGGGAGTCTTGATGGGATGCTCTTCAGAGGGGCAGTGTTGACTAGTTGGGCCAAGTGTCCTGTTCTCACGCTGTAGGGATTCTGTGATTCTAAAAGAGGCCAAAGAACGTATCAAAGTACTTCAGAGTAGCATTATCAAACAAATTTGGGCTCCACAAGGCACTGGTGACACACAAGACAAAATATCATGTTTTTACATCCTTATATAGGAGGACAAATGGATTATTTGACGCCCTGAGCTTGCTCTGTCATCCGGTAAGATTAAAGCTCAGCCTCAACTCCATTGTCCTGCTGCCTCTTGAATTCTTGGAATTTCTTGTCAATCAAGAAATTACTAACTCAGCTTCAAAGATATTCGATGACCATGTCTTCACTACTTTCGAGGAAAGAGGATTTCATACACAAATGGCCATCTGAGGGGAAAAAAATGCCTCATCTTGCTAAGGAGAAGAGCTATGGCCACAGATGAACATCACCCAAATGGACTGAATATTAATCCAGTCAGTTGTTGGTTGGGGTAGATAGCTGTATTGCTGATCTATGTTACACTGCATCACTTACTAACAACCTTTGGGTTTAGATCAATGATGATTTTTTGTTTGAGAGTTAATAGGAACTGCAGATGCTGGAGAATCTGAGATAACTAGGCGTAGAGCTGGATGAAGACAGCAGGCAAAGCAGCATCAGAGGAGCAGGAAGGCTGACGTTTCAGGCCTAGACCCTTGTTCAGAAATGGGGGAGGGGAAAGGGGTTCTGAAATAAATAGGGAGAAATGGGGAGGCAAATAGAAGATGGATAGAGGAGAAGATAGGTGGAGAGGAGACAGACAGGTCAAAGAGGCAGGGATGGAGCCAGTAAAGGTGAGTGTAGGTGGGGAGGTAGGGATGAGATAGGTCAGTCCAGGGAGGACGGACAGGCCAAAGGGGCAGGATGAGGTTAGTAGGAGATAGGGGTGGGGCTTGAAGTGGGAGGAGGGGATAGGTGGGAGGAAGGACAGGGTAGGGAGGTGGGGACGAGCTGGGCTGATTTTGTGATGCATTAGCGGGAGGGGAGATTTTGAAGCTTGTGAAGTCCACGTTGGTACCATTGCACTGCAGGGTTCCCAAGCAGAATATGAGTTGCTGTTCCTGCAACCTTTGGGTGGCATCATTATGGCACTGCAGGAGGCCCATGATGGACATGTCATCTGAGGAATGGCAGCGGAATTGAAATGATTCGTGACTGGGAGGTGCAGTTGTTTAGTGTGAAGCGAGCATAGGTGTTCTGCAAAGCAGTCCCCAAGCCTCCGCTTGGCTTCCCTCATGTAGAGGAGGACACAACGGGAACAGCAGATACAGTATACCACATTGGCAGATGTGTAGGTGAACAACTGCTTGATGTGGAAAGTCTTTCTACGGGCCTGGGATGGGAGTGAGGGGGGAGGTGTAGGGGCAGGTATAGCATTTCCTGCGGTTGCAGGGGAAGGTGCCGGGTGTGGTGGGGTTGGAGGGGCGTATGGAGCAAACAAGGGAGTCACGGAGAGAGTGGTCCCTCCGGAAAGCAGATAAGGGTGGGGATGGAAAAATGTCTTTTGTGGTGGGATCGGATTGCAGATGGCGGAAGTGTCGGAGGATGGTGGTTGGGGGTTGTTATGTGAGAACGAGGGGGATTCTTTTTTGGTTGTTATTGTGGGGTCAGGGTGTGAGGGATGAGTTGTGGGAAATGTGGGAGGCACGGTCAAGGGTGTTCTTGACCACTGTGGAAGGGAAGTTTCGGTCCTTGAAAAACGAGAACATTTAAGATGTATGGGAGTGGAATGCCTCATCCTGGGAGCAGGTGCAGTGGAGGCAAAGGAATTGGGAATAGGGGATGGCATTTTTGCAGAAAGGTGGGTGGGAGGAAGTGTATTCCAGGTAGCTGGAGGAGTCGGTGGGCCCGAAATGGATATCGGTTTCTCGGTGGTTACTGAAGATAGAGAAAGAGAAGTCCAGGAATGAGAGAGAGGTATTAGAGATGGGTTGAGGTGAACTTAAGGTTGGGGTGGAAGGTGTGGGTGAAGTGGATGAACTGTTCAATCTCCTTGTGGGAGCACGAGGCAGCGCCGATACAGTCATCAATGTAAAGGAGGAAGAATTGGGGTTTAGGGCCAGTATAGGTACAGAAGAGGGATTGTTCCACAGAACCTACAAAGAGGCAGGCACACCTTGGGCCCATGTGGGTACCCATGGCCACCCCCTTTAAAGGGCCATCTCTAATACCTCTCTCTCCTTCCTGGACCTCTCTGTCTCCATCTCCACCAACCACCTTGAAACCGATATCCATTTCAGGCCCACCGACTCCCACAGCTACCTGGAATACACCTCCTCCCACCCACCTTCCAGCAAAAATTCCATCCCCTATTCCCAAATCCTTCACCTCCACTGCACCTGCTCCCAGGATGAGGCATTCCACTCCCGTACATCTCAGATGTCCTCGTTCTTCAAGGACCACAACATCCCCCGCCACAGTGGTCGAGAATGACTTGACCATGTGTTTCGCAATTCCCGCAACGCATCCCTCACACCCCGCCCCCGCAATAATCGCCCTAAGAAAATCCCCCTCATCCTCACATAGCACCCCACCAACTTCCAGATCCGATGCATCATCCTCTGACACTTCTGCCATCTGCAATTCGACCCCATCACTAAAGACATTTTTCCATCCCCACCCTTATCTGCCTTCCGGGGGGACCATTCTCTCTGTTACTTCCTAGTCTGCTCCACACTCCCCTCCAGCCCCACCACATCAGGCACTTTTCCCTGCAACCGCAGGAAAATACCTGCCCCTACACCTCCTCCCTCACCCTTATCCCAGGCCCCAAGAAGACTTTCCACATCAAGCAGATGTTCCCCTGCACATCTGCCAATGTGGTATACTGTATCCGCTGTTCCTGTTGTGTCCTCCTCTACATCAGGGAAGCCAAGCGGGGGCTTGGGGACCGTTTTGCAGAACACCTACGCTCGCTTTGCACTAAACAACTGCACCTCCCAGTCACGAACCATTTCAACTCCCCCTCCCATTCCTCAGACGACATGTCCATCATGGGCCTCCTGCAGTGCCACAACGATGCCACCTGAAGCTTGCAGGAACAGCAACTCATATTCCGCTTGGGAGCCCTGCAGCCTAATGGTATCAATGTGGACTTCACAAGCTTCAAAATCTCCCCTCGCCCTACCACATCCCAAAACCAGCCCAGCTCTTCCCCACCTCCCTAACCTGTCCTTCCTCCCACCTATCCCGTCCTCCCACCTCAAGCCCCACCCTCATCCCCTACATACTAACCTTATCCTGCTCTCTTGGCCTGTCCATCCTCCCTGGACTGACCTATCTCCTCCCTACCTCCCCATCTACACTCACCTTTACTGGCTCCATCCCTGCCCGTTTGACCTGCCTGTCTCCTCTCTACCTATCTTCTCCTCTATCCATCTCCTACCCACCTCCCCATTTCCCCCTATTTGTTTTAGAACCTCCTCCCCAACCCTCATTTCAGAAGAAGGGTCTAGGCCTGAAACGTCAGCCTTTTGGCTCCTCTGATGCTGCTTTGCCTGTTGTGTTCATCTGGCTCTACACCTTGTTATCTGATTTTTTTTGATCCTGGAGATAACTTATCAACATAGTCACATGACCAGCACCTGCCACACCAACGTGCATGTCTAGGTCATGAATTTAGTTGAGCAAACTGGGGTGGAACCATCATTGTTAAAGCACAGAAAAGGGTACATAGGGGGAAGAAACAAAATTGCATCGAAGCCAAAGGCTTTTCAATACCTCAGATGATGAAGGAGCACAATGTGGTCCTCAAGCTATGAAATTTCACATCTGCCACTCCAGTGATTGAAACATAGTTATATTTCAGAAGTCTTAATATAAACTCCACACAACATCTATTACTCAAACTGATAACTTTCTCAGTTTGATGGTGAAAAAAAATGCAATAAAAAAAGGAGGCACAAAAAACAAAATGAATTTGCAATTATATTTTCCATTATTTTATTTTCTGGTATATATCAAGCCTAGGCAAAATGTATACACTCTTCAACCAATATGCTATTGAACTTTTTTTATTTTAACATAGAACATGCTATCTCATGCCTGTGGTGTGATTATTTCATAGTTTGGTACAGTGCAGCAGACACCTGGATTTTCAGTTCGTAGAATCATAGAATGCCTGTTGCTGGAGATGGAGTGTGGAAACAGGCCCTTCAGCCCAACAAGTCCACACCGAACCTCGGAGCATCCCACCCAGACCCATCCCCCTATAACCCACATACCCCGGAACACCACGGGCAATTTAGCATGGCCAATCCACCTAGCCTGCACATCTTTGGACTGTGGGAGGAAACCGGAGCACCCGGAGGAAACCCACACAGACACGGGGAGAATGTGCAAACTCCGCACAGACAGTTGCCCGAATCGACCCGAGTCCCTGATGGTGTGAGGCTGCAGTGCTAACCACTGACGCACCGCGCTGCCCCAAAAGAAGCGAGAATGACCAGACGAGCACGCAGGAAATCTCCGTCTCTCTCAAAGCAGAAGCAGTTTGTTCGTAAGTTAGGAGTAAACACATCTATTTCTGCCTCGTTCCGAACCGGGGGCCTTTCATACGTGAGGCAAACGTGATAACCACTGCACTACAGTTTAAGAGGCAGCAGGGCAACGGAGCTGAGGCTGAGCTTTGACCTGACCGAATGATAGAGCAAGCTCAAGGGGTCAAATAATCTATTTGTACTCCTATATAAGCATGTAAAAACATGATATTTTGTCTTGTGCTTGAGGAATTGTTTAAATTTTCATTAATAAAAGTGTTAAAAAACAAAATCATTTATAAACAAAACATTCCTTTGTTGTCTAATAAAAGCTTAACACTGGACACAAGTTTAGGAGGTAAAGTGGATTGATCTCAGAGTTACACCATCCAGGACAGTCCTTGATCATATTTCCTACCACTTTATGCAATATCCATTTCATTCACCAACAGCAAACCTGTGACTACTGTGTGAAAACCTCAGTATTGTTACTTAGGTTGAAATACGCGTCCTGGATGTAGGTTATATACAGAGCTCTTTATTTCCACAGCCAACAAATCTTTCTGAACATGAATTGCAAATAGGTTGTTCAGCTCTTCCATTGACAGTCACAGCTAAATATCCAGATTAACCAGGATATTGTTGAGGGCTTAACTCCCAATCACCATTCAACCAGGTAGCTGGTGGAGATCCTACTGCTCATTTCCCATGATCATTTGAACTACATTACCTTGTCTCCTGAACCCAAAGGAATCTTCCTGACCTCCTGGCCTCTCGGACTCAGGGCTACTCTCCAGACAGCCCAGGACTCCTGCAGCTGTCTGTCCTTCTCACTTCCACCTCCAAGTTATTGAGTCATAGAATCCCTACAGTGTAGAAAGAGGCAATTGGCCCATCGCGTCTGCACCTACACTCCAAAGAGAATTCCACCCTGCCCAACCCCTCCATCTTATCCCCGTAGCCCCACATTGCCCATGGCCAATTCACCTAACCTGTACATCTTTGGAATGTGGGAGAAAACCAGAGCACCTGGAGGAAACCCATAGAGAACATGCAAACTCTACACAGGCCTGGAATTGAACCAAAGTCCCCAGCACCGTAAAGCAGCAGTGCTAACCATTGAGCCACTCAGTATCAGTTGTTAAATTACTTTTGTTGCATTGGCTCCTCAATGCAGCAATATTATTATAGACTCCCCGCAGCGTGGAAGCAGGCCATCTGACCCATCAAGTCCTCACCAACACTCCGAAGAGCATCCCACTCAGATCCAAACACCACCCTATCCTTGTAGCCCAGCATTTCCCATGGCAATTTAGCTACAGGGCAATTTAGCACGGCCAATTCACATAACCTGCATGGCTTTGGAGTGCAGGAGGAAATCAGAGCACCTGGAGTAGATCCATGCAGATTGTACAAACTCCATACAAACTGCCCCCTGAGGCAGGAATTGAAGCTGGGTCACTGGAACCATGAGGCAGCAGCGCTAACCTCTGAACCACAGTGCCGCCCAATATAGTAATTTGCTGTTGCGCATTGTTGCTGACTTCATTCTTTATCTCACTCTGAGAGCCAGACTCTGTCTTCTTCTTTAAATTATTCCTCGTAACCAACATCTTTTGATGAGGATCAAGGGTAAGTAAGTTGCTTCCTGCATACCTTGGTGGATACAGCCTCCCAAACTTTCCTCCTTCTCCCTCATTGATCAGTTTGTTGTTCTCTGTGTCCCCTTACTTATTCTCCCTATCAAATTCCAGCCCAAAGGGAATGGGAACTAACAGCATCCATGAATGAGAGAAAGTGATTGGGTCAGACCCACTGGCGTCAAAGTTAAGCATGCAATACCATACCATTTCAAAGCACCAACTTCAAGCAGCTTTTCAAACTAGCCAACACTTCTAACAACTTGAATGTAGATGAATCGCCACGTAGCCTGACCATGCCTGTTGCTTCTGTTTATTTTAGCACTGGCTGGAATGAAAGAGGGGTCGTTCCTACTGCTGGATCCGTGTCCATCTGTACATATTTAATGGCAGTGAAATTGAGAAACTGCATGCCGACTGGCACCATAACGACCTATTCTGCATGTTATCCTGCTCAATAGCCATGTATCAGAGACTCTGCTGCAAGGTTGGAACTCGTGCAGCACAGGGAGGGGTTCTCAGTTGCGTTACCATCAGGTATACATAATTAGTAAACATTGCTTTAAGAAACCTTAAATTCCGGGCCTGCGTTTGAATCAAAGGGAACCCAGAAAAATAAACGTCTCCCCAGCAATGATGTAAGGTACAAAACATGTCAAAAACACACATCTGACAGAGGCAACTTTGGGACCAAAGCAACACCATAACACTAAAACTTTGTGTACTATGAATATGGACTTTGCTGTCATTATTTCCGAATTGTGTGTTTTATAACGGCATCTTAAGCCAAAGGAATCCTCCTCTCCTGGTGAAAGCGAAATGTACAAGCACCCATGACTACTTTTCAATCTTTACTGGTAAATTGCAAATATGTACATGATCTATTTCACTGATTAAATAGCAGTGCAAACCATTTATAAGCCATTGGTCTTCTGTAACATTCTCACGGTTCATATTGTTCTTCTTTGAAATCCACATCATAAGTAACTGTAAGTGACATCCCCATTTGTACCAAAGTTCTTACTAAGTAGATGATCATTTTCTGAGCAGATTTGGATCCAGCTAACAAGACTCAAAAGCAGCAGTCCATGCAGAACACAAAGGTAATTATCTAGATGTGCAGGGGATTCTTCTAAATATATCCAAGTGTTGCTGACTCTTCTCATCTATCATAATGCAGCATTTAGGGCACATCTACTCCTCCAGCCCTGTGAACTGCAATGTGATGGAGCAAAACGATATATTAGGCTGCAGTCTGTGTATTTCTGTGTGTGAGCTGTCTAAAATTTCACAGGCCAGTAACTCTATGCCTGTGCACCATTCAACTGTGGAAGAGAGTTGACTGGAAATTTTTCGGTGGTTTAACCTTTAGGTGATGATCAGAGTGGAAACTTTTAGTTCAAGTTCAAGCTTTAAAGGTCATTAAGTTGTGATCTCCGCATCCTTCCTCCTAGATTTAAAACAAAAGCAAAAGAAAAATAAACACAAAGCAAAGCCACTTAAGCTCTCTCTCAGGTTCTGGTGTTAAGCCCACATCATATGGTGTGATGTGATGTTGCACAAAGATCAGGATGATGTGATCCCTAGCCTGTGTGGAGTTAATGGATCAAAGCTTGTGGCAGTAAGTTTACACAAAGATAGGTCACAGCCAAAACAATGAGTAACCAAGCAGTCTATTTTAGTGAAGTGACTTTACGATGAACATTGATTAGAACACCAAGCAAACATCCCTGTTCTCCTTCGAAGAATGCAGTTGGATCTGACTATCCCTCCAACTGGGAAGACCAGCAGGCCCATGGATTAATCTCTCATCTGAAAGACACACCGAAATTTCAGCTGGGATCAAGTGCTCTGAAATAAAACGTGTAAATCCTGATGGGATTGGAGAGGCTAGATACAGGAAGAATGTTCCTGATATTGGGGAAGTCTAGACTTAGGGGGTCACAGTCCAAGAATAAGAAGTAAGGCATTCAGGATGGAGATGAGGAAGAATTTCTTCACACACAGAGTTGTGAACCTGTTGATTTCTCTACCACAGAAAGGTTTTGGGGCCAGTTTGTTAAATATATTCAAAAGAGAGCTGGACGTGGCCCTTGCAGCTAAAGGGGTCAAGGGGTATGAAGAGAAAGTGAGAGTGGGATGCTGGGGTTGCATAATCAGGCATGATCACATTGAATGATAGTGCACGGTGGCTCAGTGGTTAGCACTGCTGCGTCACAGCACCAGGGACCTGAGTTTGACTCCACTCTCGGATAACTGTCTGTGTGGAGTTTGCACATTCTCCCAGAGTCTGCCCAGGTTTCTGCTGGGTGTTCTGGCTTCCTCCCACAGTCCAAAGATGTGTAAGTTGGCTGGGTTGGTCTTGCTAAATTGTTCATAGTTTTCAGGGATATGTAGGTTAAATGTTTTAGCTGTAGGAAATGCAGGGTCGGGGTAGGAGTAGATGTGGGTTGGATGGTCTAAGGAGGCTCTGTGCGGACTTGTTGGGCTTAATGGCCTGTTTCTACACTGAAATAAATTGATGTTTAACAGGAGAATCTGACAGTCAGAGAAAGATCAACTACAAGATTAATATCCCACATAATGTTCATTATTTGTCTTGTATTAATTTTACTAATTACGTATAATTGGGAAAGGTCACTTCTCATATATATCAGCTGATGATTTGCAGTGAAAATAAATCTGCTGTACCTGATGTTGTGATAATAAAATGGCTCCAGCATGTAGGAAGCAAAAGGACTCTCAAAGATTGATTGAACACCTATTGTTAGCAAGTCTTAACCATCCTTAATGTAAGGGATGGTTCCAATCATGGAGAGTGTTCTCCCTGATTCCCATTGATTGCAGCTTCACTGTGGCTGCTTAATGACACAATCAGTCAAGTGCTTCTTGATGTCAAGGACTGCCCCTCTTACGCCACTTCTTAAGATTAGTTCTTCTGTCTATGTTTAGATGAAGGATACAATGATGTCAAGAGCTAAGCAGCACTGATGGAACCCAAAATGAGCATCAGCAAGCAGCACATTTCTGTGTAGTGCTGCTTGAGAGCACAGTGAAAGACAGCTTGCAAATGGCATTTATTGCCCTTTGATCTGCCCCTTCTTTAAGCACTGGGGCAAATGGCAATGGTCAGAGCTGCCCTTTAATTCAGGCTGGCTGCAATCTATCTCTACCTCCTTCCTGTGTCCACTGCCATTAGGAATGTGACTATTGCAACCCTTAAGTTGCTTTAGACCACCAAAGCATATGTTGATGCAGATGCAATGTTGCTTTATGGCTTATGATGTTCGGGTACTGAATCCACAATGGAAATCCCAGCTATCCATTGCAACAATAATATGCTATTGAATTCAACTTAGTCTTTAACAACTCAGACAAGAACTGTTTTGTGAAATGTGCACATGTACCAGACTTTATTTCGCTATGATGTTGAGGTGCCGGTGTTGGGCTGGGGTGGACAAAGTCAGGTGTCACATGACCCCAGGTTATAGTTCAACAGGTTTGTTTGAAATCGGAAGCTTTCAGAGCACTACTCCTTCATCAAGTCACTTCACTTGATGAGGGAACAGCACTCCAAAAGCTTATGATATTAAATGAACATGTTGGACTATAACTTAGTGTTGTGCGACTTCTGACTTTGTTCATTTAGGAGCTGAATTTTTATAACTGGGCCAAAGAACATAAATTTTGTAGAAGGACTGGATTAATTTGAAACTTTTCTTCTATTATCCCATTTATTTTTGATTATGCTTGGTAAAGTGTGCTGAAACATTTTCTACGTTAGAAGTGACATTTAAAAGCTTTGGTAACTTCAGTTATAATGCAGGAAATTATGGGCCTGTATGCCTTAAATCAGTGGTAGGGAAATTTTTGAGGAAGATTCTTTGGGACAGGATCTACATGTATTGGAAAAAGAATGAACTTGTTAGGGATGGTCAGTATGGCTTTGTGCAAGCGAGATCCTGTCTCATAAATTTGGTTGAGGTTTTTAAGGAAGTGACAAAGACCGTTGATGAGTATAGGGCAATGAATGTTGTCTATTTGCGCTTTACTAAAGCATTTAAAAAGGTTCCTCATGGTAGGCTGGACCAGAAGATTAAGTCACCTGGTAGCAATGGTGAGTTGGTAAGTTGGTTACAAAATTGACTTGGTCACAGAAGACAGAGGGGAGTTGTGATGGGGTGTTTTTCTGACTGGGTGGTGTTCTGCAAGACTCAGTGCTGGGCCTCTGTTGTTTCCAATTTATATAAATAATTTGAATGAAAATGTAAGTGGTCTGATTCATCAGTTTGCAGATAACATGAACATTTGTGGACTTATGGACAGTGAGGAAGGTTATCAAAAGATACAGCAGGATACAGATCAGTTGAAAAGTCAACGGAGAAATGGCAGATGGAGTTGAATCTGAACAAGCATGAAGTGATGCATTTTGGGAGATCAAAAGCAAGAGCAAACTACACAGTAAATAGTGTGTCCCTTAGGGATCTTGGGATGCAAGTCCATAGCTCCCTGGAAGTGGCAATGCAAGTGGATAAGTTGGAAAAGAGAGTGTACAGCTTGCTTGCCTTCGCCAGTTCAGCATAAAAGTTGGCAAGTCACATAGCAGCAGTAAAAGATTTTATTTAGGCCACATTTGGAGTATTGTGTACAGTTCTAGTCACCACACTAGCAAAGAAGGATGTGGAGGCTTTGGAAAAGATGCAAAAGAGATTTATTGGAATGTTGTCCGGATTGGACCCTATTAGTTATAGTGAGAGTTTGCACAAACTTGGATTGTTTTTGCTGGAGAATCGGAGGATGAGCAGAGACCCGATAGCAGTACATAAAACTTTGAGGGGTATTGATAGAATTTTTCCCGTGGTGAAAATGCCAAATATTAGGGAGCACAGGTTTAAGGTGAGAGGGCAAAAATTTAAAGGAGATGTGTGAGGCAGATTTTTACACAGAGTGTGGTAGGTGCCTGGAATATATTGTGGGGAGGTGGTAGAAGCAGATACAATAGCAAAGTTTAAAAGACATTTAGACAGACACATGAACAGAAAGGGAATAGAGGGATACTAGCCATATGCGGGAAAATGGGGTTAGTTCAGTGTTGCAACATGGTCAGTGCAGACATGGTGAGTTGAAGGGCCTTTTCCAGGGTTGTACCTTTCTATGTTCAAGACTTTGATCAAATATGCTAGAAACTTCACGAATCAAATGTCTTGTGGAAAACTACCTGTTCCTTCCCAAACCATCAGATATCCAAATTTTAAGATAACATTGAAACTGTACCATCAATTTCTACTTGATTGAACCTATAAAGGTAACGCACTTATTTAAAGTGTCCATTCAACTTTGAAGAGTGGTACCATTTTTTTCAGCCTTTCTATTTTTTCTATTTCTATTTCTATTTCTATTTTTTCAGCCTTCCTCAATGATTATCCTAAGAATGACATTCTCAAACAACACAGGGCTGACTTTTGGTTTGCCAAAATTTCAAGGTACAAAGAATTATTTCCTCACTAACTTGATTTGTTTTGCGAGCCAGTTCACAGCAGGGCACAAGATCAACAAATCCAGTGTTACCATCATTCATGCTTTACTCGTGAGTCTTGTGATTTACAAAAACTTTGTAGTTCCTGCTGATGTGAAAGCAAAATTTGCATTTGTTTCTGAAAATTGTCAAGCTTCTTTGCAAACTTTTTAAAAAAACTTTGAAAACCACAAGATATCCAAATTTATTGAGACTTGAATGACCCCAAGAATTGACTGTACATCTCATGATCTCTCATACTGTCAGATTATACTTTCTCAAATGTTAAGTTATTTCCACTTGGCCTCCCTTACCTAACTGCCCTATTCTGCCAAAATTTCGCATTTTCTCTATTTCATTTCTCAATGGATTACTGATATCTCATTAGATCATAAGAATCTTCATCACTTTCTTACTATCAACTGACAAATTTTCAAGGGATTTTTCATCTGAAACATGGCAAGGTGGCATGATTTCATGATGCTCCAGGATTGTTTTATGCAAGTGTTTCACAATTCAGCGTTTTTTTTAAATAGTATACAGTAGAATTAAGACACATTGTCCTAGGCGTGGATGTTTTGACTCAGACATATATATCACACTTTGAATATTATGTTTCTCTGTCAAAATAGTGCAATCTTCTTAAATTGGAGCTGGGCATTTCATTTTGTAATCTGAAAATTAGAAGTAAAAAATGAATACGCTAATGTTTTAGGAAATTTATAACTGGTACAAATCATTTGTATTCTCAGAGAGTGTAGGTCAGAATGTTCATAAAGGAAAGTTGAGCAGTAACATACATAGCTCTATGTCCCAGGCTCCCCATAAGGCATGCAAGTGACTATATGCTGATAAACTTAACGAGTTTTGAGAAGATTTTGAGAAGATATACTTAAAATGTCTGGAAAAGGAATGGTATTTTGCATTGTGCAATGTTGGGTGGAAATTCTCAAAGCTCATGCTTGAGAAGTCAAAATGCTTGCTATCAGTATTTCAATGTCAATATTTAAGTCTCTCAATGATTTTAATGGTTTGATGCTGGGACATACAAAGCAGGAAGGTTGCAGGCTTGATTCTTCATCTACATTGATCTTAGCAGGGATTTTGTGTAGTCACTAAAATGTCTGGGACTTGCAAGATAAGAGGGCCTTTGTAACTGGAATAGTGAAGGCATACTTGCCAAACAGCGACTACCATCTCAGATCTTCAACACATTCTAATGGACATCAAATAAATTTTTGGTGGCCCTATGATCATGAGGCTTTGTGGGGTTGTGACTTTGAGCTTTGAGTGTCTGAGCTTCTCAACTGAGAGACCAACCTTATGGCAGCAACACTTCGAGTAAATGTGGGAAAAGCTAATTAAGTGGACAGAACGCTTATTGCACCCTGTAGCCTTTGCTGGCCTCCAGGGCAAATGGTGCAACAAAGTGTGGAGAGGATTCTTGCTGGTGGTTCCCTGTCATGATTGAGGGCCCAAGGAAAGGGCCGAAGGGTGACAAATGATGACAAGAGTGTCACTTCTCACAATGTTCCATTACCATCATTCACCACGATCCTTACAATGGGTGAAGACTTTGCGGAACTGTGGCTGGGACAGTAGCTGTCCTTATACTGTGGTTGATGCACAGCCTTTGGACATGCCTCCCCAGCATGTCGAGGCTGGATATCTCTGTCAAAGGTATGCATGAGGGAGTTGTCTAGCTCTACTTCATCCTCAGCCACAGGAAGATCCCATCATGGGAGTAGCCGTGAGTGGAGGTCACAGTGTTAGCAATTTCACTGTGTTATTTACATCAGAAACACCCAAGTGACCCACAATGACATTTCAAGTGATGAAATATTAGGAATTTTTTTGTACAATGGCTCGCTCATGTGTATTGCTAATTAGAGGAAATTGGGAACTGACTTATAGCAGTGCAGCTGGGTCTGGCAGTGAAGACAATGTGTGGTAATTAATCTGAAGCCTTCATACCTCTTTTGTCTCGCACTTTCATACTTGTCACCTAAGGTTGCCTGCATTGCAACACATGCCATTCCATAACATTGCCGAGATGCAAGCTGGGAGAAACTTGTACTATTTCCTCTGCCTTTGAATCCCTATTGGATGTTCTCAAAGGAATGTAGTGGATTCCTAAATGCCCAACCCCAGCATGAGACACATCCACTACCCTTTAATTCCCTGCCTCCCCACAGTCATGCTTGCAGAGATGTAAAAGATAACTTTCTCACTCAGCACAGCTGCATGAATGTGAATTGAGGGCTTTCTGTAAGCTTTTCCTCTTCAACACAGCCCCTTATTTCAAGCAGACTATTTCAACTCAAGTCAGTTATGTTGGCCTTCTCCTCTCATTCTGCATGTGTGTGTATGTGTGCATATTCAATGTTGATGCATATGCGTTCTCATAAATCTCTGTACTTATACATTTTGTGAGCTGCAAGATCATGTGTGTGTGTATGCATGTGTGTGTGCCTCTGTGACTGTTTCTAAATATACAAGCAGGAGAGTGAGTGTGTGAATCACAAAAATTGCAGCACTACAGGAAACCATTTGACTGTTTGTGCATCTGTTGCCAAATCAAGCAATCTACCTTAATTTCATTTTTTCTCTTTTAAGTTCTTTCTTTTTGAATGTTTTCAAAACATGCTTTTGCCATAATGATACTCGTGCTAAAGAATTTCATGTTCTTCCAGCCTTAATTGTGGAAATCTTTGTTTTTCTCCTCCAAATTTCTCCATAGTTTTTCTAGTTTGTGCCCTCAAGTTAATGATTCACCAAACAATGAACTAAAGTTTTCAGTATTTTGCCTAATAACACGATAAATTTGAAAAATCTGCATTAGACCGCTCCTCAAACCTCTTTTCTAAGAGAAAGTAAACTTGCTGGATTTTTAAACCTTTCTACAGAACTACACAGCTCTTAATTCATAGAAGATGATAATGTGTTTTGCAGAATGAGGGGTAAAGTCTGGAGGGATAATAGGCTAATTAGACAGTATGCAACATCACAGGAAGTGATGCAATGTCACTTGCATGCCTCTCTCTCTCTGTCTTCTGGTAAGATAAAACAACAGTAAGATGTGTCTTTTATATAATGTTTTTCTTAGCTCAGCAGAATCTACAAATATTATCTAGCAGCATGATGAAACCAGGAATATTATACGTTTTTCTTCCTCCTCCATCATCTGCCCCCGTGACATAATCCTCTTGAAAATAATGTGAGCAGTTTCATTTTAACCAAAGAAAAATAAGTGAGCAGTGTCTTTTAATGAAACCTGGATTGTTATATTTCCTGCTTGGGGATTAAGGTATTGGATCAGCTGATGAAAATGTTCATAACTGTGAAGTGAGTTGAAAATGTCTGGCTCCTTGAGGAAAAATGTCTTTTTCTCTTCTCAAACCATTCCTCCAGAATGTCAATCTTCTTGCCTGAAGTTTATTAGCAACAAACACGCTATAAATTAATCCCTTTAGGAAAGACTTCATTAAGATGAAGGGGTTAATTATGTTCACTAACATTCTATTCACAAAATAGTTTGTCAGTTCTCGTTTACTGAACACATAATGCTAGTTCAGTTCTACTTACAAATGTCACCGCTTAAATTTCATACCATTCGTAAAGTGATGATAATGGGCCATTTCTTACCAATTTGTACATAGCTTTCTATTGATGCCTGTTGGGTGGTAAAAGTCTCCTGCAGGTGATTGCTCTTGTTCAAATCCCAGCCGGTTTCTATCGAACAATCAGTAACCTATCTTACTGAATATTACCCACAAACTATCTCCTGTAGTCTGATGTATGATATGCACATATTTGTAAAAGTCTTCTGGCCTGCTGTGAATCTGTAATTCGATGTTCCCTCTGGGCAAGTATTTTTTTTATCTGACCTAATTCACAGAGGCTGAAACAACAGCAGCCAGCATTAAAAATGGATAGCCAGCATATATCCTGCTGAAAGCTGCAGCCTGAACAAAGATTATGCAATCTAAAAGACAGCCCATAATGATTTCAGCTATTTCTTGGGTTCTTTAATGTAACTGTTATTTTCAATTGATATCTGTACAGTTGACATCTTGACTAGGCACCTACTGCTTCCAACACTCTGCTCAATTCTGTCACATATTACTGGGATAACAGTTGTTGAGCAAAATTAATATTTATTTAATTAAAAAGAGAAGCACCAAGATTTGTAAAACCTAGTTACCAGTAAATGTACCAAGATGGAGTTTGAGTTCATTTATGCCAACAATGATAGCACAATTCATGCAGTGTCATCTGCTAAAATGAATTTAGAATGTAATGATTCTTCCAAAATTGTTGACTCTAATGTGTCCCCCAATCTTTCACACTACTTCGCAGTTCAGTTCTCCTAGATTATGCCCCGTCTGTTCATGAAATAGACAGTGATTTAAAATGGACAAGGCAGTTTCCTGCAGAAAACCCATTGTCCTTTATGTGAAATGTGCTGTGTTATCCCGTGGCCTGTATGACTATAAGAGACACACCTCATAATGCCACCACTGTTATCACAGCATGTAATTTAAGTGAACAAAGAACTCACACTCCATCTTACTCCAGGATCACTTGAAGCATGACATACTTCAGGAAGCAAAAGTAAGCTCGTATGATGTCATCATTCCTCATTCAGCATGAATATCATCCAGAGGCAAAAACCCACAACCACAAGCCTGCAATTTTGTTTTAATAACTAAAAATCTGTCATTCTTAAAGCAACATTCCTAAAGAGGTGAAGGTCTATAAAAGGAACAACAACAGGAAAAAGGCAAACATATCAAATTAAATAAAAGGAGACAGAAGCAAAATTCCATTTTAAGAAAATGAAGCAACCACATCTTTAACAGATACAGTTTGTCACACCTACTCAAAGTCTGTCTGGCGTATTTTGTCATCTGCAAATTATGTAGTATCAAGGGGCACTAGACATGTATGTGCAGGAAATCTGGTTCCAAAGGCCAAACCAGAAACCAGAACAAAAAAAAAGTGACAACCATAACACTATTAATAAGAATAATGTATTATTGGTACACATATGTACTCATATCATGAGGGTCATAGTTAACTAAGGGAAGGCTAATTTCAGAAGATGATCAAGCTTCCCATGTTGTTAACTTTGCAAATTATGTTGATAATATTTGGTGTTCAGAAGCATTTACAAGCACATATGTCTTGAAAATGCAGGACTAAACATCCTAAACGCTAAAACCGACTTTGGAGCTAATACAACATATTACCATGATGCATCCCGAAAACATTGTAACTCAGCAAGTGATATTCCATTTTTGCAATCTAATGAGAGATCATCTCACAGCATAGAATTGATTACCAGCTCTACTTGTTGGCACAATCAAACTGCAGTGCCAATAAACAAGCTCATAGCTTCTCAAAACCTTCTACCTGGTAGATACCAGTGGTTCTGCAGAGGTAGGACTACCAGTATACACAGATCTCAGGACAGTTACAATTCCTGATATTCAAATCATACCAACTGTGGTAGAACAGATCTCATGTGATTATTTTACATTTTGACAAAAACCAACGTGAACTGCTGCAATTAGCATTTGTTAAAGATGAGCAACAACATGTGTTGTAGAATTTCATTTTCTAGGGATGGCCTGATGGTATTAAAGATGTCCCAAGATGGTTCATTCACTTTGGCCATGAAGGCATGAACTTGGCATGTCATAGCCAATCATTTTTATGGCAAACCAGGCGATATGTCCATATTATACAAGGAAAGCATGGATACCAAACATATGAGACAGCTATTATTTAAATCTGTGCACTGGCCAGGGATGGATCAAGATATTTAATGATTCGTGAATACATGTAAAGCCTGCCGAATGTTTCAACTCCAGCATGGTGATGGAACCTGACCCGAAACGTCAAATTTCCTGCTCCTCTGATGCTGCCTGGCCTGCTGTGTTCATCCAGCTGCATACTGTGTTGTCTCTGACTCCAGCATCCCTGGGACCATGTGATCTGTCATCACCTGGCATCACTAATGATGGACTCAATCTGTTAGCAGGTAGCTAATACAGAATGCAGTCTTCTGCACCAATATGTTTGCTATTTCTTGGCTGGAATGTTACTACCTTTGGAATCCAAGTTATAATCCTTACTTAGTGTCATTCAGAATTATTTGGATTCTGCCGAGGTGGAGATCGCATTATTGTGCATTGGTACTTCAAAACAGACTTATGCTGTCAGCAAAAATATTATTCAGGTTTCACATTTGGACCTACAACCACATTGTTCTTGTATCCACATTTGTAATGAAAGGGACATTGATGCATCATCTAGCATTACATCACACATCTGATCAGAGTGTATATATGGAAATGAAAGCCTGAACAGTCATGGCAAGAAAAAAGCAGATTTGGTGAGTAACACTAGATGAATGGCCTTGAATGTTAGTCAGCAAAATTTAATCTCAAGGTGACACCACTAATTTAGCTATGAGTAAAACCAATCTCTGTACAAGGAAGATTAATGACCTGATTGCAAAATGAAGACTGACAACTGGATTGTTCAATCATTGGCTTGTGAACTTTGTCAGAATACTGATTTCCAAAACTAAAAGTAACATTCACTTGCTAGTCAGCTTCCGTTAAAGTCACATCTAGACATCTTCTGGTGCCCATGAAAGAAAAAGAATTAACCCTCGATGTTGGTGTAGGTAATGTAATTTTTTTATCAGCAAAATCTCAATGGCTTCTTATAATGAGGTTTTTCCAGATTATGGCTGATTCAGTTTTTTATTTGATACGAGTGAGATTCCATTGTTTTTTTAAAAATTTCAAAATCCATCAACAATTTGTCCTGGTCCATCCACGTTGACACTACAATCAAGAAAACACATCAGTGCCTCTACTTCCTCAGACGACTAAGAAAATTCAGCATGTCACAATGGTTTGCCAATTTTTATAGATGCGCCATGGAAAGCATCCTATCCAGGTGGATCACAACCGGGTATGGGAACTGCTGTACTCAATACCGTGAGAAATTACAGTAAGTTGTGAACATAGCCCAGTCCAACATATACTACCTTGATGTACTTATTTAAGGTATGAATTATCTGGTTTGCACACAATACAATACTTTTCATTGTATCTCAGTACATGTGACAATAACAAATCAAACCAAATCAAATCGTATTTCTGATGGGATTGTGACCACAAAGGTCAACTGCACAACTTTGCATATGGCTTTCACTCAAATAGATCTCCTACTTCCAGAGTTGCAAGGCCATACCATCTTTGAAGGGACTGCCGCTTTGAGACATCCCCTCGCTCAGTTTCTCAACTTTTTTGCAGGTTAATGTGACTGAAGCATTCAGGTCACCATTACAGAGACAAAGTGACTCATGGCACCAGCTTGAACCAGTCAGGCACAGAAGGACTCAAGGCATCTCTGGAACCAAAATAGCAATTTGCTGCATTCCCATCACCCCTTCCCAGATGGGCCGTTGCTGGAAAGCCACCCTTGGCAGTTCACGTAGGCCTCTCACCTTGAAAGATTCAGACGCCAACTGAAAAGTTCTAGTTGGCCTCTGAGAATCAACGATTATAGGCTTTTAAAAATGCTCAGTTAGCTACAGCTTAGCTTGTGGCTGGGTAGCCATGCTGTCTCTTTTTCTCCATTTTATAAGTTATTCCTAAAATCTGTAATGCTGGACTTTTTAACTTTTGTATTTTTTTCTAGAACTGTCACTGAAGAAAGTTGTACCTAAGGATCTCATACCTATGATGGGACCATGAGCAGTGGCTTACACATTTTTCATTGTGTCCATTTGACAATAAATCTCATTCAAATTCTCAATGCCCGTGAGTTGGATGGTGTCAGCAAACCCCAGCATGTCAGCCAGTAAAATCAGTGTTTGCTTGGGCCTTGTCTCCTTCCTTAAAGGTATGAGTGTCAGGACTGAAAATGAAAAATGCTGGAAGTCACAATGGGTCAGGCAGCATCTGTGGAGAGAGAACAAGCTAATCCTTTGAGTCTAGATGGCTCTTCATCAGAGAGGAACTCTTGGATTTAGGTCTATCTCTCAGACAAACTTTACAAGATGAATGTGAACAGCATTTTGCAAATTCTAAGGCAAAATGATGTAATGTAGTTCTTAGAACCCATTTCTCCATTCCCTTCTGTGAATTCCACAAGCGATTTTGTAAAACCACCTGCCCCCTTTACAGGTATACACTTCAATTATTCTAACCAATGTAAAGAAAAGCAGCAAATAGGGTTGGTTATTAGGCGCTAACATTTTACATAATTAGAACATCTCCTGCCTTCTATTTACACTCAAATTATGTTTTGAAACATGGTTGTGAAGTTGGCATGTATAAAATTATAAAACGCGGGAAAGCATTGTGTCGTGCATTTAAAACTTTTTTTTTTCGGTGCTTAGAGGTAAAATGGATGCCTGAACAGCAGCTTAATGTGAAGGTGCAGAGAGACCACCGAATTAAAACAGCCAAGCAGGATTTTTACCAAGACAACAAGTCTTTTCAAATTTAGCCAACCAATTTAAACCGAGCCCTTAGATGCTAAAAAAAACTATCAAATTTACATCTGATAGTGTTTACAACCTAGAACCAATCTGATTCTAAAGAAATTAATAGATCATCAAGGGTATACAGATGAGGGCATTTGGTAAATTGGCGAGAGCCAACTGCCAGCTGCCAAGAAGTACCAACTTTTGGCTCTCAGAGAAAGCACCATCCAATTAGTCAATGATACTAACTACAGCACTCTTAGCTTAGAGTCCTCACAAAAGAAGATAAGAGAAAGCATCCCTGACAGCAGTGTTTGTAGAATGAGATCGATGGAAGAAATATTGGAAAGGAAGTGGAGAAGGCGAAGTGTTCCAGAAGACACAGTCTATGCAAACTTGGAGAGATTAAGTTTTAATTTATTGTTGTCTTATTAATTGGTTTATATCAGTGGGATTTGTGACTTACGTGAACAGTATTCCTGTAGAATTTAGTTCAGTTAGGGAATAGTTAGTACTAAGGAAGAGTTGTTTATTTGGTTAGTAATTCTGTTAATGAGTTCACTGTTAGGGTTAAATGAATACATTGTTGCTTGTTCCTTATAAAGTGACTATCAGGAATTTTCTTTCATTTCACCTCCCTTTCTCCGTAAAAGTTTAACAGATTGGGCAAGGTGAGGCGAGCTTCTCTGCGTGTTTCACGTTTAATTATTAGAAGGGGACTTCTATTTCTGCTATAACCAACTGGGGGGGTTGTGTTTTGATTTTAGTTATCAGAGGGGGTTTGACCTCCCCTTCCTAACAACACGTTGACATTAACATAGATTAAAATTCAATCAATAGATTTCCTTTGAAAAATTAACCTGTCTGGTGATGTAAGTAGAGGCATTTCTGAATGAACAAAAAACGTGCCACATTATACAACAGAAACTCACACGTTTATGTATACAAATCTAACTTCTGCTGAAGAGCAATTTGACAAACCTTACTGGGAATGGATACTCTGGCACAGACATGATGGGACAAATGGTCGCCTTCTGTGCTCTACATTTTCATGATTCTTTTAGACTGATTGCTAATAACTAATTACTTTGACTTATGTGACTGTCCATGAGACTGAGGATATTTAATGAAATCAATTTCTCATTCATCTCTCTATTTAAAAATTGTGAATATTCCTCAGTTTCTAACACCTCAGATTTTGCCTCTCTATAACTCTTTCAAGCCAGTTAAGGTGCCATAAGGTGAGAGATAATGGGAACTGCAGATGCTGGAGATTCCAAGATAATAAAATGTGAGGCTGGATGAACACAGCAGGCCAAGCAGCATCTCAGGAGCACAAAAGCTGACGTTTCGGGCCTAGACCCTTCATCAGAGAGGGGGATGGGGGGAGGGAACTGGAATAAATAGGGAGAGAGGGGGAGGCGGACCGAAGATGGAGAGTAAAGAAGATAGGTGGAGAGGGTGTAGGTGGGGAGGTAGGGAGGGGATAGGTCAGTCCAGGGAAGACGGACAGGTCAAGGAGGTGGGATGAGGTTAGTAGGTAGCTGGGGGTGCGGCTTGGGGTGGGAGGAAGGGATGGGTGAGAGGGACGTTTCGGGCCTAGACCCTTGGTGCCATAAGGTGAAGTTTTTTTTATGAGAGGCCAACTTGAAGTCTCCCTGTAAAGGCTGTTCCTCAATATTAATGTGATCACTACAATGAGAACAGGGCATTACAAGAATTGAGAATCCTTACTCATGATTATATTGGTTTTCGGGGGGAATATATAATGAAGATATAAATTTAGGTTGCATTTTAACCAATTTCTTTTTAATAAATTCATGGTATGGGAGTGAAAGAATTAACTGCAATTATTCAGCTTGAAAACAATGACACCAGTGAGACTCAAATGACCTGTATTTCAAGAAATTATACCAGGAAGGAAGATGGCGTTAGTTTGAAGGGCAAGGCTGGTAGGTGTATGGAATTTTGGATGATTAGAACATTTGAGGCTATGGTCAAGATAAAGGAAGCATATATGTGGCTAAGATCAAGTGAATCCCTAGAGAAGGATAGGGGTGGAACAAGTATACTTAGGAGGGGAATCGGCAGGTGCGTAAAGGGGACATGAGATAGTGGTGGCAAATAGAGTTAAGGAGAATCCAAAGAGATTCTATAAGTATATCAAGAGCAAAAGAATAACTAGGGAGGGAATAGTTGTCCTTTAAAGATCAACCAGGCCATCTATGTGTAGAGCCACAGGAGATGGGTGGGATATAAATGAATATTTTGTGTCAACGCTTACTGTGGAGAAGGACATGGAAGCTAGGGAACTTGGGGAAATAAATAGAGCTATCTTGAAAAGTGTTCATATTATAGAAGAGGACGTGCTTGAAGTGTTAAAACACATAGAGGTAGATAAATCCCCGGAACCTGATCTGGTGTTTCCCAGGACTATGTGCAAAGTTACAGAAGAGATTGCTGGGCCCCTTGCTGCAATGTTCATATCATTGATAATCACTGGTGAGGTGCCAGAAGGCTGGAGATTGGCTGATGGGTGCCAATATTTAAGAACTATAGACTGTGAACCTGATGTCCACGGTTGATAAGTTGTTGGAGGGGCTTCTGAGGGATAGGATTTACATGGATTTGGAAAGGCAAAGACTGATTCGGGATAATCAGCATAGCTTTGTGTGCGGTGGGTCATGTCTTACTAACTTGATTGAGTTTTTTGAATAGATGACAAAGAAAATTGGTGAAGGCAGCGCAGTAGATATTGTCTATTTGGACTTCAGCAAAGCATTCAACAAGGTTCCACATAGTAAGCTGGTTAATAAGGCCAAGTCACGTGATCCAGGACAGCTAATGAATCGAATATAAAATTGGCCTAAAGGTGGGAAACAGAGGGTTGTTTTTCAGACTGGAGGCCTGTGACCAGCAGTGTTCCATAAGTGTTGGTGCTGGGTCCACTGCTTTGTGTCATGTATATGAATGATTTGGATGTGAATATAGCAGGTATGGTTGGTAAGTTTGCAGATGACACCAAACAGATGGTACATTGGAGAGTGAATTAGGTTATCTTAGGGTACAGTAGGACCTTGATCAGATAGGCCAGTAGGCCGAGGAATGGCAGATGGAGTTTAATTTAGATAAATGTGAGGTGCCACATTTTGGTAAGGCAAACAAGGGCAGCACTTGTACAGCTAATGGTAGCCCCCTGGGAAGTATTGCCAAACAAAGAAACTTAAGGATACAGGTGCATAGTTTCTTGAAAGTGGAGTCACAGGTAAGCAGCATGGTGAAGAAGGCATTTGGCACAATTGCCTTCATTGGTCTGAGCATTGAGTATTGGAACTGGGACGTCATGTTGCGATTATGAAGGACATTAGTGAGGTTAGAATACTGCGTACATTCTGGTTGCCCTTCTGAAGGATGTTGTTAATCTTGAGGCAAGTGCAGAAAAGATTTCCAAGGATGTTGATGGGACTGGAGAGTCAGCTATTGGGAGAGTCGGTATAGGATGGGCCTTTTATTCCCTGGAGCATTGGAGGCTGAGAGGTGACCTTATAAAGGTTTATAAAATCATGAGGGGCATGGATAGGGTGAAAGTACAAGGTCTTTATCCCAGGATGGGGGGAGTCCAAAATGAGAGGGTGTAGATTTAAGGTGAGAGAGTAAAGAGTTAAAAAAAGTCCTGAAGGGCAGGGGTGTTGTTTGTATGGAAGGAGCTACCAGAAGAAGTGGTGAAGACTGGTACAATTACAACACTCACAAGGCATCTGGCTGAATATATGAATAAGAAAGACTCAGAGGGATATGGGCCAAATGCTGGCAAATGGGCCTAAGTAAAATTGGAATGGCTGGTCAGTGCGGACGAGTTGGACCGAAGGGTCTGTTTCCATGCTGTATGACTCTATGGTGGTAAATTTGCAATAGCAAAACTAGACAAAGTTCTTTCCCTCTGCTCTCACTTGGATGAAAAAGCAATGCAACTGCTGACAATACAAATTGGAGAAACATCTAAGCACTAAGAGCTCCTAGACATCTACTAAATGCATCACTGTCACTGGTGTAGCACATTACTAGCTGACCATGGACTCAGGTTAACGCTTTACTCCTCTATGCACATTAAAATGTGAACTTTTAGCTTCATTTTTGTATTGGATGCTAACCCCATAAAACATTGTACCTGTGTTTATGTGTGCATTTGATGTCATGCCTGTCTTTTCTCTCGGGGTTAACAAGTGATTAAATTTCACTTCCTTTCTCTCAAAACAAAACTATGTAATTCTTTGTTGCTTCTAGTGAATTAATTAACTACATTTTTATTGAAGTATAGTTAGATGCAAAATAGAATTATTAAATCTTTATTGTGGCTTGCTGATGAGGTTAAAAAGAGGCAAGGCAAATCCTCAGTGAGACTTGGGTGTCCTCAGGGACGAGCTAGCACATAGATGGGGCAGGCAATAAAGAAACCAAACTGTACACCAGCCTTCATAGGAAGAAGACTCAAGTACAGGATGTTTGCTGCAATTATACAGGGCATGTTTGAGGTCATACCTGGAGTATTGTGTGCAGTTTTGGTCTCCTTATCAGAGGAAGGTTGTCCTTGCTATAGGAAACATGCAACAAACATTTTCCAAATTGATTCCTGGAATGTCAGCACTGGCTCATGAGGGGAGATTTAGTCAGGTAGGATTGTAATCACTGGAGTTCAGAAAAATTGGTTGCGGATCTCGCCGAAACCTGTAAAATTCTAACAGGACTAGAGAGGTTAGATACAGGAAGGATGTTCCTGATGGTGATGAAATCCAGGTCCAGAGGTTATTGATTAAGGATACACCTTTCAGGGCTGAAGTGAGATGAAATCTCCTCACTCACAGAGTGGCGAGCCTGTGGAATTTAATACCACAGGGAGTGGTTAAGACCAAAAACATTGAGTGTTTTCACAGAGCAAGTAGATGTGGCTCTTGTGGCTAAAGGAATCAATGGATTATGGGGGAGTGCAGGTAAAGGGTATTGAGCTTGATGAACAGTCCTGATCGTTTTGAATGGCAGAGCAGGGTCATGGGTCTAAACGTCTACTCCTGTTCCTATCTTCTCATTTATATGTTTCTGTTCAAACCTCCACACCTGATGGTAACAACATCTTTGAAAGTTTTAATAGACAGACTGAAATTCCTTGAATTATTTACGGACCTTTATTTCGTTGACTCCCAACACAACCATCTGTCTTCATTTTTACTGCAGTGAAACAATAAGATCTGTCATGTGTTTTCTGGAGCAATCTTGAAAAATTCTGTGACCATTTTCAAAAGACTGACTATGCTTATACAATAATTACTGTGCCCAGTCACAACATCAGTTAATTAATAATCAATGATAGAGAGTGGATAAGAAAATTGTGTGACCGAGTGGTTCAGTACACTGATGTTTTATTTCAAGGTGCTGGAATTTTTGATTCCAGTCTGGTTATCTGCTGGGACTCTGTATTTAATGTTGCACTCTTTCATATCATGTCCTTCTCATTCTCTGTGTGTGCCTCCTAATCTCTACTAAACCTTTGTCATCTGACTTGTCTCTCCACTTGTGTATGTCATTTCATCTGCAGCTCCAGACTTGAGGCTACACATATGGATTATTTGTTCTCACTCTTTTATTTTCTCCTGCTCCTCACTTTATGTCAATGTGTTAATGCCATCATTCACTTATTCCCCGTCTGAACGTTCCACCACCAATCTACACACCATCCATCGCTATCTTGAGACCCTGTTGTTGTTATTTCAGGCTTGAATTCTCTATAGGCAAGCCCTTAACTGCATCCTGTGCCTATCTCAATGTCCCTTGAAGGGGCTGCTGAAACCCACCTGGATTCCTGGCCCTCCAATCTCTCAAATCTAAAACTCTCATCCTCATGATTAAATTTAACCTGGATCTTGTCACTCTGTATCCGTATAACTTGCTCCAGCTTTATAATGCATGCTTTCGTAAGCATGTCCTTCCTAGTGTCACAAAAGTACAGACTTACCATGCTTGCACCAGTCCTATTACCTAGTGCCAATCTTTTGCCCTTTCCCTGTATCCTTTCATTTCAAATAATCCTCTAAGGCCCTCTGGAATGCCTCAATTGAAACAGCCCACTCCATGTTTCCAGTCAATGCATTCCATACCCTAAATACGAGGTGGATGGATAACGTTTTTGTCACATCACCCTTGCTTCATTTACACATCACTTTGCCCTCTTGCTCCTTGACAAGCGAGAAAAAATTTTTCCCTGTGTACTATATCCAGCCCGCTCACGGTTTTGAAAACATCTATCAAATCTCCTTTCAGTCTTCTCTCTCCAAGGAGGACAGTCCCAATTTCTTCAACGTATCTTCATAACTGATGTTTCTGATTCCTCAACCATTCTGGTAAATCATTTCTCCACTCCCTCCAATGCATTCACATCTTTCCCTTAGTGTGGGACGCAAGACTGTACACATACTCCAGCTGAGGTCGAGCCAACATTTCGTACAAGTTCAACATCACCCAGAACGAAGGGTCACCGGACCAGAAATGTTAACTCTGTTTTCTCCTCCACAGATGCTGCCAGACCTGCTGAGTTTTTCCAGCAACTTTTTTTGTTCCTGATTTACAGCATCCACAATTCTTTTGGTTCTTATTCAACATCACCCAACTGCTCTTGCACTCTCTGCTTCTGTTAATAAAGCTGAGAACACTGTATGTTTTATTAACCGCTGTTCACCTGTCCTGCCATTTTCCCAGATAAACCCCTTCCTCCATGCCATCTCCTAGTTCCAATCTATAGATCATGCCTTGGGGTAGCTGGAGGTGCTTCTTTTCCTGCCTGTTTACTCATACAATTAGCTTTGCTTGTCTCAATTTCATTCTAGAAACTAAAATTCTACAGGCGGGATTAAGATGATTGAGTATTAATTGTCAGACTCACTTAGGGGTCAGGACATGTAAGAGTGGAGAACATGGCCATTTTCCTGCATCAGGACCATTTTGTGCTTGCCCTCAAAGTACTTGAGGCATTCATAGAGTATTCAATTTTTCCACGAATAATTTTTTGATCCTGATCAAATCATTAGC
This sequence comes from Stegostoma tigrinum, assembly GCF_030684315.1. Lineage (NCBI taxonomy): Eukaryota > Metazoa > Chordata > Chondrichthyes > Orectolobiformes > Stegostomatidae > Stegostoma > Stegostoma tigrinum. The sequence continues at coordinate 56,552,100 of NC_081364.1, read as the reverse complement.
CCATGAAGAACCGTAAAGTCAAAGAAAACCAAGTCAATCTTGCAATTCAAATTGTTGGTAGAATAATCTTTGAATGATCAATTTTGTAAGTTCCTTCATTAAATTAGAAGGAATACGTGGAGGGAGGAGTGATTAATGAAGCAAAGTGAATGATTATACACTAGACTTTCATTATCTTTGACTTCACTTAATGTAGATACAAAGCTTGATGTAGTTTTGAAAATATTATGGTACAATGGTTCATGAAAAATTCATCCATGATCTATTCAGTTAAGCAATGTATTAAGGGGCACTGGTGTCACTGTTTAATGAGACGCTTAAGACGAAGACAGACCAGAACCTGAGTATCTGGAACAAAGGTTGTAGCGTAAGACCATAATGCATTTTAGAAATTCATAGTTATTTCCATATGCTTTACTGATGAATTTGCTTTATATATAATTAACTTCCATGAATGCCCTTTATGTCTGTGGTTTTAGTAGTGCTAATTATGCACAGCAAATTAATTCAAACATAAATGCTTTAATTTATATAATCTATTCTCCAACGGAATGATGCTCAAATATGAGCACATTGATTTTTTCAGTCCTTCCTGGGGGCTTTGAAATTAAAAACTATTGACAAAACGACTGACTATATCACAAATAATTATACCAGTTACTTCACGTTATAGTGCATTTCTCTCATTTATACTTCCGTAAATCTAGAGTCCTCATAAACTCAGTTTGAAAAAAGTGGAGAGATTTTCGCCTGCTACTTCACCAGTTGACAACTATTTGTATCGAAATGTAACAGGCCTAATTTTCTTTCTCTCAGAGTCACAAAACAAACTTGGGAACAGGATTATGATCTTTTAGATTTGCATTGTTAGACATAATTTAAATGTAATTTTCCCAGTCCTTAAATGCAAGTGACACTATAATATTTACAGGCATTCAATGAAAGTAGATTATAGCAGTGGTGAAGACAGCATTGACTATAATTTCCTAGGTTGCTTTAGAAGTTGCTGGTGCAAAGCAAAATGGATGATGAAGAGAAGTAAAAGATAGAGGATATATTCATCTTACCTGGAAGTAGTTATTTATAATACAAAGAGCAACAAGGAAGTGAAAAAAATGAATAAATACATGAAAAAAGGATTAGAGACATTAGCATTGGGAACATCTCAAAAACAAAGCTTGGAATGCACTGCTTGCTTAATACAGCTTGATGAAAGAAATGTAACAAGTAAAATCATGGATGAATGTTAACGTGTTTTAAATGGTTGAGCAAATTTAGATTGTTTTCTGTCTCATTGCCTCATGTTTAGATAGAATTAAGACCAACTTTGTCTACCCTAAACTCCCAACAACCAATCACTAGCAGAGGATGCCAAGTGATCTGCTTATTACAGAATGACAAGAAGTGCTGGAGAAACTCTGCAGGTCTGGCAGCATCTGTGGAAAGAGAAAAAAGGAATTAATATTTCACACCCAATATGATTCTTTATCAGATCTGTAGAAGCCATACTGGATTCAAGACAACAACTGTATTTCTTTCTCGCAGATGCTACTGGACCTGCTGAGCTTATCCAGCATTTTATGCTTTATCTCAGCATTCTGACATTGCAGCATGTTGCTTTTATCTACTGACTACAGTTGGGAGAAACAGGTTAAACTTGGCTTTTTATAAATCACTCCTGGGTCATGGGTGTTGCTAGCTGAGCAGTATTTATTACTCATCACTAGTTATAGTTGTGAAGGTGGTGTTGAGCTACCCTCTGAACTACTGTTGTCCATATCCTGTAGATAGACCCACAATGCTGTCAGAGCGGGATTCCAGGATTTTATGTGGCAACACTGAAGGAACGGCAAAACATTTCCATCTCAGGATAATGAATGGCTTGGAGGGGAGCTTGCAGGTGGTGATGTTCCTGTGTATTTTCTGGGCTTATTATTTGAGATGGAATCGGTTGTGGTTTGAAAAGTACTGTCTAAGGATCTTTGGTAAATGCCTCTAGTGCTTCTTGTAGGTAGCACATGGATCTCTTGGTGGGAGAGCATTTCGGTGATAGTGATCACAACTTCCTGACCCTTACTACAGTCATGGAGAGATATAGGAGCAGATGGTATGGGAAAGTATTTACCTGGGGGAGGGGGAATTACAATGCTATTAGGCAAGAACTACGAAGCACCAATTGGGATCAGATGTTTTCAGGGAAATGCACAGTAGAAATGTGGAGGTTGTTTAGGGGACAGTTGCTACAGGTACTGGATAGGTTTGTCCCACTGAGGCAAGGAAAGGATGGTAGGGAGAAGAAACCTTGGATGACAAGACATGTTGAACACCTAGTCAAGAGGAAGAAGGAAGCTTACTTAGGGTTGAGGAAGCAAGATTGGACAGGGCTCTAAAGAAGTACAAAGCAGCCAGGCAAGTACTGAAGAATGAACTTAGAAGAGTTTGAAGGGGATATGAGAAAACCTTGGTGGGTAAGATCAAGGAAAACTCCAAGGTTTTCTATGCTTGTGTGAGGAACAAGAGGATGCACATAGTGAGGTAAGGGCCAATCAGAGATAGTGGAGGGAACTTGAGTGCGAAGTTAGAGGCGGTAGGGAATGTCCTTATTAAATACTTTGCTTCAGTATTCACCAGTTAGAGGGACCTTGATGTTTGTGAGGACAGCATGAAACAGGCAGATATGCTCGAAAAGGTTGATGTTAGGAAGGAGGATGTGCTAGAAATTTTGAAAAACATGAGGCTAGATAAGTCACCTGGGACAGATGGGATATACCCAAAGTTTACCAGGATGATGACTGGACTGGAGGGCAGGTCTTATGAAGAAAGACAGAGGGAGCTAGGGTCTTTTTCATTGGAGGGAAGAAGGATGAGGGGGTGACTTGAAAATGGTTTATAAGATGATGAGACACATAGCTAGAGTGGATCGTCAGAGATTTTTTCCCAAGGCGGAAATGACTATTACAAGGAGGCATAATTTAAAGGTGATTGGATGAAGGCATAGCGTAGATGTCAGAGGTATGTTCTTCACACAGAGTGATGGCCATGTGGAATGCACTGTTGGCAATGGTAGTGGAGTCAGATACCTAAGAGAGTTTTAAGCGACTCTTGGATAATAAAATATAGGGTATGCAGGGTAGATTGATCTTAGTAAGATTATAGGCCAACACAACATTGTGGGCCGAAGGGCCTGTACTGTGCTGTATTGTTTTATGTTCTAGGTTCTATATTCTATGTTCACACATTGCTGCAACTGAGTGCTACAATCAAGCGGCTGCTTTGGCCTGTGTGGTGTCATACTTCTTGAGTGTTGGTGGAACTGCATTCATCTAGGCAAACGGAAGTATTCCATCATATCCGAAATGTGCCTTGGAGATGATGGACAGGCTTTGGGGAGTCTGACCAGCCTTTGTAGCCACTATAAGTATATGGCTAGTCTAGTTCAGTTTCTGATCTATGGTAATGCTGATGGTGTTGATAGTGGGGTGTTAAGTGATGATAACTGGGTCAGGGTTTGGTGGTTAGATTGTCTCTTATTGGAGATGGTCATTGCATGGCATTTGTGGTGCACTTGAATGTTACTTGCCACTTTTTAGCTGAAGCCTAGATATTATCCAGATCTTACTGCATTTTTGTATGGACTGCTTCAGTATCTGAGGTTCTCGAATGGTGCTAAGCATTGTGCAATCATTGGCAAACATCTTCGCTTCTGACCTGATGATGGAGGGAAGGTCATTGATGCAACAGCCGAAGATGATTTGGCCTTGGGTAATGTGTCAGGTACAACCCCAACTAATGAAGAGCTTTTCCCCAATTCCAGTTCAACTCCAGTTTCTCTCGGACTGCTTGATCCCACACTTGGTTGAATGGAGCCTTGATTTCAAGGGCAGTCACTCTCACCTCATCCCAAAGATTTCACATCTTTTGTCCATGTTTGTATGAAGGCTGTAATGCAGTCAGGAGCTGTGCGGCCCTGGTGAAACCCAAACTGTACATCATAAATAGGTTGGAACAACCATCAGTTTACTAATGCTTGAGATTAGACTGATGGGACAGCAATTGGCTGTTTTGGGTTTGTACTGCCACTATATATGGGGCATAACTAGGTAACTTTCCACAGTTGGGGAGATCCCTGTGTTGTAGCTGTACTGGAAGAGCTTGGCTAGAGGTGTGGCAAGTTCTTTCATACTAATACTAGATTGTGCTCAGGGCCCTTAGCCTTTACAGTATCCAGTGCCTCCAACATTTTCATGATATTTGGAGTGAATCAAATTGACTGAAGGACTGGCTGGAGACCTCTGGAGGAGGCCAAGATGGATCATCCAAGCAGCACTTCTGCTCGAAGATTGTTGAGAATTTTTCAACCTTATCTTTTGCTCTGAAGCACTGGGCTTCCCATTATCGAGGATAAGGATTTTTATGGAGCCTCCCCTGTTAAGTTGTCTAATTTCCCACCCTATTCACAACTGGATGTGGCAAAACTTTAGAGCTTAGGTCTGTTCTGTTCATTGTCAAATTGCTCAGATGTATTCATCACTTGCTGCTTAACCTGTGAGCCATTCAATTAGTCTTGCTTATCATTTCTGCCGGGTGAAGCTTCAGTTTTAGCTATGCCCCGTGCTGTTTTCTTCCCCCAAAGTTCCTTAGTTGTCAAATCAAAATTAATTTTTCTTTTCTTAAATTGCATGCTATTTATTCCTCAGTGTAAGCTTGTTTTCTGTTCCACACTATGCTTGAGATGCATTTTTGTCATTTCAATAAAATATCTTCTGCTGTTAATAAGTGGGGGCCTGAGAATACCCTAAAACCTATAAGACTGAGTTTTCAATTCCCAACTCCTCCCCCAACTCAGCCAGTGGCCAACAGATGTTCACACTCTCCCTCCAATTTACAATTCTCTTCAGCAAAGTTCTTCCTGGGAATCTGACCAGTAACTGAATCCCCACTGTCCTGAATGATAGTTAATGTGTTCCACACCCACATGTTGTAAAAAATGGCATTAATGAGACTTTGAGTAAGACAAAACAATTGCCTTTTTGAACTTAATGAGAGAGAATTCAAGACCTACCTGAGAAGTAACAGCCTGTCTCTTTCTTTGCAACTCCTCTGAGCTAAGCGTGTAAGCTGAAAACACACTGAGTGTCATCTTCACCACTCAGGGAGAGTTTCTGAAGACAATTTTCCTTGATTCTACCTCATAGAACATAGAACATAGAACATTACAGCACAGTACAGGCCCTTTGGCCCTCAATGTTGTGTCGACCTGTCATACCGATCTGAAGCCCATTTAACCTACACTATTCCATGTACGTCCATATGCTTGTCCAATGATATCTTTCACCCCTCAATTTAAAGCTATGCCCCCTCGTGCTCACCGTCACCATCCTAGGAAAAAGGCTCTCCCTATCCACCCTATCTAACCCTCTGATTATTTTATATGTCTCAATTAAGTCACCTCTCAACATTCTTCTCTCTAACAAAAACAGCCTTAAGTCCCTCAGCCTTTCCACGTAAGACCTTCCCTCCACACCAGGCAACATCCTAGTAAATCTCCTCTGCACCCTTTCCAAAGCTTCCACATCCTTCTTATAATGCGGTGACCAGAACTATACGCAATACTCCAAATGTGGCCACACCAGAGTTTTGTACAACTGCAGCATAACCTCTTGGTTCCGGAACTCGATCCCTCTATTAATAAAAGCTAAAACACTGTATGCCTTCTTAACAGCCCTGTCAACCTGGGTGGCAACTTTCAAGGATCTGTGTACACGGACACCGAGATCTCTCTGCTCATCTACACTACCAAGAATCTTACCGTTAGCCCAGTACTTTGCCTTCCGGTTACTTCTACCAAAGTGCATCACCTCACACTCGTCTGCATTAAACTCCATTTGCCACCTCTCAGCCCAGCTCTGCAGCTTATCTATGTCTCTCTGCAACCTACAGCATCCTTCGTCACCATCCACAACTCCACCGACCTTAGTGTCGTCTGCAAATTTACTAACCCATCCTTCTATGCCCTCATCCAGGTCATCTATAAAAGTGACAAACAGCAGTGGACCCAACACCGACCCTTGCAGTACACCACTAGTAACTGGTCTGCAGAATGAACATTTCCCATCAACTACTACCCTCTGTCTTCTTTCAGCAAGCCAGTTTCCGATCCAAACTGCTTTATCTCCCACAATCCCATTCCTCCGCATTTTGTACAATAGCCTACTGTGGGGAACCGTATCGAATGCCTTGCTGAAATCCATATACACCACATCAACCAGTTTACTCTCATCTACCTGTTTGGTCACCTTCTCAAAGAATTCAATAAGGTTTGTGAGGCACGATCTACCCTTCACAAAACCGTGCTGACTATCCCTAATCAATTTATTCTTTTCTAGATGATTATAAATCCTATCTCTTATAACCTTTTCCAACACTTTACCAACAACTGAGGTAAGGCTCACTGGTCTATAATTACCAGGGTTGTCTCTACTCCCCTTCTTGAACAGGGGAACCACATTTGCTATCCTCCAGTCATCTGGCTCTATTCCTGTAGACAATGAGTTAAAGATCAATGCTAAAGGCTCGGCAATCTCCTCCCTGGCTTCCCAGAGGATCCGAGGATAAATCCCATCCGGCCCAGGCAACTTATCTATCTTCACACTCTGTCGGATTTCTAATACCTCTTCCTCGTGAAGCTCTATCCCACCTAGTCTAGTAGCCTGTATCTCAGTATTCTCCTTGACAACATTGTCATTTTCCAGAGTGAATACAGACGGTCCTACAGCAGTGAGTCTCCCAGACGCTCCTGCAGCAGTGAGTCTCCCAGATGCTGCAACAGCAGTGAGTTAGATTGTCAGAAGTCAAAGAAACAGAGCCACTACAAATGTTCCAGGGAGACACCCTACTGCTAGCAGCTTGTGTGTACGCAGCATAACCTCAGAATCTGGACATCATTGGAACAAACAGTAACATTTTTTTTAAAATCAGTTTAATTATTGCTTGCCCGAAATACTTTCTACTTAACACTCTGTACGGTTTCCAAATATTTATTTCTGCCCAGAGGTGTGTTAGTTTTTTTATAGTTACTTTTTTAGAAATGCACCATCTGAATTGTCAAATAACCATTGTATCTTTTCCACTCCCGCACATCCCAGATGTCCAAGTTCTTTAAGGACCACAACTTTCCCCCCACGGTGATCGAGAACGCCCTTGACCGCGTCTCCCGCATTTCCCGCGACACATCCCTCACACCCCGCCCCCGCCACAACCGCCCCAAGAGGATCCCCCTCGTTCTCACACACCACCCTACCAACCTCCGGATACAACGCATTATCCTCCGACACTTCCGCCATTTACAATCCGACCCCACCACCCAAGACATTTTTCCATCCCCTCCCCTGTCTGCTTTCCGGAGAGACCACTCTCTCCGTGACTCCCTTGTTCGCTCCACACTGCCCTCCAACCCCACCACACCCGGCACCTTCCCCTGCAACCGCAGGAAATGCTACACTTGTCCCCACACCTCCTCCCTCACCCCCATCCCAGGCCCCAAGATGACATTCCACATCAAGCAGAGGTTCACCTGCACGTCTGCCAATGTGGTATACTGCATCCACTGTACCCGGTGTGGCTTCCTCTACATTGGGGAAACCAAGCGGAGGCTTGGGGACCGCTTTGCAGAACACCTCCGCTCAGTTCGCAAAAAAAAACTGCACCTCCCAGTCGCAAACCATTTCCACTCCCCCTCCCATTCTCTTGATGACATGTCCATCATGGGCCTCCTGCACTGCCACAATGATGCCACCCGAAGGTTGCAGGAACAGCAACTCATATTCCGCTTGGGAACCCTGCAGCCATATGGTATCAATGTGGACTTCACCAGTTTCAAAATCTCCCCTTCCCCTACTGCTTCCCTAAACCAGCCCAGTTCATCCCCTCCACCCACTGCACCACACAACCAGCCCAGCTCTTCCCCCCCACCCACTGCATCCCAAAACCAGTCCGACCTGTCTCTGCCTCCCTAACCAGTTCTTCCTCTCACCCATCCCTTCCTCCCACCCCAAGCCGCACCCCCAGCTACCTACTAACCTCATCCCACCTCCTTGACCTGTCCGTCTTCCCTGGACTGACCTATCCCCTCCCTACCTCCCCACCTACACTCTCTCCACCTATCTTCTTTACTCTCCATCTTCGGTGCGCCTCCCCCTCTCTCCCTATTTATTCCAGTTCCCTCCCCCCATCCCCCTCTCTGATGAAGGGTCTAGGCCCGAAACGTCAGCTTTTGTGCTCCTGGGATGCTGCTTGGCCTGCTGTGTTCATCCAGCCTCACATTTTATTATCTTGGAATCTCCAGCATCTGCAGTTCCCATTATCTCTGATACTATCTTTGAGTAAGTTTGTTTTGGTAATAAAACACATTATTTATGAACTAAAGAAACCTGGCTGACTTGTTCTTAATTCTGCAGCTGACATGCTCTGAGACCTGTATAACTGGCCATATCACCAACCTGATTAAATTTAAAATTTATGGTGATCAGTTGGAGAATACCAGCAAAATAGGGAAGAGCGACCCCTGCAACCTGGATCATAATTGGGTGCTTGTGCATGTGTGTGGTTTTAATTTCTGCACAGCTAGAACATAATTAAATACCATATTAGATTGAAAATAGCTAATGTGGTTTTCTACTGCATGTGGAGATTTAAAGTAAATTAAATAAAATCCCCCAGGGTTGAAAGTGACTTTAAAAAGAATGTTGATCTACACTTACAACCCGAACATAATGACCGGGCCAATTAATTAAGAAAATAACTAAACTCCTAAACTGTTTTCAGATTTGTTTCTGGGCTGGGATTGTTGTTGACCATACTTGCTTTTATGGTCCATTTTATCGAACTAAGACAATAGGGCCCTTCAGGGTCAAACAAGAACTGTAAAACTGAAGTCATTTGAAGACGTATTTGGTTAGGAATTGTAGCCTGTATACTGTACAGGATATAGATGAAGCAGTTGGGTTTCTCATGGGGGCAATTCTCATGTTGGCTCACAAGTTACATATATTGATGGTAAATATCAATCTACATTTTACAGTCACATAGGTACTTATTGTCCCTATGGCCACTCAGAGTCTTTTTTTTGTGGCATTTTGAATAGCAACTAATTTTGCTCGGAATCTGAAATGGAGCTGGCCCCGCTGGACAGAAATTTGGACCTGGGGCAATTAAGTAGAGAACTTGCTTCAACCAATTTGGCTGAAAGATTCTCACTGAGCAGTGTAAGGATTGTATTGGTGAAAAATTAAAGGCATAAATGCACCCTAAATAGATAGTGTACTTGCAATTCTGGTTTTAACATGAAATCTTGGCTCAATTGCTGATTAATATAATTTGATCTACCCTTAGGATGGTAAAGACTTTTGCAGGTTTACTACTCAAGTGCTGGTTGGCCACATATGCGACTCATAGAGTAATACAGCATGGAAACAGGCCCTTTGGCCCGAACTGGTCCATGCTGACCATGGTGCCCACTCAACTAGTTCCAATTGTCCACATTAGTCCATATCCCTCTAAACACTTCCCATCCATGTACCTATTCAAGTGGCTTTGAAATGTTGCTATTGTATCTGTCTCAACCACTTTTTCTGGCAGCTCATTCCATACAAGCCCTACTGTCTGCATGAGGAAGTTTCCTCTCGGGTCCTTCTTAAATCTTATCACTCCTACCATAAACCTATGCCATATGGTTTTCAAATTCCCCATCCCTCGGGAAAAAAGACTATATGCATTCATCCATTCTATGCCCCTCATGATTTTATACATCTCAATAAGGTCTCTCCTCATTCTCCTAAGTTTCAAGGAATAAAGTCCTATCCTGGGCAATCTCTCCTTGTAACTCAAGTTTATTAGTACTGGCAACATCCTCGTAAATCTTCTTTGCACACGTTCCAGTTTAACTATGTCTTTCTTATAACAAGGTGACCAAAACTGTTCACAATACTCCAATTGTGGCCTCACCAACGCCATATTCCATTGTAACATAATGTCCCAGCTCCCATTCGCAATACCTTGACTGATGTAGACCAGCATGCTAAATACCTTCTTCATCACCTGTCCTCCTGTGATGCTGCTTTCAACAACAATGTACTTGTACTACTATGTCCCTCTGGTCCACAACACTCCTCAGGATTTTATCATTTCACTCCTACCTTGGTTTGACTTTCCAAAGTGCAACACCTCACACTTCTGTATTGCAATGCATTTGCCTATCCTGAGCCTAATTCCCCATCGGATCAAGATCCCACTGTAATTTTTGATAGCCTTCCTTGCCATCAACAATAACTCATAATTTTGTACCATCCGCAGACTTACTAATCATACCTTGTACATTCACATCCAGATCATTGTTGTAGGTAACAAAGGTTCCAGTGCCGACCCCTGTGGTATGCCACTAGTTACTTGTCTCCAACCCAAGGCACAACCTTGAACCATCACCCTCTGCTTCCTACCATCGAGCCACTTTTGAATACCATTAGCTAGCTCTCCCTGGACCCACGCAACCTAACCTTCATGAGTGTAGCCTGCTGCGCGGGATCTTGTCAAAGTCCTTATTAAAGTCCATTTAGACAACATCCACTGCCCTGCCTTTATCTATCCTCTTGGTTACTACTATGAAAAGCTCCAAAAGATTTGTCAGACACGACTTCCCATTGCATAAGTCCATGCTGACTATCCCTAATCAGACCTTGACTATCCAAATGTTGGTTGATCCTGACCCTTGGTATCGTCTCCGATAACATGAAAGTTATGTCTTGGAGGTCTGATGGTTCAGTGAGCAACATCTTTTGCTCTCAGCTATAACTTCTGGGTTTGCATCCTAGTCTTAATAGCCTAAGAAAGTGCATTAATAACATGGTCAAACAGTTTGTTTATTCACCTGTAAATCCTTCTTATACACTTATGGCAGATGGGAAGAGTCACCTGGTCAGCCATGGCTGATGGCATCTCTCAGGCTATGGCCTCTGACAACAAGGTAGTGACCAGTTCCAGAAAAATCTAAGGAAATGGACATAAATGCATACTTTGTCTGTCTCATGTGTTATTAGATGTGAGAAGGTCTCTATGTTCATGTAGGGTCTATGTGCCTACTCCCACGAAAACAGTCCAGTCCACTGGCAAATGAACAACAGCATGTTGCAGAATGGCTCATTGTTTGTTGAGAGGGCACACAGCTTCTTGGATGTGATGGTTCAGATCCTGGTGGATCAGGCCTACTTGAAGAGGAATGTCCTGCAGCTGCAGGTAGCAAGTCCATTTCATCCTCTTATCCTTCTTGCATAACAATCCTTCAAGAGCTAGCATTGCTTTATCTGGTCTCCTCCCTCTATACAACTAGCAAGATTCAGGTAACCAAGCATTAAGTTTTGTCTGGTGACTCCAATAAGGCACACAATAAAGGCAGATTTACCCTTCTTTAGCAAATTCCACAGAAACCTGCTGCAATAAATATTGATAAAATGTTGGTAAAGTCTTAACAACGTGTCCGAGAAAACCTTTCAAGGTGCTTAAAAGATCTACTTCAAATTTCCAGCAGCAAGTTGACAGTAAACAACATTCAATCCTCAGCACCAGTCCTGCTCACAATTGACATTCAGACCTCAGTACCAATCTTGCTCACATATTTGTTACAAGCAAAGACTGTCATGATCTTCAAGGCATGTCAAATCATGAGGGGCACGGATAGAGTGGATAGCCAAGGTCTTTTCTGAGGATGGGGAGTGCAAAACTAAAGGTTCAAGGTGAGAGGGGAAAGATTTAAAAGGAACCTGAAAGATAACATTTTCACACAGAGGATGGTGCAAGTATGGATTAAGTTGCCAGAGCAAATGTTGGAGGTGAGTACAATTTTAACATTTAAAAGGCATCTGGCTGGGCAGATGAATAGGAAGGATTTAGATGGAGGGATATGGCCCAAATGCTGGCAAATGGGACGAGGTCATTCTGAGATTGTGGATAAGTTGGACTGAAGGGTCTGTTTATATGCTGTATGACTCTATGACTCCATCTGTGCATGAAATTCCCAGGAGAACCCTCCTTATTTTTTCTTTACTTTATGTATCTCTTTGTTTATCTAACATTTTGTATTTAGTATGTAATTGGTACCAAAAATATGTTTTGATGGCTTTAGCCTTTAAAACACAATACGTAATCAAACATCTCCTCAAAGACATTGGATCAGGTTACTCAGAAGAAGGGATTACTGTGCCCTGAAGCATCAACTTTGCCAGTCCCATTATGCTACTCTAAGCTATGCATAGCATCGTTAGTTTTTCTTAGGAAAGATGGGTATTTCTATTTACGAATTTTCTATAGTAAAGCCAAGTGATGAAAGATGCTTCCTCAAGATATGCGCTTGACTGTATTTGATGTGTTCTGAACAATTCTTAAGTTGTGATTCCACTTGACTTTACTCAGAAAAGCTAATGCTATCCCAGGTATTGAACCAAGTTACAATGCTGTTATTTCCAATGACTGGATAACTAAATGAAGATTGAGTTCAGTACTGGAATACTTATTTTAGAGTGTTTATTTTTATAGTTTAATCCTTGTAATCTGTTTCTTGTCATCTTAATGTTGAATCAGCTGTGATTGTAATTATTTTGGTATCTGAAGAAGTTCATAATTGCTAAATTAAGTGAAACAAGTCATACCTTTGGAGTTCAGATAATTTGATTTGTAAGAGAGATATGTAAAAGCATAATATTGTAATGGGTTTGTATTGAATTAGATTTTTGTTAATACCTATTCTTACAGGAGTGATTGTACTATGGTGTATTAAATCAAGGGCATTCCTTTAGACTACTTCATCCCCTACACTGTGTATCCTGTTTTTCTCTTTGTTTTGGGTAAATATCAGTCCCCGAGGATGCAACAAGTATTATCCACCAAAATAACAAAGCATGTAGCTGGATGAACACAGCAGGCCAAGCAGCATCTGAGGAACACCTAAGATGCTGCTTGGCCTGCAGTGTTCATCCAGCTCCACACTTTGTTATCCCGGGTTCTCCAGCATCTGCAGTTCCCATTATCTCTCATCCACCAAAATGCTGGCAGCTTTGTTGTTTATTGCTAACAGGTAATTTAGCAAACATTTTTCTCAATGGTCCTCCAGGAAGCCATTCCTATTATGTAATCTTCAGCTCCTTTATGACATTCCATCTCATGCTACATGTCTGCAGGACTGATGTTTCAGCGAAAGATGTGATCTTTGCCAATTTGCCTTCTCTTTAGCATCTAAATGAACTGTCAAGTATATCTGCCACAGAATCCAAACAGGGAAGTGCAAGATATAATATCTAATTTAACATAAAATCATGTGCTTGAAGCAAAATAAGCTCAGGGTAACAAAGATGGGGATGAGAAAAAGGAGACAAAATTCATCTAAAATTTATGAATTAATGAAAATCCAAAGGTGTAAAATTAATTTTTGTAGATCTCCAACAACATTTAAAATCTGGAGGCTCAACTTTTTGAAAATTTGTGTTTAGGTGCTAGAGAAACTGTTAAATATAATAAAGACTTAACGTGCAGTTAAAAAAAATGCCTTAATATCTCTTCTTCACCAGAAACTGTTCATACATAAGAAGATATACGGACATGGCTATTGTCCAAACTGTACCCATATGAATATTTGCTCCAGGTGCTAGTCCTAAAAAATAAGATGCAGCAAGCAATCCAATAGCAAGTTATCATCTTCACTTTTCTGTTAAAACTGATAGAGGATGAATAGTTAGATTTTAGTTATCTGGCCCAGTGTACTGAGCCCAATTGTTGCACCTATACTGTGACATCAACAGAGATTACCCATCTTAGTCCAAGCCAAACACTGAAGATGGGTTTTACTGACCTGAATAGCAGCCTAATTATTAATAACTTCAGAAAATTGAAATTAAATCAATTCAAGAGCTAACCATGCAAATTCATTTTCTGAAGAACAATTGAGGACACAAAAGATATATATTATAACATTGTGGCTGGACTGTACATCAAATAGACCCTCACCGAATTACAAACCAAGCAGTTTATTACAAAAAGTCAAAACTGATACATCTACTAAATTCTGAATCTCTCCTCAAACATCAGTCCTGCCATCCTAGGAATCAATTTGGTAAACCTTTGCTGCACTCTCCCTGTAGCAAGAATGTCCTTCCTCTGATAAGGTCAAAGCGCTGTCCAGCACAGAAACAGGCCCTTCAGTCCAACTTGTCCATGCTGACTGCATATCCTAAATTAATCAGTCACATTTGCCAGCATTTGGCCCATATACCTTTAAACCCTTCCTATTCAAATACCCATCCAGATACATTTTAAATATCGTAATTGTACCAGTCTCTACCAGTTCCTCTGGCAGTTCATCCCATACATGTCTCACACACTATGTGAAAAAGTTACCCCTTAGGTCCATTCTAAATTTTTCCCATCTCACCCTAAACCTATGTCCTCTAGTTTTGGATTCCCCAAACATGGGGAAAAGACCTTGACTATTCACCCTATCCATACCCCTCATGATTTTATAAACCTCTACAAGGTCACCCCTCATCTTCTAAAGCTCCAAGGAAAATAGTCTCAGCCTATTGACCCTTTCCTTGTAACTCAAACACTTTAACCCTGGCAACGTCCTTGTAAACCTTTTCTGAACCATTTCAAGTTTAACAACATCTTTCCTATAGCAGGGAGACCAGAATTGAATGCAGTATTCCAAAAGTGGCCTAAACCAATGTCCTGTACAGCCACAATGTGACCTCTCAATTCCTGTACGCAATGCACTGACCGATAAAAGCAATCGTACCAAACACCTTCTTCTCACTACCCTGTCTAGTTGTGACTCCACTTTCAAGGAGCTATGAACCTGCACTTCAAGGTCTCTTTGTTCATCCACAAAGTGACCAAAACTGCACATAATTTTCCAAGTAACTGACCTCACCAATGCCCTGTGTAATTGCAGCAAGATATCCTTGTTCCTGTACTTGAAACTTTCAATGACTGGTGCACAAGGACACCCAGGTCTCATTGAACATTCCCTCCTCTCAATTTAAAATCTCCCTTCCCATTTTAAATACCAAAGTGGATAACCGCATGTGCATTCTCTTTATACAGTACCTGCCATGCATTTGCTCAATCACTGAACCTGTCCAGATCACACTGCAACACTATGGGAGGAAATTGGAGCACCTGGCAGAAACCAAGCGGACATGGAGAGAACGTGCAAACTCTACATAGACAGTTGTGGAATCGAACCTGAGTCCCTGGCACTGTGAAGCAGCACTGCTAACCACTGAGCCACCGTGCCAGTGCCCCCTCCTCACAGCTTGTCGTTCCACCCAGTTTTGTGTCATCTGCAAAATGTGAGATATTACATTTGGTTCCTAATAATCACTGGCGTGTGTTGTGAATAGCTGGGCTCTTGTGTCAATTCCTACAGTACTCCACGAGTCGAAATCGCAATCTGCAGGTGGAAAGAACAAAAGTTTGAGAAGGCACACAGGTGACATTATAATATCAGGTCAGTTCAGATGACCAGAATAATTGCAAACATAGACATCACCTTGAAGGTTGGGGGCTCTACTGTTCTTGTTGCAATTGGATGTTTTATGTTAACAGTCATAAGAATGCTTTGGTAATGTACTTATTAATGATACCCCATCTGGGGTTATAATTGAAGGGGAGAGGAGTGTTGCAATCATATTAATATTTTTAAAATAGTTATTTAAATATTTGTACATGCTAATCAGTGTGTCACCACAGAAAACAATGTAACAACACATAGTTCAGTTGTCATGAACAGTCTGTTAGTAGGTGTAAGCTGAAGCAACAACCAAACTCCAGTAAATCTCTATGGCTGCCCTTTGACATTGTTGTATTGAACTGTTTAAAAGTTAAACAATGAGAGATGACTGCTTTGAATGAGACTATAAACCAAGGCCTTGTTTGTCCTCTCAGCTGGAAACTTGACATTTTACTTTCCCTTTCATTTTTTCCATGCAAGTGTGTGTCACTGGAAAGACCAGCATTTGTTATTCATCCCCAACTGCCTTTAACAAAGTGGTTTGCTTGACTATTTCAGAGGATTTTACCTGTCAACCACATTGGAGTGGGTCTGGAATCGCATGTAAGGAGGCCCGGTGAAAAGGACAGCTTTCCTTCCCTAAGGACATGAGCGGAGTAGATGGTTTTTCTAACAATTCATGACAGTTTTCATAAACATGAGTTTATATGCTCGATTATATTTGAGAGGTTGACATACATGTATGCTCCAGATTTCTGAAATTAAATGTATTTAAATTAAGTGGTTGCTGTGGTGGGATTTGAACCTATGTCCGAGAGAGTTAATCTGGTGTTCTGCATTAAACGCGCAGTTACATAATACCTGTCTCCTCCTCCTGCCTCCCACAAACTTTAACGATTGACTTAACATTACAGCCTATGTCAGTCTCTCAACCAACATGATGTAAGTAAACCGTCAGCTCGTTGTCATGTTTCTGTCCATGAGGAAATTACCTGCCACACACTTTCTACATCACAACAATAATTGCACTCCAACTATGTTTCGTGATGAAGACTTGTGGTGTCCTGAAGTTGTGTAAGGCAATATATAAATACAAGTGATTCCTTTTCTTTGGAAATGATTGGTAAACAAACTAGCTCGGCAAGACAATCAACCACAACATCCACAAGACAAGCTACAAATTTTCCCAAAAACCTTAGACAATTGACAGACTCCTAGCAGTGCAAACAGTCCTTCTTGAGTGGTTGCAAGTTGTGGCCCAGTACTTGCTAAAACAAACAACTATGCATAGTTGTAAGATTTCACTTGATTAAATGAGTAAATTGCTGCTATGTTATGGAGGGGAGAGTTGACTCATTGCAGAATTGTGGTAGATTTTCTAATCAGCGCTGCATTTTGTTACCAATGTTTAATCTGTACCTCGCAAATTTATGTCTGTGCTACCTTTATAAAAGTATCTACTAAACAATTACAGATTGTGGTGACTTGATCTCATTTACAATAGCAATGATTGGAATTGGAATTACCAATAGATCCACTGAAGTTGTAATGAGAAAACTAAACATCCCAACTGGGGTAGGATGGTGTGCTCAAGTACAGTACATATATTGTGATTATACTGGGGTGTTTTGGATCTAGTCTACAGGTACATTCCCTATGTACTATATTCAGGTGTTTTAAATGGCTTCTGCAGCTGTACATTGGCAAACTGGCGAATATTCTTTTGGCACTACATGGAATGCATCGGAAAGAAACCAATCAAATCAACAGTCTTGCTTTCTATTAGATCGTCATACCGAGCAGATCCACATGATAGTAACAATTAGCATGCTTCATTGGTCTATTAAGTAACATCATAATAGCTCTTGCACAGATAATATGCATCAAACACCAAATGTAACCATTAGGATGCCTTTATGCATATGACGTAGTTCTGCAATTAATGATCAAGTAGCTCAGTTTCACACATGAGCTTCTTTAAAGGTAATTTTGTACTTTTGAAGGGTGTAAGAGCCTAAAGAGCGAACACATTTGACATGAGTTAATTACAGCCATGAGCCATCTACAACAAAGCATTGAAATTTAATTTCAGTGTAGCCATTAACCAATTGGTGGTTTGCAGTCCTTACTTTCCAGGAATTGATTTCTCTGAAAGATCCACACAGAAAGCCTTGCAGAGAAAATGTGAAAAAAAAGACAAAAATTAATCTGGATTATTTGCTTGTGACCTCATTAAAACCACTCTGTTATTCAGACTAACCTCAACAGTCTTGCTTTATTGTTTCCACCCATATATGATCTTATCAGTGACTTGTGGGAGATGATGGCTGAGTGCTATTATACCTAGACAATTAATCCAGTGATCCAAGTTCAAATTCTGAAGGTGGAATTTAAATTCAAGAATTCAGAAAACTGGAATTAAAAGACTAATAATGACCCATGAAAGTGTTGTCGATATTGGAAAACCCATCTAGTTTACTCATGTCCTTTAGGGAAGGAAACTGATATCCTTACCTGCTCTGGTCTATATGTGATCCCAAAACCCGTAGCAATACAGTTGACTCTTAACTGACCTTTGGGCAATTAGGCTTCATCAATAAATACTAATTCAGCCCGTGACACCCACATCCTGTGATTTTTTTTTAATGAAGTTAGATTGGTGTGTAATTATGCCCCAATTTCCTCAGGGTTAGTTAATTTGGTCAAAGAGTGGAAACTCCTGTCACAGCTTTGGCATTGGCACTGGGAAATGGCCTGACTGACGCTATGGGAAATCTGGTTCAAATGTCTAATCTACACTAACATCTCTCCAGAAACTGTTATACTCTTGCAACTTGAAATGTGCAAGATCTCCATTGAAATTTGGAAATACCCAAATACATGTTTGAAAGAGAAATCATCCTGATACAACTGGTTTCAACTGGGAATTGGAATTTTTTTTCCCCCTTAATGCCCTAGAGCATTTCTCTTTTCTCCCATTCCTAGAGTATTACAGCTGAAAAATGGCATCACTTGCACCTTTTCTTGGGGACTGTAAGTGCACACGGAAGTTCAAAATAGAGTTCTCAGCACCCACACAGGTTGGGATGAATCAGACCAGATGCCAATTGGTAGGGGTTGTAACACAGCATAGTACCTAAAGTATGCAGTGTAGGCAGACAAGTGATTCTGTTAATTATTGTCCAGTAGTACAGCGGCTGTCCCCTCTTAAACTTAGAAACAAACGTTCCAAATAGGAAGGACCTGCAACAGTGCTAATTAACGAGCTAATTAATTGCTTCCAAGTTTATTCCTGCTAGTTCTTTCATTAACAGTTGCTCGGGTTCTACAAGGATTTATTACTTTCTATAGTCACTTAATGCTACAGACGTTTACGGGGAAGAATGCAGCATGTTGAATTAGATCTAAATGTCTTGAAGGTTGCTGCACAAAACTGTTGCTCCCAGACACAAGTGCATGAGTTGGCAATCCCCTTGGATTACAAGAAAAGTGGGATAATGAACAGAGGCCATGTCAAACAGGATTATTTCCAGAACTGCCTCATAGGTTACAAGATCCCCTGGAACTTGTATTCATTTTTGTTTCATTCCTTCACTGATGTCATATTCTACGACCTGCATTATCTACTACTGCATTATCATGTCTTGACTGATAACTGAGGATAACCTAGTTTTGGTGTTAAGCTTATGATGCTAAAATGATGGTGATAGGAAAGAGACAGAAGCTAAGAGTGAGTAAGTCACATGCTCATTCCTGAAGACAAATGGAAACATTTGTATGACATATTGGTGGCATTTCAGCAAAAATCAATGGAAATTCAGCAACTAAGTAGAAATTTCTTCCACTGACATAGCATTTGGTTCCCTAAGGATGCAGCCTTAAAATATCTACATAGACATAGAACATTACAGCACAGTACAGGCCCTTCGGCCCTCGATGTTGTGCCGACCTGTCATACTGATCTGAAACCCATCTAACCTACAATATTCCATGTACGTCCATATGCTCATCCAATATCTTGAGAAAAGAGTCAACGGTAGGTTGGGAAGAAATTATTTTTGGTCACAGTTTGACAAGCAGATTCAATTGGACTTTTCAAAAGGAAGTAAAGCAAACACTAGTGTTTTTCTTGAAACCACCTCCATAATCATTCCAGTAAAATATCTGCAAAATCAACTATGACAGAGTGAGCACTCTGTCATTGATTTTTTTTAAAAATCTTTCGAGGAGTCCTGTTTTTCAATTTTCCTATCACCATCATTTCAGCAGAGGATGAAGAAAATGCTGAGCAGACACTCTGTAGCTCTACATGAAGAACAGGGGTAATGACTTTAATGACTGGGAGAACTTGGTGCCAGTCATTCATAACAGTGACAAGTGTCTATAAAGTTGCATTTCACTTTGGGTCTAAACTCCTTAAGGATGAATGGCAGGACAGAAACCCAGGCAGCAAATCCTGTTCTCCATACATCACCATCTGATGAGACATCCTCTCTAATATGTCCCGAGATCTGCAACTCAAGAATTAAAGTGGCTCTGTCATGTGAAAACTCATGGAAGGAACTTGCAATGCCAAAATACATATCATCCTCAAGTTGAGTAACAGAAGATGACAGATATATTTAAGCAGAAGAATGTATGCAGATGGGCACAGAGGGCAAGGGACTCAGATTAAGAGGATGGTGCTTTCAAGAAGCAGGCACAATCATAGTTAGTTGCTTCCGCAAGTGAATTCAATATCTCCCATGATAATCTCAGCAGCTTCTCACCTCATAGCCTTATGTTGTGTTCAATTGTAGCTCATCTCAGCGTAAAAAAGCCAGCAAGCACAGCTGTCGAGGACGTCCTTACCATTCAAGTCCAGAAAACCAGGTGATGAAAGATTTAGTTGGGACCCACTCTTTTTTTGTACACTTAAGTTTTTTTTTGCTTACAGAGATACATTTCAAATTTGCACCTCCAAGCTCAACAATGACAGGTTTCATCAGTTCCTTTACGTACCTTTGAAAATACGAATGAAACAAAATAGTCCAAAAATAGACTAAATTAAACCAAATTGGAAGTTAATGACCCCTTAAAAGAACATGGTAACAAAATCAGAAGTTCAAAGCAATTTAAGATTAAGCTAAAATGTTGTGTTGGCCAGAGATACTGCACTCTAGACCTGACAGTGCCCACTGGTCATGGAAGACCTTGACTTGTCAGTGAACAGCATGTTCTCCATCTCTGAGAACACCCAGATAACCATGGAAAAGAAGCAGGCGGTCAGGTAAAACAATCCCTTTGCTCCTATAAAAAGAACCACGGGTGAAGCCTCAGTTAATGTCCCACACCTAAAGAGAATTAAATTCTTGATTATCATTAAGAACCTCCGTCATGCTACACCCTCCACCAACCCTATTATATCTCACTGGGGTAGCACACTGGAAGTCAAGCCCTGCTCATTTTGGAAGCATCTCACAAGTTAAAGATTTTATAAAGTAAGTAGAATTCCTCAATTTACCTAGCTTTTAGTCTACATCAAGAGAAAGTATGAATTGGGTTTCTGTGCTTCGGGCAAACATTACTATTTATTTCAAGTAATTATGTGCTAGCCTTAGGTAAACAATTCTGATCAGTCATATTAATTCTACTAATCAAAATTTTAATCCTCTTATGAGCTTCCTGTTATGCACACGCAGACAGGCAGATGAGGACAGTGAAAGAAACAAGGATTATGGATGGCTGGAAAGTTTGGTGGTTCCTGTACACAATGGTTATTGAGTTCATGCTTATGATTCTTTTGTTGGTCAGGCTGCTGCTTCTCTGGATGCTTCCATTGGTTTACAACAGGCACAGGGTCTACAGGGTCAAAGGTCACTGTTGATCAGAAGTCACAGCTTATAGCAACTGCTGAAGGAAATACAAACTGGCTTTCTTCAGGCTTGAAATGGTTTACTGCAGAGAACAGAGAGAGTTCCTCAGCTGATGATGCACCAAAGGCCCCTCTATCTTTCTCACAGTCCCATGCTTCAACTACCTAAGAACTAATCATATAAATTGTTGGCAGGCAGGAGGCCTTTGTCACTAGTCCACAAACCAATCCATTCCTTGTTGCTAACCAAAACGTCATTGTACAATGCCTTTTGGCCCCAGACATGCAATCTCTGCCGTATGAACAATATTCACATTGTCTACCAAGATATCTAGTTTCAAACAGACTGCAATCCTGCACCTATGCTTGGTCTTTAAAATTATTCTTTTCTCATACAGTTTACAATTCAAAGTAAGATGAAGAAAAAATGTCTGGACTTGATAAAGTACTGGTGCTGAGCCCCCGAATACTATTCAAATGTAAAGCTGAATCAAATGAAGGGGACAGTGTCAGATCTATTTATGACCTTTTGCCTAAACTTCAGAACAGGATCACATCACAAACCAAATCGCAGTTATATTATTATGCAATTGAAGGCTCTTTCAAACTTGCTTCTGTCATATCATTTGATGACATGGACATTTATTGATGCCTGCACTTTCAGCCTGAAAGAATCGAGAGGTTTAGAAGATGAGCCATGATCTTACTTTTACTGAGAAGAAGCCAGTCAGCAACTTGTGATTGTTGTTTGATCCAAATTTAGAATTCTGAGTTGTCCCTTAGGGATAATATAAGTTCATCAAACATAATTTCTCTGTGAGCCTTCTGGTCCATTTGTTTCTATGCGTTCTGATTGGGGAAATGATGTAGGGGGATAGAATAGTGAGAACATTGTGCAGTCTTACTCTCACCTTTAAACTTGATCCTCCCTGTCTTCATCACCAGCCGAAATAAGGGACTTCCAAGGAGGACAAATGTACTTTAATGAGTTTTAGGCAGCTGTCTGAGAAGGATACACAAGAAGGAATTAGCATGGAGGTGTCAGATGAAGTAAGAACTGTTTGTTTTTGAAGACTGCCCCGATTTATGTTGTGGGCCTCAGTAACAATTTTCAAAACTTAATATATGCAGGCAACAAGCAACATATATTTGAGCCAAAAGCTCAGGTGGAGTACAGTTTTCTGGCCAACAACACCACTGCTTCCTTAAATGTTTGTCCCGAGTGGCAAGTCAGAAACTAGATTCAGAAAGAGCTTGCTTTTACCTAGTACTTTGCAAGACCACAATTCCAGATTTTATAGTCATTTGTTGTCATACAGCAGACAATTTAAACACAGCCATGATTGTTAATGACAGTGATAACCAGACATACTGTTTTTAGTGGTTGAAGGATAAATATTATCTAAGATTGCAAAAGAACTTTGCCATGCTTTGCATTTCCATCTACTATTTCTGTCTACTAGAGATAGCAAATTTTTTACACTATTCTCATTGAAAGATAGCACAGTGTAGCATTCATTCAGTACTGCAATATTATGGCAGCCTAGATTAAATGCATACGTCTTTAGAGTTCAGTTTAAGACTTTGACCTTTTAACTCAAAAACAGGAGAGCAAGAAATGATACTTTGAGTTAGATCCCTATCATTGCACAATTGTAGACTGATATTCATACTTTGCTGCTGCATTCCCTCGATCCATTCCCTGGCATAACAAGAGTATTAAGCCCAGACCCTATAGTTGAAAACCGCTCCTTAAAGCAGAAAAACCGTAATAAAAGTTCATTAAGATTTGTACATTTTCCAGAGTGATGTTTCCAAATAATTATTATGAGTAGCTAGCAAATCAACATTGCAATAAAGTTTTGCTTTTTCTTAGATCGTCAGAGTTAGGGGCAGATTATTTTCAACTAAATATTAGATGTATTCTCATCTATGAATGTTATTCTCTTTTTCCTTACAAACAAATATTCCTCTAGCTACTGTGAAAGAGAAGGGTGAAATGGTGGTAATAATAGAGAGAAAAAAATCCCTCTCGTATTATATACGCATATATGGGATTTGTGCAGTCACAGTATGAAAAATGATAATTGGACCAGCCAAGGGTGTTAAACTATTTACACAGCCAACAATAATTGGTGCATATAAATTTCAGCAGCAATCAAGTGATGATCAGAGAGGCATTGCTGTCTTTTGGTTTCTTGACTGCCAAAGAGCTGTGGTCAGGCAGCAATCAGAACATTACATTTTCCACAAGTGTGCAAATGGTCAGTTGCTTTCTCCTACTTCTTCACTGACATGATAAGGTGTGTGTCAACAGAATTTAACTGTTCAGCAGTTTCTACTTAGACCATTCTTTACACTTCAGATGAGAATAGTGGGATTATAAACAACCCGTCACGTTATCTTTCTCCAAAAAAACGCATGCTTTTCTTTGTTCAGTGTGCCTGCAGTCATGAAATCTAATTTCTTTTAATTCATTACTAGATTTCTTCCAAGCGTTCTTCAGCCCCTTCCCAGAGAAGCAACTTTTTGCAGTGGACAAGAATACAAAATTAGCCGTTCACCTTCTTAATCCTGAACACATAGTACATTTCTGATCTTATCCAAATGATATATTCCAATGCTGAGGAAATACATAATCTTCAAACCATAATGTTCCTTCATGTACTAGTAACTTTAGTGATTACATTATTGAAGTAAATCATACAAGATACAATGTTGCTGGTATAGGCAAGAAGACTGTTTATCTAAAAAATGATTTATCCACTCATGGTTAATCACAACTTGTACCTTTTCATATGTGGTGAAATCTCCTATTCAGTCAAAGGATGAGATACAAAAAATAAATTAATGGGAAGAGCCACTTACTGTAACATAATCAAAATAGCTCAATGTCTGTTATCTTCAGTAATTGCCAGTTTGTGCCTCTTGTCTTCAATTCTGAACCACAGAAGTCGTACCATAATCCTCACAATATTTATTTACTGTCAGGACAGAAGTCAGGAGTTTGTGCTGTCAATATACACACACACACACACACACACACACACACACACACACACACACACAAACACACACACACACACACACACACACACACACACACACACACACACACACACACACACACACAAACACACACACACACACACACACACACACACACACACACACACACACACACACACCAAGCATGTTTGGTCTTAATTGCATTTGTGTTTTGCACACAGATCCAGGAAGAGACTGTATCTCTCTCCAAGTTTCTACGAACCAGTGCTGCACCACCAAAGTACCAATGGGAGAGGCCAAACATGGATGCACACAAATAATGAAGCCCAAACAACAATATTGCCATAAAGAGATAACAAGGTGCAGAGCTGGGTGAACACAGCAGGCCAAGCGGTATTGGGGAGCAGGAAGGCTGATGTTTCGGGCCTAGACCCTTCCCATGTAGGATTCTCACAATAGCTGCCACCTATTTCATTAGCTCTGTTAGACTTCGATTGATGTAGGCATATACATTCTCCTTGAAAAACATTTTGTGACACGTCATTTCTTCTCACCAAATGAATGTTAGCAATGCTGAAGTTTAAAACATATTTCCAATTTATTTGGAGATTTTATTGGTTGACTCTGGTTATGGATACAGTTAATACTTAAACAGATTCAGTATAAATGTTGAGGATCACTACAAGGAAATAGTTGTGATGATGCACGCCACTATTTAAGTAAGGCATTTATATAATCATAATTTAAGGTTGATAAAGGAAACATACAGCTGAGCTTCAAATGAGGCAATGACGGGGTAGTCAAAACAGAATACATTGTCAAATTCCTCCTTTTGTTAACATGTGCATTCCAGTAGCTCTGAAAGGGATGTGAAAAGGAATTGCAGGAACTGAGAAAGAAAATATAGGTTAATGTTATGGATGATACTCATTAGAGGTTTTGACAAGAGCAGTCTCGAATTTAAGGAAATGCTAAGCAGTCCTCTCTTTGCAGTTCTTGTTCCTTGAAATGTTGGATTCTGTACATGTCTGTCAATTGGATTTCAAATAGTATCACCAATGTACTTTAAGTACCATGCCGATTTGTAACAAATAGATATGGTGTGAGGTACAATGTTATTCTGCTGGCAATGCCAAACTTCAAGCCTGGGAGCCACAGAATTTAATTGCTTAAGTAAACAGAACCTCAGGACCATTTAAGTTTGAATCGTTGCTTGATCAGGGAACATTGCCAATTGGATTCCAAAGCCTTGGGTCACTTGGCAAATTGAAATATGCATTGTTAATTCTAACCCATGATTTAGAAGTACTCCAAATTTGAAAGGTGTTTTGTATCTAGAACAAATTGTGACTGTAAGTTGTCATCTATATTGTGTGGAGGTGCTGTTTTCAAGTATCTGAGTAAATAAAATATACACTGTTTAATGCATAATGCACGAGACTACTGAGCAAATATTCCAGCAATGTCAGCGGTGGCTTCTTCTGGATCAAACATTAATGTGGGGACCATCTCGCAGAGAGATGTAAAAGAGATTGTGGCACATTATGACACATTTTCCTGTTACTTTCTTTCATTCAGTCACATAATCCTTTTAAATGCTAAAGCATCGTAGTAAATAAACACAATTTGAGATTAATATGTGTTTTTGTAGTGGGATCATTGTCAATTTAAACAACTGCATTTCAGGAGCATCCGAGATACAAGATTGTGCTGCAATTGTAATGAAGTGTGACTTCTGAACATATGGACATTCTGTACCATTTGGATGAGGTTGTAGCTCATTTATTGTGCTGTTAACTGGTGGGAATTTGATAACTTGGTGGGCAGATCTACGTCAGTGTTTAATGAAAAAAGTACCCCGGTATATAACCTGTGTTCAGGAAGCACTTCATTCAAAGTAGAGAGTTTAGTTGTGATGATAGCAAAGATGAGCAAAGTGTATTTTTTTTTTCGGTTAAAACCTATTTACGTGGATAGAAGTGACACAGTATTGCAGGGGAATTGTTTAGTTGCTAATTCCCTGCAAGGCTTTACATTTTTAAACTGAAGTGAAACCTAGAATGATGTGCCAATGGAATGTGTCACTGTTAGTTCAGGATATTCTCACCTGTACATCAAATTGTTGTTACTGATGTGTGTGAGATTCGAGTTGTTTGGATATTGTTGTCAAGATAGTACATTGTGCCAGGCACAAAGAAGATGAGCCAGTTGTATAAAATGAAAGATGAAGTAAACTGTATTTTTTGACAAAGCCATGGCCGTGAAATATATTAGACCGAAACTTGTGCTTTCAGTGTGTTCTCTAAAAAGAGGCATGATGTAAAAAGTAAACTTTTTTCTAAATTGTTATAAAACATTTAGACATCACTGCGACAATGGTTCCCAATTGTGGGCATTTGAAAGATGTAAGGAGGAGGATTGATGCAGCGGTATGTAGATAAGAAGTCTGCAAGCTGTGACACAATTAGAAGGAGCAGACGTTGGGAGGGGACAAGGGCATCCACAGCACCTCTGTCTTCCAGAGCAATTCGCTCTCAGAATCATGTACCTCACTGCACAAGGAGCCCTGGCATCTGATGCCAATGAAGGTAATCAGAATGAAGAGTATTTTCCTGACTCATGCCCTTTCTTAACCCCCCCAGGTTAGCTTTGTTCCGTCATCTGATATGAATAGCAAACTGCAGATGGTACAAACTCTTGCTTTTCCATCATTTCCCTCTTGCTGACCTTCATAAGTCACCAACAGTCAGTTCCCAATGCCATCTCTAGAAGGGCAGCTTGTTATTGTCCAGTTAGGGAACATCACATTACAGACAAGCAATCAGATAATTCCAAACATGAGCTTTCATTTCTAGCCAACAAAAGCAAATCAAACAAAATCAATGAAGGGTGAATTTTGCCCCTCAATGCAAGCCAAATGCTGGCACAATGACCAAGTACTAGTCTTCAGTCTACGATGGTCTACTGCAGCCAGCTCCCATTTACTGGAGCCAGGTGTCAGATAGGTTCTCTCTGGTTTGTAGCACTTGACTCAGCTGAGCTAGGCCACGGATGAGGAGAGATCCCTCCACCTCAATAGCTTCATCCTCCTTAGAAACTGCTTCCGGTATTCTAGTTCCTCAGCATCCGGCACATTGCTTCATCCCCTGTTCTAATTGTGCAGAGCACAGCACAACAGGATATTGTGACACACTGTGCCCAATTACACTGAAACGAAGACCCCCTCTCATTTCCCCCAAGACCAGTCAAAGCAGTGGAATTGTATCTTCAACAGTCCTAAACTCCTCCACAACTGCTCCAGTTGCGATGTGGGCAGTATTGTATTTGAGCTTCACATCAGCCAAGTGGTTGCACAATGGTGCCATCAGTCATGCTCACAGGGGGCATTTCTTGTTCCCTTGTTCTGAGCGTTGTAAGACATCTGCACCATCAAGTGCACAAAATACATGGGAGTGCTCCAGGATGTAGCCAGGGTAGTGGATAAACACCCAGAAGTGGTAGCATTGATCACAGACCACCCAAATATGAATGGAATGGAACCCCTTCCTGTGGATGAATTCTGCAGTGTTGTGATGTAGCCATCTCAGAACCACGTGTGCACTGTCAACAGGATCCTGTACCCTGGGGGACCCAGCTATGTTTCCAAACCCTAATGCCCAAGCTGTAGTACTGACCTCATTGCTGAGAATTTAAATGGACTGGTGTGATCTTACACAGATGGCATCGGCCACCTTTCTGCTACACTTGTGGGTGCACGACTGAGAGACCCCACACAGGTCGTCCTTCATTCCTTGGAAGGAGTCAATTGCACAGACTTCAAGGTAGGAGTCTAATAGTGATCATGAATGCATTGACGATTATCAGAAAGTCTCATTTGGTTCACTTGTGTTCTTTAGGGAATGGAGATGCTATTCTTACCTGATGCCACTTATATGTAACTCCAGACCACAACAATGTGGTTGACTCACAACTGCCATGTGAGCAATTGGGATGGGCAATTAATGCTGGCCTAGCCAGTGACTCCTCCATCCTGCGAATGACCAATTAAAACTAAACAGATCATATTTATTGACCTTGATATGCACTATCGGTACATCTGCCTACTCCAAAAGCTTTGTGCATGAACAAGCAAAGTCTTGACCTGTGATAACAAGGTCTAGAGCTGGATGATCCCTTGCTCCTCTGATGCTGCTTGGCCTGCTGTGTTCGTCCAGCTACACACCTTGTTATCTCGGATTGTCCAGCATCTGCAGTTCCTATTATCTCTGATACAAAGCCTTTACCTTTGTTCTATTATTGCATTTCCCTGCACTTTTATATACTATGTGACATTCACACATTCTGTCCCTGTTACTTTGTGTGGAGGTGCTGGTGTTGGACCGGGGTGGACAAGGTCAGAAGTCAGATGACGTCAGATGAGAGTCCAACTGGTTTATTTGAAATCACAAGCTTTCAAAGCATTGCCCCTTCATTAGAGGTAACCCTGTCACTAACCTGCAGTCCTACCTTCTCCTTTCCCTTTGATTTTATAATTTTCCATAAAACTGAACCCATCCACAGCTCCATGATTTAGGTTAAAGTCCGATCTGCGACCCTAGTTATGTGAGTCGCCAGGAATCTGGTCCTAGCATGATTCGGGTGGCGTCCATCCCATCAGAACATCTCCATCCTTCCCCAGGATGGGTGCCAATGTCCCATGAATTTGAACCCTGTTTCTCCCTCACGAGTCTTTGAGCCATGCATTTATCTCTTTAACCTTGTTTACCTTGGGCCAGTTAGGTCACCACGTAGGTAGTAATCTTCCTCTATACCCCCCGCTATGGAGGCCACGGTGGTGGGCATTGCTAATAACCTCACCACTCAATAGCTTTTTGATGCTTTTCTGCAAATTGCCATACACTCCAACACCAGCACCTCCACACAAAGTAACAGGGACAGAATGTGTGAATGTCACATAGTATATAAAAGTGCAGGGAAATGCAATAATAGAACAAAGGTAAAAGCTTTGTATCAGAGATAATAGGAACTGCAGATGCTGAACAATCCGAGATAACAAGGTGTATAGCTGGACGAACACAGCAGGCCAAGCAGCATCAGAGGAGCAAGGGATCATCCAGCTCTAGACCTTGTTATCACAGGTCAAGACTTTGCTTGTTAATGCACAAAGCTTTTGGAGTAGGCAAATGTACCGATAGTGTTACTCTCTTTGGCCCTACCTCTACAATGCCTCTCTTCTCCCTTGCCCTTAATTTCCACTGCACCACTCTGCTAAGCAGTGATTCCCCACTGCCCAAGATGGTTGCACTCTCATCTCTTGAGTTCAAAAGCTGTAACATTAGTTACTTGATCTCAGCAGACACTTCTGTGTTGTGCAGAGGGCACACAACATGGTTAGAGGTGCCATCTTTCCATTGAAATATTAAACGCAATAATGCAACTAAAGCTATTTATAAACTGTGAGTGGTATCTTTAGGGGCCTGAGCAATGTGGGCTGTCATGGGATTTGCATCTTAAAAGTGACCCTACAAAACTACCTTGCACTCTCGTAAATAATCAGTTCACAACTGGTGTGCCCTGAAATATGTGTGTCGGTGCATTCTTGGTGGCTTGCAAATGGATTGGACAGTTATCCTGATGGTTATGAGGGGTTAGGAAGTGTCAGGTGCCAGTATCGGGGGACAGGGAGTGTGTGTATGTGCATGTGTGTGTTTGTGTGTGTGTGTCTGACTGCCTGTGTGGCTGGTGATCACGGATCATGCTCTGAGGTGTTGATCATAATGGACGCTTCTCACAACCAGCAGTAAGCTGAAGTGGATAAGTGCCTGCTCTGATTTCCACATTGAGAATTCTGAACATCACATTTCTTAAGCACCTTCGGTAAGATGTGGAGCTGTATATTTATGCAGTCAGTTGCAGCATTAATGACATCAAACAAGCTGCACTCCCCACTACTTGACACCTTGCTGCTGCCTAGCAAGAAAGTTGCCTTGCCACTTAAAAAAAGCATTAACAATGGTGTGAGATACTTCCAAAGTCAAATTAAGCTTTGCTGGAATTCTCATACAATTCTACCGCAAATCCCATGACAGCCCACATTGCTCAGGCTCCTAAAGATACCACTCACAGTTTATAAATATCTTTAGTTGCATTATTGCGTTTAAATATCCAATATATTTTATCGACTGAACACTTTTGTAAATTATCTTGGGCAGGTGTAAAGGAAAGGAAATGGAAGGGAGGTGAACGTGAGGTATATAGAAGGTAAGCAAGTATGGAAGAAGTTTTGCATTCATGGTCTCAGGGCACTCCTAAGACATTGATATTTCAATGGAAAATCGGCACCTCTGACCATGCAGCTAACCCTACACACAATACACAAATGTCTGCTAAGATCAATAGCTAATGTCACAACTTTCTAACTCAGGGATGAGAGTGAAACTATCTGAGCCATGGCTTTCATCAGTATGTAACAGTACAAGATTTCCCCAGTGTTACTGATTTCTGAACTTGCTTCACCCTGACACTGGAAGTTAGGCAGCACTGGCTATCAAATGAAAACATAAGTGTTTTTATAAAAGAATTTGGAAATGAGGTTTCAACTGTGAAATGAGATTTGAGTACTGTATGTGAAATGTATATTTTTGTGAGGCTTGGATTAGCGGACTATGATAGACTGTCAGTGGTGCAGTTAAGTGATAAATTAGGATTTATGAAGGGAGTATTATGCTTCTAGTACTTACAGATAAACACAAATGGCTAAGCAATAGCTCAGACTTATCTCCCTAAATGATGAGCTATTGTGCCAGGTTATTACATTTCAGAGTTCTCCATGAATTAACAAAATTATGAGCAAACTAGTTCTTTAATTTCCTATACAATTAAAATAATTTGATCAGCACCTTCCTTCCATTTAACAATGGCTAGTGTGTGGAAGTATCCAGCTGGAAAAATTCAATAAGACTGCTTTATCTGACAGGTCTCTTATCAACATCAGTAGCAGTACCTAAAAGGAATGGCTGCATGACCATGGTGGATGAATAGGAGTCACACATAGAGAATGAAGCCCAGATTCCAAAATCTTGAAGTCTGGTAAATTTTCTGGTTTCCAAATGGCCTACCACCTGCGGTTATTTGTATTTCTGGGCCAAAACTTCCTTACTTCTCAGTAGCCTGGCCAATAGTGAGAAAGTTGTGAAGTTATCGCAAAAATGGAGAAACGGATTCTCTACGTTGAGAAAACAAAATTCAGATTTTTCCCTTCAGGTTTAAATATGAAGTTCTGAATCCTGCTAAAGATTGGCAATTGCTTATTTCCATGTACTTGTTTCACATTTGCCATGAATCTATGGGCTTTCCCCTCCTTCTACAGGAAACTAGATAGCACAAAATCCCCAATGTGGAAGTCAGAACCATGAGCTGACAGCAGCAGCTCGGCTGCTTGCTCCTTTGTATTTTGAGCAGCACCAGGAACCATTTCTGTATATCTGCTGGGAGAAAAGGGTTACTTCTTCTAAACACAGATGAGACTTTAATGGAACACAGATACAGTGCTACTACCTTTGTGAAGTCTGGCATGGCTCCACAGAAACCAGTATCCCATCGCCAAGTCATCCTTTATTTACGCATAGAGAGTCCTTGACACTGATCCAGCTCTCTCAGAGCCAGCTCTCAAAGCAAGCAAGATGTCTGACACTCCTGTCTTATCTGTTAGCCAGGGTTCCCTGATTGGGCCAGACTAACACCCCCAACCAAAATTGGGGTCCAACTGGCTGACTTTGTTACAATCACTACACAATTGAACATAGGCTTCTCAGACTGAAGTTTAAAAGTCTGAATAGCTGCAGTGTAGCCCAGGAAGAGTGTGCCACATCATTCTGTCATGCTGTGCCCTTCATAACTGGAGCCAACATTGGCAGCTAACCTAAATACAAAAGAAAAGAGGACTGATGCCAATGTTACGAGGATGAGGAAAGGGCTGTTGTGGTGCAGTGTCGTTGTGCCTACCTCAGAGTCAGAAAGTTTGGCTTCAAATCCCACTTGCTCCAAATATGTGTCATATACATCTGATCAGGATGATTAAAATATCAATGAGGATCTCGACATTGACTGTGAGGGATCTCCAAAAGACCCTGACAGAGCTGCACATCTTTGAGCATGAGAGGCCAGACAGAACCCAATTGAAACCCTCTTTCAGAAGGAATAAGCTGGGTTTGGGCTTTCTTTCAATACATAAGTTTTGTTGGTAATGTGGAAAACAGCTTCTAGTCTGTCCCACACGATATGTGTAGGATCAGGTTAATTTTGCAGACCTTGCACTTTCTGTCCCTGAGGATAGTTTGTCTTCATCATGTGATTGTTTACTTGGAACTTTCTACTGATCGTATCTTCAAGAATCTGCAGTTTACAGATCATTCTCAGTTAGTAGAAAGCAAAAGCCTCTGAAACAGGGCACTAACATCATATGGCGCTGAGGTTAGATCACTTTCAGATGGTGTTATGGTTAGATGGTTAGATGATGTTCCATGAAAAGATATTGCGAGTTGTATGATCAGAAATGATCATGAAGTTACTGAGTCATAGACAGGCGAACGGGGATGAGAAACATATCATCTGTGATTGAAAGGGGGAGTAGACTCGATGGGCCGAATGGTCTATTTCTGCTCCGATATCTTACAGTCTATGTGATCATGCCTGACTTCTGATTTGTTGACTTATCAATTACCTAATAATTGATTCACTAAGTTGTTCCTTTCATATTCTGGTGACTGGTTGGTATGTGTACCTTGCAGTGAAATTTTTGACTGATGAATAGAAAGTAGCTCAGAGATAATAGGAACTGCAGATGCTGGAGAATCCAAGATAACAAAGTGTAGAGCTGGATGAACACAGCAGGCCAAGCAGCATCAGAGGAGCTGGAAGGTTGACGTTTCGGGCCTCGACCCTTCATCAGAAAAATTTAAGGCAATTATTCAACACCAGTAACAGATGGTTATCTTCAGATGATCATTTTAAGGAGGAGGTAGGATAAGAGGCTTAAAGATTCATTGGTAGCACCTTCAGTTAATGCTCTGACTAGAGTTTATGGGTTTCAGTAACTTACAGCAAGTAAGACTCTTATTAAAGATGGATGAGTTGAATGGGACTCCTGGATGTGCAGATAAATGTCACTGACCTTTAGATAGCAATGTTTCATTCATTGTGAATGGCTGCAACATTACCCAAGTACAAACTTTAATGGAACAAGGCAGACAATTGGAAGCTAACCCCGAAAAATAGAAATGGAGAAAAGATTGTAACCCTTTCAAGATGAACAAGGCAGTGTCTATATGACCAATTGTGCATTAAGAGGTTCTGGGGGTCGAAAATGGAAAACCTGACCTCAATAAAACATGCCTAATTTGGTTTAATTGCAGTAATCTTGGAGCGGGTCAAGTAACCCATTGCACTGGGATGAATTGGTAATTATAATTTGTTAAAATGGTTCAGTGCTAGAGAGTGTCTACATGATTTGTAATTAATGCCTCCAGCACTGTTTTCCTGGAGCTCAGGGAGTTTTGCATAAAACAGAGTGAGATTAAGGAGCACTTAGAGAATGACTCAATGTCAAAGGCCCATAATTAATAAAAGCTGAGTACTCACAGCTCCTTTCTCAGTTCTGTCTGGGTCTGGTGTGTGTGTGTGTTTATTGAGAGAGACTTATTCCTACAGATTGGAGCTGTTCATAAAGTATGTCAGGATGAAAGATTGAAGCAGCTGAGCAACAGTGAGCTGAGCAACCCCATTTCTGAGGAAGGGTCCCAACCCGAAACATCAACTTTCCTGCTCCTCTGATGCTGCCTGGACTGCTGATTTTGCCCAGCTCCACACTGTGTTACCTCTGACCCCAACATTTGCAGATCTTACTACCTCTGAGCAACTGTGGGTTTGAGTCAGTAGGAGGAACTATTTACACAACAGAGAACACAAACAGGGGCTTAGCTTTCTTGACCTGTTAAAAGATCGTGACTTCCAGAATTGTCATATTGGATAATCGTTGATATCTACAGTCTTCTTCAAGAAGACTTGAAGATTAACTCCTTACTCTGTAATAGTGGCTGTGGAAGACATCATTGGCTTCAATGCTTTTGGTGCTGGTGACTCATAGAGCATCTCTAGATTTGTGTTGAGGTGTCATCGTTGGGTGTACATGAATATATACTCCAGGTGGCGTGTTTGACAGATGTAAACATGGAGTTCTTGGAAAGATTGGCATGGGAAGGTGACAACATTTTGAAGGATATAGAAGAGGTAAGGGATGTTGGAAATGGAGCAGTAGTTTGTATGGATCTTGGGATCAGGCTTGGTTTGTTTAGGGGAGGGGTGATGACAGTATAAGTTTATAAGAAATAGTAGCAGGAGTAACTGTAAACTGCCCTGCTGTTCAATGACATTATCACTAATCTGTTTGTGTCCCTAACACTATCTGCCTACCCACCTGTAATCCTTGACTGCCTTGCAGACCAAATTTAAATGAAGTGAAAATGAGTTCTCTAGCATTGTCCAGCTCATTTTACTTCTGGACAGAGATTAATTCAGCATCCAACGAGTCATTAATGACAACAAATACTGTGCAGTCATCACCAAACATTCCCACCTTAAAATGGGGAAAAGGCCATTGAAGAGGCGGTTGATAGTGGTTGGGTCTGGGACATTACCCTAAAGAAATCCTGCAGAGTTGTCTCGGGACTAAGATGTTTAACCTACAGCAATCTTCCAAATGCAGGGTATAACCCTTACCAGTGGAAATGTTCCCCTGATTCCTGTTGACTCCATTTTTTCGAGGGATGCTTGCTGGAGCACTTATTCAAATGAAGCACTGTGCTCATGTCATCTGCTCAGAAGAATTTTCTAACTGATGCACCATGTGCCATCAAAATCTGGGAAGTGTTAAGTGTTTTTCTGGACCCCTCCTGTGTCCCATAAAAAAGGCACCTCACCTCACTGTCTATCAAGGGCTGTCTTCTTTGTTCCCATTTGTTTCTTCTTTATTGCAGGTTTCGGTTTCAGTTTTGCCTTTCCATATTTCACTTAGCTGGAGTTTATCATTCTACCATTCACATCTGCTCTGGATTTTATTTTTCTTTACTTGTCTCATGACGACTTCTTTTGGCCTTGCACCACAGACCTGAGGGGCAGAGTCCTTGTCCATATTTAAGGCTGAATAGATTGATTCATGATCGGTGAGAGAATCAAGCATTATGGATGTGAGGAATCTCAGATCAGCCATGATCCAATTAAAGACAGTAAAACAAAAACCTGACAAACTTATAAGATAGTGCACTTGTATTAGTCAGATACTACGATATCTATTTCACTGAATCTGGAAATCATCCAGATCTTTTCAGACAGTTAAAGCAATTTTAATATTTTATGAAGCTCAATATTACGTTTGTTTATTTGTTAAACTACTTTTCTAATTATCTTACATTTAGATCAATTAGTCTGTTTTAATTTTTATTATTTTCTTGATTTTCTACAGCTTTGTTTGTTGTGTTAGCAGCTGGCTGAATATATTCAATTAAACTGGCAGAATGCATGAAATGATAATCTATACATAAATGTCACTTTCTGTATAGCATCTGGTTTGGCTCTCCAGTTTTACCTTTTGTGTTTGTAATCCAACACTTGGTGTTACTGAAGTCCATTCCAGTTCCTCTTTGACCTTCTGTTGATTGTGATCAATTCACTGAATGTAGCCTGGGGAAAACACATGCACACATTAAATTGCAACATGCATAAAAATTGAAAAGAGGACTGATTTCATGCAATTTTGTTTCACAATGTATCTTTAAAAGGAGGAGTAGCTTTGGAGTGAAGCCGTTGTATAAACTGGGCTGGGCTCTGAACTAAAATCTGTTGAAAGGGGGAAAGGCTGCTTTTATAGTGTTCAAGTCTCCAATGGATCATGAGCAGCATTGAGAGGACATTTAGAAATCAAGTGAGAAATAATTGTAACTGGTGGAAAATGAAAGATAACAGGTCAGTTACTGTTCATACATTTCTTCCAATTTTCCATCCCTAAAGCTCCAATGCATAAAACGATGAAAGGATTACTTGGTAGATTATTTGGACCAGAGTGGGAGCTGGATGGGAGTGGGCATGCATGTAAGTTATATGAATGTAGAATTGGGATAGACGTCAGGGGACTTTTCTTTCCATTGTAGATCATTAGCATTTGGAAGTCAGTTAGACTCAGGGGTTTAGGTGGCATCACAGTTAACTTGTTTATCCAGTAACCTAAAGTTGAATTCAAATCATATAGCTGGGCAATATAAATTCAGACAACTAACTGAATCTGGATAGAAAAGTTGCTTGGGCTGTTAACTGACCCAATCAGGGAGCCCTGGCTGACAGATATAAACAGGAGTGTCAGGAGACCTGCTCACTCTAGGAGCTGGCTCTGTACTAGCTGGTTCAGTGTCATGTACTATCCACGGGCAAATAAAAGATGACTTGGTGTTGGGGTACCAGCCTCCGTGAAGTTATTTCAGCCACATCTTCTCAAGAAAAATTAGGGACGAGCAATAATTGCTGACCTGACAAGTGATGTCCATATCTAGTACATGAACAAAACAAACAATGCCAAGTTGTATAGTAAGAGCAGAAGTGAATTGGATAAGCTCCTGGTGGGAGAGGGATGTTGGTGATACCTGTTGGAACTTCAGTGAATCCTTCTTAGGAGTCTAAGATGAACCTTCCCAGAAGTCTTTTCTTTTCCTGACTTGTGTAGATTTTTCTGGCTTCTCCATGAAGAATCCATAGTTGTTGATGAGTTGGGTGTTTTGCAGGTCATGATGGATAGTTATAACATGACTAAATGCAACAGGTTCAATGGACCAGCTGATTCACCTCTCTTTGCCTGTTTTACAATGTTCTCATTTCCTTTCACTGAGAAGTACGTTTGGTAAAAAGTCATCATGTGATTTCTAGAGGAGCAGTCACTCTTGTAGTGACTATGATGGAACATAGGACATTAGCCTAATTCCCTGATTAATTGTTTGAATGTTATGCTCCACTAAGGGCAGGAGAGGACCATGTGAAACTCAGAACCGTAACAGCAGCAGTGTATCTTTTGCATATACACTACAAACTTCACTGTCAAGGCATGAGACACAAGTGATCCACCTGTTTCTGTGCCACTGGAAATCCTTAAATTAGGAGATGAACCACGTAGCATGAGAATAGGCCCTTCAGCCCACCACATCTGTGCCAACCATGATGCCACTCTAAACTAATCTCATCTGACTGCACATGGTCAGTATCCCTTCATGCCATGCCTGTTCATATGTCTTTCTAAACTTCTCTTAAACATTGCTCTCATATCTGCTTTTACTGCATTGGCAGGATTTTCCAAGCACTGCCAACTCTCTGTGTAAACAACTTACCTCACGCATCTCCTTTAAACTTTTCCCCTCTCATGTTAAACCTGGGGCCCCTAGTACTTGGCAATTCCACCCCGGGAAAAAGGACACCAACTATCCACCCTATCCATACCTCAAATATGTTTAAATACTTCTATCAGGTTGCCCCTTAGCCTGCAAGGCGAAAACAATCCAAGTTTATCCAACTTTCCCTCACAGCTAATGCACTCCAATTCAAACAACACCCTTGTGTGCCCCTTCTATACCCCCTCCAAAGCCTTCACATCCTTCCTGCAGTGTGGCGATTAGAACTGCACACAATATTCCAGATGTGGCCAAACTAAAGCCTTATAGAGTCGTAATATGACTTGCCACCTTTTATATTCAGTGCCTCAACCGAGGAAGGCAAGCATGTTGTGTGCCTTCTTTAGCACCTTGTCCACTAGTGTTGCCACTTTGAGGGAGTTATGGACTTGTATATCAATGGTCCTCAGGTTCCTGCCATTCCTGTATACTTTCCTCTTGCATTCAACCTCACAAAATGCATTACCTCACACTTATCCAGATTAAACTCCATATGCCATTTCTCCGCCCAATTTTCCAACTCATCTATATCTTGTGTATCCTTTGATAACCTTCCTCACTATCCATAACTGCATCAATTTTTGTGTGATCTGCTCACCGTGGATCCCATGTGACTTAATCTTCTGAATCAGCCTATCATGAGGGATCTTGTCAAATGCTTTAGTAAAATCCATGTTGACAACATCTTTTGCCCTACCTCCCCAGTCATCTTCATCATTTTGTCAAAAAACTCAATCACACCAGTGAGACAAGATTAACCGGCACAAAGCCATACTGACTATCCCTAATAAGTTCACTTTTTGCCAAATGTGAGTAAATCCTGTAACAAAGAATCTTCTCAAATTATTTTCCTGTCACTGATGTAAAACTCACCAGAATATAATTTCCTAGATTATCCCTGTTGCCCTTTTTAAACAAAGTAACAGCATTGCCAGTTCTCCAGTCTTCTGGGACCTTGCCTGTGGCTAAAGAGGTTACAAATATCTTTGTCAAGTCCTCACCAATCTCCTTCTTGCCTCCTTTAATATCCTGTGATCAATCCTATCAGGTTCTGAGGATTCAACCTTAATGTCCACCCAATGACTTTGCCTTCATAATATCAAGATGCCCTAGAACATCAATGTATCCCTCCCTGATCTTACCATCATCCGTGTCCTTCTTCTGTGTGAATCCTTTTGCAAAGTACTCATTAAGGACCTCATCCACTTCCTCTGACTCCATGCATAAGTACCCTCATTCATCCTTTAGTGGGCCTGCTCTTTCCCTAATTCCCTCTTGCTCTTAATGTACACATGAAATGCTTGGGGATTCTCCCTGATTCTACTTGCTAAGGACATTTCATTTATACACATAAAGTTCAATAAATTTTCTATCTCATTTGACTAATTTTTCAATATCTCTTATCATCCAGTGTTCCCAAATCTTGCCATCCTTACCTTTCATCCTCACAGGAATATACTGTTCCTGAACTCTGATTTACCAGTAACTGACTTACAAGTACAAATGGTCAATTCTTCCGTTAATAAGGACCGGAATCTCCATTCAATTAAGAGCATCGTTTACCAGGTAGCAGTGATCCTTGTGTATCTATATGCTTTGTCGACTTGGCCAACCAGCCAACCCGCAAAGCACTACTGTCAATGGTGCTTTCACAAAGTTGTCCAAATCCAGTGACAAGAAGGTTGGTACAACAGATTTGTCCTCCCACGACCCAACATGCCCAGCTTTAAGATAATAAGGTGTGCAGCCGGATGAATGTAGCAGGCCAGGCAGCATCAGAGGGGCAGGAAGGCTGACATTTTCGGTCTGGACCCATCTTCAGAAATGGGGGAGGGGAAGGGGTTCTGAAATAAATAGAGAGTTGGATGCGATGATAGAAGGTGGATAGTGAAGCAGATAGGTGGGAGAGAAGATGAACAGATCAACGCAGCAGGGGTTAAAACTAGTAAAAGTGAGTGTTAGTAAGGAGCTGGGATGGGGGTTGGTCAGTGAGGAGGGGGGTGGGTAGCTGGGAGGGAAGATGGGCAGGTCAAGGAGGCAGGGGGAGAAGGGGGCTGGTCTTGGGATGACGTCGGGGGTGGGGGGATTTTGAAGCTTGTGAAGCTTCACAATCTGCTGGGCAAGACAAATCTCACGTGTACCTTATGCCAGATTCAAAAAGTAATTCTGCTACCCAGAGCTCAGTCAATTTGGAAGGCTGCCAGGAGGAGAATGGGAACACTTTAGGGATGTCCTTAAGACATCCCCGAAGAGGTCAAACGCTATCGTGGGAACCCATAGCTTATAACAAAACAATACAATGTGGATAAGAACACTGAGCACATCTCGAGACTCCGTCAGAAATGTACAGAGGAAAAGCCGAACCATTAGAGGGAGGATACAAACCTTCAAACAATTTATCTACCCAGCCCTTCAAGCATCATCTGCCTACATGTGGCGGAATCTCTACATCTTATATTTGACTTAAAAGCCATCCAGAACTCATAGAACAAGAAATGAAGTAACTCATTCTCAAGAAAGGGACCATTAGATTGAATAATCACTGCAATATTCTCTTATGATAGATCAGATGCTTCTGAAGGGGAGCTATGAGGTGAATTATATAAAAGTTATTTAAGTAAACTTAATTGATGTTATAAATTTGCTCTGAGGTTATACTCATTTGAAACTAGTAAAAAATATTTTTGTTGCTGTAATAAAAAGAATTGCACTGCAAATTTGAAGCCTACTTTTAATTGTACCCAGAATTGCTAAACGCGAGATTGCCTCAAGTTGTTGTCGCTGACCAGCTGTAATAAACATTTCTATTTTTTCTTCAAGCATAGTGTATAAACAGAATATAAAAATTCACTGCTTATGGATTCATCTAATTACTTAAATAAAAGCATCGCTTATGCCTACCCTTCATTAAGAAGGAAACAAAGAAATGCCTCAGTCGTTGCACCGTGTCAACCCCCTCTCTCTAACTTTAAACCAAGACTGTTTACTCAGCTCACAGTCACAATGTATTTCTAACACCTAGACTCTAGAGTTCACTTCACATTGAATATATACTGTACAAATCTCTGCCACTCTTTTTTTTCTACAAAACAAGGGAGCTCCCCATTTCTGACAGGAGATTCTGATCAGGCCCCTCTTGGAAATGTGAAAGAGTCCTACCTTTCCAACAAGTCTCCTCTACTGTGGAACTGCCAGAGGAAGGGGAACCATAACACCTCTCCACAGCAGTCAGCTGCTGCATTGTGAAGTTCCAGAATCACAGACTTCATTGGTTCCTGATGAAGTATATGCGCCTAACATGAGTGTGAGATCACTGGAACAGTAGGGTGCCAGCTGGGAGTAGGTTGCGAGCTGGGTAGAGGTGCCAGGTTTTGGATTGTCAGATATGTAGAATGCCAAATTAATAGGGGATAGGTTGCCAGGTGGGTCTGGTGCCACGTTGCAAGGTACCAAGAAAATCAGATAAATGAGGCGGTTTGTCAGGTAGTTCTGAAGGGATGAGGAAACCAGGTCTGGTGGGCACAGGGGATACTGAGTGTCCTTTTGGGTCTGACAGTGGATGAAGTGAGGTGTCAGCTACCAGGAGTCAGTGGGGAAAGCTGGAGGTGGTGTGCGGTCAAGATGAACCACTAGTGTCACAATCAAGATCAGGTTAAGGGGGTTTGAGGCTGGAATGGCGAAGACATTAGCATGTTGGATCTGGAGTAGGTGGTCAGGGGTTTAAGTCCTGACCGGCAGTGGGATTTTGGAGAAGGGTCTGGAATGAGGGTGAGAGGAGTGTTGGGTCTGGATCAGGACAGGGCTTTCACGTCCCATACAAAGAGTGGGCTGTCACCTCAGGGTCTGGGGTATGGAAGTGATTTGTGAGAGGGATAACTGGGGGAGTGGTATTAAGTATGTGGTTAGTTGAATAGTTATGCAACAGTTAGTATTTATATTTAATTAAGATTTCCTGAGGAATTATTTCCTTAAGTTCATTGGAACATTCCCAAATCCCTAATTTAAATGGAAGCTTTCAGGGGCAGACGAATTGCCGATCAGTAAAACCAATTTCCCAGACAGTCATCCAACATCTGTTACAAAGGACATTCCACAGCATGCCCCTGCAGAACTCCCATCTTCTCTGGAATAACTACTGCCTGGTCATCAGAAATTACAGGCCATCAACTGAACTAGAAATCAGCTATTTGCAACAATTTACTACTTACTAGTCGACAAACAAGATTTTCATCAAACCAATTCAGAAGCATGCACAAACTCGCAAGAAACCTCCCACAGTTATTCTCCTCCATCAAGCACAGGCTGACCTTCCACTTTTACGTTTACTTGTATAATCTCTTCCCACTTACTGTCAAT
Organism: Stegostoma tigrinum; assembly: GCF_030684315.1. Classification (NCBI taxonomy): domain Eukaryota; kingdom Metazoa; phylum Chordata; class Chondrichthyes; order Orectolobiformes; family Stegostomatidae; genus Stegostoma; species Stegostoma tigrinum. The sequence continues at coordinate 56,509,847 of NC_081364.1, read as the reverse complement.
TTTTTTTTACAGCTCGGCACATTTACATAATTTTCTAATCTTGCACCGATAATGAAAACCTTAGGCTCCAGACATATTCTAACAAAAGAGAGTGAGTGACCCTAAAATCCATAGTGGCAGTAGGACTGTTGCAGGTCTTGGCAAATATGATACTTTCCTGCGTAATCCAAAGTAGTTTTCAATATTTTTCAAGAAATGGTTGATAAAACCATGAATATATTTATAATAAACAGTTGCTTATGGTATTATTGTAAAACTTATGATCAATTTATACTGTGTGTGATAGTAATAACATATTATTTATGGTACAAAAGTATTGTGTCATGAAGTCATTAACTTAGTTTGACTTGAAGTGTCACACAGAAAGAAATGAAAGTTAACTTTGTATTGCCTCCAGGTGACGGCAAAACAATTTTGAGCACCGCATAAGATTAAGTCTTTCCAGAAAGTCTAAACATGAAAATTGTGAATGTAATTCAAAAAAACTAATAAATTTCTCATTAAGGGTAAAAATTACATGCAATAATTCACTATATTAATACTCAATACATTCACAACAACCAATTTTGCTTTTATTTTTTACTGGAGATGTCTACCTGCACTTGATCTTTGGAGTTGGCAACAGGACATTTGGTTGTTACTCACACTAATTTTGACAAGTAATTATCACAGTCAGTGAATCAAGTTTTACTCTGGTGTACTATGACTGAAAGACTATTTCAGGGAGCTGTTTCAAACCCATTTACTGTAAAAAGACATTCCATGAGTTATCCAAGGGCTCTGTGACTGAGAAGTGGAGGTTATCTGCCCATCAGTTTAAATCTTGGCTGGTCACAGTTACACAGCCAAGGCAGAAGCTTACTGAGGTTTCAGAGAATTTGTCTCCTGATTAAAGAGATCTACACAGCATCTTCCAGGGAAGGCTCACTGATCCACATACCAAACAGGCAATGTCAAGTCACTAGCAGTTCTTCTCCTGAAATCAAGGCCTTGGGGCTGAAGGTCCCACTTACCTGTTGTTGCTGCTAGTAGAGGACCACTGGAGCTCCAGGATAGTGGAGGATCCAGGACGGAGGTGAATGATTTGGGTGGAACTTCCAAGGTTCATGGTCATGGTGAATTGAGGCGTGGTTTGGAATCAAAGGCAAGGGGTCATGATTCCCAATGAGTGCAGCTTGTAGCGACCTATTACAGGAGACGATGACCAAGTGGTATTATCACTGGACTGTTACTCCAGAGACCTAGGTAACATTCTGGTTTGAATACCACCCTGGCAGATGGTGGAATTTGAATTCAGCTGAAAATCTGGAAAGAAGAGTTTAATGATGACCATGGAAGTGATTGTCAAATAAAAACAAATCTGGTTCACTAATGTCGTTTTGGGGAGGGAAACTGCCATCCTTACCTGGTCTGGCCTACGTGTAACTCTAGACCACAGCAATGTGGTTGTCTGTTAACTGCCTTCTGACCAGTTAGGGATGGGCAACAGATGCTTGCATGGCCAGCACATTCTTGTGCCATAAATGAATAAAAAGAAAACTTTTCCCAATTCCTTTAAACTATGTGCAAAATTATTGAACATGTGCAAAAGGAGCTAAATCATAATGATGTCGCACCACATAGTATTGGAGACTTAGTCAGTAAGAAGATGTCCTTCCTTACCAACCTCTGCACATAGTTTTATGTTCAATAAATCTGCCCAGTACATTCACAAGAATTTATCTCATCTTACCACGTGCACTGCCCAATGCATGGTTCCTTGAACAGACACTAATCGTCTTTTTTGATGGACCACACCCTTTATTTTAAACACATAACCAATCCCGCTGGAATAAAACCTAAGGAGCTAAGTGTCTAATTGTTTGAATGTTCAACTTCTTCCTCACCCTCCCGCCACATGTCCTGTCAAGTTATTTTGATACTTTCTGGGAGTGGAACAATCAAACAAAAATTAAAGGTATAAAGGAACTTCTAAACTCTGTACTGGCAAGATGAGCCTAGTGGCATATAAACTTACTCATTAAATTGAGCAGGTGAAGGAACGCACAGCAGTTTGTCAGGAGCTGTGCAAGCACTACTCGAGGATAAATAAGGCATGTCTGCAATTCCCCAAAATGAAATAAAAGGACTCGCTCTTACAAAAAGGGTCACACACAGTAAGCACATTTAAAAGGGAACATTGCACATTTTCATTTGGGTTTGAATTAATCTTTTGTATCTTCACCTTTTCTGTCTCTATTTATTTTCACTTCAGTGATATTCCTGCTCAGCAATCCTGCTGAAACATGATTCCATCACTTCCAGGCTCAATTATTCCAAACTTCCCTTCACCAATCTCCTGAACTTTTGTCCTTCGCAAGTTACAACTGATATAAAACCTTACTGCCCACTTACTGCAATATATTACCCCTGTCCATACCACTTTAAACCTTCTGCCTTTTTAAGTATTTGACCGATTCCCTTTTGAAAGCTACTATAAAATTATACTTCCACCCACTTTCGGGCAATGCACTCCAGATCAGATAACTTGCTGTGTAAAATAAATGCAACTTATCACTATCTTTTTATCTATAACTTCCTCTGTCACAAGGAGAACAATAAGAGTCCTTCGCTGAATTGGGGCATCAAATTCTGAATCTAGTAAATCAACTGAGGCTAGCACATTGCTTTAGAACTTGCAATTCAACTTTTTCAGAGTGCCACTGCATTGAAACAACGTAGCATCACTATAGTTTGGAAGCAGGCCATTCAACTCATCAAGTCCAAACCGACCCTAAAAAGTCTTTCCAGCCCCTATCTTACCCCTGTAGCCCCACCTTTACCTTGGCTAATCCATTTTACCAGCAAACCCCTGGGTGCCACAGAGTAATTTAGATTAGATTAGGTCCCCTACAGTGTGGGAACAGGCCCTTCGACCCAACAAGTCCATTCCGCCCCTTGAAGCATCTCACCCCGACCCATCCCCCTATAACCCACACACCCCTGAACACTATGGGCAATTTAGCATGGCCGATTCACCTAGCCAGCACATCTTTGGACTGTGGGAGGAAACCGGAGCACCCGAAGGAAACCCACACAGACACAGGGACAGTGTGCAAACTCCACACAGACAGTTGCCGAGGCTGGAATCAAACCCGGGTCCCTGGCGCTGTGAAGCTGCAGTGCTAACCATTGAGCCACCGTGCCGCCCCACTGGTCAACTGCACATTATTGCATTTACACTGGGGTGTCTTTATGATTATTAGAGTGGGAAACGTAAAGATAGGATTTAATAGATATGCAGGTGACCCTCTCAGATGCTGCAATGTAACTGTGATCTCAGTGATCATGTTTTGGAGACTAATACAGAAGGTTGGAACTGGAGTGGCCCAGACTAGGGAGTTCTGCTACTATACATCAATAAATGTAGACACAGCAAACTAATGTTTACAGTCTTCACCGGACTCTTCATTTAGACTTGAAACATTAGCTTACTATCTCTCCATGGATGCTGTCAGACTCTCTGTGATCTCCAGCTTTTGTTGTTTTCAGTACACATTCCAGCATCTGCAGTAATTTGCTTATACATGAATAAATTTTTCTTAAAGAACCTTGAAGTTTGGTCTGAGCTTGCATGAAGAACAGATCAATTCAAACTAAACCAGAAAATAGTAACAACACAATGGGAAGTTTTCTCTGGAGTGACAGAGTCTGAGGGGAGACGATATAAAATTATGAGAAGGGTTGATGGTCAGAACCTTTTCCCCAGAGTTAAAATGTTTAATACTTGGGGTCATGCGTTTACGGTCAGAGCGGGTAAGTTCAAATAAAATGTAAGGACCAAGTTTATACAGAGTGTGGTAGGAGTCTGAAAAGCACTGATAGGGATGTTGGTGGAGACAGATATTAAAGGCACTTTTAAATAAGCACATGAATATGCAAAGAATGGAGGGATATGGACCAAATGCAAGCAGAAGGGATTAGTTTAATTTGGTGTCATTTTTGTCATAATATCAAGGGCCAAAGGGCCCATTCCTGTGCTGTAGTTTTATATGTTCTATGTTGCAAATGAGGATTAAGCTAAGCACAATGCATGGCAACTTACAAAAAGGAAAAATATTTGTAGGAATGCTACACACCATCAAAACTGAAAAGTTGCGATATTGAAAAGTCAGTATAATATAAATATTCTAACTTCCTCATTCTATATGATACTTTAAAATTTCTGAGACTTAAATTCTTCTGCAACATGCTGATGGATTTAATTTAATTGTTTGCTCAATGACTAGACTGTAATATTCCTCGTGGGAAGGAGTCTGACAATAAAACTGCAATCTCTATTGATTGATGATGCGACAAGTTGTAGAAAAACTTCCTTGACCTGACTTGAGATGTAACAACTTGTAGAAGGAAAGCCAAACAACAAGTTATAGATAGGTTTAAAATTATAAAGTGATTTATAGCATGCAGGACAGGGTAAACTTCCAGGTTAAAAAGGAAGGTGACAGTCAATGAATTACTGCAGCAAATATGCTTCATTGTGGGTTATTCCTATCTGATTAGAGATGAAAAATAAATGGTACCTCTGAGGTCATTAGCAATTAATCTTGGTTTTATATCTACTAGGATTTGAGTTACCAGATTTATATCCTAATTGTTCACCTGGAGTCATTATATACTCTTGACAGATCCAGCGTAGAACACCAGTAATATCAGATTAGCAGAAGAATCTGCCTATAACACATAGGTGTTAAGATAGATGTGGGTACGTAGAGCAACCTTATTAAATGGTGCTCTTCTCAGCTTTCAAGATACCATATACTGTTAACATTTGTCCCCTCTAGTAGTGTGCCTGAAAAGTGATGATGGATGAGGTATAAATAAAAGGTAAAGCCACCATAGTTCTACTGGACTATAGGGCTGCTCTCTCATGACAGAGAGACAACTAGTGGTAGTTTAACCTAACCTTAGGCATGGTAACTTCAGCCAGTGTGGGAATTGAACCCACACTGTCAGCATCACTCGGCATCACAAACCCAACATGAATAAGCAGGGTAACAGTTGCAACAACTTGCACTGAAAGAGCATCTTTAGCAGTGCACATTTTCCATGTCACTTCAAAGGAAGTCAGACACTGGATCACATATGCAAATATTAGATTAAAAAAATTAGAAACTTGGTCAAAGTTATCAGATTTCATAAGTGACCTCAAAGGAGAAGAGAGAGGGCTTTTGGGCAGAAATTACAAAGCTAAGGGCCAAGTCAGCAGAATTCTCAGCTTTCAAGGGTGAGCAAACAAAATGTGTAATAAGCAATATAAGAGATGGGCTTTGATGCAGAAAACAACACATTTTGAAAGATGATTTTAAAAGATGATAGAACATTTTGCATATAAGCAATAGGAAATTAGTTTTTCAATTCTTGAGATGAACCAAACCTTTACTGTATTTTAATAGTTATCGATTCGACTGCAACAGAATTAATGACAGACCTGGTATATAAAAAAGAAACTGATCACTCCTCAAAGTGAATTAAATGATATACATATCTGGGATGGAATTTCATGCTCCACTCAACACCCAGCAAAAAGTTTAGAAGTGGATGGCATCTAATTAGCTCAGCAGATGTGGGTTGCAATCCCCTTTAATTCTAGCCTTCAACCAGTTAAGTCAGGAGTGGGAAGACCCAAGTGTGATTTTTCTTGCCTGGATGCTAATTAATTGCACTTAGCAACTTCACTCTGATGCACTGTATGATTCTGGTATTAATCCATTGACAGGTGGGGAAGATGTTCCATGGAAAGTTCAAAGCCCAGTTGGTTTTGTAGCTATTTGTGGGTTTCTAAGGTGGCTTGCTTCATTAAGGCAGGCAAAGTGTCTGATTTAGTGGGCGTAGAATAGGGAAGCAGGTTGGGGCCTGCTGGAAGCCAGTTTGATGATCCACACCACTTCTCTCCCTTCGCCACTCTTCAGTTGGCAACCTTGATCCCTCCCTCAAACTCGGGCTGGGCTCCTTCACTGGTCCTAGGTCTCTGATTGTTGAGCTACTGTGCAATGCCGCCACTAATGCTTGCAATGGAGAGGTGCCATGAGCACCATCTGATTAGCTGGCTGGTCTCCAGAGGAGTAGGTTTTTTTTAGCCCCAGGACCTTTAATCTTGGGAAGGACTTTCAAATTCTTAATGGACTTTTATATGGTATGCATTACCCAATGGAAGTTACATGGTCTCTCAACAGCTCTCCAACTGTAGTCAAGGATCTAATTTGATGCAGTGTGGAGCTGGAGAAATACAACAGGCCAAGCAGCATGAGAGAAGCAGGAAAGTTGACGTTTCAGGTCAGGACACTTCATCAGGTCCCTGGCCCAAAATGTCAACTTTCCTGCTCCTCTGATGCTGCCTGACCTGTTGTGTTCCTCTAGCTCCCCACTGTATTGTCTCTGACTCCAGCATCTGCTGTTCTTGCTGTCTTGACCTAGATTCCATTTGGCTAAATTAAACTCTTCTCTACATATCTAAAGAAATGGAATATAAATTTTGAATGAACAGCAGACGAAGGTTTATCTTTGCCATGCTTTTTCACATGCTATTCAGCATGGATTACAAGCTTTGGCTTTTGTGTCTTGAATATATTGCATCAATCATTTGAACATCCCATCTGAGCAGTGGAAATATAACTTGAGTGGCAGTTCACAAAAGTTGTGCCAAATTAAAAGCTTCCATTCACCTCATCCATTTGGTATTCAGCTCAAATTACTTCAAGAGATTTTTATTTTATTCAGAAATGGGATGACGGCATCACTGGCTAGGTAACATTTATTGCCCATCGCTAATTTCCCAGAGGGCAGTTAAGAGTCACCCACATTGCTGGGGATCTGGAGACAGAACTAGCAAGAATGGCAGTTTTCTTCCTGAAAGGACATTAGTCAACCATATGGGATTTTCTCCAACAATCGGCAATGACTTCAGGGTCATTAGACTCTTAATTCCAGATTGCTTTTTAAATTGTTGAACTCAAATTCAACCATCCACCGTAGCAGGATTTGAACCTAGGTCCCAGAACATTACCCGGGTCTCTGGATCAGTAGTCCAGCGATAATACCACTGAGCCACCACCTCTCATCAACAACATATTGTATAAGAGATAAGTACTTTGCCTTCCTGCTCAAGATCAATATCTACCCGAGGGTAACGAGTTTAAAAGCAGAGGTATTCAGGAGCTAAGTAATGAGTGTAATTTGAGTTATTTGGTAATTTTAGCTGAGTCACTGCTGCTTTTATTTTCTGTGGTGGCATGCAATGCAAAGTCGCTTTACCATCGGCTTAACTAAACGTATCACTTGCACATTTATATTGATAGCATTTGAATTGTAATGTAAAACGTGAAGAACAGTTTTGTCCTGTGGCCCAGGCATCAAGGTATCATATTCTGCAGGCTGATGGCCCCTTCCCATATGGTTCTGAAGGCCGTGTGACAGCAATGTACCTTCAATCTGAACCCATTTAGGCATTTCTTTCAGGTATCGTGAGCCAGGTTTGGAGGGAGACCCCTTGCCTCCATCGTTGGACGGCCTGAGGGCCTTGGAAAGAAACAGGAACTTGTGAGCGAGAGATAATGGGAACTGCAGATGCTGGAGAATCCAAGATAATAAAGCGTGAAGCTGGATGAACACAGCAGGCCAAGCAGCATTTCAGGAGCACAAAAGCTGACGTTTCGGGCCTAGACCCTTCATCAGAGAGGGGGATGGGGAGCAGGTTCTGGAATAAATAGGGAGAGAGGGGGAGGCGGACCGAAGATGGAGAGAAAAGAAGATAGGTGGAGAGGAGAGTATAGGTGGGGAGGTAGGGAGGGGATCGGTCAGTCCAGGGAAGATGGACAACTCAAGGAGGTGGGATGAGCTTAGTAGGTAGGAAATGGAGGTGCGGCTTGGGGTGGGAGGAAGGGATGGGTGAGAGGAAGAACAGGTTAGGGAGGCGGAGACAGGCTGGGCTGGCTTTCGGATGCAGTGGGAGGAGGGGACGAACTGGGCTGGTTTTGGGATGAGGTGGGGGAAGGGGAGATTTTGAAGCTTGTGAAGTCCACATTGATACCATTGGGCTGCAGTGTTCCCAAGCGGAATATGAGTTGCTGTTCCTGCAACCTTCGGGTGGCATCATTATGGCACTGCAGGAGGCCCATGATGGACATGTCATCGAAAGTATGGGAGGGGGAGTTAAAATGGTTCGCGACTGGGAGGTGCAGTTGTTTATTGCGAACCGCGCGGAGGTGTTCTGCAAAGCGGTCCCCAAGCCTCCGCTTGGTTTCCCCAATATAGAGGAAGCCACACCGGATACAATGGATACAGTATACCACATTGGCAGATGTGTAGGTGAACATCTGCTTAATATGGAAAGTCATCTTGGGGCCTGGGATGGGGGTGAGGGAAGAGGTGTGGGGGCAAGTGTAGCACTTCCTGCGGTTGCAGGGGAAGGTGCCGGGTCTGGTGGGGTTGGAGGGGAGTGTGGAGCGAACAAGGGAGTCACGGAGAGTGGTCTCTCCGGAAGGCAGACAGGGGTGGGGATGGAAAAATGTCTTGGGTGGTGGGGTCGGATTGTAGATGGCGGAGGATGATGCATTGTATCCAGAGGTTGGTGGTGTGGTGTGGGAGAACAAGGGGGATCCTCTTTGGGCGGTTGTAGCGGGGGCGGGGTGTGAAGGATGTGTTGCAGGAAATGCAGGAGATGTGGCCAAGGGCGTTGTCGACCACTGCGGGGGCAAAGTTGCGGTCCTTGAAGAACTTGGGCATCTGGGATGTGCGGGAGTGGAATGCCTCATCCTGGGAGCAGATGCGGTGGAGGTGGAGGAATTGGGAATAGGGGATGGAATGTTTGCAGGAGGGTGGGTGGGAGGAGGTGTATTCTAGGTAGCTGTGGAAGTCTGTGGGCTTGAAATGGACATCAGTTTCTAGCTGGTTACCTGAGATGGAGACTGAGAGGTCCAGGAAGGTGAGGGATGTGTTGGAGATGGCCCAGGTGAACTTGAGGTTGGGGTGGAAGGTGTTGGTGAAGTTGATGAACTGTTTGAGCTCCTCTGGGGAGCAAGAGGCGGCGCCGATACAGTCATCAATGTAACAGAGGAAAAGGTGGGGTTTGGGGCCTGTGTAGGTGCGGAAGAGGGACTGTTCCACGTAACCTACAAAGAGGCAGGCATAGCTTTGGCCCATGCGGGTGCCCATGGCCACCTCCTTTGTCTGTAGGAAGTGGGAGGAATCGAAAGAGAAGTTGTTGAGGATGAGGATGAGTTCGGCTGGGCGGATGAGGGTGTCAGTGGAGGGGGACTGGTTGGGCCTGCGGGACAGGAAGAAGCGGAGGGCCTTGAGGCCATCTGCATGAGGAATACAGGTGTATAGGGACTGGACGTCCATGGTGAAAATGAAGTGTTGGGGGCCAGGGAGTTGGAAGTTCTGGAGGAGGTGGAGGGCGTGGGTGGTGTCACGGGCGTAGGTAGGGAGTTCCTGGACCAAAGGGGAGAAAATGGAGTCCAGAGAGGTGGAGATGAGTTCAGTGGGGCAGGAACAGGCTGAGACAATGGGTCGACCAGGGCAGGCAGGTTTGTGGATTTTGGGAAGGACTTGTGAGTGTTCTTTACTTATGAGTCGTGACAATTCCCCAGATGCCTCACAAATCTCTGAACTTAGCCTTTGATGGGTACAAATTTGTTGAGCATTAAAAGTATAGAATCCATCCCAGATCTCAAATACAGAAGCTTGGAAATAGGTCACTCTAAATACAACATGGATGAAAGCGATAGCGTTCTACATCCGGGTAAGCCAAAAGTGGTACAGAAAATTAATGTGCTCGCTGTTTCACTCTCTTCATTAAGGTAGAAAGTAATGAATTGGCGGGTTCCAGCAAAAGTAGTGTCAATGACGTTTTAATCTGGGAGATGCTACAGAGGATGATCCCTAAAGTGTACCATTAGCATGAAAATTTTGAGCATCTGATCTTGATGGCTTTTGTGATTGACTACCTTCAGTCATTAAGAGCACAAATCCTCTTCCAGTCACTTGAAGTGCTCTGAGATGATGGAGCAGATCATTCTCGATCTTTTGCAGCGATACCATTCAGGCACTTGCAGCAAAGCCTATAACTCACAGTTCTCACTGTTCGCCTGTGACTTCTTGGAGGATCCTGCTCTTCTGATTGTCCCCCTGAGTACTGTGAGGTAAATGCTGGTCACTGCTGCATTTTCTGGGCTTGCCAAAGCTCTTTTATTTGCTATCTCTTTGCCTGGTTCCTTCTCATTAGGAATATGGCAGGCAGGCACGGCATCAGAGAGATCCCTCTGGAGCTTTCATATCTTTAATAGTTGAATTGAACACTGTACCACAGACAAAGTGTGGCATGGAGTCTTCCCAAGGACACCAGTGTCATACCTTGATAAAGAGCTCTGAGGTATATGGCATCACCATTTACCAACCCACTTCCACATCTGATCGAGAGTCCATTGATAAGAACCTGGCAGGAAATCAGGCCTCAACACACAAACTCCACAAAATTTCATTTCTACATCACAGCCAAAGTCATAGAGTAATACAGCTCTGGAAACAGGCCCTTCAGCCCAAACTGGTCCATGCTGACCATGGTGCTCACTCAGCTAGTTCCAATTGTCCGCATTTGGTCCATATCCCTCTAAACACTTCCCTCCATGTACCTATCCAATTGGTTTTGTTTAAATGTTGCTATTGTACCTGGCTCCAATCACTTTCTCTGGCAGCCCATTCCATGTACACACTACTCTCTGCATGAAGAAGTTGCTGCTCAGGTCCTTCTTAAGTCTATCCCCTCTCACCTTAAACCTATGCCCTCTGGTTTTTAATTCCTTATCCCTGGGGAAAAGACTGTATGCATTCATTCTATCTGTGCTCCTCATGATTGTATACACTTCAATAAGGTCACTCCTCATTCTCCTACATTCCAAGGAATAAAATCCTATCCTGGCCAATCTCTCCCTATAACTCAGGCCTACTAGTGCTGGCAACATGCTCGTAAATCTTCTTTGCACACTTTCCAGTTTAACTATGTCTTTCCTATAACAGGGTAAACAAAACCGTACACAATACCCCAAGCGTGGCCTCACCAATGACTTATACAATTATAACATAATGTCCCAACTCCTATACTCAATGCCTCAACTGATGAAGGCCAGCATGCTAATTGCCACCTTCTTCACCACCATATCTATCTGCAATGCCGCTTTCAACGAACTATGTACTTGTATTCCTAGGTCCCTCTGCTCCACAACACTCCTCAGGACCTTACCGTTTACTGTATATGTCCTCCTTGGGTTTGAATTTCCAAGTGCAGCGCCTCACACTTACCCGTATTGAATTGCATTTGCCAATCCTCAACCCACTTCCACATCTGATCAAGATCTCTCTGTAATTTTTCATAACGTTCCTCCTATCAATGATACTTACTAATTTTGTATCATCAACAAACTTAATAATCCTGCCTTTTACATTCACATCCAGATCATTTAAGTGGTTAACAAATAACAAAGATCCCAGCACTGACCTCTGTGGAACACTATTAGTTACAGGCCTCCAGTCCGAGAAACAACCTTCAACCATCATCCTCTGTTTCCCTACCATCGAGCCAGTTTTGAATCCAATTAGCTCGATCTTCTTGGATCCTATGTGACCAAACCTTCATGACTAGCCTGGCACACAGGACCTTGTCAAAGGCCTTACTCAAGTCCATATCGACAACATCCACTACCCTATCCTCATCTAATCTCTTGGCCACCTCTACAAAAATCTGTAAAAGACTTATTAGACATAAATTCCTGCACAAGAAATCATTCTGATTATCCCTAATCAGACCTTGGCCATCCAAATGTTGGTTGATCCTGACCCTTGGTATCGTCTCCAATAACTTGCCGAGCACTGATGTCGGGCTCATTGGCCTGTAGTTCCCTGGATTGTCTTTGCTACATTTTTTAAACAATGGAACAACATCAGCCACCCTCCAGTCTTCTGGAACTTTGCAAATAGCTAAAAATAAAGCAAAAACCTTGCAAGGGCCTCTGCAATTTCTTCCCTAGACGCCCACAACATCCGAGGATGGACTTGATCAGGTCCGGGGATTTAAACAAAAGAGCAAAGAAACCTACAGCACAGGAACAGGTCCTTTGGCTCTCCAAGCCTGCGCCGATCAAGATCCTCCGTCTAACCTGTCATCTATTTTCTAACTGTCTGTGTCCATTTGCTCCCTGCCCAGCCATGTACCTGTCCAAATATATCTTAAAAGACGCTAACGTGTCTGCGTCCACCACCTCCGCTGGCAAGCGCGTTCCAGGCACCCACCACCCTCTGTGTAAAGAACTTTCCACCCATATCTCCCTTAAACTTTCCTCCTCTCACTTTGAACTCATGACCTCTAGTAATTGAGTCCCCCACTCCACCTTAATGCGATCTAAGATTGCAAACAGTCCTCTCTTGTAGTGTTTACGTGGCCCAAAACATCCCCACTTGTTCCTTTATTTCCTTAGTGTCCATGATTTTATCCTAAGTAAACACTGGGGAGTTTTAATTTTCATTAAAAGTATCCCCCATCTCCTGTGGCTCCACACATAGACGGCCATGCTGATCTTTAAGGAGATCCATTCTCTCTCTAGCCACCCTTTTACTCTTAGTATAGTGATAGAATCTTTTAGGATTATCTTTCATCTTATCAGCCAGATCCATTTCATACCATACTTTTGCTCTTTTGACTTCGCTCTTAAAAGCAGTCCTACATTTTATTATAGTCATCTAGGGATTCACTTGAGCCGATAGCTTAAACCCAATGTGCGCCTTCTTGTTAGCAAAGTGTGGAGCTGGATGAACACAGCAGGCCAAGCAGCATCTTAGGAGCACAAAAGTCGACGTTTCGGGCCGAGACTCTTTCAGGGCCTTAGTATCCCTCATCAGCCAGGGATCCCCAAACCTGCCAGCATTTCCCTTCACCCCAACAGGGACTCTTGACATCACACTTATAAAAGCCTCCCATTTGCCAGTCATTCCCTTTCCTTCAAACTGACCCACACAATCGACCTCTGCTGGGTCCTGCCTAATGACCCCAAAACTGGCCATTACTTTATCACCTTAACCTGTGGATCTATCCTACCCCTTACAATAACTATGTTAAAAATGAGAGAATTATGATCACTGGATCCAAAGTGCTCTCTGACTGACACTTCAGCCACTTGCTCGATGTTGTTTTCGACAAGGAGGCCCAGTGTTGCACCCTCCTGAGTAGGGCCCTCTGCACCTACTTGATATTGGAAACTTTCTTGGACACATTTGACAAATTCCATTCCACCTGGGCCTTTTACACTCTGGGTGGCCCCTCAATTCAGGGGAAATTAAAATGTTCAACCCATACTACTCTATTATTCCCAGAAGAATCTGGAATCTCCCTACACATCTGTTCCTCGAGTACCTGCTGGCTATTTTGGGGGTGTGTAATATAGTCCCAACAGAGTGACCATTCCCTTCTTGTTTCTAAGTTCTAACCATATGGCCTCATTTGATAACTCCTTAAAACTATCCTCTCTAAGTGCTGTTGTTACGTCGTCCCTTATCAAAAGGGCAACTTCCTCGCCTCGCTTATTTGTAATTCTGTCACCCCTCTAGCTTCTATATCCTGGAACATTGAGCTACCTGTCCTGTCCTTTTCTCAGCCCTGTTTCAGTTTTGGCTGCAATATCCCAAGCCCCAAAGCCAATCCATGTTCTGAGCTCATCTGCTTTACCAGTCAGGCCTCATGCGTTGAAGTAAATTCTCTTTAAACCAGAAGTCATGACACTACTTTTACTGTGCCTCTGGCTATCCAGAATAGTAAACTTGCTCTCAGTGGCTAATGTATTTTCCTCTGACTTCTTGACACCCCTCTCTTATTCAGAATCTAGCCCCCTGCCAAGCTAGTTTAAACCCTCCCGGATGACAGTAGCAAATCTCCCTGCAAGGATATTGGACACCCTCTGGTTCAAGTGCAACATGTCCCTCTAGTATAGGTCACCTCTACCCCAGAGGAGATCCCAATGATCCAAGAACTGAAAACCTTGCCCCTACACCTGCTCCTCAGCTACACATTCATCTGGCCTATATTTGTATTCCTATCCTCACTGACGTGTGGCACTGGGAGTAATAAAGAGATCACTACCCTTAATGTCCTGTTTTATAACTTCTTACCGAACTCCTATAATCATTTTGCAGGACCCCATCCCTTTGCCTATCTATGTCATTTGCACTGATGTGCACAAAGATCTCTGGCTGTTCACCCTCCCCCTTCAAAATGTTCCGTAACCGCTCAGAGACAATGTTGATCTTGATACCCAGGGGGGCAACACACCATCCTCGTGTCTCTTCTGCAGCCACAGAGCCTCCTATCTGTCCCCTCACAACTGAGTCTCCTATCAGTATTGCTCTGTCTGACTGCACCCTTTCCCTCTGAGCCTCAGAGCCAGTCACAGTGCCTCTGATCTGACTGCTGCTGCTGTGAGCCCCTGAAAGGTCATCCTCCCCTACAGTATCCAAAACTGTATACTTGTTATTGAGGGAAATGGCCACAGTGGGATCCTGCGCGGCGTACCTTCCCTCTTTATCTCTTCTGGTGGTCGTCCAGGTACCTGCAGCCTATACCTTAGCAGTGACCACTTCACTATAGCTCTTATCAATGATGTTCCCTGCAACCCAGATGATCCAGAGTACATCAAGCTCCACCTCCAGGTCCCTACCACAGTCTGTCAGATGCAATTCTCGCAGGCGTAGCAACCCAAGGACACTGCAGCCTCCCTGATCCTGCAAGAGGGGCATGCCACGGCCCTCTATCTAGACAGAAAGAGAGTTAAAGAGCCCATACCTGTACCCCTGCTCAGCCACCTCAACCTTTCAAGCAAAGGCCTCAGCACTTCTATTCTAACACTGGCCCACTCTCTTAATGGATGGTCCCTTGCACACCTTTATCTTTGCCAGTCATCCTCCTCACAGAGTCTTTTTTTTGTTCAGCAGGGAAGGTGGGAAACACCAATGTAGTGGATCAGGTTTAACCACACCTTGACCCCAGGTTCTCTCTGACTTGTTGTACGGTTGGAATGACTGTGATGATGTCTCCCATAATTCCTCTGTGACTACTCTCAGCCACCTTCAGATCCGTTGCTCAAGTGTCTGCAATTAAGCTTTTCTATACAGTAGCTATTCTGTGTTAAGAGATAGTGGGAACTGCAGATGCTGAAGAATCTGAGATAACAAGGTGTAGAGCTGGATGAACACAGCAGGCCAAGCAGCATCAGAGGAGCAGGAAAGCTACGTTTCAGGCCTAGACCCATCTTCAGAAATGGTGGAGGCAAGGGGGTTCTGAAAGAAATAGGGAGAGAGGAAGAGGTGAATAGAAGATGGATAAAGGAGAAGATCGGTGGAGAGGAGACAGACAGGTCAAAGAGGTGGGGTGGAGCCAGTAAAGGTAAATGTAGGTGGGGAGTTAGGGAGGTGATAGATCAGTCCAGGGAGGACGGACAGGTCAAGGAGACAGAATGAGGCTAGTAGGTAGGAGATGGGGGTGGTGCTTGAGGTGAGAGGAGGGGATAGGTGGGAGGTAGGACAGGTTAAGGAGGCAGAGACAAGCTGGGCTGGTTTTGGGGTGCTGTTGGGGGAGGGGACATTTTGAGATTCTGTGTTGCCTTCCAATTCCTGCTATAGATTCTTGTTGCCATTTGGGAATATTAAATTCTTGTTTTAAGGTCATTGTTGCAATAAAACTTGTTGAGTTTACATGATAAGGAAGCAATCAGTGGAACAATGTAATGCACATGATCGCTTGACGCAACTATTTGTTATCTTCATCAGTTGACAATGACTGAGCTCCAGATGAAGTCAGAATTGGAGGCTTCCGGGTATTATTGTATAATTAGTGAAGCCATAATAATTGCAATTGCACCTTCAAAGTGAATATTGTAAACTCCACCACCATCAGAGAAAAAAATTAATTTATTCCTCCATTTTGCATGCAATTACAGCTATTTCGTGAATTTATTGCACAGCTGACCTTTGATACAATATGGTGAGGTTCCAGCACTGCATTTGCACGAGTGACTTGCAGGCTATACCTGTAATACACAAATTACCTCCCATTTTTCTCCTTCCCTTTGGTGGTGCAGTCATAGCATCATTCAGCACAGAACGGATCCTTTGGTTCAATTCATTCAAGCTGCCCAGGTGTCCTAAAATGAACCAGTCCCATTTGCTAGCATTTGGCCCGTATCCACCTAAATCTTTCCTATTCATGTACCTGTCTAAATGTCTTTTAAATGTTGTAATTTGTACCGGTCTCTACCATTTCCCCTGGAGTTCATTCCATGCACCTCCTGTGTGAAAAAGTTGCCCATCAGGACCCTTTCCAATACTCCTTATTTCACCTTAAACCTGGCCTCTAGTTTGTGACTCCACTACCCTTGGGAAGAGACGTTGGCTATTCAACTTTCCTATGCCCCTCATGATTTTATAAACAGCTATAAGGTTACCCCTGAACCCCTCAGCCTCACCCCATCTCAATGAAGGGCTTTTGCATCACCATTAATTTGCCCACTTTACTCATGAGTCTGAAGGCTCCAATGCCCAGATTGCCTCAGCTTGATGGAGGAAGCCCTGAAGTTGGGCAAATGCCAAATACAACTTTGTGAGGTTTGTGAGGCTGGTGCTTCACTGGTGCCAGGATGCATGAACAAACTGTTGAGGAAGGAAGCACCCATGGAGGCTCCTTGTGCAGACAAAGTAGATTCTGACCTCACCATCTAAGGTGATTATCACCTTCAAAAACAATGCATTTCACCGGAAATATATAATATATCCTTAACTCAAGTTTAAAATTCTCCACTCAAAACATTAGCCTGTTGTTTCATATTCAGATGCTCATGTAAATACTTCTGTCAGTTTGTTACATCAGAAGTATATTTCATGTTACATGGTGCCTAAGTAAGATACGCCATCATTAACCTCTCCTGAAATTATTGCATATTACTAAATTAAGAAGCAGCTTCCGTACTTCCTTAACATCTTATTGTTTGTCAATGGAATTTTTGCAAATAAAAAATACAAAATAAACATTTAGTTCACAGTACCTTGGGAGTTTACTCTGATCTTTTATGCAATATTGCGTGTTGACTTGGAGGAATCTGAAAATCATTCAGGCTGGGAACTCTGCAATGGGTGACTCACTTCCAGATTCCCAAAACCCTCTCCATTAGCTAAACTACAAGTTGATTAAATATTCGTCACCACTGGAATGGGTACTGTGATGAAAGTTTATAATATATCATGGCTATTATTTTGAGAAATTGAATTCAAAAGTTGAGGAAATGGAATATTGGATTGCAGTGCTGTGAAGGTCTGATTTAGTATTTAAGAAAGGGTCAGACTGTCATTTAGATCAGGCAGTTAAACACTGTCTAGCCAAGAAATATGTGACTTTAGCTAAATAATTCAACAGATACCTGTTCATATAATTGCTGCTTACTGTTGACTTGGGCTTTTACAACCAGAGAAAAGGAGAACAGAGACCTGAAACAGGTTGAGTCCAGAAGTTGGGATCCTTACCAACGGAAGGGTAGTGTTGTTTTTGGCAGGCTGTAGGCCAACAGTGCTACAAAGAGATCTTACACTGTTTTATCAGTCCAAGTAAACACAGCTGGAAAAAGATGCTAGCTGTTCTCGGCATCAGTGAGAAAAATCAATGAGTTAATGTGTATGTGTATCTCATGGACTGACAGCAATGGAGAGAATTCCATCTTGTAAATGTACAACTGACTAAATTTTAAAGTATAAACAGGAGTGATCCTTCAGTGATTTTGTTGGGAGAAGGGTGGAATGTTTCTTTTTCCTGTTATATGATCTTTGCCGATTGCCAAAAATATATACTGCTTCATTTTTAACCTATATATAATAAACTAATCAGAGATAATGGGAACTGCAGATGCTGGAGAATCCAAGACAACAAAGTGTGGATTCTGGATGAACACAGCAGGCCAAGCGGCATCTTAGGAGCACAAAAGCTGACGTTTCGGGTCTAGACCCTTCATCAGAGCAAATGAACAGAGCAGATTAATAAACTAATGTTCTTTTGTTTAAAGTAGATTCACATCCTTGTATGAAAATGTTCAGTGACTTAATGCCACAGCAATAAATTGCAAAAACACAACTTATGATCTATCAAGTAAGGTTTCACTCTGTGATGTGATATGTCCGGTATTACGATCAGCTGGAATCAAAGCAGTATACTAGCAGCTCAACACTATTCAGGGTAAAGTATTCAATGTGGTCATCACTTAATCACTAGCTACATATTCATCTTCACCACTTGTGAACAATAACTTCAATGTGTAGTATTGACATAGGATCGGCATTTGATAGATCTGATTGATCTTTACTGGCTGCCAATTTACTATTTTCAGGAAATGTCAAGCTGAAAATTTGCTCCATTGTATCGTTTTCCCTGTATTGTAGTGTTCAGCTGTTGTGCTGATTAACATTCTCTGGCATCATCAAAGTAATAGATACGGAAATGAGGTGGAAAAAAAATTGCCTTTGCAAATACATTA
Source organism: Stegostoma tigrinum (assembly GCF_030684315.1). NCBI lineage: Eukaryota > Metazoa > Chordata > Chondrichthyes > Orectolobiformes > Stegostomatidae > Stegostoma > Stegostoma tigrinum. Next base: position 56,491,254 of record NC_081364.1, on the reverse strand, counting down.
TAAAAGCAGTGCTTTTACTGTTTCAAAATTTGACAATGAGTGTCTTTCTTCTTTAGAAAGGAATATTAAAATTAATTAATTCTGAGTTGTTTGCATCCAACCCACTGAATTCTCTTCTGGATTTTGTACACACAAATGTTGTAATTCCCAGTTGAAAATGCGACTTTGTGTTAGTACTGAGGTCAATATATTAACTTGAAAGTTTACTCAATAGTATCCTGAGAAATCACAAATGGACTGTGTCCCTGACATAAATATGATTGAGTAAAAGGTATGCTTTTGTTTAAATATAGCCAGAAAAAACTATTTCAACATTGCAGTAAAAGATTGTGGATCATGGTAGAAGCCTACAGGTGACTGTGTTTGATGTGGAAACTTTGAGGCATACAATCTCACTGCAGTAACATTTTTGCTCCTTCATGGCCAGTAACCTGGATAGAATTCCTTTGCTACTGAGACATTTTTGGACCAAACTTCATCCGGACTTTCTTCAATCTTGCTGCCATTTGCAATTCCACCAGGAACAAGGGGCTCTCAATGGCTAGTCATTGTCAGAATGTGCAGTTCAGAATTAATATGAGGAATGCAGGTTATCTACAAGACCAGGCCCATCCTGTTTAAATGTTAACTGAATAATTCATAATGAAGACTGTTTTGGAATTTAGATGACATGTGAACACCTTGTCAGTACTAATTTCTATTAATATTTTTCAGTTGTGAATAATTGGTAGCTTTGATGTTAGAGACCTCTGGAGTTAACAAAAGCAGGTTAATTTAACCACTATTTTCCATTTCAGTGCCAGGTCCAAACTCCCTTTAGAAACTGGGTTTCATTCCACATCAAAAAAACAGAAGATATACCAAGAGACAAGTCTGATGGGTTCTAACAAAAGTCTTTTTGTTTATTATTTCAAACAGATGTTTTTATCCCTTATGAGTTGATTGCAATTTTGTTGTATTCACATGCTGTGCTGATTCCTTTATGTCAAGTATTCAGCAGCTGTATATTAATTAACCAGCAAATAAATCTGACTAACAGATTTAATCTGCACTGCATTAGTTTGATGATAGACAATAGACAATAGACAATAGGTGCTGGAGTAGGCCATTCGGCCCTTAGAGCCAGCACCACCATTCATTATGATCATGACTGATCATCCACAATCAGTATCCTGTTCCTGCCTTATCCCCATAGCCCTTGATTCCACTATCTTTTGGAGCACTGTCTATCTCTTTCTTGAAAGCATCCAGAGAGTTGGCCTCCACTGCATTCTGGGGCAGAGCATTCCATATATCCATCAGTCTCTGAGTGAAGAAGTTTTTCCTCAACTCTGTTCTAAATGGCCTACCCCTTCTTTTTAAACTGTGTCCTCTGGTCCTGGACTCACCCATCAGCGGAAACATGCTTCCTGCCTCCACAGTGTCTAATCCCTTAATAATCTTATACGTCTCAATCAGATCCCCACTCACCCTTCTAAGCTCAAGAGTATACAAGCCCAGTCACTCCAATCTTTCAACATATGATACTCCCGTCATTCCAGGAATTGACCTTGTGAACCTATGTTGCACTCCTTCAATAGCAAGAATGTCCTTCCTCAAATTGGGAGACCAAAACTGCACACAATACTCCAGGTGCGGTCTCACCAGGGCCCTTTACAGCTGCAGAATGACCTCTTTGCTCCTATACTCAATTCCACTTGTGATGAAGGCCAGCATGCTATTAGCTTTCTTCACCACCTGCTGTACCTGCATGCTTGCTTTCATTGACTGATGTACAAGAACACCTAAATCTCGTTGAGCTTCCCCTTTACCTAACTTGACTCCATTGAGATAGTAATCTGCCTTCCTGTTCTTGCCACCAAAGTGTATAGCCACACATTTATCCACATTAAACTGCATCTGCCATGCATCCGTCCACTCACCTAGCCTGTCCAAGTCACCCTGTATTCTAATAACATCCTCCTCACATTTCACACTGCCACCCAGCTTTGTGTCTTCAGCAAATTTGCTAATATTACTTCTAATGCCTTCGTCTATATCATTAATATATATCATAAACAGCTGCGTTCCCAGCACCGAACCTTGTGGTACCCCACTGGTCACCGCCTGCCATTCCGAAAGGGACCCGTTTATCACTACTCTTTGCTTTTTGTCAGCCAGCCAATTTTCAATCCAACTCAGTATTTTGCCCCCAATACCATGTGCCCTAATTTTGTTCTTCAGAAAGATAGGGGAATGAGGCAAGCCACATCGTCTCTGAAGCTGGAGATCTGAATTAGTAGTCAGTTGCTAAACTTGAGCACATAGTCGATCTTTATATCTAGATTCAAAAGTGACAACAATTATGATCTTCTTTACCACTTGAATCATCCAGATACCCAGGAGGAATAAATGGTTCTGCATTTTTTTTTGGTATGAGGAGACCAAAGATTAATGATTGCATTGCATTTAACACACTGCTGTAATTTAGTCATGCTTTGAAGACTGTGAACTGCACAACTGGTTTTAATATAACAGTACCGAAATATTAACTATGGGAAGAGGCAGTATGAATCGTATACAAACCAGCTGATGTTCATTTATCCCTTTTCAACAAAGCAGAAAAACATTCAGCCAAATCTTCTAGCTCCAGACCATTACAGACCAGATGTATACCTGGAGATGTGCATCTGGGCCATGTACAGGTCCTGATCCACGGATCCACATGGGAATTACCTGGAAGGTTTCAACTTCCGATGAACACTTCCCATGCTTCCCAGGGCCCTCCATGAGTACCTCTGACTCTGAGTTAGAGTCGGAGATGTAAGACAATTTCACAGTATTTATCTGGATTGGTAGTTACAAAATGTTAGACAGATTTAAACCAAATCTATCTCTTGGGTAATTCCACAACTGGCTAAACCACCTTCATGAGTATCCCCAACAGTGTCCCCACTCTGACCGTCTCCCAACCCAAACTGATTACCTCTTAACTTCACAACTGCCCAATCTGACTTGACGACACCACCCTGTTCCAACAATCTGACTATCCCTTGACCCAAGCCCCTCTCAGGATCCATCCCCTTAATGCAACTCCACCAGTGATCTGATTACTGCTCCCAACTATCTGACTATGTTCCTAATCAGGCCTGAATAACCTCCCACTGGACAATCCCCTCCCAGTTATTCCTGACCCAGCCCAACTATCTACAAGACTCACCTTACCTAACTTACCCACCTCACTCAACTCAGCCACCTCATCCACATGCCTAATCATTCATTCATTCAATCACTCGTCAAGATAGGGGCAGCAGCAGCGTAGGAAGTGTTTAGGCTCGGTACCCACACACTCCCGCTCCCGTGGCCGGCCCCATTCTTTTTCATCTTTTATTTTGTTTTGTTTCTTCATTTGTCTCTTGCATCACAAATCACCTTTTCTTCTTTCCTGCTGCTGCAGTGGAAGAAGGAGTTTTCAAATGCCTGCTGAGCAGCGGCTGAACAGATCTGGATGCCTGTTCCTCATGGCTGTGGCTTCATGGAAGGCTTCACCATCGGTGGTTCTCATCCGTTCCTCCTGGTGGCCACAGAGTAGCTTAACGGTAGTGGCATGGTGCATCCACTTCGTTCCTCATGGCTATGGCGGCTTGAGGTGATAACTGAAGTGGTGATGGCTTCAATAACTGCTTCAGTGTTGGCAACGTGGGATGGGTCCAGTCGGTCTTTCCTTGTGATGGCAGCAATGCTGTGTCTTCGGTGTTGGCTGCTGGGCCTAGTCTGGAAATCCTTGCTTTGCCAAACTCAGGGTTGGCTTGAGCAGCTTCCTGTAGCCCCTGCATAAAATCAAATTGCCATGCAGGGAGCAAAAGATGAGCTTTGCCCTAACTTTGTCTCAACTATTTGTTTTTATAATTTCTGTAATTAAAACAGTGCAGAATTGTTGCAATTTACACCCATCTCGCTGAATTTCATAAACACAAGTAACAATAAATTACTATTCTCTTGTATTCATTACTCATTCATCAATTCACTAGTATTCTCACAGACTCTTTAAACTTATTGTATGACAGTCAGTGCTGTAAAGAGGGGCTGTGTTTTGTCCCTCAATTCTGCATTTCTTCAACCGAGTTGCCTGAGGAATGTGAGATAACAAGTTGTATAGCTGGATGAACACAGCAGGCCAAGCAGCATCAGAGGAGCGGGAAGACTGACGTTTCGGGCCTAGACCCTTCTTCAGAAATCTATTCCCTAAGGAATGTTGCACATTTCAATTTGATGAATGCCAAGCTCAAAATCCTAGAAGAACAATGCAGCAGCTTTGATTTGGAGGAATTTTCAAATACTGCAGAATGTGTCTATAATCACCACTGCTGAGAAGACATCTGTTATTTCAGAGAAAGCTATAAAGATTATGGTAACCTGTACGCATACAAGTGAGACTTTTTTTTGAAAAATAAAACAAATTTTACGGCCAGAAAATGTGACTTTGGTCACTACAGACTCTTTAAACTTCAAAAGTCTGTTTCCAGCCATTATTACCATAAAGGCAACATTGAGGATATGCTGTGCACAAGCTGAGAACATGCACAGTGCTTGCATTTTGCTTTTAGCACACAATGGGCCTCACGGATGCCACTGAATTTCAGGGAGATGCCCTTTAACATCACTTAAAGGGCTCACAATGGGACTTCCAGGTGAGTTGTTTTTGGCTTTCTTTTGTTACTTCAGACTGAGTGAAGCATTGTGTACATTTATTGGAAGAGTTTGGAGAATTTCAGATGCATAAGGGAGTAGTGCAGAACTTGCACAAGGAGAACAGAGGAATTATACAAACGGAGAAAGTCTGTTTTCAGCGATGGAAGCATTGGATGCTGATCCATGGCAGTTCAGAATCTGGTTCCACTGAAATCTCTTCCCCACACTATCATTGCTCCACAATTCACCAGCTCTCCATTTGTCTGCTGCAGATGACACAGTATTGTCTTGGCTGAAATCCTGATATAAAAGATACCGCATAAAAGTTTTCATCAGCACTTTCAATAAGGCACACAAAACTGAAAGATTTTGCCTCAATATTGGTTTTGCATGTGCCTGTCACTGCTGTAATATTTCTACACTTCACTGCCCAGTGAATGCAGCATACATGGTTGAGAGCTGCTGATTTTCAGTGACGAGACTGCAGATGGTTTTACAGGATTCATTACCTTAGAAGGGTGTCCATTGAGATCATTGAGTACATTTAAGACATAGATAGATACGTTCTTGATTAATAAGGGGATCAAAGGTTACAGGGAAAAGGCAAGAGAATGGGGTTGAGAAACTCACCAGCCATGATTGAATGGCGGACCAGATTCCACAGGCCAAATGGTCTAATTTCTGCTCCTGTGTCCTATGGCTTCATGGATGACTTCAGGAATATTTCGATCTTGAGCACTGCAGTGAGTGGATGTGGATGGCAGCAGGGGCAGCACAGTGGCTCAGTGGTTACCAATGCTGCCTCACAGTGCCAGGGACATGGGTTCAATTCCAGCCTTAGGCAATCGTCTGTGTGGAGTTTGCACATTCCCCCTGTTTCTGCATGGGTTTCCTCTGGGTGCACTGGTTTCTTCTCACAGTCCAGTGATAGGCATGTTAGGTGTATTGGCTCTGCTAAATTGGCAATGTGTTCAGGGATGCGTAGGCTATGTGGATTAGCCATGGGAAATGCTGGACTGTAAGAAATAAGTTAGGGCAGGTGGGGGTGGGGGAAGAAATGGGTCTGGAAAAGATGTTCTTTATTGGGTCAATGGACCAAATGGCCTGCTTCCACACTGTGTGGATTCTACGGTTCAGACATGGCTGGTTGACTAAAAGGTAACATGAAGGGCATTTGATGTAGTGAATGGTCTGCCATCCTGAGAGAAGATAATAGGTTTGTTCTTCAGGTTTTAAATTGGACAAAGCCCAGTTTTACTCAGCTGTTGCATGGTTTTACTTGTTCTTGGGAACCCAGTCCAACAAATGAGACTCAGTTGTTGTCCATTCCAACTTGTCTTTGAAAAAGCAGTACTGAACCGCTGCACTCCATCTGGGCCAGAAAGAAACAATTGGGGGAAAATTGGTAAAACAAGCCAGAGTTGGAATGGGACCCCACAAAGAAAAATGTGCAATTCCTGAATCTAGAGACATCTACCGATGAGCATCCAGAGTAGAATCAGACAAGAAAGAATATTTATATTAAATACTATGATCTCAATATCTCAGAAAACAGATAGCAGTTATAGAATGCAGGGGTGAAATAAAAATGAAAATAACAAAAGTGAAGAGAGAGCATGAAAAATTAATGGTGTGAAAAATCGAAAGGCACCCAAAGTGATATTAAAGAATTTGTATATTTCAAAGTGGATCAACGCCCAGGCCCGAATGAAAGGCATATCAGGGGTAACAAAGGGAGAAAACAGCTGAAGATTGGGCCTTGGGTCTAGGCCCGAAACGTCAGCTTTTGTGCTCCTAAGATGCCGCTCGGCCTGCTGTGTTCATCCAGCTCCACACTTTGCTATCTCTGAAGATTGGGCAATCTTTTTGCAATCTTCTGTAACATTTTGCATTGTTTTAAAAAAAAGGAAAGTGATAGATGAGACAGTGTAAGGCCAATCAGCAAATCCTCAGTGGTGGAAAGGATAAACATAGGTTAATCAAGGTCAGGATGAATATAGCAGGGTAAGGTGGAGTCAGTTTCAGGTAAAACATTTGATGTAGCCTCCACAAATTTTAGCAAGGTTTCATGTGGAAGACTACATAGAAAAGCAAGAATCATGGAATCAAAAGGCAAGGGACAAGTTGAATCTAAAATTTAATGAGGCAAAGTTTTTGTGGCAGGTAGGATATTTCCAATCATGTTGCACTATGTTCATTTCACCATGTTTATCAATGGCACAAATTTAAATTCAGGGGTCATGATGAAGAAATTTGCAGATAATATGAAATCTGGGCCTGTGATTGACACAGGAAGAAAGTCAAAGGCTACGGGAGGATATCCATGGACAGGTCACATGGGCAATAAACACAGCAGACAAAATTAAAATGAGCAAAGTGTAAGGTATTGAACTGGAAGCAGGCTAGCAAGGAAGGGAACATATAATGAAGAATTCAATGGGTAGAGAAAGTGTTTGTGAAGGATACGGGATATTTGCAGAAGCATAGCGTATAGGTGCGGGAAAGCCATGCTAAAATTGCACATAACACTAGATTTTGTAGCATCTATGGAGAGAGGAACAGAGTGAATATTTTAAGTCCAGTAGGACTATTCTGAAGAGTCTTTCCACAGATGCTGAGAGACCCACCAAGTTTCTCCAGCATTCTCTGTGCTTGTTGCAGATCCCCAGCATCCACAGTGCATTGTTTTACTTGTGTAGAATACCAGTTAGGTCACAGCAAGGGTACTGTAAATGGTTCTGGTCAATGTTTACAAAACAGTTGGGGTCACACTGGAGAGAGTACAAAGAAGATTTGGGGAGGTATTGCCAATCAGTTGCAAATTTTAGTAACAAAAACAAAGTTGCTGGAAAAGCTCAGCAGATCTGGCGGCATCTGTGAAGGAGTAAACAGAGTTAATGTTTCGGGTCCGATGACCCTTCCTCAGAACTGATTGTGGCTGGGAAAACATCAGTTTATATGCAGAAAACAGGGTGGTGGGTGGCGTAGGGGCTAAACGATTGGATAGAGCATGACAGTTGGACAAAGGAGTTGCGAACAATCAGGCTGGGAGGGTGAATGGTTGTCAATGGGGACTGTTAGTGACTAACAACAGGGGGTGTGTAAGTGCAGGCTACGTGGTAGCAAGGCCTGGTGTGTGGGGTGGGGGACTGGGACATGGGGTAGTTTAGGCCCTAAAATTATTGAACTCAATATTGACTCCAGAAGGCTGTAGCGTCCCCAAGCGGAAAATGAGGTGTTGTTCCTCCAGCTTGCGCTGGGCTTCACTGGAACACGGTAGCAAGCCGGAGACAGAGATGTTGGCCAGGACGCAAGGTGGTGCATTGAAGTGGCAGGCAACAGGTAGTTCAGGGTCTTATTTTGCGAGCAGAATGTAGATGCTCTGCAAAGCGGTTGCCAAGCCTACGCTTCGTTTCCCCAACGTGGAGGAGACCACATTGTGAGCAGCGAATGCAGTAGACTAGATTCTTGGAAGTGCAGGTGAAGTGTTGCTTCATCTGGAACCTACGTTTGGGCCCTTGGATACTGGGGAGGGAGGAGGTAAATGCACACTTGTTGCACCTTGGCCAGTTATAGGGGAAGGTGCCGTAGGGCTATGGGGAGGTGTTGGGGGTGAAGGAAGTGTGGACCAGGGTGTCCCAGAGAGAATGGTCCCTGCAGAAGGCAGACAAGGGAGGGGAGGGGAATATGTGTCTGGTGGTGGCATCTTGCTGGAGGTGGTGGAAATGGCATCTGATGATCTTCTGGATGTGGATGCTGGTGGGATGGTAGGTGAGGATAAGGGAAACCCTATCGTTGTTGCAGGAGGGAAGAGAAAGGGTGAGGGCAGAAGTGTGGAAGATGGGTCGGACCCAATTGAGGGCCCTGTCAACAACAGAGCTGAGGAATCCTCGGTTGAGGAAGAACGTGGACATTTTGGAGGCTCCCTTGTCAAAGTTGGCCTCATCTGAACATATGCAATGGAGATGGAGGAACTGAGAGAATGGGATGGAGTCTTTACAGGAAGTGGGATTGAGGATGTATAGTTCAGGTGGCTGTAGGAGTTGGTGGGTTTGTAATGGATATTAGTGGCCAGTCTATCCCCAGAAATGGAAACAGAAATGTCAAGGAAGAACCAGAGATAGACCAGGTGAAAGTGAGGGCAGGGTGGAAATTGGAGATGAAATTCGTGAAGTTTAATGAATTTTAGGCATGACATGACGCTACTCACCCTCCTAGCCTGATTGTGAGTAACTCCTTTGTCTGTCCAACTGTCTTTCTCTCTCTTTGGGCTCTATCCTATCGTTTACTCCCTACCCCACCCACCGCCCTGTTTTCTGCACATAAACTGATGTTTTCCCAGCCAACATCAGCTCTGAGGAAGGGTCAATGGACCTGAAACATTAACTCTGTTTTCTCCTCCACAGATGCTGCCAGACCTACTGAGCTTTTTCAGCAAATTTTGTTCCTGATTTACAGCACCCACAGCTCTTTTGGTTTTTATTTTGCAAATTTTAATGTTGAGAAACATTTGATTAGATTGTTTCTTTGGAATGGAGGATGCTCTTGGGGGATTTCATTGAACTGCATCAAGTTGAGGTGGATAAAATGAATAGGAAGGAATTATTTCTCTAAGCAAATAGTATATCAATAACCAGACAGCATAGATTTAAAGCAATTGGCAGAACAATTAAAGGGGAATTAAGGAAAAATATTTTCACCCAGAAGCTGGTGGCGGGCAGAAGTTCACTGCCTGAAAAGACGGTAGCAGCAGAAACCCTCTCTACATTCAAAATTATGTGAAAGACTATCTGCTGTCATGCACAGTTTTATGGGCCCACAGTTGGAAAGTGGAATTCTGCTTGTTAGCTCTTTTGCAGCTAGCACAGATACGATGGGCCAAATGGCCTCCTCGAATGCTGAAAATTTTCAATGCTTCTGCTTTTTCAAATCTCTCTATTTGATTACTCCCCTTGTATCTCCTAAACAAAAACTTAAAATCTATCTGTAAGCAGCATTTATCTCAGCAGTCAGGTATCTGACACTTGTGTGACTACATAATACATTTAGACATCAATATTCAATGTGTGCCATTAAGACCAACTTCCTAAATCTTGATCAAAGTGGCAGCTCACGCAGTTAGCTTTCCATTCTACTTCACAGTCAACTTTAAACGAACGCCTTGTGACAGATAGGAATTAGAATTTCCAATCAGCTGTTACATTTTTGCACACAAGTCTGTTCTGTGCTACTTCTCATGTGAGAGATGCCTTTAAAAATAGATGTTTGAGAATTAATACACAATTGATAAAGCACCAAGATAGGGCTGATATATCTTAGGAACACAGCATCCTGTGCATTCTATTATACCTCCTGACAAGCATTGGTTCCCCTCCAAAATCTATTCTTCTTAAAATTGTTTTCTAGTGTTTGATATACTTAGTCAAGACTTAAGTGAAATTCGGAGATTGCAGACACTGTTAATGTACCTACATTATACAGAAAAGTAAAGGTAAGGGCTCAGGGAACAGTGATGACAATATATGGGTGTCGACCAATTGCAGATATACCCACAAAACAAAAACTAACTGCAAATTCACCAGTTAACTAGTAGCATGGTTCAGAGGAGGTTTACTACATTGTTGGTTGGAACGAATGGAATATTTTTTGAGGAAAGACAAAACAGGTTGGGCTTGTTTTCATTAGAACTCAGAAGAGTGAAGGTGATTTGATTGAAGTTTATATGATCCTGGATGGACTTAACAAGGTGGACATTTTCTTCTGGGTGAGGAAGTGTGAGTTGGTGCTTGGGGTTTGTATTCCCCATTGGTAGCGTAGTGATCAAAAGCACGGATTATACCTACTTTTGTTCCTGCCTTCCTCACTGTTGCACTGTACTCCTGTGCACCCCACCTAGCCTTGCTATAACCTTCAACTCCTGACATCCTGTGATCCTCTTTCCAATAGTTTCTGAAGATCATCCCCATGGATTCCCAGCTAAGGCTTCTTGTGCTCACTTTCCACACCCACATGAGCCAGCATTTCACATAGTCGGGTGTTAAGTGGATCAAATTCCGCAGAGAGTAAGTTAAAAGAGGGTCTGCCATTAAGCTCTGCAGGGCCTTATTTTGAAGTTGTATCGACATTTTACAGAAAAGGGTGAATCTGCTTCTGTACCTTCATCACCCAATGTCTGGAGTTAGGTAGGAGAAAGCACTCCTACAGCCTTGCTGGCTTAATTCTAGTTCCAAGTATGTCTGGAAATCTACAGGCTTCCACATGTCCCAGTTCTTCACCCATTACCGTGCTCAACCACCCTTTTCCCCATTTTTATACCCAAGACACTATTTCTGCTTCGCTCTGCGCAGGTGAGTGTATCGAGTATTTTCTGTGGCTTTTATAGAAGGCGTCGTCGTTTGGATGCCATCACCACAGGACAATGATAAGTGAAATTGTGATGCTTATTTTAAAGCTGTTTGCATTTTGAGAGAACATCAGCATAAAATACTTTCATCAGAAATTGATATTTATGGTCACACCTGGAGTGGAAGCTGCAAGACTATCCCAGGTACGTTGCATTCGTGCTGTCAACTGCACAAAGAGTTCATTTTGCAGTTTAGCATTGCAATGCTTTAAGCTGACAGTAATGACAATAACAGATGTACCAGCACCAGACCAGTTTCTTTAAGTTTCTTATAAAGTGGATACTTAAAGGCCTCTGTTTGTGGATGAATCGAAATGTTAAAATGATCAACTCCTTGAGTCCTGGGTATTGTGGTTCACTGATCCAGGCAAATAACTTGCATTTCCACATTGGAAAGCAAAAGCAGCAAGTGCAGATGCTGGAAATTGGAATAGAAACAGAATGTACTGGGAAAATCGCAGCAGGTTAGGAAACATTTGTGTCGAGTGAGAAACATCTTTGGCTGCATAGAGATGCATCCTAACCTGCTGAGTATTTTCGAACATTTTCCATTTGTCTTTTTCCACTTGTGTATTGTGCAACGACAAAATATGTTTAACTGCGGGCAGATACTGTTGAGCTAATTTTATTTATATCTCCACAACAGTGTGCAATATAACAAAATGCTCAGCATTTAAAGTGTATTTCACTGTACTGTTTTAAAGCTGTATGCCCTTCTGAGTTGATGGGAAGTTGAGGCAACAAGTTTATAAATTGACTTGATCTCCGTATCCCAACATGATATGGCAACATCTATGTTGATAGCATTGAGAAAAGGCAGGTTTCTTTTATACACAAATACCAGCTAAATGAGCTGAATGACCAGTTTCTGTACTGCCAATTCTATGCATCTTCCTCCAACTTTACAATCTTTCAAGAACTTCACGATTCCTAATCATCATCTTTTCTCCATCCTTGAGTTTATTTGGCCTATGACTGGGGACAATGCTTCCAGTTGTTGAGGACTCATTCTTTGTAATTGCCCTTGTAGACTCTCCATTAATCTCGCTCCTTTTTTAAGTTGTGTCTGAATGTCAGGCTTTTTTTGACAAACACCTTTGGCTTAATGTCTATTACTTTATCTAATCACATTCCTGTGAAGCACCAGGAGGTATTATACTTGTATAAGGCAACTATATGAATGAAACATTTTGTTAATTCATCAGGAATACCAGTCAGGTTCATTAGTCAATTATGGGATTATTAAATGTAACTCCTAGCTGCAACATCCTAATCTAGACAATCTAGACTGAAAGAGTTAATACCGAGGAGTGCCGTAACTATCAATGATGTCACATGGACTTGTAGATTGAACTGTTTAGGATCTCAATGGATTAAGGCATGGAATCTAGTCTTCCTCAAAATCCACAGAAGAATGTCTATCATATTAGCGTAGCCTGTTCCCAGTTGCTAACATGCAATAAATGTGCCTTGTTCAGAGACACTTTTAATCAGAACAGGAAATGTTTTTTCTCTACCTCATTCGAACATATAGGCTCTGTAATTTTGTAAACTTAAAGAAGATGGTGCCAGCAATCTTCATAATTAATAATAGCTCGCACAGAGTAGTCAGTTGGTACTTCCATTCTGCACAGCACACAACGATGCAGATTTGATCTGACTGCACATAGAGCTCATGCAACACTGGTGCGTGGTTGGTGAGATCCTCAAATGTAGCTCACAGTTATCTCCCCATACAGCACCATTTGCTGGAGGGAGGAACTGAAAATTGAAGAACACTATCAAAGAAACCCTCATGGCCATCCTTAACAAGGAATAATCTTCCCCTGGGTGGTAAAAACATTTCAGACCTGGTGAGTGATTCACTGAAGTATGATTGTTAGCAACTCTCTGGAGAAGGAGAATTAGCATCTCTGAAGCAAATACAGGCTGCAACATAAGTCTGTGGGAGCAGTCAAAGGTTGGAGTTCAGCAGTGAGTAATCCAAAATGGGAGGGTCTGTGAGTAAAGCTTAAAAGTCCAGGTGGGATACAAGAGTCTTTCATATGGTGCAGTGATTCAGGCTGGAAATCTAGAAATTAATGAATGAAATCAATGACAGCTCAGATCAAGCATCTCTACTATAGCAAATGGACACTACAACACAGACAGACAGAACAGGATGTAATGAATGCCTTAAGAACTGATGATCTGCAGTCAGAAATTCAGGGATTGCAGAAAGTCAAATAATTAGCATTATGATTTGGCAGATTAAAAGCCTAAGCAGGCGTGGTCTAAATGAGATAGAAAGTTTGAAAGAAAATTTTAGGAGACTTAGTTCAAGCCATTGGAAAGGTGAGAAACCCTTCATGAGAGGCTCAATAAAGGTGGGATTATTTACTTAAACTGGAAGAATTATGCACTATTCAATGCAATTGGGACTGAATTATTAATCATTTTTAAAGCAAACAGTTGGCTTTATACAGTGAAACAGAAATCTTCCATTTTACCCATAAAAATTGACAATCTGCTGTTTTATTGGTGAGAAGGCTGTAATCCACCCTTTTAGCTGCCAAACTGGGAAACGCTGGAGTACAATAGCAAAGAACTGCCGTTAAATTTTTCCAGTGAAATAAAAGTCTTTTAAGCAAGTAAAATATATCATTACATTAGGATGTTGTGGCATCAGAAATAATATTACCAAGATGATGCAATTTAACAGATGGGTCAAACACAGTGGAGAATTGGACATCATGGAGAAAATGAGTTCTGAGATAGAAATAATTTTTGAATTAAATATTAAATTAGAAGCTGATTAAGTAAATACACAGCCATGCACAATAAGGACTATACCTGATGGTATTATAGCTTAAAATGGCTTAAAAATTCTAGGTACTTTTGGAGAGGTACTGAAAGCTTTCAACAATTATTTTAATGTCAAAACAAATAATATTACTGAAAGATTAAGACTTAACAGAGGAGTTCAATATCCAGGAGTAACTATAAATTATTCTATTAATTATCTTCATAGATTAGTGGAGCAATTATAGAAATTAATGACAAGCCATTGTCATATTTACAAAAACTCAATGGTGGCTCTTGATAAAGCCAGTCAGATGGTAAATGAAGCACAAGTCTGGAAGCAACATGGGTCAAAACTAAGAATAGAAGAGCAATCTTGGCACATAAGACCAACAGAGTCCCTTCAGTTCTTAACACACACACCAAACCACAAATGCTACATTGAGAAACAGTGGTACCAAATTGAAAAGAGCTTATCAGCACTAAAGAGTAAATAAATCTCCCAATTACAGAGAATATTGAACAATTACAAGTGAATACTTTATCTGTCATACAATAGGTCACTTTCTGAAATTGTGCAGAATTGGTGCATGATTTCAGAAAAACTATAAATCAAAGCCACGCATGCAAAGCTATGGAGCCTTAACAGGAGGCAATGGCCTAGTGTATTATCACAAGACCAATTCCAGAGACCTAGGCAGCATTCTGGAGATAACAATGTGTGGAGCTGGATGAACACAGCAGGCCAAGCAGCATCTCAGGGGCACAAAAGCTGACGTTTCAGGCGTAGACGCTTGATGAAGGGTCTGGGCCCGAAACGTCAGCTTTTGTGCTCCTGAGATGCTGCTTGGCCTGCTGTGTTCATCCAGCTTTACACTTTGTTATCTTGGATTCTCCAGCATCTGCAGCTCCCATTATCACTGATACAGCATTCTGGAGACATGGGTTCAAGCCCTGCAATGGCAGGTGGTAGAATTTTAATTCAATAAAAACCTGGGATTAAGAGTCTAATGATGGTCATGCAACTGTTGTTGATATTTGAAAAAACCCAGCTGGTTCACTAATGCCCTTTAGGGAAGGAAACTATTGTCCTTCTCTGGTCATACACAGCAATGTGGTTGACTCGTATTTGCCCTCTGGGCAATGAATGTTGGTCTAGCTAGAGACACCCACGCGAATGATTAAAAATAAAGAACAAGAACAATCTACAACAGAAGAAAAACCTAGTCTTGTGAGGGGAATTAATGGATCCAATCCTTGTTTTTTGGCCAGTGGTCTATGGTTAACTTATAAACTTCAAGTTCAATAGTGGGGACGGTATCACTATGTTATGGGACAGGGACCCTTTGTTAAGAACACTCTGTTTACAGCACAACTACATGTTCTGGAAGTGATAGACTTAAAATGAAGAGTACGCTATGACCAATTTTCAAACCAGGGGAATCCAAATAGTTGAAAGCTTATGCATATTTCACAATGAAGCACTTTCACTTTTGATTAGGGCAGAATGTCTTGACCTCAATCTTGTTCAAATGGCAGAGCAAGTTAAACTCTACAAGAATAGGAAAATCTATCCAAGGAACAACTGGTCAAGAAATCAGATAAACTACTTCATTGGGTGTTTCAAGCCAAGTGAGGTCATGGTCAGATCTGCAACGGGA
Source organism: Stegostoma tigrinum (assembly GCF_030684315.1). NCBI lineage: Eukaryota > Metazoa > Chordata > Chondrichthyes > Orectolobiformes > Stegostomatidae > Stegostoma > Stegostoma tigrinum. Next base: position 56,475,738 of record NC_081364.1, on the reverse strand, counting down.
AATAAACAGTCACTTGAGTGACTGAACAGGTCTTGTCAGGACAACACCTTGTTAATAAGAGGAAAGAGTTGGAAAATATGTCCTAAATACTATTTGCTCTACTTTCCTGGTCAGAAAGCTACAGTTGACTGGGTTTACAGCCACACAGTTATAAGTCAATCACAGAAAGAAAGTAAAAGGTAACACTGGTCATTAATGGCATGGGGAATGTGCACAGCCTCAACAGCCAACAGATTGGACCAAAGACGTGCTCTTGTCCAGACAGAGATAGCAGGAACTGCCAATGCTGGAAAATCTGACATAACACGGTGTAGAGCTGGATGAACACAGCAGGCCAAGCAGCATCAGAGGAGCAGGAGAGGTGTTGTTTCGGGTCGGGTCCCTTCTTTAGAAATGGGGGAGGGGAAGGGAATTCTGAAATAAATACAGAGAGAAGGGGAGACGGATAGAAAACGGATAAAGGAGAAGATAGGCGGAGAGGAGATAGACAGGTCAAAAGGTGGGGTTGGAGCCAGTAAAGGTGAATGTAGGTGGGGAGTTAGAGAGGAGATAGGTCGATCCAGGGAGGATGGACAGGTCAAGGAGGTGGGATGAGGTTGATGGATAGGAGATTTTGGTGGGACATGAGGTGAGATAAATGATTAGGGAGGCGGGGAAGAGCTGGGCTGTTTTTGGGATGTGGTCAGGGGAGATTTTGAAGCTTATGAAGTCCACATTGATACCCTTGGGCTGCAGGGATCCCAAGCGAAATGTGAGATGTTGTTCCTGCAGCCTTCGGGTGGCATCATTGTGGCAATGCAGGGGGTCCAGGATGGATATGTCGTCAAAGGAGTTGCAGGGGGAGTTGAAATGTTTCACGACTGAGAGGTGTAGTTGACTACATACAGAGTTGACTAGGTACAATGTCCAGATCACAGCTCTCAGCAAGACTCGTCTGCCCACAGAGGGTCGGATCAAGGAAATCAATGCAGGTTACGTTGGAGTGGACATTCAATAGAAGAACATCACAAAGCTCGTGTAGGTTTTCCTGTCTTGAATCACCCCATCAGTAAGTTGGCTTGTCTTCCTAAGCGAGAAAATGATCATTTGATGGTGCTTGAACTCCCCATACATAGCAATTGGTAAGCAACTCTCAACAGTGTGAATATCTCATACAAAGACCAAGCATGATGAAGGCAAGGATAAATTCCATCAAAACTCCATTCCCTAGTTTTGAATCTATTAAGGTCAAGCAAACAAATCAGCTTTGATTACTTCAAAACAAGTGCTGACACTGATCATCAGGTATAATAAGGGGTCATTATGTTTTAAGTAGCATAGTCTTCTCTTGCTGAATGTCTGCACTCATCATAAGCTCCTCATCTTCAACACTCTTTTCCAGCTTCTAGTCACAACGAGCCAATGTGGATGCAGCCCCATTCTATGCATAAACAGCTTTTCAAATGTCATCACCAGGCGCAGGTGGCAGGCAGAATGAACGTCTATCAAAAGATCTTTGCAGCTCTGGCTGCTAGACTTACCACCTTCTCATCATTTCAAAGCTAGACGTTAACATCTATCCCCCGTGAATGTCCCATGGTAATAAAGAACCAGAAGAGTCTCAAGGCTCAAACATGGAACAATGATGGTATCCCCTCTCTGAGAAACTTAGGAGTCATCAGTGTGCCACAAAAATGGTCACTCAATGAATTGAAGACAACTGGGTTACCTTCAAAAATATAGCTCACTCCACCATTCCAGGGGCCCTTGGCCTTACTTCTCAAAAGCATTGAGATTAATTTGATGAAAACAATCTGTTAATTCAGAAGGAACTAACAAGAAACACCTTTACCTCAATGTCAGCTTAACATTATCCCAGCATGATGTCTTCTGACGTTTCCATAGAATTGTCTGATGTAAGCTCAAAGAACAGCAAAAGGCTGAGCTGAATTGGAAAGCAAACACATTTCAGTCATTTGCGGACGCCTAGAACAGTTTCTATGACACTTTGAAAGCCGTCTAAAGGCCCTAGTCTATTGGGATTCACCAATACTTGATAATAGAAGAATATAGAAATGTATAGCACAGGATTGGGCCCTTCAGCCCATGGTGTTGTGCTAACCATGACACCAATTGAAATTAAACACTTCTGCGTGCCACTGTTCCATATCCCTCCGTTCCTTGCATATCTGTGTGCTTATCTAAAAGTCCCTTAATGCCGCTGTTGTATCTGCCTCCACCCGTCACCTTTGGCAGTGTGTTCCAGACTCACATCACTCTGTGTAAAAAAAAACTTGCCACTCACCTCTCCTTTGAATTCTCCCCCTCTAACCTTAAATGCATGCCCTCCAGTATTAGCCATTTCAACTCTGGGAAAAAAAAGATTCTGGGTGTCAACCTTATCTATGCATCTCATAATTTACAGACTTCTATCAAGTCTCCCCTCAGTCTCCGTCACTCAAGAGAAAACAACTCCCGTTTTTCTATAGCTCATTCCATCTAATTCCGGCAGCATCCTGGTAAACCTAAAGAAGTAGTGAGCTGCACTTTATCCAAATAGGAGTGAAACCTACTATCTCTTGATCCAGAGTCCAACACATTATCCATTGTGCCACTGGCCCCGTGCAAATAATGACAGTTATTAGTGTCCTTATTGTAAAGAAACTCCAACTCCAGAAAGATGGGGAAGCCACATAAACTACATGCTCGATTGGCCTTCGTCCAAGGACGTTTGAAAAATGGAGAGTTAATTTCAATCCAGAATCATGAGAGAAGCTCACGCAGGATTGCTGCATCTGGTACGATGAAAACAAACGCTGCAGCCTCTTTTGAACGCAAATACATCAGAAATAAAGAACAAATGAGAAAAATAAAAGGAAAAGAATTGTTTCAGGATATTAAAATGTAAATGATCTTTCTGGGACATTCAATTGAGAAGAGATTATAAGCGCCATATGTCTCTCCTGTGGATTTAATGACTGCTATTTACAGAAACTGATACATAACTACCCCACAGATTTAATGGCTACAGAACAGAATTTTGCAGAATAGGTATGAAAACATCATTCTGTTACAAAGAAATGTAAATGCCTGATACTTAAATCCCACTATGTGTCCATGCTCAAGTCTTCAGAAGCCAGTTGTATGGGAAACGGGAACACTGATATTTTTGTCACCAGACAGAAACCAATTTGTTGCAAAAACCATGGATAAACAATGTTTCAGAGCAGCCTCTCGACAGTCAGTGTGGGGGAACAAATAAACCACAGGGAGAAGAGATCCCACCCGTCAACTGAGCTCAGCCTAGAATCAGCTAACAGACAAAAACGTGGGGTTTAATTTGCCTACCGATTGGGGAAACCAAATCAAATCTTTGCTACTGTGGTTAACTCCACCTCAATGGAAGCATCAGGCATGGTGCTGCAACGAGTAAGTCACCCCTAATTCCAACTTTAATTTCCTCAGTGAACAAAGACAGAATTAACAGAACAGCAATACGTCCAGCTTCCATTCTCGGAAGACTCGAGTATAAACATTTTTTAAAAAACATTTTAATAAACTAAGCATGCACTATCTCTTTTTTAAAGAATCTGTTCTTGTGCACAAATGCGAGTGTGCATGTTGTATTCTTGCATTAGAACGTGCATCTTGTTTGCAAATGTGAGCGCGTGCTTCTAGTGGTCGGGTGTGTGTATATCTTCTGTGTACATGTGCATATGCATCTTGTGAGCGTGAGAGTTTGTACAACCTTTCTATGCGTCTATGCGTGCATCTAGTTTGCATGTTCCAGCTTGTGCGGGTTATAATTATATCCCAGTGTTGAGAAATATGCACATTCATTTTTTTCAAACTTTTGAGAATATATGTCTAGTATTTATTTTCTTAAAAATATAGTATTCACCGAGTTAAAAAAACCTTTATTGCTTTAAAAAAATTCTAGATGTGGTAAATGAAGGGAAATCATCTGACCATCTCTGCCTTGCTTGTAATTGTAAGGAGACCAAAATTGAATACAATGGTCTCAGTAAAGCACTATATAATTAAAGCAAGACATTTTTACTTAATACTCCAATACCAATTCTACCTAATTGTTAGTTTTGGCTGCATGTTAATTTTCTGTGATTCATGACAGCAACACCCAATTACCTCTGCATACCAACATTTCCTCGTCTCTCACCTTTATAAAAAATATTCTTTTTTTAATCGCTTCCTTCCAAAATAGAAGACTTCACACTTCACAACATTTTACACCATCTGCTGTGTTCTTGCCCACCCACAAATGGCATCCATCCCTTTGTTACCTCTTTCTATCTCCTTACACTTTATTTTTTCTAATTAACGTTCTATTATGAGCAAACTTGGATCATTGCACTTAATCCAACCTTCTAGTTAGTTGGCTCAGATGGCTAGATTTAGATGCAAAACAGTATTAACAACATGGCGGTAAATGTCTGTCGCAGTGGTGGTAGTTATTGAGGCTTGTCTCCTCACTGTGCTTAATGCTCTCACCTTGCACAAACACATCTCTCCCTTGGAAAGACAGAGATCCTTATATCCCCCTTAAACTATGGATAAATATCTCAGATTCCCACTCTAGCTCATTTGTGTAGATCGTAGATTAGTGAAGGACAAGCACAGATCATGTCAACCTGTACTTTGCACAGCCCGACATCCCAAAATGGGGCAGTTTGTTTTCTGTCTATTAACCAGTCCTTAATTCATTTTAACATAATCTCCACAATCCAATGAACTTGAATCTTGACCCTTATCACAACAATATTCTAGCTTCAGAGGTTAGCCCCAATGCATCTCTAGTGCGCTCTCACGAGTCCCCAGCAAACTATCGAAGTCTCATTAGAAAGTGTTGGCAGATAGCATCCTGACTTACTTGCCAACCAGTATATTTCTATGTTTTTTAGTTAACAACTGCCAAAGAATATACAAGAAACTGATGACAGATCAATAACGGTCCAGAGTAAAGGTTCCACTCTGGTCACAACTGTGACATTGCTGTAAATTGCATTGCATATATTTTCCTCAAGTTTGCACTAAACTCATTTGCAAATCACCTAAAACACAATCTGTCATGAACCAGTAGAATTATTTTAAAGCATAATTTAGAGACAAGTGGTGCTTCAGAAACATTTTCTTTCCCCAATTAAAAGTAATAACTTAAGTTTGATTAAAGCAGATGAAAATAAGTTTTGAGAATAAATGAGCATTTTCATTCTCAGAGTCAATCCATCAACAGTAAATAAACTGTAAGAAATTAGACCCTAATTAAATGATACCTTTTAGAATAGTTATAGATATACTTACTAGGAATTGATACGTATGGCAGATGCTTTCTCAGAACAGCAAATGCTTTCTTTTGTTCTGCAAAAATACACAAAACAAAACAGTCCCTGGAAATATCAAGGACTCTTAGTTTCAGGTTTCCATTTTGGACTGCTGAAGTGCTGTATAACTGGGGACATGTAACTGTCAAAATTAATCCCAAAACAATAAAACTATAACTATCTACAACCAAAGCAACCATCTAGAAAAAGTATTCCTGTCAGCATCAGCCTGGGAGAGGGTTGCTAATGGCCATATCTTATGTAGGTTGACTATTTGGCAGGGCATTGGAAAAGGTGAGGAGAAAGGAAAAGCTCAGTTGGCTGTTAAGAAGGCTCCGAGAAAACAGAATCCGCAGATTCGTGAACTTGCTCAACTCACTGATGCCATCTACAAAAACTGGAGCAAGAAGCCACTATGCCAGATTGAGGATCCTCAGACTCCATGAGGCAATGTATTTAATCACCATGCGCTCACCATTGTCTCATGGGACAGAGACTGCCCTCACATGGTGGATAATTTGACTACAACGGACATGGGCTATTTAGACACAGCTCCTCTGGAGCATGTTCAAGAGCCCTTTCTCATTGTTTCCTATGGACAAGACAAGTAAAAAACATTGCAACATAGGGAAGACAAATCTAGGAAGAGGACAGTTTACTCAGTGAAAGCTATTTGAAGGCATCTCATTCATCAATTGAATGGACAAAAAAATGTTTCGAGTGTCACTGCTCAACCAAGCATACATTTCACAAAGATCTCCGAATAACTTTCCAATTCCATAATAGACCACTTTTCACACAGCTTGGAGATCCAAATTTCTGCATCTCACTCAGAAATGCCTCACTAAAAAATAATCTATATTGTACACACAAGCGTGGATAGTAATTCATTACTTTAGTAGCAGTTCAAACTAAAATATGCCAGCAATGTGTGGAAATAATAAAATGCTTCTACCCTTACTGGAGTGACAAAAGAAACTGTCTCCAACAAGCAGAAACAGTTAAGGAATGATATTATAGTGCAATTCTAAGTCAGAAGCTGGCCTTCAGCCCCTAGAGAGTAGGTTGGCAGGCGAGGGGGTATAAAATTGGGCATTATGCCATGCTGTCATTCTTGGCAGCTACATTTCTCTCCCATTCTACTGCAATCTTTCCAGCATTGGAGAAAGCGTAGGAGATCCAACAAAGTATGAACAGAAACAGAATTTGCTGGAAAAGTTCCACAGGCCTAGCGGCATCTGTGAAGAGAAAAATCAGAGTTAGCATTTTGGGCCTGGTGACCCTCAGTACGTCTGAGGAAGGGTCACCAGACCTAAAACATTAACTCTGATTTTCTCTTCACAGATGCTGCCAGACCTGCTGAGCTTTTCCAGCAAATTCTGTTTTTGATCCTGATTTACAGCATCTGCCGTTCTTTTGGTTTTTATCCAACAAAGTATGAGTTTCACCTCATTTCTGTTGGGATTTTACCCATGGCAATGGGAAGCTGGTGCCACATTTCTAGTTGGCAGGTTTCACCAGATGAACTGGTGGTCGATCAAGGGTCGTGGGAGTACCATATATAGGAATCCCCTGTGCTCATTGGTGGTTCCAGCATATTTCTCCTACCCTTGTATTCTTCCTCTCCCATTGCCCTGATCATCTTAGTCCCCATTCAACCCTCAGATACTGCCTCCAAATAGGGTCTGCCCTGAAAAAATCTTAGAGTCCAACTCCATTTCTGAACACCTTCTGCAGCGTCCATGACTCCTGGTGGCACATATAGCAGCTGGCCAGTTGATTGATCTAAGCAACTCTCAAAGACAAGACATTCTTACGATAGGACAGAGGATCCACTTTACAGCAACTATTGGCTTCCAAACCACTTGTAAATGGCTGTGGCAAACTGGTGTGAGCCCAGCTCTTACACCAGTGTCAGGGTTGTTGCAGGTTTCCACTTCCTGTGAAAAATTGAGGAGTTTTCAGACAACAAATCTTGGGACATTGCTTCCACTGGCCGAAAATGTCAACAGCTAAAGGAGAAGCTAATTGCCAAGAAGAGTCAAGCTAAGGTGAAGAAAAATGACCTTCCATGTGAGTTATTCTTACCTGAAATACACTGTCTGAAAGCATGGTGAGAAAAGGTTCAGTAATAACTTTCAAAAGAGCATTGGATTGATACTCGAAAAGAGAAACATTTGCTGAGCTATGGAGAAAAGGAAAGCGGATGGGGCAAAATGCATATCTCTAATACAACAAGCTGAATGACCTCCTGTGTTGTGTCGTTGGAGAATTCTACGATTCAATATGATTTCATATTCTTGCTCAAAGTCAAGGCATGGAAACCCTTCTGTTCATTATAACTTGGCAGCAATTGTTCACAGCATTTCGGTGCCTCTGTAGTCTTTTAGACTGAAGAAATCATAATATCTGGAATTGCAGAATCCTTCTTCAGATCCATACAGATTGTCTCCTCGGGATGTATCGATGCCATATTAGGTTTGGTTCCCTGATGAAAACCTCAGCTGGTAGATTGGCCAGCTTTATGGCAACTGTCTGATCTGCATTGCCTTTGAAATGAAATCACAAGTCAGCTGCAATGCTATTCCAAATTCAACATAAGTGTCAGTCAATAGCCCCACCCTGTCCATTTAGCAAAAACCAAGATCATGAATGAAACAAATCTTGTCAGGTCTAATCTTACACTGCTTTGACTTGTAACAATCATTTCACATAGTACCCTTAAAAGGCCTCAATATTCACCTCAGCCTGCATTGAAACTACCAGGTCGTTACAGCAACATTTTAAAAGGATGAAGAAAACAAAATAACATTCATGAATATGAAATATACAAGTTGAGAACCAGAAGAAAAATATATGAAAACCTTCAAATAAGTGCCCAATAAAATGGCTACCTATGACAGGAATATAGCAGATCCTGGCTTGTCCACAGGAAATCTTGAATGATAGCGTGGTATGCTGCAACCGTGCCTGAAGGACTACTTAGGGGATTCTTCAGTATAAAACCAATCATGAGAAATCATTGGAGAATAGTTTCCATGGCAACAGTGCTTTGTCACATGAACTGATACCAGTTTAGAGCATTTTTGGTGAAGATGAAGATAGTATTCATAATTTAAAGACATGCCATTTTCCAAAAGAGTTCTTCCACTGAAAACCTTAAAAGTGGCTTGCCTGTTTATTTTGAGCTGCCAATTTGTGAATCTTATGCTTCTTCCACAGCACCTGAAAAGGTTATCTAACACCTGGAAAGATGCTAAATTGCCAGAAGAAATTGACTTTTTTAACATTTAACAGTACTTTTAGAATACATCAACAAAAAAGGTGGTAATACTGGGAGATCTGGAGATGGGGGAAGCATATTGTACATGTTAGCAATAATATTCCGGAGGGCTACTGTGAGAATTCAGACGCGTGAAGATTCATCAATCTCAAAATAAATTATTGCGCATATTTTTAAGGCAGCACGATGTTCGCCACTGGGGAGAAAAGAAGAGTGAAACAGCTGCAAAATACTTTTGACACATTGGTGCCACGTACATGTGAGCCCACAGTATCCTGCGTGTGAACTCATTTGCGTCACTATTCCAGTGCCTAAAAAGATTAGCTGAATTTGTTTGCATGAAGTCAGTCAAATTCTTTCCCTCTTTCCACACAGTCAGCATTGACCCCATTCACTGCAGAACACATGACACTGTCTTCTGCTCCTAATGCAGTACCTATCTCACCAGAACAGCTTTCATTTCCCAATCATGTCGACTGCCTTTTACAAATCGGTAACACTATTCCAGTTCGAAAGGCACGCCCACCTCACCAAGTGAGCACCCAGCATTATCCCATCTTCAAATTGAATCTATTCACTCGTGGGATATCAGGGTCATTGGATGGCCAACATTTGTCACCTGTCCTGGCTGCCCTGAGTGGCCTGCAAGGCCATTTCAGACGGAAGTTGAGAGTCAACCACATTGCTGTGGGCCTGGAGTCACATGTCAACCAGCTCAGGTGAGGATGGTAGATTTCCTTCCCTGAAAGACATTTGTGAGCCGGACTGGTTTTTACTGGCAATTGGCAATGGTTTCATGCTCATCAGCAAATTCTTAACTCCAGTTTCTTTGTTATTTCTTGGTATTGAATTCAAATTCAGAATAATGTCCTGCTGGCAGTGGTAGTGGAGTCAGATACTTTCAAGACTTTTAAGCAACTCTTGGATAGGCACGTGGAGGATAGTAAAATGTGGGGTATGCAGGGTAGTTTGATCTTAGCAGGATAATAGGTCGACACAACATCTTGGCCGAAAGGCCTGTACACTGCTGTAATGCTCAATGCTCTGGAACATTAGCAGAGTTTCTGGATTAATAGTCAAGTGATACTACCAACAGACCATCAATTCCCTTGAATTGCAAACTGTAGGTGAGGACAGGCAGACAGTGAGGATCTTGTCAACACAAGGCACTGATGTTGTGCTTTTCATGGAAATTAGTCACGTTTCGAATGTAGTAAGTGCTGAGAATGCAGGATAGCTCCAACTCTGATTCTGGACAGTTTGCACCTGCCTGATATCTCACCCAGGTATTGGTGCATTGCATTCATCAGCACTACCCACCTTTCCTACACTCACCAATAAGTGACCCCATGCCACATATTTCCAGGCAAAGAAAATGCAGAGTTTCCAGAAGTAGAAGCAGGAAGAGGTCAGCATTCATGATGACATAACGGCCCTTGACCTCACTGTACCAAGCACCAGCTAAAATACTGTCATTTACAGGATAGACTTGAGGAGTCTGCAATGGAAGACTCACTCTACACTAATGCACAGCAGCACGAACAAAGAAATGGGATAGAAAAGGAAGCAACTTGTCTATAGAACATCTCACATCCTAGCTCTTCAGCAAGAGGCATATTAATAAATAAAGATCTTGATAGCATCACCAGTAAGGAAATAAACACCAGAACTTCTTCAATGTATTGGGAAGCCAACCAGCAACCTTGTGTGCAATGGTAAGGACCATGGAGGAGTCTAGCTGTAGCCTGTTGGCCATTGAGTTGTGGCCCATTGATGTGCTGCCGAAAGGGTCTATTTCAGACAATCTGTCCTCACTAACTCAGGTAGCTGGCCAAACTGCACAACCTTGGTCTTCTTCATAACTTCTTCATGTTCCATCATTGGCAGATGCAGAGCTTAGTTCCTGCAAAACTTTGCCTTAGCTCTCATTTCTTGTCCCTGAATTCTCAGATATCCCTTGTCTCTGAGGAGCCAGCTTGAGTCCAGCTGGACCAGGCTGGAGGGCCGGATTGGATTGGAAACTGACTCTGCAAGAGAGAATCATCACTAATGCTGAAAAACTGAGCACATACCGGATGAATATTTAAGGAAGTGAATTCATCACTATTTTAGACGATGGCTGGTTCTTTGTGAGGCCCAGGCAGGATACAGCAAATATCATAAGTAGTGCCTCACACCTGGGGAAACACAGAATTGTGGGTAAATCAGAGAGCTGTCACCTCCTAATCAACCACAGGCATTCAGACTATATCATTTTGGGACTATGGTGCCTTGGGAATATACTGCATTGGGAATCATAGAATCTCTACATTGTGGAACAGGCCCTTCAGTCCAACAAGTCCACACTGATCCTCAGAGCACCCACCCAAACCCATTGACCTATTACCCACACATCCCTGAACACTACAGGCAATTTGGCATGGCCAATCCACCTACCCTGCATATCTTTGGGCTGTGGAGGAGAATAGAGCACCAGAAGAAACCCATGCAGACACGCTGAGAATATGCAAACTCCACACAGACAGAGACCTGAGATAGAATTGAACCTGGGTCCCTGGTGCTGTGAGGCAGCAGTGCTAACCACTGAGCTACAGTCCCACCCCAAGAACTGTGTTGCTTACAATTGCTGATGAGGGAAGTGTTCACACAATTTCCATGTCAACCCACCAAGGGGTGGTTTCATACCAGGAATGTTCAAAATGCACGTCTAAACCCTGCAACCCAGCTCCTGAAGCCAAACAACTCAGTTCAATTTGTATTGATATTTCTGGCTTGTGCTGTTTGATGATTATCAACCAATTAGTTTGAAGGGAGCCATTATATGGTCTCTGGCATATGAACGTAGTGCATTGGGACTATAGTACATTGGGAATATAGCGCACTGGAACTGAAGTGCATTAGGAATGTAGTGCATTGGGACTACAGTACATTGGGAATGTAGTGCATTGCGACTGTAGTGTATTGGGAATGTAGTTCATTGGGGAAGTAGTGCATTGAGAGAGTAGTGCATTGTTAATGTAGTGCTTTGGGACTGTAGTACATCGGGCCTATAATACATTGCAAATGTAGTGCATCGCAACTATAGTACTTGGGAATGTAGTGCATTAGGACTACAGTACATTAGGAATATACTGTTTTGGGACTGTAGCACATTGGCAAATGTAGTGCATTGGGATTACAGCGCATTGGGAATGTAGTGCATGGAAACTGTACTGTATTGGAAATGCAGTGCATTGGGACAGTAGTGCATTGGAAATGTAATGCATTGGGACTCCAGTGCATTGGCAAAAGCATTGCATTGGGACTATAGTATATGGAGAATGTAGTGCATTGGGAATATAGTTCAATGGTATATGCCCTTCTAGTAAGATAATTTATTACTTGCTTAATGACTCCAGGGACAGCAAACAAACCGATGTAGCTGATATTGCCTATCACAACCTGGCATCAGTCAAAACAAAAGACATTCAGGGTCACCACTTCCATTGCCAAAGGGTCAAACTATGTGCTGCTTGGCATTTAACTCCAATTCCTGCTGTACAGGCAACATAAGTCAGTGTCAACACTACTGCACAGCTTCCTCAGATACTCTCATGTTGAGAAAAGACGTTGTGCAAAACAACCACGTACTGTAATGCTTAGCTTTCTCTTGTCTCTGTCGCACACTGCCGTTGTGGCAACTTCTCTGACAAACCCAACGCATGCTCACTTTTCCCAGTACTCCCTCTGCAAGAGAAATGACGAAGGGCAGCTGCAGCTAAAAGTTGGTTTTCCTACAGGGACAAAAATACCCCAAAAAATCTCCAGCACACAGTGTGCTAGCTCTGTGGGAGCTGGATCGGTGTCAAGCACTCTCCGCCTGTAAATAAAGGGTGACTTGGTGACAGGATGCCAGTCTCTGAGGAGTTATTTCAGTGGTGACAAGAGTAAAGCATGCTTCTGAAGAAATTCACTCGCAACAGTAGTCTTTGAGTAAGGGTAAGCATTTCTGGCATCATGCCAGTATTTGGGAGGCTTGCCTCCTTCAACCCTGTCATTGAAGAGTCAGCCAAGAATATGGAACGACTGCATTATTTTTCCGGAAAAATGACTTTGGGGCAGATGAAAAGCAATTTGTAATTCTCCTAACAGGTTGTGAACTCATAGCTTTTTCCATTATTAGAAGCCTAACTCTCCTTGAGATATCGGATACAAAAACCTTTTTAAGAGTTGACGTATTTACTTAAGGAATATAATGAGCCCAACCCTTCAATAATTCTGAGTCATCTTCAGTTTTACGCAACAATTTGAGAACCAGGGGAATCTGTATCAGGATTTTTTGACTAGGTTGACTGGTAGAAGCGTGTGACTTTGGTCTAACCCTTACGAGACGCTGAGAAACTGTTTACTATGTGGGATTAATGATGTAACCATGCTAAAGCGCCAACTAGCTGAAGGCCAGCTTGACTACAGGCAGGCACTACAACTGGCTTTGCCATTAGAAAATGCAGCAAGTGAAGCACAGGGTATATGAGTTACAGGGTATTCCTTCATCAGTCCGACTGAGCTTAGAACCTAGGACATAGAACAATACAGCGCAGAACAGGCCCTTCGGCCCTCGATGTTGCACCAACCTGGGGATCATCACTTGAGTGAAGGCAATTCCAAAGCCTCATTTGCAACATATCCTGAGCAGATGCTTCTAGGGCAGCCTATAGCAAAACCCCAAAACCAAGTAGATACAATTTTCTTCAGGTTCCAGGCCAGCAAATCATTAAAGTTGCTGCCGGTATGTGGGCTCAAGACAGCAAAAGAAGTCCATTTAACCTAAATAGAGTAATACAACATATAGGCCGGAATCCAATAGAGTGCACACCCCAGAAAATGGGCCTACATTTGGTTTGGAACAGTTAAATTGCTTAGTAATATCCAAATCAGAACTAACCAAAATAAACATCTGGCTACATGATCACCCAGTTCTGCTGGAGGGTGAAACAGCACCACCATTTCAGTGACCACAGAACCAGTTATTAACAAAATTTGCTCTGGACTCCAACCCTAAAAATTGTAGGAGACCACGGCTATGTTGAGAAGCTATGCTGGGAAACTTTATGCGTTAAGAAAAGCTTTGGTTCTGGTCTCTTACGAGAAGCAGCTGGTTCAGTTACTACTGACTGTAGTAAAAGCTTCAGGCCCAAGCTTGATGGAGTGAAATTGGTTGAGAAAGATTCACCTGGATTGGTTCTATATTTTTTTATTAGAAAATGGCTGCCTGAATGACGTCCTAATTAAATGACTGGAGGTTTTTCAGGAAGATCTGGGGACTACCAAAGTGGCCAAGGCCACCTTGCGTGTTGACCAGGAAGCAATTCCCCGATTCTGGTTTTCTCCCACAGTCCAGAGATGCACAGGTTAGATGGATTTGCTATGCTAAACTGCCCATTGTGCCTAGGGTGAGAAATGCAGAGGTAGGGTAGCGTGGGGTGGGTCTGGGTGGGATGCTGTTTGGAGAGTCAGTGTGGACTCGATGGGCCAAATGGCCTGCTTCTACACTGTAAGGATTCTGTGAAACCTCAGAATCTGAAACGGTCACAGCAGATGTCACAGCCTTGATGCCCTTAATGCCTGAAGAAGGGGATGAATTTCTTCTGAGACACTCCAGGCACAAGAGGCAGGGCTACAATCTGGTACATGCCACCTATATCAAAGGCAGAGTTGGAGTAGCCTGGCTTGGTGCTAAAAGGCTCCAGGAGGATCTAATAGAAAAGACTCGGCCTGTGACCTTGGACTCAGAGGTGGAGGGATGGAATGATTGTAACAAGGTCAGCCAGGGGGACCGCCAGTGATATGAGTTCCCTGATTGGGGCTGTTAACCTGATCCAATCAAGGAGCCCTGGCTGACGGATATGAAAAGGAGCGTCAGAGGTTCTGCTTGCTCTGAGGGAGATGGATCAGTGTCAGGGGCTCTCCACATGTGTATACAGGGTGACTTGGTGATGGGATACCGGCTTCAGTGGAGTTATTTCAGTGATAAAACTATTCCTTCTCTAAAGCCGTGACTTGTGTTTCTTCCTCCAGAATTATCCGAGGACAAAAATATATGGCCGACATGAGATGGTTTATATTAATTGCTGAGCAACTGAATGTTGGCTTCATTAGGCTTCTCTAAAATATGCTTTAAATTGTTGTGACACTGGCAAAGCTTCAGTTATTATGCATTCCTAGTTGGCTTGATATGATGGTGTAAGTGTTGGGGGTTGAGAGTCAACCGCATATTGGAGGTGTCAGCCAAACTAAGTAGGAAGAAGCAGATTCTGTTCTCTGAACCAGATTCCTTGCTAACTCATGCACTTATCCAGTTTCTGTTTTTATGCTTGTGTACAGAGAAATGCTAACTTTCCAACAGAACGCAGAATCATTTTAACACACAGTGATAGAGTGAGTGAGCACTGCAATTCATCAAAAATCATTGCTACGTCCACAGAGTGGAGGAGTTAGATGTCAGAAATTACTTTCTCATGCAAACTGTGAAGGATGATTCAGCTGGCAGCTGTATGTTCGAGTCAGGGTGTTATTAATAGGCCAAATAAATGTGTAATCAGCCTAAGGGGGAGATTGAGTAATCAATATCAGTGAATCGCGTTCATGGGACATCCTCTGACCTGCTCATGGCAGATGTTTCTTGATTGTTTCCACAGACACTACATTAGAAAAATGAAGGGATTTATTTTGTTTGTCAAGTAAGGAACAGAATGCATGGCGTGCAAAATTAAGAAATCCAATTCTGAAAATCCAAAGAACAAAAGGAAGAGAAAACTTTTAATGGAATAGCCGAGCGAATAAACGCACATTCTTCCCTCTGGAACATTATCCAACTAACTGCTTTATTTCTTCCTGTCACAGTTTAAGTTCATTTTAAAAGCAGTTGTAGGGAAAAGGGCCTACCCATCACCAGAATGAATGTTATGTTCGTTCCATATACCCAAGAGCAGAGCCACTCATTCAATTTAATACAAGCATTTTGTAATTCTTTTTACTTCTAGAAATGTCTTATTTAATTGAAAGCTCTTTTTTGACTTGTTACTGCAATATCCTGTCTCACAATGAACTTCTTTTTTCTCCGAAGCCATTGGAAGATGACAGACAGACCAGAGAAAGAGAGAGAGAAAAAATTAAACAATTGCACAAAGGTTCACATTCAGAAATTTTCATGGCAGGGCCAGTTTACATTACAGCTTAGTAATGTTGTAAGAGGCAGGTGACCTGAAAGGATTAATAAGAAGCTTTTATATAGGTGCACCCACTGAGATAGATAGGACAGTCTCTGGCAGGTTGCTAATTGTATTGTTTTAACTGTTGACAACCATGTAACTTAGGTTAGAATTGAAGGTATGTATGCCTTCTATCAGTGTAATGTAGTTCATCCAATCTTACTCTTAACTTGCTATTTTACTAATCAGTTAATAAACTTGCTTCTTACTTAAAAAGCTGACTATTCCACCAAGA
Source organism: Stegostoma tigrinum (assembly GCF_030684315.1). Taxonomy (NCBI): domain Eukaryota; kingdom Metazoa; phylum Chordata; class Chondrichthyes; order Orectolobiformes; family Stegostomatidae; genus Stegostoma; species Stegostoma tigrinum. The sequence continues at coordinate 56,459,652 of NC_081364.1, read as the reverse complement.
CTTACACGTAGTCACCCATCACCACTTCATATAAGCAAGCCTTAACCATTACTAGAAGTGAAATTGGTCTCTAGTCAGTCATGGTCCTGGAAGAGCTGGATACTATCTGTAAATATCTCGTCTAACCAGCGAGACAAATGTGCTGTTTCTCATTTTCCAGTAAGAAATAGTTAAACAATGACTATGCCCAATGTATGATGGCTTCAATCCATTTTCCAATTAATAACTATTTTTGGCAACATGCTAGCTGAATCATGGCAAGTGAAATGTTTACTTTCCTTTCCTCTGAAGAGATTAATCATGATGAGTGTGATTTTCCATACTTTTTTTTATAAAGTGTGGGGGTGAACTTGTTGGATGGTGACTAACATGCCAGTCTCACGACCAAGAGAACCTGACCTAACATGTGGTAATCAGCTCATTACAAAATGAACGGCAAAATAAAGTGAGTTTCTTGACTTATCTCAATCCTTGACACTGGGGTTTAGGATTGTCAGAACCTTCAGTCAATCCAGGCTATTCCTTGGGTGAGAATGTAATGATTTTATTTTCTCTTCAAGGGGCAAAGGCCATGAAAGAGAGGGTTTGAGAGTTTAGAGGCAAGTTCAGGGGAGTGGTTTTCATCGGTCAACCCCTTGCCCTGTCATCCATGCCTCTGATTTTCCCCCAGTTTCGGGTTAATATAGCATATATGCAGACCCCCTTTCCACTCCAAATTGCCCACCACCAACTCCAGCCCAGCTGGCAGGCTGCCATTGTTTCTGAATTGGGAAACTACCCACTTTTCTCACCGGTCAAGAAGACAGATATTTAGAGAATTGGCTATCACTGAACTACACCAACTGTCGGGCAGGGTCTGTGACATGAAGGTGAGTGTGACCATCCTACGGCGGAAGTGATCATAGTGACAGCTACGTTGAACTTATGTACAACCAGCTCTTTCCAAGGAACCGCTGGGGACTTGGAACCTCTCAGTCGCTCATTCTCAAATGCATCAAGTCTGTTAACTGATGCAACGTGTGCCAGATTACAGTGTTTTATCTTGCTTCCCCATGACAGGCTTGGCTACTTTCCCATTATGCTCCCAGTGAAGAACAACTCTGGCTTGACCTGCTTAAAAACTACAGTTTAAAGATTCACCGGGGATCCCTGGATATCCCAGCAGTGGTGAGTTCCTCCGCCTAACATAAGTAGCAATATTGGGCTGGAATCGGAAAAGTGAGCTGCCACAGATGCATGGAGCATATTTACTGCATTTGGGATGAATGCGAGAGAAAATTCAATTGTCCGCACAGAGAGAAAATCTCAATGAACCTTGCCAAAAATAGCACACTGTCAATTTCTGGTAAGATTCAGTCCATTGGCTCGTTATGTCTGGGGTTGGAAGGGTCTAAGTGGGAGATTATGTAGGTAGGCAGATTGTTTGGAAATGTTCAAAGCCAATGGAGATGACAGGAGGGCTAGTAAGAAGGCAACATGTACATTTGTGTTCTACCAGACACTTCCTTGGTTGTTGGAGATGGAAGTTTTGGCATCGCTCCAGGAGCAATCACAGTCTTCACTGGCAAAGTAGAGGATCCTGCTTTCATCGTGGGTTAGGGGCCAAACACTGGGTTCCCCCACCACCCATCTTGACTCTTTCTGCCCTAGCATGGCTGTCATCTCCTGCAATGTGACAAAGGGAAGGATTGGATGAGATATATGTGGATGGTATGGCTGTTAGTACTGGTACAGGTGGGGAGATGCTGGTGAGGTGTCCCAAATGACTGAGTGGAAAGCGCAGGAAGTATGTATGGTTAGTAATGTGGGTGCATGGAGTACATGTCGGTGACTGAAGGAAGATGTTGCATGGTGCAGTGAAAGTGGTAGAACATGAGCCTTGGTCAGAGGTGGCTGCAGAGACAGAGGGAATGTGAAGTAGCAGACCAAAAATGGTAACACGCTGGTGGAACAGGGAATCTTATTGTCCTTTTTTCTATACTGCTGGATGTTTCTCAGGATAGTTGAGACTGCACTTATTCAAGCAGCAATCTTAGGCCATGCTGGCAGTGTCTGGTGTTGTAGTCTCCTCTGTCAGTCCCAGGGGAAGAGGGTGGTCCTCCTTTGTACCATGTGGTACACCAGGCCTCAAGTCCTTGTGCACAAAGTGGAGCATCAATTTCCCTTTATCTGCCTTGCCAGGAACAAAAGCATCAAACCACACAGTGCAGCTCTGGACTGACAGTGCTTAACCAGAACTTTTTAAATATCATACCAGTGTGCCAGCAATCCTGGGAGGTCCCAATAGTGGTGAATAGTGAGTAGAGAATAGGACAATTGGGGTGTTTCAGGGATACAGTGCATAGTTATTGAGGCGAGTTTGGAATAGTAGCGCAAGAAAACTCAATATGTTTTGTCAGGTATAGCAATGAAACTCGCCAAAAAATGTAGCCAATTTCCAGTAAGCATTGAGTTTCAATTCAAAGAAATAGAAAAGCTTAATAAGATTGATTGACTCCTTCCTGAGAAGTGAATGCATATTAAGAGAAAATGGCCAATACTGTCAAGAGCGGGGAGGGGAAGATATATTAAATGGTGGTAAGATTTTGATTGCACTCTTTGCTGCCCTTCGCTCCATATCTTGTAAGAATAGGTTTGTGCTCATCAGAACTGACCAATTACCTACTATTCACACCTACTATTCACACCTACTTTGGAATCTGTACCATTCCCCGACTGCCATTCCCACTCCTTTTGACTTTTTCTCCAGGCCATCAAAACCCGGTCCACTCATTCCTCATCCAACAGTCCACAAGCCATAATTTTCCATGCACTTCAGCCCTGAAACAGGCTTGAAATAATAACAATGTTTCTGTCTTCACAATTGCTACCACACCTGCTGACTTTCCCCACCATTTTCCATGCTCCTTTCAGATATACAGCATTTGCAGTCCTTTGCTTTGTCACTGACATGGAATTTGCAGGCACATCAATTGCACTTCAGCTACAAATTGACTTCAGCTGGACTGTTTCCTTCATGATGGAGCAAGAGAGTTAGAACTGTGAGCTATTTATCAGTGCATGTTAAGTTATTATGGGATAGCTTTCCCCATTACTGCTATGCTCAGAGGGCTATTGCACAATGCAATTATTTTGGCTGGCTAACCCAGTCAGAAGACGATTTGAATATCTTGGTCTTATTTACCTGGTTCTGGAGCTCAGGCTGGAGCGCTGACAGACAACGCACCCGTTTGAGAAGTGTGAATTATATACCGAAACTCAAACACTTTGAAAGTAAGTTATTTCTTAAAGTGAGGTGTACATAATTTTTCCTCTACCTGGAGACTGCACAAGTTTCCTCTCATGCAAAGTAATAGAGTCATACAGCATGGGACAGACCCTTCGTTCTAACCAATCACATCAACTGTGCTCCCAAACTAAACGAGTCCCACTTTAGATCATAGAATCTCTGCAATGTGGAAACAGGCCCCTCAGCCCGCAAGCCCACACTGACCCTCAGACATCCAACTCAGACCCATCCCCCTATAACCCCCATCTATAAAATAATCAGAGGGTTAGATAGGGTGGATAGGGAGAGCCTTTTTCCTAGGATGGTGACGGCGAGCACGAGGGGGCATAGCTTTAAATTGAAGGGTGAAAGATATAGGACAGATGTCAGACGTGGTTTCTTTACTCAGAGAGTAATAAGGGAATGGAACGCTTTTCCTGCAACGGTAGTAGATTCGCCAACTTTAGGTACATTTAAGTCGTGATTGGATAAGCATATGGACATACATGGAATAGTGTAGGTTAGATGGGCTTGAGATCGGTATGACAGGTCGGCACAACATCGAGGGCCAAAGGGCCTGTACTGTGCTGTAATGTTCTATGTTCTAATCTACACATCCCTGAATACTATAGGCAATTTAGCGTGGCCAACCCACCTGGCTTGCACATCTTTGGACTGTGGTAGGGAACCGGAGCACCTGGACTAAACCCACACAGACACGGGGAGAATGTGCAAACTCCACACAGACAGTCACCCGAGGATGGAATCGAACCCAAGTCCCTGGCACTGTGAGGCAGCAGTGCTAACCACTGAGTGACTGTACCACCACTTATCTGTGCCTAGTATATATCTCTGCAACCTTTCCTACTCATGTACTGATCCAAATATCTTCTAAATGTTGTGGATGTACCTGCATCCATCACTTACTCTGGCAGTCATTCTACACACGAGACCCTCTCTGTGTAGAAAGTTGCCCCTCATCTCCTTTTTTAATCTTTCTCCTGCAACTTTAAAAATATGCCATCTGGTTTTGAACTCTTCCACCCTAGGGAAAAGACTCTTGTCATTCATCTAATCAATACCCCTCATACAGTCATAGAGTCATACAGCATAGAAACAGACCCTTTAGTCCAACCAGTCCGTGCCCAACATAATCCCAAATAAACTACTGCCACCTGCCTGCAACTGGCCCATATCCCTCCAAACTTCTCCTATTCAAGCACTTTTCTAAATGTCTCTTAAACATTATAATTGTACCCCATCCACCATTTCCTCAGGAAGTTCATTCTACACTCGAACAAGCTCCTGTGCAAAAATTTGCTTCTCATGCTTTTTTTAAATCTCTCTCCTCTCTCCTTAAAGATGTACTGTCAAGTCTTGAAATTCCCCATCCTAGGGAATAAAGACAAGTTGCATTTATTCTTTCTATACCCCTGATTATTTTACAACCTTCTTTAAAGTCACCTCTCAGCCTCCAGTGCATAAAGTCCCAGCCTATCCAGTCTATTTTTACATCTCAACCCTCCATTCCCAGCAACATCCTGGTGAATATTTTCTGAACCCTCTCCACTTTAACAATAGCCTTCCTATTACAAGGCAACCACAACTACACACAGTACTGTAGAGTATTAGCTTTGTTTACTTTTCAAAAAAAAGTCATTTAACAGGCGAATGAAATTAGATCACAACATTCAATATGTCCAAAGCCAAAACATTTTAAAATATACAATTAAAGCTAAATTGAACAAACTTACTCAAATCAAATAATTCTCATTTCAAGACGCATTGCTATTCTTGGAAGTCGCCAGTCAGTACTGAATCATGGCCCTTCACCTCTGATTTAGAAGGGCTGAGGGTTCAAGCCCCACTTAATAAGTGAGCGCACAATAAGTCCGAGAGTCTAGTGCAGTCCTGACAGAATGCTGCATTGTCAGAAACGCTTTCAGATGAGATAAGCAAATGAGTACATCCTCTCAGGGGTACACAAAAAAAAACTATGCAGCGCTATTTCAAAGAAAAGCAGTGAACTTGTCCGTGATGCTCATCAATATTTGTTCCCCAATCAATATTATGAAAACAAATTGCCTGACCAGTTATTACATTGCTGTTTTGTGGGACCTTGTTCTGCATAAATTCGTTGCTGCATTTCCCTATGTTGACCAAATGACTGTGCTTCAAAAGCGACTGCTTCAGTTGTAAAATGTTTCATCATATCCTGAGGTCGTCAAAAGCATTGCATTAATGCAGAACTTCCTTTCACTTATTTTACAACAATATTCTTTTGGACGATTAGTATAAATAACCATGGATAGCTTTTGACAATGTATGCAAAAAATGCAATGATGCACCTCAAATATGAGGCACCTTGTTTGAGTCGAAAAATAGTCGAGTGTCACACTTATTTTCCTGAATGGCTTTATGACAGCTGGAAGAGCTTTGTAATGTCTCTTTATTTAATCAAATCATTTTACTTCACGGTGACTAACAAATATCGTCAATGAACTAACTCCATTTTCTTGAAATAAAGATGCATTTAAAAATGGTCATCATGCAGTTAGAAACTTAAACAACTCACACTGTCGTCCATTTCAAAGAAAATTGAGATACTAAAGTAATAGTTGATAAGGAATGGCCTCATTCCCTGAGCATGGCCAAATACAGCTTTGCCATCACTGTGGGAGTGAAAAGAGTTAAATTACTTTACAGGCTCTTCAGGTTCTTCATTTGCATTTGCTGTCAAGGTCTACATGGTGTGTGGCATTTTTGAATTGAATTTAGACTGACAGTCCAACAGACAGAATAGCCATCTGCTTCAGGCGTCCAACAGAAGACATTGTTGCACTTGAGAAGTAGCTATATGTCATATGCGATAGCATCTTACATTACTCAAACATGCTGTCAGGTGGTCACACTGAAAAAACAGCACTACACATTAGCAGTGAAGGAACAGGCAACTGCACAGTTCATTGGAATGATGCACATAATCCACAGTAGCTGATGGCTGGAAGAGATGGCCCTGAATAGGAATGCCATAGCAACAGGAGCAGGCCTTTCATTATCTCAAGACTGCTTCGCCATTCAAGGGCATCATGCCTATTTTATATCTCAATTCTATTTATCCACCTTTTCACCATTATACTTGATCCCAGACCTAGCAAAAACCTATCAGTCTTAGTCTTGTAAACTCAAATTAACCTGACATTCAGAGCCTTCTGGAAGAAGAAGAGGGCCCTTTCTTGGTGTGGAGAAGGCTTCCTGATTTTGCTCTTGAATAGCAAATGGGGATGCAGTAGTGTGGTGGAAACAGCTCTGGAGTAGTAATCCAGTACCCCAGGCTAATGTTCTAGGGATAGTGAAATTTCAATTACAGACCTTCCTCTGCATTCACAACATTTCCATTCCTGAGAACTCCTGCAAATGATGAAATTCACTAATACAGGGCTTGCTTGAAAAGAGGTTAAAAATCACAGACGCATGATTTTTGCCCATGGATGTGGATGTTTGTTACTTTTAAGGGCAGATAGTTGAATTTGTGATTTCACGGATGTAGAGGATTAAGTGTAACTAAAATTCAAGAATAAAACAAAACTAGCCTCCTGACAACCATGTAAACACTGTCAATGGCCATAAAAAGAAACCATCTGGTTCATCAGTTTCCTTTAGGTTGGAAGTATGCCATCCTTACCTGATCTACATATGACTCCAGACACACCACAACATGGTTGATTCTTAACTGCCCTCTGGGAAATTAGGGATGGGCAATAAATGCTAGCTGAGCCTCTAACACTTGCACCCTGTAAGTGAATTTTAGAAAAGGCTTGAGCTGCTTGGGATAAAACCACTTTGCAGATATTGTCAATAATTGATAATGGTTAGATACATGTTTTTTATAACTTTTTCTGACTGGTTCATAGCCCAAACAATGAAGGCAATATTTATCCCATTATTCTGTGCACTTCTCTTTGACGTTTTAATGCCTCCATAAAAGTGAAAGACAGGTTTCCGCTGATGCAGTTGTGATGTCAAAAAGCTGAGTTCAAGTGCCACCTGTGTTAGATGTGCTTTCAAATATGTCTAAACAAGTTAACTATTTTTTGCATTGGAATATTATAGAGGACATTGGTACACAAGAATGATAGAATCCTTCTCTACCTTAACACAAGTGAGGCAGAATTGGAACCAATTATCATTATTGTTGTATTCCCCATTGTCCCAAATTCCATGGAGGTCCCCCCCACCATTACACCTGATCACTGTTAGCCTTACCCCACCTTGGCTAGAAAGAAAACTCTGGCTCAAATGTTCGCCTTCCTGTTTTATGTGTTTCAAAAATTGAATAAACTTGCTGAATGATAAAGGGAGATAAAGGAATAGCATCTTTCTACAAATCAAAGGTAAAATATTGTAGCTGCTGGAATCCAGCTTGCCTAGGAATTGGCTGGTTTAGACGACACACCTTCAGTCCTATTGCTGGTATGTTTTCAGGCCCCATTGACTTTACAGTATCCAGTGTCTTCAACTGCTTCTTGGTATATTTTGAATGGATTGAATTGGTTGAACATGCTGTGGACCTAAACAGGAAATCAGGTTTGATTGTTCTCATCCTATATTGATCTGTCTCATAGTCACTGGTCTTTCGTGACATTGATGCTGTGGAAGATACAACAGATCTACACAAGCTCCAACATGTATCATTGGACTCCATTGGAGCTATTTTATTTGAATACTGATAGTTTTGTTCACCATGTTTCTGGTGGTAGGGTGGTTCTCACTGTGTGCCCATTGATTTGGTGTGGTGGGAGGAGTGTGAAATTTTTGTTTCTGAGCAGCCATTCTTAACTTCTTCCTGATGGCCTGAAGATGATGGGAACACTAGGCTGCCTCAGAAACAAGGCATTGCAGCTGTGGGTATTCATTGAAATTAGCAGGATAATGAGTATTCATTGAAATGAAGGCCCATGCATGGTTGCACACAGGATGCACATTAGTGTAATGATGGTCGTTGTGATTCCTGAGCCTATCCTCATTGACAGTGTGTCCTGCAACATCTATTAAGTCAATGGCTGCCTGTGCTATTATGAATTCCACTCACCTAGCAATTTCACATGACCTTGCATCCTGCTTCTCTCTGCACATTGAGAAATTGATGAAATAATTTCTCCTCACTTTCAAAGCCTCCACCATCTCCCAGATACTGTAATGCATGTCAATCTGGGAAAGGTCCACTCTGTCACTGCTCCCACTGAGAACGTCCGAGCCACACTGACATTGTATTGAGCTCTGACTATGACAGCCACTGGCAGTGTCATCTCATCATGGTGTGAGGCTTCAGTCCCCTCTTGTCAAAAATGGCAGAGTCCTGTGGACTGCTTCCTCACTGGATCCAGCTTAGGCATTGCTCATGGCAGCCAACAGAGTTATAAACAGTGCTAGCTGAAATTTCACAATGGAAATAAGGTCCCTTCCTCCTGCTGTCTCTTTGAAGAGCTATCCCCTATCTGCAGCCCCTGCCTTGTTCTCCTGTTATGTTGCAGACTGGAAGCACAGCAACCATAGCCTTCATGCCTCTTACATTGACATCCTCTGTCCTGCATGAATAGATGCAGCAGCCCACCAACAATCCTCCAGAAATGAGCCACAATTCTTTCCCAAACATTGTCAAAAGCACGCTTGCCTGAAAGTTGAATGGCTGTTCTTTCAGGTAGCACTGGTCGATCTCATGAGTTCAACTAGTGTTTGGGTCAGGTTTACTGTTAAAGTCATGGAAGCCTGCATCAAATCAACTGAAATGATCCCTGTTAGACCCCTGCTAACTTATCTTGTGCCCTTTCCAGTGTGGGTTGGTGCAGGATTGACTGCTAAATAGATAACATTATGGATAACATCACTATTTTCTTCCTTCAGGTCTTCAGCAGCAATAATGTCAGTAAGATCAAATTTCATGGTCAATGTCAATTCAGAAGGATCGTATTTGGAGGCCTTTATCCTGTATGTACATTTTCACATGTCAACCAGATTTTGAAATGCTCCAAGATGTCCTGTTATTGGATATTGTAATGGGACTACAGCTGTCTTGGTTTATTTACTGTAAGGTACTTAAATGAATGCAAAGGGTTCTGGGATATCCTGAGGTGATGTTAAGTGTAACTACAATAATTATTTTTGCCTTTCTTTTATTTTCATGCCTGTATAGGGATTTTACAGCATCATAAAAATTACATTGAAGCTTGTTTCTTTTGCTTCAGTGACTGTACCAACAAATAAAGCATTTCCATCAATTTAATTTGTCAGAACTTCAGGAAGGATAACCAGTTCTGGATCTCCAACTTTGGGGAGAATGATATGAGCAAAGACAGCTCTCAGAAGCCTGAGGGTGGAAGAATGGAGATAAGAGGTAGATGATGACTTCCTTTGAAATTGAACTGAGAAAAAATGGCTACGCACATGCAAAAAAAAACTTCAATGGACTTCTTTAAACATTCCATTTAATAAAACAAAGATGATAGTCATCAGACTTAGTAAATAAAAGCTGTAATTAGTTTGAAATTTTAGTTTCAGGGTTTAAAGAACTTGTATTATTTGAAAGGGTATTGACCGTGAAGGTTTAAACCAGTATATAATCAACATAGTACATGTTGTGTCACCCATTGGCTGAGGAACAATTGGCTTATTCTTGGTTTTCTCATTCATTTCTATTGGCACTTATACAAAAAATACATTGACAAACAAATTGTTGTATGCTTATTAATTAAAAGAAAATTGACAGGGTTGAATGTAGAGTGAGCAATGGTTGAAGAGGGGCAAGTGAAGAAGATTTTAAATTGGGAGAGAAAATGAACTATAAGAATCGGAATGGATGACACCAAGTTTTGGAGATAGGCTTAATCCAGAGCAGCACGATGTCATAATACTGCTAGATATTCATGAAAAATTAATCTACAACTATTTTAAACCAAAATTTAAATTAATCACGATAATTTTTTGCCATTTTCCATATGTCTACGGCTGGGGAGAGTTATCCCTCCTTCATCCTCCATCCTCTGAACTAATTATGTGCAGCTATGCTCACATGTTTCCATTCTTATCTCTCCATTCAAAGCACTGATGTGGTTCTTTTCCTGTTTCTACACAATTTTCTCTGTGCTCTCTCAATGATCTATTCCCCTTCTACCTCCCATCGACACGTCTCCACTTCATTACCTGTGCGTTGATGACTCCAAGCTCTACCTGACAACCATCTCTCTCAACATCCCCATGCCTATAAAATAAATATTGAGCAATTTAGTCACACTCTTCATTTGAGATGCATTGAAGAATAAGTTGAGAGTTACTGCAGCTAAATATAGGGAAAACCGAAGTCAGTATCTTCAGTTCCCAGTACAAAGTCCATTCCCTTGAGTCCGACTCCATCCCTCTCCCTAGCAACTGACTCAGGCTCAGCCAATCTGATCAGAGTGTTGCTGACATACTTAGCCCAGAGGTCAGCTTCTCAACACCCATCCACCCCATCGCTATGACCGGCTTATCTTTTAACTGCGTAACGCCATATGATTCTAACCTACTTTAGCTCATCAGTTGCTGATGCCATCATCCATACCTTTGTTGTCTCTGGATTTGATGGATCAATGTGGACAATCAGGCACCAATAAAAAGGCTCTGGGGATATTGCATGCAAGTGACACTAAAACAAAAACATGTTGACACAAATTTAGCAAGTATCTGTGAAATATTTTGCTGCAGTTGCAAACATTGGGAATTTATCTTTTTTATTATTTGATTGGCTTCTAAATGATATATTTTCAATGTTGGTTTTGATTTATCACAGTTTATACAATTTAATTACTCAATACTAATGCATAATTTAAAAATTGAATTAATCAATTTGAATATAAAAAGATACGTGCCAAAGCAGGGCACAGGATATGTGGCAAGTAGGAAATACAAATTATAATATAATTCTTTTTACAAAATTATAAAGCTAGTATCACATCTGTAATATTATCCACTCCCTTCAAGAAGAGGTTTTTTTAAAAAATTTCCTATTTGTCACATTACCTGTTCCCCATCTTGGCATTTTATTTTCTAATACTCAAAATGATCTATTAGATTGATGCATCCTCCTATTTTAAATTATAAGGGATTCAATGTTCTTTCTTTCATTGAAATTGTAGACCTGTCTAGTTTTGTAACAAATTATAACAGTTGCAATCGTACACATAGTTGAAGAATTTGTTTATGAGCATGGAGCCAAACAAATAATCACATACTTTCTGGCTTGTTACTTCAAATATCTTTTGAACAACAGTAGATCTTTTGAAACAATATTAAAGTGAGTACACATGTTCTACACTCTCACTGGAGAGACATGCCTGAAGAGGAATCTCATTGTCTGAATGTGTTCTAATCCAATCTCAGATTCTTACTCTTTTCTGGCTCCTGAGAACATTACAGGATCAATCAATTAATGCTATTCTTTATCATTCTGGTAATTAATTGTATTATCAAATGTGATTACAAACTTAACTTGAATTTGACCAAACATTTGCAGCCCATGTCCTAATCTGTACTGAATGCTGTTCATGCATGATTCCTGTGCCATTGATCTTCATTGGCTCCCAGTACAGCAATATCTTAATATAAAGGTTCTTATCCTTGTTTCAAAATCCTGTCATACCAATGCTGTCCCCATCACTGTAATCTTCCCCAACCCAAAACCCTCCAAATTCTTATAACCTGCACTCTAAATTCTGCCCTCTTCTGGATGGCTAAGTTTTTCTTTCAGTCTATGATAGGTTAAGTAAGTGGACAAAAAGTTGGCAAATGGGTATAATGTGGAAAAATGTGAAGGCACTCATTTTGGAAGAGAGAAAAAAAACAGAATATTATTTAAATGGAGAAAAACTGCAACAAAAAGGGACTTGGGATACTTGTGCATGAAGCGCAGAAAGCTACCACGTAATGCAGTAGCTAATCAGGAAGGCTAATGAAACGTTGGCTTTTATTTCAAGGGAGTTGGAGTATAATAGAGAGGTCTTGCTGCAACTGTACAAGGTGCTGGTGAGGCCACATCTGGAGTGCTGTGAAAAGATATCATTTTATTGAAACCATTTCCCAGGAGGTTGACTTGGATGATTCCTGGCATGGATGGATTGTCTTATGAACAAAGGCTAAACTGGCTGGCATTCTACTCACTGCAGCTTAAAAGAATGAGAGGTGATCTCATTGAAACATATAAGACCCTTAAGGGGCTTGACAAGGTAAATGTTCCTCTCATGGGAGATTCTAGATCAGAGGGCATAGTCTCAGAAAAAGGGGAGCCAATTTAGGACGGAGATGAGCAGGAATTTCTTCTCTCTGAGGGTTGTAAATGTCTAAACCTCATCGTTAAAAAATCCTTAAGTCCACGACTGCTACATTCTTGATCAATAGGGGAAACAAGAGTTTGGGGGAAAAGGCAGGAACGTGGACATGAGAAATGCTGGATCAGCCACGATCCTATCAAATGGTGGAACAGATTCAGAGGGCCACATGGCCTACTGTTGTTTGTATGTCTTATGGTTTTTATTGTCTTATCATTGGAGTCTATGTTACTAAATATGTTGTGATGAACCAGTTGGGAAAGTATGCCAGGGTCAAGCTCCATTACTGTAGGGATCATAAAAAAATTAACAATTCAATCAAATTATTCAGGCTCTCCATTTTACATACTTGATGGACTCAGGTTAACAGTAAGCATTGAGCAGCTTAACAAGAACTACTATTTATTACAAAAAAAATCATTCTAACCAGAGGAAATCAAATTAAGACTTATCAACTTATAAGTCCATTAACTTTAGTTCTATTCCTTCCTTAAAGCCTCCAAACAAATACAGAGAGATGAACAGACATAAATGTTATGGGTAGCGAAAACCAACTTAGGGAACACAGTTCAACACTGCTTGTCCACCGGATATGATTCAGTGTCATTTTTGTTTCTTCAGAGTCTTTCTGATCTCTATTGTTTGTATTTAAATCCATTCAGTTGATTGCTGAAGACTTGGGACAGTTAGCACAATATAACTGTTCAATTTCTCAGACATGGGTGAGAGGTAAATGTTGGGAAAGATTAACTGAGGAAGAGAACAGGGACCCCTTAGAGGATACACAGAAGGTTGTGACCCGCCCCCTGCACCAGCTCAGACACTGACCACATTGGTGGATACATTAACTGAATTAAAGTTGGAAGCTCATTCTGGTAAGCACTTCAGTGAAATATCTACACAGTTGGCAGAGGAGAAAAATGTCCCAGGTCATTGGCAGTCATGGGATTGCCAGAGATTGGGCACCTGCTCAGGTCAGGACAGGGGAGGAGACCAAGGTGTCAATTTTAACAAAAAATGCTCAACAAGACCCAGCAGCAGCAGACAAGTTCACCTGAAACACTCAAGAAACTGGATTGAAGTTGGAGTCGTCTAGTAATGCCATCTGTACTGTGCTATTTCTGGCAGGTAATCATCTGGCTGTCTCCACGAACAGGTTAGCAGCAGCCATGGAGTGCGGGGTTCAAGAGCATTCTCATACTGGGCATGCTCAGCAAGCTGTACTCCATTGTTAATGGCAAGGCATCAGAGGGACGAGAGATCTTGAGCTCACTCTAAGTACCTCATTCTCACAAGGCGAGAGTTTAGTGCAAATAGGCAACCAACGGGAACAGGAACCACATATAAGACCCTGAGCAGTCTCCTCTGTGCTGCCCACCCCCTCATCCTCTACTGTAACAGCAAATCCCAATCTTAAGCAAATACAGGCCAAGGAGGGTGAACCTGCATCTGGCTGAGACATTGATCTTTTTGGGCCCTCTAACCACAAACACTTCCAAGTTCACCCAACCATAACTCTAAGGCCAACGTGCTCAGCTATAGTGCAGATTGCCTTCATCCCAGCACTGTATCTGGATATAGTAAGAGGGAAAAGAAAGGGAAAACATCCCCAAGAAGACTTTCTACATGAAGCAGATTTTCTCCTGCACATCTGCTAATGTGGTATACTGTATCCGCTGTTCCTATTGTAGCCTCCTCTACATCAGGGAAACCAAGCTGAGGCTTGGGGACTACTTTGCAGAACACCTGCGCTCAGTTTGCACTAAACAGCTGCACCTCCCAGTCGTGAACCATTTCAACTCCCCGTCCCATTCCCCAGACAACATGTCCATCCTGGGCCTCCTACAGTGCCACAACAATGCCGCCTGAAGGTTTCAGGAACAGCAACTCACATTCCTCTTGGGAACCCTGCAGTCCAATGGTATCAATGTGGATTTCACAAGCTTCAAAATCTCCCCTCCTGAATGCATCCCAAAATCAGCCCAGCTTGTCCCCACTTCCCTAACCTGTCCTTCCTCCCACCTATTCCCTCCTCCCAGCTCAAGCCGCACACCTACCTCCTACCGACTAACCTCATCCTGCCCCCTTGACCTGTCCGTCCTCTCAGAACTGACCTAACCCCTCCTTAACTTCCCTTTACTGGCTCCATCCCCGCCTCTAACTTGTCTGTCTCCTCTCCACCTATCTTCTCCTCTATCCACCTACCCCACTCTTCCTATTTATTTCAGAGCCCCTTTCCCCTCCCCTATTTCTGAAGAAGAGTCTAGGCCCAAAACATCAGCTTTCCTGCTCCTCTGATGCTGCTTTGTATCTGGATATAGTAAGATACCTTACTATCTTGTTACATCAGATTCTCACTTTGTTACCTCAGATTCTCCAGCAGTTCCTACTATCTCTGGGGCACATAGGTAGTGTGAGCGAAACCTGACTGTAAATACGTCATCACATTTTCAATTATTTTCCCAGCTTTTATCAGCTGAGTGAGCAACTGCTGTTTTAGCTGCACCTGTGAAGGAAAAGAGGCTTGCAATCCACATGATGTTTTAGCCCTCTCTAAACAATAGCTATCCCTTCCATGATGGCAATACTCGCGTGAAAATATATCATAATTGTTGTGGTTCGTTTGCTAGTCGAGCTGGTTCAATAGTTTGCAGATGTTTCATTACCCTGCTAGCTAACATCATCAGGGAAGCCTCCAATGAAGTATTGTTGTGTTTTCCCACCTGCTGGAGTTGATTACCTCATTTTCAGTTTTTTCTTCTCAGTGGTGTACATGTAGGGTCTAATTCGATGTGCTTATTGATGGCCTTCTTGGCGTAGGGTTGATTGATGTGAATAGGGTGATTTGATGGCCTCCTAAAGGTACACAAACCGGAAGTACCCCATTGACCCATAGTATCCATCCCAGGCACACCAACACACAGTTTAGCCAAGGTGTAACAACGAAGACTAAAGCACCTCATCAGCAAGTCACCCCACTCAATCCACTCAGCCCAGGAGTTCCTCAAATCCCTCAAAGATATAAGAATGGATGAGAATGAGACCATGGACATTACTGCCCTATTCACATCAATCAACATATCACTGGCAAGAGAAACACTAGCCACACTACCAAAGGAACCTCACCCAGATAACACCATCTCCACAGCCTGAAGTTTCTGGACATATACCTTACAACCCACTTTACCTTTAATGGTCAGGTCTACGAACATATCAATGGGACACCTATGGGATCTCCAGACTAATAGCAGAAGCAGTGATACAGAGACTCAAAAGCATGGCTCTTCTGCAGGTCCAACCCAAACTATGAGTCCAATACGTGGGCAACATTTTCGTCATCATCAAACAGACTAAACCAGAGGAGACATACCAACTAATAAACAACAATCTCAGCGGCATCAAATTCACCAGGGAAGAAGAAAAGAATGAACAGCTCCCATTCCTGGACGTGACAGTAGAACGCAGGGCCAACAGGGAATTTCTGACCAAAGCATACAGAAAGGCCACACACACGGGGCAGGTCCTAAATTTCAACATTAGCCACCCTAACACCCTCAAATGGAGCTGCGTAAAAACACTATGTAAATGAATCAGAACACACTGCAGCAATCCAGAACTATGCCAAAATGAAGAAGAATACCTCCACCAAATATTTAGAGACAACGGATACCCAAACAGGAAGATAGGATACACCCTGACACACTTGTCACATTATCGTACATCAAAAACATATCTGAACTGACCACAAGACTCCAATGGCCACTGGACATCAGAGTGGCACACAAACCTACATCAACCCTATGCGAACTGCGAATAAGAACCAAAGACCACTGACCCACTATGGATAGAACCAACGCAACATAAAGATCCCATGCAAGGACTGCAATAAATGTTACATTGGACTTACAGGATGCATCACGATGTGATATGTCAACTGTTCTTCCCAAGGCTGCAAGAAACTACAGAGAATTATGAATACTGCTCAGTTTAGCCCACAAACCAACATTCCATCCACTGACTTCAGCTATGCTTCCCACTGCCTTGGGAGAACAACAACATAATCAAAGAGCCCTCCCACCCTGGTTATATTCTCTTCCACCCTCTTCTGTCAGGCAGAAGATATGAAAGTTTGAATGCACGCACAAATAGATTCAAGAACAGCTTCTTCCCCGCTGTTATCAGACTTTTGAATTGACCTCTCAAATGTTAATTTTGATCCCTCTCTCTCTGCATCTTCTCTGCAGCTGTATCACTGTATTTTGAACTCTGTTCTGCTGCCCTGATATGCTGTGTATGGCATGACCTGCCTGTAGAGCACACATTTCACTTTATCTCAGTATATGCAACATCAAAAAAACAATCAATCTATCACGAGAGACAGATAACAAGGCGCAGAGCTGGATGAACACAACAGGTCAAGCAGCATCAAGAGGAACAGGGAGGCTGACGTTTCGGGCCTGGACCCTTCTTCAGAGATGGGGGAGGGAAAGTGGATTCTAAAATAAATAGAGAGAGGGGGAGTTAGATGGATAAAGGAGCAGATAGGTGGAGAGGAGACAGACAGGTCAAGGAGGCAGGGATGGAGCCAGTAAAGGTGAGTCTAGATGGGAAGTTAGGTTGGGGGTTGGTCAGTTCAGGGAAGACAGTCAGGTCAAGGAGGCGGGGATGAGGCTGGTAGGTAGGAGTTGGGGGTGGGGATTGAGGTGGGAGGAAGGGATAGGTAGGAGAAAGGATGGACAGGTTAGGGAGGCAGGGACAAGCAGGATGGTTTTGGGATGCAGTTGAGGGGGGGGAGATTTTGAAGCTTGTGAAGTCCACATTGATACCATTGGGCTGCAGGGTTCCCAAGCAGAATATGAGGTGCTGTTCCTGCAACCTTTGGGTGCCATTGTTGTGGCACTGCAGGAGGCCCAGGATGGGCATGTCATTCAAGGAGTGGGAGAGGGAGTTGAAGTGCTTCGTGACTGCGAGGTGCAGTGGTTTGTCGCGAATCGAGCATAGGTGTTCCACAATCAATCGATCACTCACTTTTTGGTGACGTTCTCTCAGAATTTCGAGAATAAATGATTATGGAGCATTAGTAGGCAACTTAATTGTCAGTCTATTTATTATAGACCAGTTGTTACTAGTGCTGACTTCAATAGTTCTATCAACACTTGCCTTTTCTCCATAACAAGAGCTAAATTGACAATTCAGCTTAAGGCTCCAGTTTGGTCATTTCTTCAGTGCCTAAGTATTTGATCTAAGTAACTCATGGAATATGTAGCAATGGTGTGCTAAGTAATCAAAGAGGTGCATGGAATGCAAAAACTCATATTAACAACTGCCTGTCAGAAGATTAAAGCAGAGTAGTTGATTATTGTGTACAATTGCTAGGACTCTATAGCAAAGCATGACTGCTAGTCAGAAGCACAGAATTATTGGGGCATGGAGGAAGTTAATTTGGCCGATCATTCCTCTGCTAGACGAGTGTGAATGTTTTTAATGGAAGTAGTCCATTTGCATAGACTCAGCCAGAACCAGACATGGTCACTGTAGACCAATGTTCCCTCTTGAACATGCAGTCACTCTGAACATTGGAGGTCTGCACATACCAACAAACTAATTTAGCATATTCCGCATTGACATTCAGTTACAGAAAATGGAAGTTTTTTTTCACCCACAATTGAGTTTCCCAACTCTCCACATCAAATACAACACAAAATCAGTGCAAATGGTCTGGTAATTGACGCTGTTTTCCTGGGTTTTCCTGGCCCAAATCATTAGTACGACAGGCCCCTCACCTACACATCTAATCTTCATGCCATTTGGTTCCAATTTCCTTGTTGGACAAGCTCATTTTATATATAAATATGTCTAAAGTAGAATTCCCTCTCCTGGTAGAGAGGTTGAATCTGACAAAGTTGCAGCAGTTAAAAGATTGTTGTGATTTACTTGCCCAGTTGCATAGAATTTTGTTAGACATGAGGGACAGAAGGAAAGAAGAAGGGAGAGAAGGTGGGGTAAGGAATACAGGGAGTGCTGAAGAGAGTGAGGCTGGAGGAAGCAAAGGTGAGGGAGTGAAGGAGAAAGGAAGGAAGGAATAGCTACATGCAGTACGTGTAGAGTAGTTTGAAGCAGGATTATGAGGGTTTTGGATGAATTGAGCTGAGTCCCTGCAGAATTTTCAAACAATCTCAATGAAAAAGAGGGAGTCCTCTGGACTTGGAGTCGCAATTCAGTCATGTTTGAGGAGATGGCCTGTCCCTCTATCAAACACAGTAAGGCACTTTCAGAGAAAATCTCGGGAGCATTTTCTCATCAAATGTCATTTTTTCGGAATTGAGAAACAGTTTCATGTTTGGAGTTCGTTAGATGCCTGGAGAGTGTGGGTGAAGGAGGAGGCTTCCAAAAGCAGTGGCTGCAACACCAGGACAAGCTGGATATGCATTCACCTCAGCGTGGGGTCTCTCACTGAGGGGGGAGCAGGTCCTGGGCAAAGGTCCATATCCACTTGTGAATGGGGGAGGACAAACAACTAACAGGAGGCAGAGATTCCACAAATATCCCTGATTCATTGATGGGGAGTTCAGCACATTAGTGCAGAAGTAAAAACTGATATATTTGATTCTATCTTCAGCCTTAAATACTGAGTAGAAAATTCCTCTATCCTTTGGAGGTCCCCAGCTTCATAGATGCAAGTCTTCAACCAATTCAATTTACTCCACATGATGTCAAGAAATAGTTAGAAGCACTGGGTATTGCAAAGTTAAGGGCCCTGGCAACATTCCAGCAATAGCGTTAAAGCCTTGTGCCCCAAAGCTCTCTGTACCTCTAGCCAATCTGTTCCCTTGCAGCTATGATACTGGAATCTATCCGACAATGTGGAAAATCACCCAGGAATGTCTCGTGCATGACAAAGCCAACATGGCCAATTATTACTGTATTAGTCTAACTTTGGCTATCAGCAAAGTGACAGAATGAGTCATCAAAAGTAATATGAAGTGGTAGCTGCAAAGGAATAACCCGCTCAATACTTGTCCACTACTTGTAAGGTATTCAAAAGTATGATAAAATATTCTTCACTTTCTGGATGGATGCAGCTCCAACACAATGAAAAAAACTTGACACCAGTAAGAACAAAGCAGCCCATGTGAAACATTCACTCCCTTCACACCTGACACAGCGCAGCATGAAGCATCTACAGGATTCCCTGCTGTAACTCTTCAAGAATCTTTGTCAGCACCTTCCAACCAACTAGAAAGACAGGCCAGCAGATATATGAGGTAACTGACACCTGCAAGTTCTGCTCCGAGTCACTCTTGGCAAATGTATCACAGCTCCTTTTTATATCACTGGGCTAAAATTCTGAAACTTTCTTCCTTACAGCACTCTGGGTATTCTTACCAGGGTAGAAGTTGCTTGAGAAAGCAGTTCACCGCCACTTTCTCCAATACAGTTAGTGATGTGTAATAAATGCCAGCCTAGACAGCGATGTCTGCATTCTCACAAATGATTCAGAGAAACAATGAATCATAATGAAGATGCCAGATGAGAATATTATTAAAGCAGGATCACTGTCGCAATAAAGGGCATTCATCGATATGTCTAGTAAATCGCCACCATGGGCAAGTGTTAAAGGAAGATTTAATGACACCAAAAAACTACTTCTGAAGTTTATGATGAATGAGCAAATTGTGCAGACTCTTAAAGGGGTCATTTTGACCAATCTTGCCTGTTGACAAACCAATGGAGCCAGATTGGCCATTCATTTTACGCCCTGCCTGTTTTTACCGTCTCTCAACATCAATGGCTAATAAAACAGTAAAGCGGGTACTGACCTGATCCAACGAGTGGTTTTGATTAAAAGTATCATTCAATGTTCTTCTATTCAAGAGAACATTGTTACTGTAACGACTGGGCAATTAAGGGTGGCAACAGCTTTCCTCGCCTGTTCAGTCAGCCCAGTAAAATTATATGTGCTGAGCTAGTGATGAAACATTGCAGCCTCTGTTGTTTGCCTTTCATTCACAAAATGAAATCTGCTAAATGCTGTGATTAACTGCAATTAGTCACGATGTCCAAAATTTAGCACACATCATCAGAAGGAAATAGGAAAACAATCAAATCTAAGCAGAATGAAGCAGTGGCTTATCAAAAGTGTCTTTCTTTGATATTACTTCAATTTGTAAGCCACACTGAGAGCTTCTGCTATAGTTTCTTCTGAAGTCATTCCACAAAAGATGTGCCTTAAGGGTATTTACTCTAGGTTAGACGCAATAACCCTTATCCTAGTTTTTCCGACAATCCTTGAGGAATTCCTGATACAGCACAAGTCACTTATAATGGATCCACCCATAACAACCCGATTTTTTTTCCACCATGAGTGATGAATTTTGTAATTGCAGCCTGAGCACAGAGTGAATTGGCTTGAAGGTAGTTGTTTTTTGTGTGTCTAATGAGAGAAGCTGCACACAAGAACATGGCTTTCATACTTCTGGGACTGTGAGGAGAGATTAAGGGAAAATGATGAAAGCAATTTAAACATTGCCACAAGACCAGGTGGCATATAAACAGCATTCAGAGCAATTAACCAGAATCACTGATACCAGAATAAGGGACATCAAAAATCTTCCAAACATGAGATGCTCACAAGCTGGCTGGACAAGTTCAATACCCCTGACAACTGGAAACTAAAAATGTGTTATTTTCATTTAGAAAACTCTAGTTGTTTTCCAAACACTTCAGCATATCCAAATGATTAAACACAAATACAGAGCTATGATTCCTGTGAATAAACAAAAAATTATTCATTATTTGAAAGCTGATTTTCTACCAAGTGAAACTTGAACAATTTAGTAAATAAAAAGCGAAAGAACTACAGATGCTGTAAATTAGAAACAAAAACAAAAGTTGCTGGAAAAGCTCAGCAGCTCTGGCAGCATTTGTGAATAGAAATCCAAGTTAACGTTTCGGGTCCGGTGAGCCTTCCTCAGAATTGAACAATTTATTATCTGTAACACTACCAGTATTTGGCAGCAACAATTTATTTTTGTTGTCCAGTTATACACAAAGAGAATCAACTATAATCATAAATTTAACGCACAGTTTAATTGCATTTCAAACTACAATTTTGAAGTTTGAAAAAGCTAATGAGGTTTTGGCCTCCAAAAGGCAATTTTCTCTTCCGTGGCCATTCTGAGGTAGGTCTGTGACAAAAGGGCAAATTATTGATAAAAGTGATTAGTTCTAACTTGAAGTCATTTTTGGACCCATTTTTGGGTCATATTTGTCAAGATACATTGAATAACTCCTTAAAATAAAAGAAATACTCTTTAAAGTGTCCATCAAGATGACATCTGCAATTAAATAGCCATGTCTCTTTAGTAGCAATTGGGCTAGCCATTTGCACTCTGTACTGTCCACAAATAGTAGGCATCAATGTTAGCACCAATCAGGGTCCCAATTATGCCAGAGAACATTGATTGAATGTTACCATTTGACTCTCAACTGTTTCTGGGAAGCACCTTAAGATTCTTATACTTTTGTTATAATGTTATAGTGCCTCACTGGTGAGGAGAAAATCACTGTCTTTGACATTAAGGTCGCATTTGATTGAGTATGGGATCAAGAATTTTATCAAAATTGGAGTCAACGGTAAATTAGGGGGAAATCTCTCATCCATTTGGAGTCATACCTGGCACAGAGGAAGATGGTTGTGGTTGCTGGAGGTCAATCATCTCAGCTCCAGGACATCTCTGCAGGAGTTCCTCAGGGCGGTGTCCTAGGCCCAACCATCTTCAGCTGCTTGATCAATGACCTTCCCTCCATCATAAGGTCAGATGTGGGGATGTTCACAGATGAATGCACGAAGTTCAGAACCACTCGCATTTCTTTAGATAATTAAACAATCCACATCCAAATGCAACAATATCTTGTCAATACCCAGGCATGGAGAGTTAACATACACGCTACATGAATGCTACACTTTGACCACCCCCAATAACAGACAACCTAACCGTCAACCTTTGGCCTTCAATGACGTTACCATCACTGAAGCCCTCACTATTGACATCTGGGGTGCTACCATTAAATAAAAAAATTGAACTGGCTAGCCATATAAATGCAGTGGCCGGGGCAAGAGTAGATCAGAGTCTAAGGATCCTAAGAGTAATTCACCTCCTGACTTCCCAAGGCCTGTCCACCATAAGCATGGCCAAAGTTAGGAGTGTGATTGAATGCTCTCTACTTGCCTGGATGGATGCAGCTACATTAACACCCGCGAAACTTGACACCAGGACAAAACAACTCATTTGATTGACATCACATCCACAAACATTCACTCCCTCCACACCATTGCAGTAGTATGTACCATTTAGGTGATGTATTGCACAAATTTACCAAGTCTCCCTTGATAGCTCCTTCCAGACTGCTGACTACTTCCATCCAGAAGGAAAACCAGCATCAGAAACACCACCTCAAATGTCCCCTTCCAAATTTCGCGCCTGATAATAAATGTATCACTGTCCCTTCAGTGTCATTCCTGGAATTCCCTCGCTATTGGCATTGTGGGCCTACCTACATAACATGGACTGCAGCAGTTCAAGGAGGCAGCTCACCACCATTTTCTCAAGGATATCTAAGGACAGGCATTAAAAGAGGCCCAGCCAGTGACAACCACATCCCCTAAGGATATATAAAAAAATCACTTGTCTTGCATTCTGAGAAAGACATCAGACGGAGGATTCGACTTGCTGCTATTGCTTTTATAAGATTAAATCAAAAATGGAAACTTAAGGTTTGCTTCAGCAAAACATAGATTTAAGCAGTTATGAAGAGCTAGTTACCTCTATATTTGTAATGACATTTGAGGGCATTTGTTTAGTGTAAACAGGCCATAAATCAGTGCTGTGCTAATAAGACATGCTTGGTTTGAAAGCCTGGGTTTAAGACATAATTTTAATTCTAATTATGGATAATTTGAACCTGCCTGGAGGAGGTAAACCAGACACAGACAGATTTAGCACTCCACCGCTGATTAGATGCAATTTTCACGGAACAGCCTTTAGTGATTGTAAGGATGTCAGCCAGCTGGACGTCATACAATATGAGTTTTCTGATTGGGGCTGTAAATTTGACCCAATCAGGAACCGCTGGCTGAGAGAAAGAAAGGAGAGTGTCAGAGATATTGCCACTCTGAGAACTGACACTGAAGAGGCAGTGCTAAAGTCAAGTCTGTTCATGTGTAAATAAAGAGTGACTTAGTGACGGGATACTAGACTCTGCGGAGTTATTTCACTGTCCATGTGGGCTCCAGGCATCCACTGGTGTGATGTGGTGGTGCTGGTGTTCGACTGGTGTTCAGAAATCACATGATGCCAGGTTATTTGTTTCCAAGTTAATCCTGTTGGACTCTAACGTGTGATGTCTGACATTGTTCACTGGTGTGGACTGCACTTGTTGACAAACAGTGGCAAATTCCAGGCTATTTCGGAGACTGAGCGACAGCGTGCACTGCTTCTTAAACGTGGTCCTGGTGGAGAAGACACAGAGGAAGAGGATTCTCCACTTTGTAGAAGAAAGTCCACTTTACTCTACTAACCCTCTCCCTTGTAGTAGCTGGTGGTGCCAATTCTCTTTTCATTTCCACAACCCATTCCTCCTGCTGACCAAGCGAGCTAACAACAACATGTTCCCTGTCTCTTCAAGGCTCTCATTAGATATCCAATAGCATTGAGTATGATGGCAATAAATCTTTTCAATCCTCAGAGAATTTGAGGAATAAGTGATAAAGAGTAAGGCTTGAAAAAGTGTTCTAAAAAGTCTTTAATGAGTTTCAAAAATTTTCTTTAAGGCCAGTAATAAAACATGTTTTATTTTGCAATGCACGATCCTCCACAATAACCTGCAGACTCCTGTTCAGCTGATTACTGTTCAAACAGGTTGTTAGGCCAAGTACCATCTTCCAAAATGCAATGCAGCTTTCTTAATGAGGCCAAACAGGCAACTTAAGTGACAATCAGCCTTGAATAATTCTCCTGGCACAGTTCCTAGCTTTACCCAGATGGCATCTTGAACTCAGTTAGGGATAAACCAGCATTTCCTTTTAAGATTTCATAGTCACCACATGAGAGGACCATTTGTGCCTGAATGTTAAGGGAAAGCACCAACTGAGCTTCGAAGTAAGGAATGAGTGGTTGAGCAAAATACTCTTAACAGCTGAGCTGCGTTGATTTGAGCTGAGCTGTTGAAAGGAATGCTGAGCATACAAAGAATGCAATAAATCAAGAATGCCACAATAAGAATGTTCCTTAAACCAATAATAATGGGTTAGAAATGATATATTAAAAACATGGATTAGTCAGGCAATAATGGCATATAGAAGATCCACAGAACATGGATGGGATGTTTTAGGTGTCTGTCAAGAATGGAAAAATCTGGGACACCTTTTGTGCTTCTCCAGACTTGAAGCATATGGCACTGAGAAAGATAAGGAAGAAAATCGTGTCATTAAAAGGGATATAAATTGTTAAATAGCTGATGACTGTTAAACAGCCAAGACTGCAATGAATTAATTCACCCCTATGAGAAGTGCTCAGTAGGTAGTGGGGAGTTCAGTTAGAGAATTACAACATTTGTCTTCAGCTCCTTGCCCAGTGGCAGGTCCCAACATCATGAGCTTCTTCACCCTGCTTGGGACAATGGCCAAATCTACTCCAGGCAGTTTGGAGAAATCAGGTTCGATGCTGTGGAACTAATTTATTCCACACCAACCACCCTGACAACTGAGCTAACTGGCTGGGCTGAAGTTTGTTTCTCTGGCAGCGGGTTGGCCAGCAGGCTCGGAAGCATAAAACGTAACATCACTTCAGGTGCTTACCTACTTGAGTGCCACTGTCATTCTATCTAGAGAAAGGAGTGATGTTGGGCAGTTGTCCCCACCAACTTTCCCATGTGCCAGTTAAGACCCTCACGCAGCCAACTAATGACTATGTATTGGCTCCTTCCCATGCTACCACAATTCTTCCAGTGGTATGCAAACTCCGGTGCCCAGTGAGAGGCCTGGCAGTTTGCACTGCTCATGGTGGTGGCATCTAAGGAAACTTACATGTTCTCCATTGCCCTGTGTCTATTTTAAGCAGCCCCTCCAAAGACCTCTTTTCCAAGGGTGTCTACTTCTCACAGTCTGCCTATCATAGGGCTCTATCTTCATTGGTGACCTTTGTAATGGATTAGCTGCAATCCCAGCAGTGGGCACTACTTTTGGTGGCAGCTTTGGGACTCAGGCAACCCATTCTCAGAGGTGGAATTTCAACCCCGAATGACTGCACAACCTCACCTTGTGATAATTAATATCCCGTTGAGCAATAAATGGTTGCAAGGCAACTTTAGTAGGCTAGGGGGCCCTTGTCCTTTAGCAGTCGAATCTCTGCTTCTGAACTTAATAACAAACAGGGTGGGTTATTGTGATCAGAGATAATGGGAACTGCAGATGCTGGAGAATCCAAGACAACAAAGTGTGGAGCTGGATGAACACAGCAGAACAAGCAGCATCTTAGGAGCACAAAAGCTGATGTATTGGGCCTAGACGCTTCATCAGTAAAGGGGGATGGGGAGAGGATTCTGAAATAACTGCCTCAGCCTCTCCACTCCTCTCATCCACTCCAACCACTCCCCTGCAGAACGGGCAGCCCTCCGCTCCCTCTGCTCCAATCCCAACCTCACCATCAAACTCGCAGACAAGGGAGGCGCAGTTGTAGTACGGCGCACTGACCTTTACATTGCTGAGGCCAGACGCCATCTCCAGCACCTCCTCCTGCCGCCCCCTTGATCATGGCCTCACCACCGAGCACCAAACCATCATCTCCCAAACCATCCAAGACCTCATCAACTCAGGTGACCTCCCACCCACAGCCGCCAACCTCATTGTTCCCCAACCCCGCACGGCCAGCTTCTATCTCCTTCCCAAAATCCACAAACCTGCCCGCCCTGGTCAACCCATTGTCTCGGCCTGCTCCTGCCCCACCGAACTCATCTCCACTTATCTGGAATCCATTTTCTCCACCTTGGTCCAGGAACTCCCTGCCTATGTCCGTGACACCACCCACGCCCTCCACCTCCTCCAGAGCTTCCAATTCCCCTCTCCCCAACACCTCATTTTCACCATGGACGTCCAGTCCCTACACACCTGCATTCCCCATACAGATGGCCTCAAGGTCCTCCGCTTCTTCCTGTCCTGCAAAGCCGACGAGTCCCCCTCCAACGACACCCTCATCCGCCTCACCAAACTTGTCCTCACCCTCAACAATTTCTCTTTCGATTCCTCCCACTTCCTACAGACTAAGGGAGGTGGCCATGGGTACCTGCATGTGCCCAAGCTATGCCTGTTTCCTTGTAGGTTATGTGGACCATCCCTCTTTTGCACCTACACTGGCCCGAAACCCCACCTCTTCCTCCGTTACATTGATGACTGTATCGGCACCGCCTCATGTTCCCAAGAGGAGCTCGAACAGTTTATCCACCTCACCAACACCTTCCATGCCAACCTCAAGTTTACCTGGACCATCTCCAAAACATCCCTTACCTTCCTGGACCTTTCTGTCTCCATCTCAGGCAACCACCTACAAACTGACGTCCATTTCAAGCCCACCGACTCCCATAGCTACCTGGAATACACCTCCTCCCACCCACCTTCCTGCAAAAATTCCATCCTCTATTCCCAATTCCTTCACCTCTGCCGCATCTGCTCCCAGGATGAGGCATTTCAATCCCGCTCATCCCAGATGTCCTCGTTCCTCAAGGGCCGCAACTTTCCCCCCACAGTGGTCGAGAAAGCCCTCGACCATGTCTCCCGCATTTCCTGCACCTCATCCCTCACTCCCTGCCCTCACAATAACCGCCCAAAGAGAATCCCCCTAGTCCTCACAAACCACCCCACCAACCTCTGGAATATGAGTTGCTGTTCCTGCACGCTTTGGGTGGCATCATTATGGCACTACAAGAGGCTCAGAATGGACATGTCGTCTAAGGAATGGGAGGGGGAGTTGAAATGGTTCGCGACTGGGAGGTGCAGTTGTTTATTGCGAACCAAGCGTAGGTGTTCTGCAAAGCGGTACTCAAGCCTCCACTTGGTTTCCCCAATATTGAGGAAGCCACACTGTGTCCAGCGGATGCTGTATACCACATTGGCGGATGTGCAGGTGAACATCTGCTTGATGTAGAAAGTCATCTTGGGGCCTGGGATAGGGGTGAGGGAGGAGGTGTGGGGACATGGGAGGTAGCATTTCCTGCGGTTGCAGGGGAAGGTGCCGGGTGTGGTGGGGTTGGAGGGCAGTGTGGAGCGGACAAGGGAGTCATGGAGAGAGTGGTCTTTCCAGAAGACAGACAAGGGTGGGCTGGGAAAAATATCTTTGCTGGTGGGGTTGGATTGTAGATGGCAGACGTGTCAGAGGATAATGCGTTATATCCAGAGGTTGGTGGGGTAGTTTGTGTAACCCAATGGTATCAATGTGGATTTCACCAGCTTCAAAATCTCCCCTCCCCCCACTGCATTCCAAAACCAGCCCAGCTTGTCCCCACCTGCCTAACCTGTTCTTCCTCTCACCTATCCCCTCCTCCCACCTCAAACCGCACCTCCATTTCCTACCTTCTATCCTCATCCCGCCCCTTTCACCTGTCCGTCCTCCCCGGACTGACCTATCCCCTCACTATCTCCCCACCCATACTCTCCTCTGCACCTATCCTCTCCTCTATCTATCTTCAATCTGCCTCCCCCTCTCTCCCTAGTTATTTCAGAACCCTCTCCCCATCCCCCTTTTCTGATGAAGGGTCTAGGCCCGAAACGTCAGCTTTTGTGCTCCTACAATGCTGCTTGGCCTGCATCCAGCTCCACACTTTGTTATTTAGGGTGGGTTATTAACTGGTTATTACTAATTGAGCTTAATCATCAACTGTGCTCAATAACACCTTTGAGCAGGTTTAATAAGCTTATATATCCTTGTGCACATTTATTATGTATCGTGAAAATTATTTTTTTTTTACTTGTCTTTAAGTTAACACTTCTCCACATCTTTGCATGTGCACTGTTATGAAAAGGGAAAGTTGAGGGATGATCCAACAGTTTAAAACAATAATGATATTTTCTAGACTAGGTGTAAAAATGTTACTGCTTATAGGCCTATTGAAATCAAGAGGTCATAAATCTAATATTGTTACAGATAATGTAATTTGGACATAGGCAAAACTCATTATCTAGACACTCATTGGAATGAGGTACTTGCTACAACAGAAAACAGTTAAGGTGAATAGCACAGTACTTGAGAGGAAACATGATAAATAAGTGAAGGAGAAAGGAATATAAAGATACATGGATGGTTATGCAGCATGGTACACCTTGCTTCAGGTGCCCGAGGTGCTGGGTTTCAGTCCTCCCCATAGGACTTGGCCAGTAGATATTAAAACTTACAAGGCTTTTGTGGTACAGTCCTTACCTCTGAGCTAGGAGGCCTGAGTTTAAGTCCCCTCTGCTCCAGATACATGTAATAAACTCTCTAAACAGGTATGTTAGAAAGTATTATATTGATAGGATGAGATGAGAGGTTTGGGGGAAAGCTCATGTGAAGTGTAAAGACTGACACAAATGTCTTGTCCAAAGCTATGAAACAAGTCATTGCTGAATAATCGTCATTTGAAACCACTGATGATAATGGCAGCAGTCGACTGCATTGAATTTGTTCTGGTTTTTGTGCAAAAGACTTTGCTGGGCAATTTTTCACATAGTTGGATAGATCCCAGCCTCACAACTGTACTGGAAGTGTATGGCTGGGTCTGAGTTGGAATGGGGGTGGGTGGAGGTGCTATTCCTGGAGCACATCCTTTAGTGCGAGTGTAGGAATGTTGTCAGGACCCATGCCTTTTCAGTATCCAGTGCCTCTAGCTATTTCTTGATCTCACATGGAGAGAATCAAATTTCCTGAAGACTGGCAACTTTATGCTGGGGACCTCTGGAGGAGACTGAGATGGATCAGTTACGCAGCACTTACAGCGAAAGATGAATACAAATTCTTGGCCTTGTCTTTTGCACTGGTGTGCTACTCTTTTCCATTGTTAAGGTGAGGATATTTATAGGACCTTCTCTTCTCAATGAATTGTTTTATTGTCTCTCACTGTTCATGACTGGATATTGTCAATACTGAAGAACTTCATTCAGATCCATTAGTTGAGGGAACGCTTAGGTGGCCAAACAACCACAGGCTCAAAATTTGACCCATAGCCAGAAAAATCAGGGCTGACAGAAAAATTGGCTAAATTAAATTAAACAGCAACCAGCATCTATTGGCTACAGAGAACAGTGGAAACCAAGGTGAAAGAGGTTACAAATATTCAAAGGGAGCTAGTTACAACCAGCCCAAGGGTTGGGCATTTGAGAAAAGTTGACCACACATTCTGACATCTTGATTGCCTGATACATGCACATTTCACTTCCTGGCATGACAACAGTGAAGGGTGTTGGCACAACACCGTTGGATGATTTGGACCCACCTCATGTCCCCATTGGCCAATGGTCACAGAACATTCTTGAAGGTCAAGGGTAAGATGGGCTGATTAAAACACAGGCACCTGGAAGCTCCTACCTTAGTGAAGACTCACAGAGAAGATATGCAGTTAGCCTCATGACAGCAGACCCAGGATGCTGACCCTCAAGACCCACCTCTGTGGAAGACAGCCAGCCCCGCATCAGAGAGGAAAGAGATTCCAAAAGCCCAGCTCAAACACATTGACCACTGTGGGTGATATCCTTTTTCAGATGGATAGAGGTAGATAGAGAGTAAATATTGTGGTGATATAGGAAACGCTCACATAGTGTTTTAGTAAGAGCTATTTTGTTCATTGCAACCTGAGTTCTGTGTCCCCTTATTTGCCTCACAAGCAAGAGCACTTGGGTGGAGTATTTTTAATACCTAAAATGGCCAAAGTGTCCAAAGCATAGAAAATTATTAGCCCTACCTATTGCATGCGCTTCCACTGTTTGGGATGCAACTATTCCAAAGCTGTTATGTATTAGGTTGGTGCCTCATTTTGATGGAGGTCTGGCATTGCTCCTGACATACCTGCCAGCTGTCTTAATTGAATAAAGATTGATTTTTGGCTTGATGTTGATGATAATTTGGGGATTATGCCAGGTCAAGAGATCAAAAACTGTGGTTAAATGCAATCCTGCTGCTGCTGATAGTCCACAATGATCCATGGATGTCTAGTTTTTGAGTTGCTAGATTTTCTTGAAAACAGTCTCATTTCTCTTAGTGTTAGTGCCGCACAACATTAATACATCAAGGATTTCTGACCTTATAGTTTTACAACAAAAGATGTTTTATTTCTTGAGTAAAATTCTGAACGCATACTATAACATTGATTATGTTTCAATTCATACCCAAGAAAACAAAGATTATTTTAGTTCTCTGAACATCATCTTCCCTTAACCATC
The DNA here is from genome assembly GCF_030684315.1 of Stegostoma tigrinum. Lineage (NCBI taxonomy): Eukaryota > Metazoa > Chordata > Chondrichthyes > Orectolobiformes > Stegostomatidae > Stegostoma > Stegostoma tigrinum. Next base: position 56,428,562 of record NC_081364.1, on the reverse strand, counting down.
CAGTCCACTTCACTAGAACTGGGCTTAGATATTTTGATTGCTGTTTTGTGCTGCAAATATTTTTGCTTTACTCTGAGTTGGATTTATGAACTTTGGCCATTCTACTCATCACTCATTATCTCGCTCATCAGCTGAGCGTGGTGTAATCAAAAATGAATGGGAATTCACCTCTGTTATCTGAGAATATATTTTCAGCCGTAACACATGTTGCAAGCTATCAGTGGCTAAGCCCAGTTCTCCCTGTTATAAGAAGGATATTATTCAGCTGGAGAGGCTTCAGAAGAGATTTGCCAGGATGTTGCCAGGAATGGAGGGTTTGAGTTCTAAGGAGAAGCAGGATAGGCTGGGACTTTTTTCACTTGAGCATGCAAGGTTGAGAGGTGACCTTATAGAGGGGTACAAAATAATGAGGGGTCAAGATAAGGTGAATGGCAGATGTCTTTTCCCGAGGGTGGATGATTTCAAGACCACAGGGCATTTTTTAAGGGTGAGAGGAGAAAGGTTTAAAAAAAGACATGAGAGACTTTTATTTTCACAGTGAATGGCTCTTGTGAGGCATGAGCTTCCAGAGGAAGTGGTGGATGTAGGTACAGTTACCATGTTTAAAAGATATTTAGATATGTACATGAATAAGAAATATTTGGAGGGATATGGGCCAAGTGTAGGCAGGTGGAACTAGTTCAGTTTGGGACTATGACTGACATGGACGAGTCGGACCAAAGGGTCTGTGTCCATACTGTATGACTCTATGACTCTAAGAAAGAATGACAGAAACTCAAATGGAACTTTGGAATGGAGGGCCAGCTCTGCTTGGGACTCCTTTCTTTAAACTGAGCTACTTCAAAAGCACAATAATGCAACTGCTGGGAATCTAAAATAAAAGCGTGAGATGTTGGAATTCCTCAGCCGATCAGGCAGCATCTGTGGAGAGAGATGCACAGTTAACAATGACCTGTCAGTAGAGTTCAGCATGTCTGGTCAGTGGGATCAAAAAGAACAAGGAGCCTCCACTAGAGATGAGAATATCTCACTGACTCTACTTACATTGTACCCAACCAATGAAACATGGAGAGGCATGGGGCATGTCAAATTACATGCCACCAGCTAATGGGTTCAGAGATCCTGGCAGCATTTTCAAATGGCAGCTGAACATCTCTCACTGCCTACTGCTGGACTGGTCAGGCCACAACTGAAAGGAACTCCAGCTACAACATCTCAATCTCAGCCTTCCTCAGTGGGCAACCGTTACCGTACAGACTCCTTGGTTCGGTGAGGCCTTCCTGAAGGCCTTCCTAGAACTTCCAGGAGCTTCTGATCCCCATTAGCAACATCAGGAGATCCTCTGACCTGCCCCCAGGGAGGCTGGACAGAGATTGCGGAGAAGATTATCGGCCCTGGGCTCCATTGATACACCTCTGGTCTCTGAAGGAGCATTCACTGCCGCAGTAAGGGGAAGCAGAAGCCAGGCAGGAGAAACAAGTGGTCAGCCACCACAATAGATGCATCACTAGGCCAGAGTATAAGTGAGTCAATAAATAACTCACCCTTACCTCTTTCATACTCAAAGTGGCATGAGAGTGGGAATGTTGACGAGCAGCCAGGGAAATAAATCATGGTCTGCCAACTATCTCAGTCAACCTTTAACTTCCCACTCGGTGCTCTTTCTGAATAATGGAGTGAGCCTGGGGGTGAACAGTGGCAACAGTGTTTTTGGATAAATGCCTGAGGATGGAGCCCAGACCAAGTTTAGTTGGATCAACAGCAGGAGAGGAGCGGAGTGGACTGAACATGAATTCCACAGGTAGAGCTCCTGAGTGACATCAGGGGTCAAAAAGTGAAGTAGGGTAAGAGGATTAGCTGCTTAGGTACCAAGTTTAGAGACTGAGTGAGCAGCACCTGGAGTGAAACAGGGTGTAAAATCATTATTTTTGTTATTTACAGTTTGTTAGGAATAAAGAGAGAGAGAGACAGAGAGAGAAGTACCTAAGGTTGAGTTAGTGGTTCCTAGTTTATTGCTCGTACTTGATAAGGTTCACTTTGGCACAGGAGAACAGTATAGTGTTCCTCCTGTAATATTTGGGAAATCAGAGACATTTCCAGTGTCCATGGTCACCACTTATGCAGGAAGTGTGTTCAAATGCAGTTCCTGATTGTCCACTCAGAGTGGCTGGAATTTGAATAGGCTCACTATGGAGCATCCGTAATGCTGAACAGGTTTATTGAGTTGATTGCACCACAGGTATGGGCTACACAAATAATGAGCATTGTGTGATCACCAGAAATACTGGCACCCCTATCATAGGCAGTGCAGAAGTCCTCTTTGACCATTCTCAAACAAAGTGTCCTCTTGTGGGAAAGCAGCAACGTTAGTGGCACCGTGGTTGACTCTGCTGCGCAGCAGAGGAAGAAAAAAACTGGGAGAGATTTAGTCATGGGGGCTTGATTGTCGTGGAACTGGCAGGCAGTGTCTGCAAACGAGGCTATAGAATGGTATGTTGCCTCCCTGGTGCGAGGGTCAGCAATATCTCAGAGTGACTACAGGGCATTCTGAAGGGGAAGGGTGAACAGCCAGCAGTCATGGTACTCATCAGTACTGGCAATAAGAGTGAGAGAAAAGATGTCCTGCAGCAGGAATTTATACAGTTAGGCAGTGGATAAAAGAGGAAGACTTCCAAGATTGTAATCTCTGGTATACTTCCAGTGCCACATGCTACTGAGTATAGTAATAGGGATCTAGGTCAGATAAACTTGTACTAAAGAGATGGTGTAGGAAGGAGTGCTTTTAATAAGTATACTAGGAGTAAGGGGATTAGCAGGAAGAGAGTGGATTATCAGAGATTAATAGAGACCAAAGGGGCAATTTGTGCATGGAGTCAGTGGCTGTGAATGAAGTCTTAAATGAATACTTCAAATCTGTATTCACAGAGGAGAAAGGCATTGCATTTTTCGCTGGGATGGAGAGTTTCTTGAACACATGAGGATTGAAAAGGAGGCGGTATTAAATGCTTTAGCGGGCATACAGGTAAATAAATCCCTAGGGTCTGATGTATCCCACATTGTATTCATTACCTCTAGTCTATCCAAGCCCTCCTGCAGCTTCCCTACTCCCTCACATATACTCACCTGTCCATCTATGTCTGTGCCATCTGCAAACTTAGCAACAATGTCATCAGTTCCTTCAGCCGGATCATTAATGTACAACGTGAATGGTTGAGGTCCAAACACTGACCAGTCTTGTTTAGAAAAGTTTTCAAATTTGTTGAGAATGAACAGGGCCTAAACACACAAGACTTCCATGGAGCCATCCCACTTCAAATGAAGTAGCAGTGTGCATAGAATAAATTATTAACTGCATTAATCTTGTTAAAAATGCTTTGATACAAACTTGAAGTTTTATCAACATCATTGAATCACAATTTTGATGGTCTGATTGAGGGGGAATGTTGAATTACAGGTAAAGGGCAAAATCAGTCCCTGTGAGAAAGAATATCTTAGATTGAGGCCAATATGGGTCATGGTCTTTTCCCATGTTCTGCAAGTTTGATACACAGTAGAAGCTATCCTCTTGGGAATAGGAAAACAGTGGTTATTATAGATTTGAAAATAAACAGGAAACAATAAATGCATTTAAGTTTGCATGGAATTTTCAATGGCTTATTCATTAAGGTGGAAGGTGCCTTCTTATTTTTTATTTGTACACCATAAATGGAACAAAATAAGCCAGTTTAATTTGATATTGAATCTCCATATGCTTCACATTATTTTAATCTGTTTCTCACAGATGCCGCAATGTTCACCCCTTCATCAGCACTGTCCACCTTCAAGTTGCTGCTGGAGTAATCAGGTAGGTTTATCCTGATATTGAGAGAATTTGAACATTTTTCCTTTCCTCTACAGCAACCCCGCCTGCCACTTCTACCACACTGTTGGGCTGCAGTAAATTTAGTCCGTTAATTCTGTTTCTTTCCACAGAGAAAGACCTATAAAAATGCGTGTCTGCTTGCAAGTATTTTCAGAATTTACTTTTTTTATTTGAAAACTAAACTGCATTGACTTTTGAAGTGAACTATGATTAGCCATGCTACCGCCAACTTAAACAAGATCACTCATGAAAGTTTAGTAATCTAGACTATACTTTTTCAATTTTAGATGTAGCTGTTGTGTATGGGTCTGAAATAGTTAGTGATTGATGGAGTAAATAATCCCTGTGATGATACCATGTGGCCTTAGTAGAAGGATATAATAAGATCATGTTGAAGACCAACTTAAAAGACTAGGTTCTGCCAGCAGTTCTATAGTAGAGACAATTCTTATAACCTGTAAATAGCTGCAGAGTTGCAATAAGCTGCATCTTGTTTACTTTATAGGGCTTCTCATTAGAACAGAAGTTGGCTGACCTCAGGTACATTTGACCATATAAGGGTTTACACATTTTTCACAAGGTCATGCATAAGATTTAAGCCAACCTGGCCAGGATTATACTGAATGTTATGTGTATTTAAAAACAAAAACTTTGGAAGAAGGAAGAATCATATTCACTTTCTTTTAAGAATTTAGTTCTTGTTAAGCTATCTGAAATAAGAATCCAAGTGCTTTCTGGCCAACAGGGAAAGAAAAAGTATCATAGATAGTTGAAAACACAAAGAGAACAAAAGGAGAATGCCATACTACAGAAACCACAATGAGACACTGTTTCAAGACAACATCACTGACTGCTGCTGTACTTCTGCAGTAATATTATTTTTCAGTTTTCTTGCTGACTTGATGCTTCCAGTCAAGATTACTGCCATAAAGAACAAATGAGTAAAATACAGTAAAATTGCTGAAACCTCAAGCTTTCCCAAGAGATATGTAATAGCTGCAGCTCTACAAAATAAGCTTCGAATCGCATTCTTAAATAAGTTTAAGGGCATTATAAGAATTTTTTTTACACCAAAAAGATTTTGAACAATAATTACTTTCAATGTTTGCTAAGGCATTTGATCATTTACCAAATGACAAACGTTTTCGGAAAATGTTCAATGATGTCTGGAGAACGTGGTATTTATGTAATATTGGAAACCTGGGCACATCCAGTGCACAGTAACAGAACGTAGACCAGTCATCCAGAGGCTCAGAGTAAAGCTTTGGGGATAGGAACTCAAACTCCTCATGCCAGCTTACCAGCTTACCTAGTGTGATTTACATGACTGTAACAATGTAAACAATGTAGTTGACTCTTCACTGTTCTGTGAAATGGCAAAGAGATGTATTCAATTGTATCAAGCCACGGCAGAAAAGTGAAATAGGAGTTAAATCAGATAGATGGCACAGCTTCAAGAAACAGCAAGTGCAGATCCTGCCTATTCAACCTTATGAAGCTGTCTTCACTAATGCCTGGAGATGCTTTCAGGGATCTGTCCAACCTCAGTGAAGACAGCTATGAATTATACTGTACTCCCAAGATCCCTGCGTAACCATCTCTGTGGAGATAGTCGCAGAAAAAGGAGATTTTGGCATAGCAGTAATATCAATAGGCAATTAAGCCAGAGACCTGAGCTAATGCTATAGGGTGGTTGTTCCATTCGGATACAGGGCTCTGAAAGTAATAATGCTGAAGAGGGCCTTAATTACCACCAACTACCACCAACTGTAATAATGTTATGTGGGCTAGGTGGGAGCCGACTTTTGTATAAGTAGAATAAGACCTATCACCTGAGTCTTCCATACAATATCTGTAACAGTGTCTGTCTCAGCGTCTTAGCAACATACATTAAATTAAATCTTATTTAAGACAGAAGCTTCTTCTTGGTGTATTATCATATATTTTCCTCGACTGCATTAGGCCAAGCAGACCTTGGAGATCTCTATCCTGAAAGAGGTTGGCGACAGCAGGTCAACATTATAATAAACAGTGATATAGAGAGCTCATATAACATGATGTGAAATGATATTTTTACTCATCCAATTGTCATGGATTCAAATCCATGACTGGTAGAAATTAAAATCAGTTAATAAATCTGGAATATAACGTTGTTCTCAGTGATGATGGCTGTGGAACTAGTTTCAATTGTTGTATTAGATCAACTGGTTTACTTTTGTGCTTTAGGTAAGGCTGTGCCATGTTTATCTGGTGGCTCAGTGGTTAGCACTGCTGCCTCACAGTACCAGGAACATAGGTTCAATTCCGGCCTCAGGCGACTGTCTGTGTATGGAGTTTGCACATTTTCCCTGTGTCTGTGCTGGTTTCCTCCCGCAATTCAACAATGCCCAGGTTAGTTGGGTTGGTCATGCTAAATTGCCCCTAATGTCCTGGAATGTGCAGGAGAGGTGAATCAGCCATGTGGATTGTAGAGTGATAGGGTAGGAGGGTGGCTCTGAGCGGAGTGCTGTTAGGAGGGTTGGTGCAGGCTCAATAGATTGTATGATCTGCCTCCATGCTGTAGGGATTCAGTGTGCCCTATGTGTAACTCCAGACTTCAAGCAATCTGGTTGTCTCTGAAATGGCCCAACAAACAATTAGTTCACAGGGAATTAAGACTGGGCTGCAGTATTTTGGCCTTGCCAACACCACATGCACCCCATGCAAACAAATTGTAAAGGCAAAGGCAGTTTACAGAGAGGAGCCACATGTGAGCTTTCAATGTTGCCTCTGGACTTCATGATGGTGAAAAAAGTGAAGAAAATCTTTACTGATAACTCCCTTCTGCCCCATTCCACACACCAGTACAGCACTTGTTGAATTAACACTTCTCTGTGCTGAAAACTAGCTGGAAGAATTATTGAAAGTAACAACGATATCAAGTCATATGAGGGACTTCAATGCCCAGTAACTTTGCATTACTAACAGAGGCTTCATGGACATTGTGTGTAGTTTGTTTTTTGTCGGTGCATGGCCCTTTGTCACTACATTAGTCTTCGATCTAGTGAATTGTCTCTGCAAATGGCCTTTTCTGCCAAGTGCCTTGTAAAATTTGATTGAAAGCTGTGCATTTCCTTCGTGCAGTGCAGTAGGCCACACCTTCTACATTTGTTGCTCTGTTTGGGTGTTCTAGTGATTGTTTCAACCATCATGTTTGTAAGTTTTGCTAATCCACAAGGATCATTTCACACTTACTTCCATTTCTCAGTTGTTCTTCGACATGATAAGCCTACAGTTTACCTAGGAAATCTTTCAGTGAAGCTGCCATGGTAAGGGATGGGATACTAACTCAATAAGCCTGTTTGCAAGCTCCCAATCTGAAAAATTATGAATCCTATTTTCCAAATCTGCTCATAATGAACTCTTTAAGCTTCTGTCCAAATAATGTAAATTCTAGCGAAAGAATACAGAAGCTGAATATGATTCGGAATTAGTCTTATATATCTTTTGGGGATCTTTCTGCACTCTGACCATTAATTCTAATGTGTTAGACTTCTTGTAAACCTTTGTTTCTAATTGCTAAATTAATTTGAATGGTATATTTTTCAGTATCAGGTACATAAACTCTAGAAACCACAACCCTGAATGCAAAGACTTTAAATTCTGTTAGGATGTCTAATGTGACCCAATTTAATAAATTTAATTTTGTAGCGATTCAAACAATAAGCTTTTGAATTTTCTTTGCTTGACTTCGATTTGGCACATTGCATTCTCAGTTGCCTTTCTCAAGTGTGTTAATTTGGCAGGATTTGTCTGACCAACAAGCTGTGTTTTTAACAGTGTCTAATGCTGTGATGAACGAAGACACCAAGGGTTCCATCTAGCTCAGTATAAAAGATGTGTTTTACTTATAGATTAACTTGTTAGTTGACTATTGAAGCATGACAGATAGTTTGTAATCAAAGATATTATTACACGCTTCTGGAGCAGATGGGACGTGAACCCAGACCACCATAGCCCAGAGGTAGGGACAGTACTGCTGTGTCACAATGGCCCTCCCATTCAAGTATGATTACTTTTTAATCTATTTTCTAATCAACCTGCTCAGTAATACTATTACACACCTCTGAAATAGGTAGTATTTGAATCCAGGACTCCTGGCTCAAAGGTAGGGGCACTATCACCACACCAGAAGATGACCCATTCAAGCATGATATTTATTTATTTCATAATCCACCCATTCAGATATGTTATAATGTAACCCTGAAGCAGGTGGGACTTGAACCCATGCCCAAGGGTAAACATGGTACCACTGCACCACAAGAGGGACCCATTCAATCATGATACCTATTTTCCCAATCAACCTGTTCAGAGATGTTACTACACACCTCTGCAACAAGAGGGACTTGAGCCCAGGCCTCCTGGTCCAGAGGTGGAGATGCTATCACTGCATCACAAGAGGGTCTCAAGTATGATATTAATATTTCAGATGTCAATGTCCAGAGCCGGTATGTGAATTTTATTTGATTAATCTAATTTTCCTAATCAACCTATACAGAGATGCTATTTCACAGCTCTGGATCAGGTAGGGTTTCAACCTGAGTCTCCTGGTCTAGAGGTAGAGACACTATTATTGCACCACAAGAGGGCCCTTAAACCTTTTCTTTAATTATTTAACCTTTTTTATTTAAAAAAAATCAATCTGTTCAGAGATGTTATTAAACACCACTGGAGCAGGTGGAACTTGAACAGGTGGGACTCTCAGTCCAAGCATAGGGACACTACCACTCCATTACAAAAGTATGATAAGCCTTATGAATACAATGTTTTGACCAGCTGCCACCCATGGCACGTTATTGGTCCAATAATCAATTATTTTTCTGGGTTTGATTAACTCCATGGGTTAATTTGCTTAACAGAGTAAGCATATTAAAACTTACAGAGTAGACATTACACCAATCAAACAATTTCCTGTGTGTGCAGTTTTCAAACCCATAGCTGACTAATTGGCAGGCAGTGCCGCATATACTTTATGCACAAGCACATATATTTATTAAGGTCAGCTTGCTTAAATAAAGTCTGTATACAGCAGAAAATCAAACAACTCAATGGAGAAGGGGCATCCACAAGCCTCTGCATCCTCAATTATGCAAGAACCCAGAACATTATTCCAAAAGACAAAGCTGAATCATTGCATGCATCTTCAACACTATGTCAGCAAAGTCGATAAATTATCCCATAATAATCTGACACTGCTGCTTTTCTAGTCGATTAGTTGGTTGGCTATTGTACAAGAAGGGTTATTCCGTGTGACTTCCATTCAATGAAACAGACTCCAGCTCAGTCAAGATTTCACAGTCAAAAATTCTTGGAGATAAAATTCTTATTTCTGACAAGAAGTGAGAAGTTGGAGGCACATACCAAAGAAAAAAACAACAGCAGTCATCAATGCTTCATAGAAGCTGTCACAACATTTGACAAAAATATCAATCAGTATAGATCAGACTTCAGAAATAATGAAAATAAATTATTGCAACAGCTTTAGCAATTTGAAAGAAGGGAACATAGGTTTAAAAAATGTTTGGCATCTAATGGTAGAATGCTAGCTAATTAGAGGGCATATAGGCTGTTCCAGCCTGTTTTTCTGTCACACATTGAGTGGGCAACAGCACATAATGTAGTCAAAAAATTGTCAAGCCTACTAATATTTGCATAACTTCTGGTCTTGCAGAGAAATATCAGTACATTCTGCTGAGTTCCCACAACTCACAAGCAATTGAGGTTCTTTCAGCCCACGCATGATCTAATTAGAGATGGGATGGTTTCAAAAGAACTGAGTTTGGCTGATGCCCCAGCTAAACAAGGATTGGAATCAGTGGTCCCCCATCTAAAGGAACTAAGCACAGCTTCATAAGATATACGGAGTAAACCATTTTGTCTTACAGCATTGAAAGTGACCATTTGGCCCATTCTTTCTGTGTGAGCTCCTTGAAAGAGCAGAATAATTTACTTCTGTTAAGGCTGCAAGTATATCCCATAATTTTTGAAATTCATTGTCAAATTTCCTTTTGATGTTTCCAGCACCTTTCTGGATACTGTGGGTCAGATCCCAACCCTCCATATGAAGGACATCTATCTCTTCATTTCCCCTCTGGTACTTTTGCCAATTATTTCAAATTTATGGCCTTTAGTTATTGGGCCATTTGCCAGAGGAAACAGTTTCTCTCCACTTGATGTGTCATAATGTCTCATAATGTTGAAGTTTCTAAATTATCTATATTTTCTGTGCAGTACCATTAACAGACTATGCTTCAGTTTGAAGATAGTAAATGGTCTGTGACATTTTGTACATGAAGGCCTCCAAATAATTGACAACAGCGACAGCATTCGGAGTCAAAATCAACATGATCTTCAAATTATACACACTTGTCTTTTTGGAGGATAGAGCTGAGGATAACCAGTATTATACTGACAGCAAATGGTGTACCGCTGTTCAACAAGGCAACTAACCAGCGTATTCATCAGGGATGGACAATAAAATGCTGGCCTAGCCCACATCCGACTTGGAAATCAAAAACAATCTCTGTACACTTTATTGAACTACAGCAGCTCTCTACTATTCTCTTTGTTTCAGCAGAGCAGCCAATGTTGTTCTCACAAGAAGAAATTGTTCACATGATCAAGTCACACTGCGTCAAGGCAAGAGCAGGAAATTGGAGAAAGGACAATTAATATAGACACTCCGTTGTATGGACCCTGCATGAATGTTATTTTCTTACCTTTCTTAAATTTAGCGAAGGAAACAGACTACTGTAATCATTTTTTTGTGTACATATTGGTTCTACACTGAAATTGTATTATCAGGTGATTGTTTTTGTTTAATGATGTGAAAGTGTTGTGATTGGAACCAGGTTGGCCTCACTAACAAAGAGGTCATTGAGTGGGGTTATTAATCTGGGCCAATCAGAAAAGCCCTGGTTGACCAAGATAACCAGAAGATTTCTACTCTCCCCCTCACTTTTTCACATAAGCATTGCCCCCAGGGGCTCTGCTTGATACTGATGCTTTTGTCACATGCGTGATTTTCCCAGCGGTGGCATGTTCATAAAGTCATCTGCACACCTGTTTTTTATTTACTGTGCCTCACACTTGCACAATAAGGGTAAAAAAAAGTACAGGAGTTTTTTTTAAAAAAAGAACCGGGAGATTAGAGTCTCCTCAGTTTGGAGTACTGACTCTAAGCTGGCTGGTCACAGCCAGTGTACGGTGCAAAAAGGAAATTTTAAAAAAAGAGAAAAAGTAAAATATATATATATAACTGGGAGATTAGAATTGCTTCAGTTCAGACTAGTTGGCCACAGCCAGTGTGCTGTGCACAAGTAAATAAAGGGTGACATATTGATGGGATTCTGGCCTCTAAGCAGTTATTCCAGTTCTCTATTATTTAAGTGTTGTGACAGCTCCCAAAATTTCGGTCACAAACCTTCAAAAACTAGCAGCAATGATCACATATAAAGTTAGCATTGATGGAGTAGAAGACACTTCTATTGACAAACTTATAGATTGATGACAGGGGCCTCTTAGAGGTTCATGGTTACATCTTTTGTGTTGGCCCAGCTGAGATCAACTATACATTCTAATAAATTGGCGTTGTCCTAATAAATCAAAACGGCCCAGCAAGCCTATTTCTTGAGCAAAAATTTTGGTATCAATTTTAGGTGAGAAAAAAAACCCGGGAAATTAGATCTCCTCAGTTCAGGAGACTGACTCCAAGCTGGTTGGTCACAGCCAGTGTATGAGTGCACAAGTAAATAAAGGGTAACTTGGTGATGGAATATCGGCCTCTCTGCAGCTATTTCAATGTTAGAGAAAACAGAACGTGCATGAAGGACATTCGCTTGCTATAGTCATTTAGCATTGGGGTAAGCATTTCTGATGTCATGCCTTTATTTGGGAAGCTTGACTCATTTAATCCTGCTGTCAAAGCTGGGCCCTGTATGTGGAAAGAATGCATTATTTTTTCTGGGCAAATAATGTTGGGGCAGATAAAAAACAACAAGTAATTCTCCTGACAGATTGTAGATCTGCAGCTTTTTTAGTTACTAGGAGCCTAACGTTCCCTGAGACATCAGAATCAAAAACCTTTCAAGAGTTGACAGAATTAGCTAAGGAATATTATGACTCCAAGCCCACTCAAATTCTGAGACAGTTTCAGTTTTATTCAATGATTCAAGAACCAGGGGAAACCATATCAGGATTTTTGTCTAGTTTGAGATGACAGGCAGAGGCATGTTTTTTTGAATGAGATGCTGGTGTTGTCATTAGAAAATGCAGCAATTGGAGCATGGGAGCTACAGGGCATCCCGATGGGAGTGGGGAATACCACTTGAGTGTAGATAATCTCAGAACCTCGTACAGAGAGTATCCTGAGCAGAGGGACCTGAGGCCAATCCAAAGCAGAACCCCACAACAAATCCAAGCCTCAACCAAGTAGCTAAAAAGTCCTTCAGGATCTGGGCCGGCAAGCCATGTGCCCCAGAGATAGTAGGAAATGCAGATGTTGGAGAAGCTGAGATAACAAGGTGTACATCTGGATGGACACAGCAGGCCAAGCAACAGCAGAGGAGCAGGAAAGCACATTTCGGGCCTAGACCCTTCTTCAGAAATGGGGGAGGGGAAGGGGGCTATGAAATAAATAGAGAGAAAGAGGGAGGCAGATAAAAGAGGAATAAAGGAGAAGATAGGTGGAGAGGAGACAGACTGGTCAAGGAGGCGAGGTTGGAGCCAGTAAAGGTGAGTGTACGTGAAGAGTTAGGAAGGGGATAAGTTGGTCTAAGGGAGGACGGACAGGTCAAGGGCTGGGATGAGGCTAGTAGGCGATGTGGGGTTGAAGTAGGAGAGTGGATAGGTGGGAGGACAGGTTAGGGAGGCGGGGATGAGCTGGGCTGGTTTTGGGATGCAGTCGGGGGAGGGGAGATTTTGAAGCTTGTGAAGTTCACATTGATACCATTAGGCTGCAGGGTTTCCAAGCGGAACCTGAGTTGCTGTTCCTGAAACCTTCGGGTAGCACTGTTGTGGCACTGCAGGAGGCCCATGATGGACATGTCGTCTGCAGAATGGGAGGGGGGAGGTGAAATGGTTCACGACTGGGAGGTGCAGTTGTTTAGTGCGAACCAAGCATAGGTGTTCTGCAAAGTGGCCTTCAAGCCTCCGCTTGGTTTCCCCGATGTAGAGGAGGCCACAACAAGAACAGTGGATACAGTATACCACATTAGCAGATGTGCAGGTGAACATCTGTTTGATATGGAAAGTCTTCTACGGGTCTGGGATGGGGGTGAGGGAGGAGGTGTAGGGGCAGGTATAGCATCTGTAGCTGTTGCCAGTATATGGACTCGAGACAGCAAAGGTGCCTTACAAGGCCTGGATTTAGAAAACTTTTAGGCCACTACCCAAGAGAATGCATACCCTTGGAAAGCACGCCCTGGATGTGGGTTGAAACAATTAAGTTGCTCAGTGACATCCAAATAGGAACCAATTAAAATTAATGTTTGGTTGAATGGTCACGTAGTTCCGATGGAGACAACCATATCTCCAGCTGCAGAATCTCTCTTTAATAAGAATCGTTCAGGGCTCCACTCATTAAGTTAGGATGTGAGCTCAGCCAGACTGGGAACATAGACTGGGCAATCGTCGTAGATTAAGGGTAGGACTTTGGCTCCAGTCTTATGAGAAGCAGTTGGTGCAGTTATCACTGATGGTCGTAAGATGCTCAGGCCCAAGCCGATTGGGGAGGAATTGGTTGAGAAAGATTCACCTGGATTGGCTCAACATTTTTCAATTAGAAGTCCTTGTGAAATACCCAGGAATATTTTAGGAAAGGCTTGGGACTATCAAAGGGGCCAAAGCCACTTTACATGTTGACCAGGAAGCAATTCCAAAATCAGGCAAAAGTAGAGGTGGAAATCAGAAGGCAGGAGAGTGAAGGTATCATCAAACCAGTGCAGTTTGCAGAATGGGTAGCACCAGTCATACCAATTGTGAACCCTGATGGCTCAGGTCGCCTTTTGTGGCGATTTGAAGCAAACAGTAAACCACTTCTCACAGCTGGATAAATACCCAATCCTTCGCAAAAAAGGCTGATACACAAAGTTGGTGGAGGGCTATCCTTTATGAAGCTGCACTAGAGAGCCACACCTAGCTGCAGTTATGACTGGACGTGGAGTCCCACAGGTACGCTGCAATTAATACCCATAAGGGCTTTTATCAATTGACAAGACTGCCAACTGAGGTACCGTTAGCCCATGCCCTCTTCCAGTGGACCATGGAGAACATTTTATAAGGGATTCCCCAGGTTGCCATTTATCTGGATGATGTACCAATAATAGAGAAGACCTTTAAAGAGCACTTGGAGAACTTGGACATGGTGTTTAAATTTTTCTCTAAGACAGGTGTATGCCTTAGAAGGGTAAAATGTGTGTTCCAGGCACTCCAAGTGACCTACCTGGACTACAGAGTCAACAAAACTGGGTTATACCCGTTAGAAGAGAAAGTGAGGGCAATCAAAGGAGCCCCGGCACCTCTGTCTGTACCAGAGCTTAGGTCCTTCCTTAGGTTCCTGAATTATTATGGAAAATTTATATGTAACCTGAGCTTCATTCTGGCAACCCTACACATGCTATAAAAAAGGGTAAGCCTTGGAAATGGTCATGCAGTCAAGATGTTGCCTTGAGAGATGTGAAAAAGGAGCTATCATCATCTGCAATCCGAAACAAGAGGCAGTGTTGACATGCTATTCCTCCCCGTACGATGTCAGGTAGTGTCAACTCACTGGTGGCCAAATGGAGAGGAACGCCATATAGTATATGCTTCCCTGACTTTAGCTGATGCCGAATTCAAATGTGCCCAGATAGAGAAGGAAGGTTTGGTGATCATTTTTAGTGTGAGAAAGTTCCACCATTACCTTCACAGACAGGAATTTCTCATTGTAACAGATCACAAACCCCTGCTAGAGCTATATAGAATTCAGCATTGGGCCCTTATTCTTACCACATACAAGTACAGTTTAGAACACAGCCCAGGAAGCCAAGTGGCTATTGCAGATGCCTTGAGCTACCTTCCACTGGCAGATACTTCACTAGTGGTGCCTCCCCTGGAAGAGTCTGTTTTGGTATGAAACTTCCTGGACACCCTTCCAGCCACTGGGACAATATCTGCCTGTGAACACAGAAAGGTCCTGTCCTAGTGAAACTAAAACAGCTGGTGGTAATGGGAAATCAGAAGGGCCGTCACAACCTGGATTGAAATATTCATGGACCCAGCGAGACCATAGAGGACGACATGATTGTCCTGAGTAAAGGCTGCTGCCAGATATTGGCTCAACTTCACCAGGGTCACCTAGGGGTCTTCAAGATGTAAATGCTGGCAAGAAGCTATGCCTGGTGGCTGGGGCTGGATGTCAACATAGCTGCATTGGTGGATCATTGCCCAGAGGGCCAACATGGACAAAAATTGCCACCAGCAGCACCCCCACATTTATGGGAATGGCTGGGAAATCCATAGATTAGGTTATGTGTCCTCTATGCCCATCCTTTCATGGCCTCAATGTTCCTGATTGTTATAGGCACCAGTTGAAAGTGATTGGACATGCATGAAGTTTGTTCGGCAAATTCAGGAATGATGGTTGAGAAGCTGTGAGCATTGTTCATGATACATGGGCTCCTGAAAGTATTGATCATGGACAAAGGGATGTCATTTACCAGCAGAGAATTTGAATATTCCCTAAAGTCAAATGTCTTTCAGTATATAAGCACAGTTCCATACTACGCATTGTCCAACGGTCTAGTCGATGAGTTGTCCAAACATTGAAGGCAGGCTTAAAGAACAAACCGACGGTATCACTTGGTACTAAACTGTCCCAGTTCCTGTTTGAATATAAAACCTCCCTTCACGCAGTAACAGGGATAGCTTCAGCAGAGTTACTGATGGGGAGAAGCCTCAGCATCAAGTTAAACCTAATATTCCCAGATCGGGGGGCAGGAGGGGAGAGCCACACGGAAGGTGAAATGGCAGCAGGAACGTCAGTGTTGGCCACTCTCAGTGTGACAGATGATTTAATTCAGGGAATGGAGTTTGGTGCCAAAACCGTGGAAGTGGCCCTATGGGTAAGGGACATGAGGCTGGGTACCGTCACTTACAAAGTTAGGGGATGTGAAACAGCCATGAACAAATAAGTGGATCACCTGAAAGCTGTTACCTCGCACACGCAGCAGGAGCAAAACATACCTGGCCCCTCAGAACAAACGGAAAGCCAGTTGGAAACCATAGGATCTACCCCAACACCCCCTCCCCACCCCATCTAGGATCAAGCAAACCTACGAATCTGAGATGGACCCAGTGTCGATAATGTTACTGCCAGAAGAAGAGGAGGAAACTCCTGAGACATTCTGAACGCAAGAGGCAGGCTCCAGTCCTGTACATGTTGCCCTTGTCAGAGTCCAAATCAGAGGAACTAGACTTGGGGCAAGAACGTTGCGGGAAAGCTACAAGCCAAAGTCCAGGGCTACATCCCCTGACTTGGTGGGGAGGGATGTAGTGATTGGAACCAGGTTGACCTCATTAGTTGTGAGGTTCTTGAAAGGAGTTCTTTTCCTGGGCCAATCAGGAAAGCCGTGGCTGACTAATACATCTAAGAAATTAGAATCTCCTCAGTGCGGGGGACTGACTCTGATCTGGCTGGTCACAGCAAGCGTGCTGTGCTCGAGTATCTAAAGGGTGACTTGGTGATGGGATACCAGCCTTCGTGCTGTCATTTCAGTGGTGATGGGAAAAAATAAGACGTGCCTGAAGAACATTCACTTGCAATAGTCATCTTGGAATTTTATTATCTTGGAATTTTATTATCTTGGAATTCTCCAGCATCTGCAGTTCCCATTATCTCTGATATCCCAAAACCAGTCCAACCTGTCTCTGCCTCCCTAACCGGTTCTTCCTCTCACCCATCCCTTCCTCCCACCCCAAGCCGCACCCCCATCTACCCACTAACCTCATCCCACCTCCTTGACCTGTCCGTCTTCCCTGGACTGACCTATCCCCTCCCTACCTCCCCACCTATACTCTCTCCACCTATCTTCTCTACTCTCCATCTTCGGTCCGCCTCCCCCTCTCTCCCTATTTATTCCAGTTCCCTCTCCCCATCCCCCTCTCTGATGAAGGGTCTAGGCCCGAAACGTCAGCTTTTGTGCTCCTGAGATGCTGCTTGGCCTGCTGTGTTCATCCAGCCTCACATTTTATTATCTTGGAATTCTCCAGCATCTGCAGTTCCCATTATCTCTGATAGTCATCTTGGAGTTGGGATAAGCATTTCTGGTGTCATGACTTCATAAAGAAAAAGAAAAAATATACATTTAGGAAATTAGAATCTCCTCACTTCAGACAACTGACAGATAGGGCTGGTGTGCTGTGCACGTGTAAATAAAGTGATGCGATACTAGCCTCTGAGCAGTTACTTCAGAAAGGTATATTTGTGAGGAGTAGTCTTAGTGCTCATGAGACAGGAGCTCAAGCTAATTGTGGTGTGAGGGATTGGACGGGTCAATCTCTAGCATTGCAGTTGACCTGTAGCTGTTCAAGCTTGAACTGTAATTTGCCAGCATTGTTTTCAAGTAATTGTCACTTAGAAATATGGCAATGAAAAGTTTGCATCAATCCCTCACAAGCTGATTCTCCAAACCTGTACCCAAAGTTCTCAAGTGGTACTGGATAATAATAAGCAATTATTTGATACTCATGCCTGTGAAATGGCATATTGAGCTCTTCGGAACACCAGTGAATTTGCAGTATGTCTTAACTCCATCAGTAAAGCTGTTTTGTTCATCTCTTGTGGTCTCCTGAGGGGGTTGCAGAACACAAATACTTTGTTGCTTCAATGTTTGTAGCCGTGCCTAGTTGCTGAAGGTTATTGAAGTTGGGATATCAAATGCAATTAATTGCAGTGCGCCTCCTGGTTCTGTCCTTTACACTGAGTTAGTTGTGGTGTGCTAAAATCCAAGCTTGGAGAAACAAAATAATTTGCACATCTTCTGCAATGGTTGAATTTCGGCAGAACAACCTTACTGAGACATGGTGGGTCGAAAATACATGCAGTGAATCATGCTTCATGAGATGTTTCATAATGCTGAGTCTAAAATAAGCCTTCTTTCTAACTGATTTTTAACGTAAGAAGATGCAATGATTTATCGGACTAGATGTCACAACAAGCATCATTAAGGACATTTGATTACTGAAGGACGTAATGCATCTTGCATCTGTCATCTATTTCTACCACCCACCCCCAAGTAAAACTGAAAATATTAAAATTCAGGCCAGTAGCAACTAACAATTCAAAGAGGCCAATCATTTGTATTATGTTAGTGACCTATCACGTTTGAAATAGCCATGCAGTACACATTTCCACTAGTGGCCAAAAGTGATCAGAATGTACAACAAGTTGCTAGATATTAGCACAGCTAGGATAAATCATCACTACTTACTGACTAGGGTATTGGAGGTTTTTATATAGATCCAGATTTTATATTGGATTGGTTTGAAGCATACAGAAGCTGGAAAATATTTTGTTTTCACTGTCTCCTACTTGTACAATGCATAACTTCTTGGGGGACTTTTTACAGTGAGTTGTCACTTTTCTCAAAAGATGCAAACATTGTGATGTTGATGACATTGTGCACTTACGAATTCTCCAATTAAGAATAAGATCCACCTCGTGTGCCTTCTGTCATACTGGTAGCTGGCAATTATAGTGAACTGTCTGTTTTCTGGTATTTAAGCATTCAGAATTCGTCTTCAACAAGCAAAAATTTCAAAGAAAATTTACTATTTTTATAAAGCTTTTTCAAAAGCATCTGCCTGAGCTCGGCATTCCAAGTTCCAATGTGCACAAACTCACCGACCATGCAATAGTTCTCCCAGTCGCCACTAGCAGCACTGACCATCATCCTCCTTCATTCAGGTGCTATTTTAGTAAATAGTACATTGAATTTCTGAGATAATAGGGACTGCAGATGCTGGAGAATCTGAGATAATAAGGTGTGGAGCTGGATGAACCAGCAGGCCAAGCAGCATAAGAGGAACAGGAAGGCTGATATTTCGGGCCTAGACCCTTTCTGAAGAAGATAGTGGAGAGTTTACTGCAAATAATGCAATTGTTTACTAATTTATTATGGTGATAGAATTACAAAGGCTGACATATTTTCATGAACCTGTATAAAATTGGCTCAGTCTCAGTTGGAATCTTGTGAATTAATTCAGGCACTATACTTTAAGAAGGATGCAAGTGTTGTAGAACAGGTGCAGAAAAGGTTTACGAAAATAGCCCCAGTTTTGATCAAGTTCAGTAAGAGAGAAATTGAAGATATTCTCGTTAGGGAAGACAAGTTTTTGGGGAACTTTGAAGCGTTTTACTCATGAGGGAAATAGAAGGGTGGTTAGAATTAAACTATTCCATTTGACAGAATTGTTGAGAACTAGGTGGCACAGTTTAAAATCTGAAAAGACTGTGGATTGTGGAAATCAGGAACAAAAACATAAGTTGCTGGAAAAGCACAGCAGGTCTGGTAGCATCTGTGGAGAAATATCAGAGTTAACGTTTCAGGTCCAGTGACCCTTCCTCAGAAGGGGATTGATTTAAGCTGATTGGTAAAAGAGTTTTGTGGGAACACATCTTTATGCAGTGATATTGTGGGATCTGTAATCCAAAGATGGAGAGTGTGGTCATGGAAGATGGTTTTCGAAAGGGAAGGCATCGGAAGATTAAAGATTTGTAGTATTACAGAAAAAAATACAAGGGAATAGGATTAGCTGAATGCTCACACAGTCACAATGGGCTGAATGGTCTCCTACAGTACTGTAACCGTTCTATAACTCTTTCCTCTGATTTTAGAGTCCTGTGAGAGGTGATCAGTCTGTTAAAGGATTGGTGATCATTTGGTTCAAAGGATGTATGTCTCATTTCATTCTCTCTTTGTGCACAAGTAATCTGTTTTTTGTGCTGTATGCAATGTTCGATGATTCAACGTAACGTTGATTAATTAACACACAGCAAGTCTTATTTTATTCACCTGGCTACTGTCCAGGTCTATGAATCACTGGAACATCTGTTTCCCTCACTTAGTGGCAGCTGAATAAACTGGGGCTTCAGTAGCCAGGCCATCTGTAGGGAAGCAGTTCAACAACAAAGGCAAAACACTGTTGATGCTGAAAATCTGAAATAAAAACAAAGTGCTGGAGAAGCTCAGCACCTTTGGCAGCTCAGTGGAGAGAGAGCAACAGACATAATGTCTCAAGTCTATATGACTTTCTTTTAAAACTATTCCTACATTTCGGAAGATGAGTTACTTTGGACTTAAACCATTCATATTGTTTCTGTCTTCACACATACTGCTAAGAATAGATGAGTTTTTCCAGCAATTTTTATATTTATTTCAGATTGTATTTCCAGTGTTCCTGGACACTTAACACAATGAGATGGATTCTGGTTTTTTTTGCAACATTATAAAATCAGTGATAGTAAGTTCATTGCACATATCTACCAGTTGTTATTTCCAAGGAAGAATAGAACAAGAAATGTAAAATGGATATGTGCAGCTCCTAAGATAATTTACATGAAAATGAATAGGAATAGAGAAATTAAGAGAGGCAAAGTACGATCTAACAAAACAATGAATGATCATTGTTCTTTCAGTTCATTGTATGTACATGGGATATGGCCCTGGCAGGCCTGGCTTTTCTTGATGATTCCCATTACTTTTGAAAAACTTTATTGGTGAGTTGCCTTTATAACCCACCACGCTCCTTTTGGGGCAGGTACACCGACAATGATTTTGAAAGGGATTCCCAAATTTCTTGTTGCAGTGATAGTGATGGAAAGACGAGGAAGGAGACTGGGGAGAAGATTTCATGAATCATATTGGAATTATTTGCCACAGAATTCACAGCCTCTGACCTGCTGTGGTAAACAGAATAGAATCATGGAAGAATCATAGAATCTCCACAGTGTTGAAATAGACAATCTGGCCAATCCTCCAAAGATGTGAGTTTGCTCGCTGAGCTGGAAGGTTAGTTTTCAGACGTTTCGTCACCATTCTAGGTAACATCATCAGTGAGCCTCCGACAAAGCACTGGTGTTATGTCCCGCTTTCCATTTATCTGGTTAGGTTTCCTTGGGTTGGTGATGTCATTTCCTGTTCTTTTTCTCAGGGGATGGTGGATTGGCTCCAAATCAATGTGTTTGTTGATGGAGTTCCGGCTGGAATGCCATGCCTCCAGGAATTCTCGTGTGTGTCTCTGTTTGACTTGTCCTAGGATGGATGTGTTGTCCCAATCAAAGTGGTGTCCTTCCTCATCTGTATGTAAGGATACGAGTGATAGTGGGTCATGTCGTTTTGTGGCTAGTTGATGTTCATGTATCCTGGTGGCTAGCTTTCTGCCAGTTTGTCCAATGTAGTGTTTGTCACAGTTCTTGCAAGGTATTTTGTAGATGACGTTCGTTTTGCTTGTTGTCTGTACAGGGTCTTTTAAGTTCATTAGCTGCTGTTTTAGTGTGTTGGTGGGTTTGTGGGCTACCCTGATGCCAAGAGGTCCGAGTAGTCTGGCAGTCATTTCGGAAATGTCTTTGATGTAGGGGAGAGTGGTTACGGTTTCTGGGCCCGTTCTGTCTGTTTGTTTGGGTTTGTTGCTGAGAAATCGGCGGACTGTGTTCATTGGGTACCCGTTCTTTTTGGATACGCTGTATAGGTGATTTTCTTCTGCTCTTCGTGGTTCCTCTGTGCTGCAGTGTGTGGTGGCTCGTTGGAATAATGTTCTAATGCAGCTTCGTTTGTGGGTGTTGGGATGGTTGCTCCTGTAGTTCAGTATTTGGTCCGTATGTGTTGTTTTCCTGTAGACGCTGGTTTGAAGTTCCCCATTGACTGTTTGCTCTACTGTGACATCTAGGAATGGCAGTTTGTTGTTGTTTTCCTCCTCTTTTGTGAATGTTATGCCAGTAAAGGGTATTATTGATGGTCTTGAAGGTTTCCTCTAATTTGTTTTGTTTAGTGATGACAAAGGTGTCATCCACGTAGCGGACCCAAAGTTTGGGTTGGATGATTGGCAGAGCTGTTTGTTCGAGTCTCTGCATTACTGCCTCTGCTAAGAGGCCTGATATCGGACATCCCACGGGTGTTCCGTTGGTTTGTCTGTAGGTTTTGTTATTGAAAGTGAAGTGGGTGGTGAGGCATAGGTCCACTAGCTTGATGATATTGTCCTTGCTGATGAGGTTGGTGGCGTCTGGTGTATGTGTCTTCTGTTCTTCTAATAATGTCATCAGTGTTTCTTTGGCCAGGCTGATGTTGATGGATGTGAACAGGGTTGTTACGTCAAAGGAGACCATTATTTCATCCTCTTCTATCTTGGTGTCTTTGATGGTGTTCAGGAATTCTTGGGTGGAGTGAATGGAGTGGTGGGAGTCTTCTACTAGGTGTTTTAGTCTCTGGTGTAGTTCCTTGGCTAATCTGTAGGTTGGTGTTCCAGGTAGCGACACTATGGGCCTGAGGGGGGCTTCTGGTTTGTGAATTTTTGGCAGTCCGTAGAAGCGTGGTGTGTTGGATCCATCTGGTTTCATTTTTTGGAAGTCTGTCTTGTTTAATTCTCCAGATTTTTGAAGTTTTTTGAGTAAGGATGTGATTCGATTCTCTAGTTGTGGGGTCGGGTCTATTGCCACTTGTTGGTAAGTGTCAGATACCGATACAATCCCCTGGATTGTGGGAGGAAGCCAGAGCACTGCTTTTATAATTTATATAAATGATTTGGATGTGACCATTGGAGATATGGTTAATCAGTTCACAGATGACACCAAAATTGATGGCATAATGGACAGCCAAGAAAGTTACCTTGGAGTACAGCTGGGCTATGGGCCGGTGGGCTGGGGTGTGGCAGATGGTGTTTAGTTTAGATAAATGTGAGGTGCTGCATTTTGGAAAGGTAAATCAGCGCAGGACATATACATGGAATGGTAAGGTCCTGGGGAGTGTTGCCAAACAAAGAGGCCTTGCTGTGCAAGTCCTTGAAAGTCGAGTTACAGGTAGACAGGATAGTGAAGGACGTGTTTGGTATATTTGGCTTTATTGGTCAGTGCATTGTGTATAGGAGTTTGGAGGTCATGTTGTGGCTGCACCTGACATTGGTTGGGCCACTTTGGAATCCTGCGTTCAGTTCTGGTCTCCCTGCAATAGGAAGGATGTTGTGAAACTTGAAAGATTTCAGAAAAGATTTACAAGGATGTCGCCAGGTTTGGACAGTTTGAGCTGCAGTGAGAGGCTGAATAAGCTGGGGCTGGTTTGCATGGAATGTTGGAGGATGAGGGGTGACCTTATAGAGGCTTATAAAATCATGAGGGGCATAGATAGGGTGAGTAGCCTAAGGTAGTGTAGTCCAAAACTAGTGGGCATTGGCTTAAAGTAAGAGGGGAAAGATTTAAAAGAAACCTAAGGGACATTTTCCTGCAGAGGGTGGAACAAGCTGCCAGAGGAAGTAATGGAGACGGGTACAATTACAACATTTAAAAGGCATCTGTATAGGTATATGAATAGGGAGGGTTTAGCAGGATAAGGACCAAATGCTGGCAAATGGGACAAGATTTACATAGGCTATCTGGTCAGCATGGACAAATAGAACTACGAGGTTCTGTACAGCTCTGTGACCTGGAGGAAAACCACACAGACATGGGGAGAATGTGTAAACACCACACAATCACCTGAGTGTAGAATCAAACCCACATTCCTGGCACTGTGAGAAAGCAGTACCAACTCCTGAGCCACTACACCACCTTCAGTACTTAAGTGGTGGATTTGTTAAATATTTGGTCAATGATTGAATTCAGCAATGGCAATGCTGTTGAAGGACAATGGAAAATGGTTAAATTCCATCTTGTTGGAGATTTTCATTGCCTGGCATATATACTGTATGTTACCTGCCACTTATCAGCCCAAGCCTGAATGCTATCTAGATCTTGCTACATATAGGCACAAACTGTTTCAAGTATCTGTCGAAGAATGAATATTAACGAACACTATGCAATCATCTTGCTTTCTGACCTTATGAAGCTGCCTCCGTTCACAATTTGCTGAAGGGTCATCAGTTGCAAATTAGGCTGTAGTATTGATAGTCCATTAATTTAATGTTGTTGTGCTTTTATTGTAATGGTAAAATATAACAATACTGCCAGAAACAGCAAAGAAAATTAATAAAATCCAAAAGACCAGTTCTGAGGAAGGGTCACCGGACCCAAAACATTAACTCTGATTTTTCTTCACAGATGGTGCCAGACCTGCTGAGCTTTTCCTGCAACTTTTGTTTTGTTAAAGAAAATTACTATCTTACTGTTTCATATTACTGGACCATGAATGATCATTTCTAACAGAGACAAGCACTGCCTGAGATGCTTCAGTTAAGTGTTGTTCTCTGTATTGAAGCTTGGCTCATTCTCTGAATAACTTTCTTCATGCCAGCAAAGATCTTAGACTGGGCTACATGTAAATATATTTGGGGATTGGTTAGCTCAGTTGGCTGGAGGTAATTTAGAGTGATGCCAGTAGTGTGGGTTTGATTGCTGCAATGGCTAAGGTTACCATGAAAGACTCTCCTTCTAAAACTTTCCCCTCTGAGGTCTCAGTGAACCTTAGGTTAACCACCACCACCAGCCCTATGATCCGTGAATATTATGGTGACTTGATATGAAATATGGATACAAAAGTAAATATGTATGTCAAACACTCTCCACTGAAATGCTAAATGCTGGACAAAAACAACTTAATGTTAATTTTGAAGTGAGGTAGTGTCCCTTTATCCAAAAGCTGGAACATAATTACCAGTGAGGCTACCAGACAACTGCTTTGGATGGCTCCATGACACAAGGAGCGACTTATTGGTGCCTTTCATTCTTTGAAAAGTAATTGTAAAAATTACACACAACTAGTAACATTGTGAGTGAATTTGAGTTCAGTTACACATCTAAGGGGATGAAAAACTCATCATGGTGGTTCTGCTCCCCTGTGTTTCTAGATGCTGCATGGGGAGATTAACATTTGCTTGTCAAGGTATCTAAAGCATCGTTGATTCACAAATCTCTGATTTTTTTTTCCTCTGAGGAAAGGGTCACTCAATCCAAAATATTAACTCTGATTTCTCTCCGCAGACAATGCTGAGCTTTCCCAGAAATTTCTGTTTTTGTTTCTGATTTACAGCATCCGCAGTTCTTTCAGTTGTTTCTAGTTTTGTTCTTTAAAAAGCAATTTCTTCTGTTGTATTTTAATTCTTTTATCAAATCCCAGGTTATCTTTAGATAAATAGCATGCACATTTGTTTACATATGGGAAGATGCCAAATGGGAGGCTGGAAATTTAGGAAATTTGGATAATGTGACAATTCCACACCTTCTGAATTGCAAGATTTGACAGAAGATGCTCAATAGGTTCACAGTAGAGAACACCTTTTGTACATTTTGGTTTATTAGATTTCCCTTCTCTGGTTCACTGACATCAATCACTCATGCAAACTAATCTGTACATTTTACTTTTAAAGATGGAAGGATAGTATGCTCTAGAGATCTGGATCAGATATTGATGTCTTCTGCATGGGTGCCCCTTCAATTTCTTTTGAAGGCAAGACCAAGCAAAAAATTCTTAGTGAAATGATGTTTGATACATAGATGAGTGTTTTTTTTAATATTAAGAGCAACATACAGCCCAGCAGTAATAATTGGACTCACTGCAAATCTGAAAATCATAAAGAATAAAGAAATAGCTATGCTTGCCTATGAACTAGTTCATCGACTTTTCTGTCTGACTGCAGCACAGTAATTAGATTTAAATAAAACCTATCTCACTGAATTTGTTTGGGTTTTATCTCATGGTGTTCACCTAAAAAGAGGATCAAATGTTGTCCAATACAATAGTTGGATGATGGGCACTGTAGAAAAGACAGGGTGAGGGTGGTTGTAGTGATTCCAGAAGAAAAAGGTTTCCTGTATGTCCAGAAATTAACTCCAATACTGCTTTAATTTTCTTTCCCTGTGCAGTTTGCTGCCATAGGCACCTTTTCCCCCCGCTTTTATTCATTCAGGGGATGGGGGCATTGCTAGCTCAGCAGCATTTATTGCCCATCCCTAATTGCCCAAAGGGCATTTTTAAGACTCAAACACATTGCTGTGGGTCTGGAATCATGTGTAGGCCAGACCAGGTAAGGATGACAATTTCCTTCCCTAAAGGGCATTACTGGACCAGATGGGTTTTTACCCAACAATTTGCAATGGATTCACGGTCATCATTAGACTCCGCTGTGGCAGGATTCAAACCTAGGTCCCCAGAGCATCACCTGGGTCTCTGGATTAACAGTCTAGTGACAATACCACTAGGCCATTGCCTCCCCCAGTATGTTTGATAGACTATCCCTGTGGGCAGGAAGCCTACTTCACAAGCCTATGAGTGGAGCCATCACCAATTCTGGGGGGATGAGAGAGAACAGAGTAGTTGAGGGTTTAAAGTCAAGTTTGTCGGAAAGGGACATGATCAGATACAATTCTGACCTTGGGGTTGCAGTGTGATGGCCTATGGCAGAAGTAGTCCAATGACTTACTCATTCATTTGTGGGATGAGGGCATCGCTGGCTGGCCAGCATTTATTGCCCATTCGTAGCTTCCCCTTGAGAAGGTGGTGATGAGCTGCCTACTTGAATCACTCTAGCCCACCTGCCGTGGGTTGATCCACAATGCTATGAGGGAATGAATTCCAGGATTTTGACCCAACAACAGTGAAGGAACAGCAATATATTTCCAACTTAGGATGGGTGAGTGGCTTAGAGAAGAACTTAAAGGTGGTGGTGTTCCCATATACCTGCTTCCCTTGTCCTTCTAGATGGATGTAGTCTTGGGTTTGGAATGTGCTGCCTGAGGATCATTGGTGAATTTCTGCAGTGCATCTTGTAGATAGTACACATTGCTGCTGCTGACCGTCAGTGGTGGAGGGAGTGAATGCTTGTGGGTGTAGTGCCAATCAAGTGGGCTGCTTTGTCCTGGATGGTATCAAGCTTCTTGAGCGTTGTTGGAGCTGCACTCATCCAGGCACTTGGGGAGTATTCCATCACACTCCTGACTTGTGCCTTGTAGATGGTGGACAGGCTCTGGGGGAGTCATAATGTTGAAAGGAGGAGAATACAGAATAATTGTGGGGATTTAAATGTTCAGTTAGGTAATTTGTTGGTTCCAAGAAAGTGCTATCTGGTTTTTTTTCTGGCTCGCAAATGACATTGCAAAAGCACTGACCTCGTTTAAGCTGTTGAGTCTTGTCAAGCTAGGAAAACACACTATCTGTGGTAAAAACACAATAATAAAGTAAAGGCATGAAGCATTGAAGCAAGAACCATAGGATAATTGATGAAATTAAGAAGATACCGCAAAGATCATGGTGAAAAAGGAGGTAGTTCGGATACATGAAGGGTTTAAAATTGATAAGGAGGAGGTTTTGAACAGTTTATTTGCACTTGAAGTAGATAAGGAACCAAGATGAATGAACGCACTCAAGACTATATCAGAAGTTCAACTTACTGTTAAGAATCTTTCAAATATTTCAAACTCTTACAGCCAGCACACAATATTCCATTTGAACTCTACTTATGAGATATATTTACCCTTCTGCAGTTTATTTGTTCTAAAGGTAAAACTAAGCTTAAACAAAGAAAACACATAATCTACTCACTTTTTAGTGACTTGTTAAACTTTTTTTTGATATCTATCTCCCAGAAAATTGGCCACATGACCATATAAAGGGACTGTCACTCCACATAGAATATAAGTTCTCCCCAAAATCGCACTATAAAAGCATGGCAGTGTGGCAGTGGGAATGGGGCCAACCAATGGCAGTTATGCCTGTGTTGGCACACCATAATTTATGAGTCCATCCACCTATTTTCCTACCCATGGGTAAAATTCAGCTCACCTTCTCTGGGTCTATCTTATCAAGTCTTTACATGACCATAAGTACCACTATGAGATCAACACTCTAGGACCTCTTTTGCCGAGTAAAAAGCCCTCGCCTATTCAACTTATCTTGAAATGATACCCTGCCATGCAACCTAAAACATGAAATGACCTGTGCTACACAGGATATGTTTCTTATTGTTGAGTAGGAGAAGCAGTGACATCTCATGGAAGAGGGTGCATGGGGCCAAATACATCTTCTGAAATACGTTCAGCAAGATGGGCCTCAAATGTATCTGCTTTAACCTGCCATTGTTGTCACACTAAATTCCAGAGGGGAAGGTTGAAATGGAGCTGAGCTTATTCACAACTCCCTGGGGTTCCCTCCTGTCATTGTACGTAAGCACAGACCCATCAGTGAATGTATTTCCAAGACATGTATTCCATTGGGTACGCTGACCTTCACTGTGTACTTGCTGCCACAGAACACTTGAAGAGATATACAAGAAAAAATCTCTTTGAAGATTGCAGATTGAATTGACCGTGGGAAAAGTGGAGAGATATGAATAAATACATTTCAGTCACTGGTGATCCTGACTGATGCTTGAGAAAAATGAAATACATGTCAACAAGTTAACATCTCAAGTTGAGTGTTTCTCCTTTGTATGGGCGATGGTTAACAGACCGTCACCAAAGTTAACTAGAACAAAGTCAGACGTCTCACAAACTAGACTGAGTGGTTCAAAAGATAATAAAACTCAGGGAATAAAATCTGCTAACTGTTATGAATTCATGGACTTACAGTCAAACTTCAGCAATTCGCAGTCAATATTGTGAGGAAATTGATAAAACAAGTGAGAGAATATTGGTCCAGATTTTTGTTTATGAGATGATTGAACAACATTGGAAAATATCCAAGCTTAGTACAGTGGCCTTGGAAGGATATGTCCCAAATAACCTGATTTTCATTCAGTGGTGGAGGGTAGCTACAGTATAGTTGCGTGCTAGAGTGAGACCTGAAAAACAGTTCAGAAGCATGCCAAATGCCATGGCTGTCTTATTGGAAGGCTCATGTTGTGGCAGTTGTAACAGAAGCAACTAAGCTTTTCCCTTTGCCTCTCCTATTCCCAACTCATTCCCCATTTCTCATTTATGTCATTTTCTGTCTCATATAACCCCTACATCCAATTAATGCTGGTACCTACCTGGTATTGCCCCTCAAAATATTCATGAGCCTCAAATCACTCCCATTATTCTGTTGCAAACTTAGGAGCAATTCATATCAAGCCATACCCTGCTCCACCCTACCACCCTTTGGCCTGTGACCCAGTAGTCACCTTAGCGGATGTCAGGGGTCTTGCAAGAATGAAATAAAATAAATTTCTAAGCATCTATTACTAATTTTAAATTTTAAAAAATGCGCTTTCATTGATAGAAGGTAATTCAATAAATTTAAAACCCCAAGAAAAAGAAATAAACATTTGAATTCATAGCCCTAAACCAAAGACAGGCAATCTCTTAACAATCACTTAAAATTGTCAATAAAAATGTGAATTTATAGTGCATATTCTGATAATGACAGATTGTGGAAGCTGCCAAGCAATAAAATTAGTTTAATTACAGCCCTTAAGACCGTATCAACAAATGACTATTGAAATTGCAAACACTGATTCACTTTTTAAAACAAAAACTATAGCAGGCTGTAATGTTTTTTTTCACTTTAAAGAGCAAGAGATTTAAATAACTCAACAGCTGAGCTATTCCACAGACTTTGCTGTCTTTTTGTGCACATTCATGCCTACTCTTACTCTTACTCTCATCCACTCCCCCTCCCATTCTTTAGACGACATGTCCATCATGGGCCTCCTGCAGTGCCACAATGATGCCACCCAAAGGTTGCAGAAACAGCAACTCATATTCCGCTTGGGAACCCTGCAGCCCAATGGTATCCATGTGGACTTCACAAGCTTCAAAGTCTCTCCTTCCCCTACCGCATCCCAAAACCAGCCCAGTTCATCCCCTTTCCCCACTGCATCACACAACCAGCCCAGCTCTTCCCCTCCACCCACTGCATCCCAAAACCAATCCAGCCTGTCTCTGCCTCCCTAACCTGTTCTTCCTCTCACCCATCCCTTCTTCCCACCCCAAGCCGCACCTCCATCTCCTACCTACTAACCTCATCCCACCTCCTTGACCTGTCCGTCTTCCCTGGACTGACCTATCCCCTCCCTACCTCCCCACCTATACTCTCCTCTCCACCTATCTTCTTTTCTCTCCATCTTCGGTCCGCCTCCCCCTCTCTCCTTATTTATTCCAAAACCCTCACCCCATCCCCCTCTCTGATGAAGGGTCTAGACCCGAAACATCAGCTTTTGTGCTCCTGAGATGCTGCTGGGCCTGCTGTGTTCATCCAGCCTCACATTTTGTACACTTGACAGTTTGCTTAATTCCAAGCCTTTGCTAATGAGATCCATTAAGCATTTGATGTCAGGCTTATTTTGAGTTACTGCCTCCACCAATTCAGTGGAGCAGCAGCATGGTGCTTATACGTGATGCAGAACCATATTATCATAATGTAAATGTTTCATCCGAATGCGAAACCTGCAAACATAAATGAGAAAAATTACAGCAACAGGTAATAAACCAGAATTGAAATTAAGTGACTGTACAGAGACGTTACAAAAATAGAGGAACAATGGATAAATACCAGTATTATAAGAAGCGTTTTGAGAAAGGGTCACTGGACCCGAAATGTTGACTGATGTTTTTCTTCACAGATGCTGCCAGACCTGCTGAGCTTTTCCAGCAACTTCTATTTTTGTTAAAAGAAGCATTGTTCATCTTCTTTTGTTGCAGGTCTTTTGCTGTTAAGACTGCAGTATTACTGAGGAACTAGTCTTCAGGGAGACAGTGGATCCTTGTTTACTGACAACAATTGGACAACATCCTCCCAACAGATAATTATAATAAAAGTCCCTCCTCACCACCCTGTCCTATCTTCAAAACTGTCACTACTTTTAGTAGTTTTCTCATTGTCTTACGTCTCTAATTCAGCAGTGTAGTTTCCTAATAGTTATCATTTTTGACTTACAGCTCACATGTCAATCCGACAATAACAAACTTTCTGAAGAAGAGTCCAAGCCCAAAACATCAGATTTCCTGCGCCTCTGATGCTGCTTGGCCTGCTGTGTTCATCCAGCTCTGTACCTTGTCATCTCTTATTTCAACAGTGTTGTTTCTATTTTCAGTGTGATACACACTTACATTTTAGAGTGATGAATTTTCAACTAGCACCGTGCAGCAAACTAAAGCGGGTATTTAGAATGAAATGTCCTGCTGCTTTAAGCTAGTCGAGGGTGAAAGGAATAAATTCTGCCTCTGGTTGAAACTGTGTTGCAGGACCATTTTATTTAAGTCTTGTTTTTAAGCTGCATGTTAACCTTGGGCATAAACAAGGTTTTCAAAACTTGATAACAGGCTTGAATGCCAGGCACAGAAGGAAATTAAGATTACGGGGAAAATATTTAATCAGTAAAGATGTTTGGAACTGCAGTGCAATTGTTGTAGAGAATTAGGTGTTCCTCTGTTAGCTATAGTCCTGCAGCGAATATATGTCTGGATGTGTAATCCAGAGCTTTGCACTCATCAGCTGTATTACAACTCAACTGGAATAGAAATTGAATTTAACATGGAAATCAGAAAAAAAGATATCTGTAAAGTTGTCTGCGATGGTGTTGAATTGTCATAAAGACCCAAATGGTTCCCTTAGATTCTTTCAGAAAAGAAAGGTAATCCAGCTTGACTGAAATCCCACAGTAATGCAATTGATTCTTAACCGTTCTCCTTTTAAGTAACTTGTGTTCAATTTAATTTTTTCAAAGTACTCACAGGGGTTCAAGAAGGACGCCGACTACCCTGTCAGGGCAACATGGAATGAACAATACATGCCTTTTCATCTACGTCCACATCCCAAGAAACAATGAAAAATATCAAGAGCAACATATCAATGAAGCTTTTCTTCTTGCACTCTTTGGGATAAAATACTAGAACAACAAATTATAAAAAATCACAACAATGTAAATTACAGAATCGAGCCTGAAAAGGATAGCCATTGTCCGACAGAGTTTGACATAATGTGGTCTATTTCTACACCAAGCTTCGAAGGTGAGAAAATGGCCAAGGCCCCGTTTATGAGATTGGTTATAAGAGCATTTTATGGAGGTTGGAGCTGTATGAATATCAATGTGCATATTGGCTGGTGAAGGTGGGCTTGCAGTACCTGTGGAGAGCCCTTTCTCAACTAGGATAAAACTTAGGACAACATACCATGGCAAGAGGGCTTCAGATGATGGTCTTTTCACATTCAGTCTTTCTGCAATGCCCCAACATACAGCTCGTAGTTCTGGAGCTTGAAATGTACCAGCCTGCAATGCTTGGTCTTCATCAGCTCTTCGCACTAGATATTTACCAAGACGTGAGCATGCTGAAGAGTGTCTTTTACCAAATTGACTGTCCTCCAGCAGCTATTGATGTTTACCTCAATGTTCTTCTCTACAGATAGCATTTTATAAAGTAAGGCTATTCAAATGAAGAGGAATGGTGCCAACCAAGAGTTGTAGTGACACTATGGAGCTAATCAGAGTACTCCTGCTCTTCTAACTACATGGTCAGTTCAGTTGTGAATTTTGGTTGTTCTTCTTTCTAAAGGACAATACATTTATTGGACAACTCAGCATGGTGGCTCAGTGGTTAGCACTGCTGCCTTATATCACCAGGGACCTGGGTTCAATTCCACCCTCTGGTGACTGTGCAGAGTTTGCACATTCTCTCTGTGTCTGTGTGGTTTTCCTCCCATAGTCCAAAGTTGTGCAGGGTAGGTGGATTCACAATGCTAAATTGCCTGTAGTGTTCAGGGATGTGTAGATTAGGTGGGTTGTAGGGGGATGGATCTGGGTGGGTGTGGCCTTTGTGGACTTTTCCACACTGCAGGGATTCTATGATTCTGTGAAAACTGATTAAAGACCATATAATGTATTCAGGCAGTTTAACATGTGTTTTGGTCAGATGATTGAAACATTTCCACAGTGCCAGAGCTGACTGGTTGTTGGATCAGGAAGCTTCATGCAGTCAAGGAGAGATCCCATCCAGAGTAAGACACAGCCTGAGTATAATAGTTTGGAGAATTTGAGGCAGTGTGGAATTTGGCGCATTGTGGAAGGGGTGATCTTAGCTTGCTTTTCTGGTTTATAGTTTGTAAGGCTTTTTTTTAGCAGGATCAATCAAAATCCAGGATCAAAGGCCCAGCACAAAAGTGTAATGTCACAGGTTAACTGTCAAGTCACTGGTGATAGCTACTACTTTGACTATTATCAGTTGTTTCAGATTGAAGGTAAATAGGGAAAATATTTACAGGCTACAAACATAAAAAAACAGTATGAAATTGTAAAAATCAAATTAAGAGCTAAGTAATTAAAATGGAGATGCGTGGTGAGATGATGTGTTAGAACGATGTGATGTGGGAGCTGGTGGACTCCATTGTGGACAGTGGTGATCACGTCTGTAGCAAGTGTTGGTTTCTTGAGGAACTCTGGCTCAGAGTTGATGAGCTGGTGTCCATGCTTCAAACACTGCAACACATCAGGGAGGGTGAGAGTTACCTGGGCGCTGTGTTTCAGGGTGCAGTCACAGCCTGTAGATTGACTACCTCCAATTTGGTCAATGTTCAGGAACAGGACGGTGTGATAATGAAGAAGGCAGGTGGAAGGAGGCAGGAGGTCATGCTGAAGGACCCCCTGCCCTTGAGCTTGTCTAACAAGGTTTCAGAGTCTTGCTCCCTGTGTACATGAAAGTGGGGTATGTAAGGACGATGAACAAACTGACCGTAGCACTGTAGTACAGGGAGCCATTCCAGAGGGGGAGAAAAGAGAACTGTACTTGTATTCATGGATAGTATAGTTAGGGGAATAGACTCTGTTCTCTGTAGCCAGGATTGAGAGTCTTGAAGGCTGTGCTGCTTACCTGGCGCCTGGATTCAGGATATCTCATCAGGGCTGCAGAGGAATGTTACAAGGTTGTGTAGAATTAATTGAATGTCAGAAAGCTAGGATGTGTTTGTAAAAGTAATAAGGGAAAAAGAGTGCACGGTCCTTTTAAGAGATGAGTTTTTTTTACTATACTTCGAGATTTTTTGAAATGCATGTCTTTGAGCAGCAGCTAGAGGTTCCCAGTACAGAGAGTAACCAGAATTTAAACATTTATATTGAAAGGACATGCAACATTGTTTTTGTCAATACAACAGTTTCCAAATTTAGACAATCGATTAAAACCAAGTCCTCAGCTACTAAAAGCCTATCAGGTTTAAATCTGATGGTGTTGACAGCATTGAACCAATCACATGTGAGAAATATGACTATGTCATCATGGTATACAAAAGAGGTCAGTTGGATAGAGATCCCAGAGATAACCATCATGTTCAAGGGTTAAGAGAGCTCAGCTCAAGTGACTCTCACAGTCATCTATCCCGAAACAGCACCATGATGTTTCTAGCTAAAAGTCCTCACAAAAGCAATTACAGAGAAAAACATCCCTGACAGAAGAAAAGCATTTGCAGCTTAATGGAGAAGACATAGCATTCCAGAAGACACTGTCTGTGTGCATTTGGAGAGATTAAGTTTGAATTTATTGTTTTCCTATTAATTGGGTTTATATAAGTGGGGCTTGTGTTTATTTGAACAGACTTCCAGTAGATTTTAGGCCAGTTCGGGAGAAGTTAGTAGTTGAGGGGAATTGTTTGGTTTGTTAGTAATTCTGTTAATTTGTTAATTGTTAGGGTTAAATAAATAAACTTTTTTTTATTTATAAAGTGGATCAGGGATTTTCTTTCTTTTAACCCCTCTTAACAGATTATGAGGGGAAAGGTATGCTTTTCTGAGTGTTTTGGGGGTAATTATCGGAAGGGAACCTCCACTCCCATCATAACAGACTGGAGCTTACGCTTTGGTTTAATTATCAGAGGGGTTCAGCCATTCTCCCTCTGTCATAGGAGCTTGAAATGGGAGGAGAAAGATCCAGTTCTCATGGTCCATTTAGGTAACAGTAACAGCAAAGAATAGGTAGAAAGCGGAAAAGGTTCAGCTGAGGGAATATGAGCAGCTAGGGGCTAAATTATAAACCTGAACCAAAAAGGTATTATGATGAGTTTCGGGACAGACCGCATGGGAGGTCGGAGAATGCTCCAGATTTCAACAAAAATAAAATCAAAAAAACTAAGCAATGAAATTTCATAGCTGACTGACTGTGAAATTACAAGCATCTCTGGAAATCAGAGTTCAGCCTAAGAAAAACAAACAAACACTGAAATTTCGCAGCTGACATTGGAGAATCCTCGTTAATGGAACTACTCACAGCTGGGAGTGTCAGCATTTCAGATCCTGATCAGCTAAGTGTTTGTTTTCAAGGCTTGTAAAACTTAAATCTTGTTTTTATTTATTGAAAATCTATAATAGTGATTAAGGTAGGTTTTTAATATATTTTCATGAGGTCTGTCTCTTGATTTTTTTTTCAATGTAAAATAGAGGTACGAAGTTAACCTAGAGCAGTGTTTTTTGGAGCAGTAAGACTGTGGTCTTCCTGTTGGATGTGGAGATCAGGGAAAATTTCACTGTTCCTGAAGACTATGATTGCAGGAATTGTGTTTGGTTGCGAATTCTATCGGATCATACGGTTCGGTTGGAGCAGCAGTTAGAGGTAATGAGGAATTTTCAGCAACTGGTAGTATGATGGATGGCAGTTTTGAAGGTTTTAAAACTGCAAAAAACAGTCAGGTAGATGGGTTGCCTCTAGGAAAGGAAGGAGAGATAGGCAGGAAGTTAAAAAATCCCCTGTAACTATCCTAATCTCAGACAAAAACCAAAATAACTGTCGATGCCTTAAACCAGGAACAAAAATAAAGTTGCTGGAAAAGCTTAGCAGATCTGGCAGTATCAGTGCAGGAAAAAAGAGTTAATGTTTCGGGTCCGATGCCAGTTCTAATGAAGGGTTACCAGACCCGAAATGTTAACTTTGTTTTCCTTCACAGATGCTGCCAGACCTGCTGAGCTTTACCAGCAACTTCAGCTTTTGTTTCCATCTCAGACTAGTATGCTGTTTTGCAAAATGTAGTGAAGTGATTGACTCTCAGGGGAATGTAACACAGACAGCCGGGTTTCTGATACTGATACTGACTCTACCGTAATCAGGGATATATCGGGTTCCAAGCGATCAATTCTAACAGGGGTCTCTCTAGCCAGAGGCACAGGGAAACATTTATGCAGCTGACAGCGAGGTGACAGAATGGTGTGTTGCTTCCCTGGTTCCAAGATGTCTCAGATACAAAATTGGCTTGACGTTAGGAGATGGTGTTGAAGGAGGGTTGTTTTTCCGACTGGAGGTCTGTGACCAGCAGTGCGCTGCAGGGATCAGTGCTGGGTCCACTGCTGAGAAAACCATCTTCACTGTCCACTACACCACCAATTTTGGTGTCATTCGCAAACTTAGTAGCCATACTTGCTATATTCACATCCAAATCATTTATAGAAATGATGAAAAACAGTGGACCTAGCACTGATTCTTGTTGCACTCTACTAGTCACAGGCCTCCAGTCCAAAAAACAACATCCTCTGCCCTACGTTTGAGCAAATTTGTAACAAACTGGCTAGCTCCCCCTCGATCCCACGTGATTTTACCTAGCTAATCAGTCTACCATAGGGAACCTTGTCAGATGCCTTGCTGAAGTCTTCCATTGCCTTCATGATTCTTCTTTGTCATCTCTTTAAAGAACTCAATCAAATTAGTGAGACATGACGTCCCGCAAACAAAGCCATGTTAACTCCTATTAATCAGCACTTGCTTTTCCAAATGTGTGTCAGTCCTATCTCTCAGAATCTTCTCCCATAACTTACCCACCACTGAGGTAAGGCTCACCAGTCTATAGTTTCCTCGCATTTCCTTACCAGCTTACGTAAATAATGGTACCACTTTAGCCACCCTTCCGGCACCTCACCCAATGATACAAATCTCTCAGCAAGCGGCCCAGCAATCACTTCCCTAGCTTCCCACAAAGTTCTAGGCTACACCTGATCAGGTTCTACCTCTATGCATTGTAAGACCTCCAGTACCTCCTTGTTTGTAATGCGGACACTTGTCAAGACCTCACTATTTATTTCCCAAGTTCCCTCGCTTCCATGTCCTTCTCCCCAGTAAATATTGATGCAAAATATTCATTTATTATATTCAATCATCTCCTGTGATCTCACACATAGACAGCCTCATTGATCTTTAAGGCGTCCTATTCTCTTCCACATCACTCTTTTGCCCTCTGTGCATTTGTAGAATCTCTTTGGATTATCCTTAGCCCTATTTGCCAAAGCTATCTCACGTTATTTATTTCAGAACCCTCTTCCCCTCCTCCTTTTCTGATGAAGGGCCTAGGCCCAAAATGTCAGCTTTTGTGCTCCTAAGATGTTGCTTGGCCTGCTGTGTTCATCCAGCTCCACAATTTTTTATCTCGGATTCTCCAGCATTTGCAGTTCCCATCATCTCTGATACCATTTTAACCTCACTGCGAAGCCTCTTCTAGGGATGCCTAACCTGAAGAAGTTACCGTCCTAATTCTGGACAAACCTGAGGGGATCTCTCTCCCATTGCAATTCTCTTGTAATCCTCTCCACCTATCTTCTCCTCTATCCATCTTCGATCTGCCTCCCCCTCTCTCCCATTTATTTCAGAATCCTCTCCCCCTCCCCCTTTTCTGATGAAGGGTCTAGGCCCGAAACATCAACTTTTGTGCTCCTAAGGTGCTGCTTGGCCTGGTGAGCTCATCCAGCTCCACACTTTGTTATCTCAGATTCTCCAGCATCTGCAGTTCCCATTATCAGTCTCCCCCTTTCTCTCTCCTGATTTCCCTCGTAAGTATACTCCTACTGCCCTTATACTCCTCTAGGATTTACTGGATCCCAGCTGTATGTATTTGATATATCCCTTCTTCTTTTCCTTCACCGGAGTCTCAATTTTTCTAGTCATCCAGCGTTGCCTGCACCTACCAGCCTTGACCTTTGTACACACAGGAACATACTGTATCTGAACTCTCATCACCTTATCTTTCAGGGCCTTCCACTTTCCAACTGTCCCTTTAACTGCGATTAGCCTCCCCCAATCAACTCTTACAAGTTCCTACCTAATACCGTTAAAATTGGCCCTACTCTAAGTTATAGCATTAACTTTTAGGTCATGTCTATCCTTTCGCATAACTATTTTAAAACCAATAGAATTATGGTCACTTGCCCAAAACTGGCCCCCCACCGACACCCCAGTCACTGGCTTGGCCTTATTTCCCAAGAGAAAGTCAATGTCTGCTCCTTCTTGAGTAGGTGCTTTCAGAGATTGAATCAGAAACTTCTCGTGCACACTTAACAAGTTCCTCTCCATCTAAGTCTTTAACACTATGGTAGTCCCAGTTAATGTTTGGAAAGTTAAAATCCCGTACTGTTACACCCTTATTATTTTTAGAGCTATCTGTGATCTCCTTGCATTTTTCTTCTCAATTTCCTGCTGACTATTGGGGGTACAGTAAAATCTTAATAAAATGATCAGCCCTTTCTTATTTCTCAGTCCCACCCATAGAACTTCAATATACGTTCTCCCAGGAATATTATCGCTAAGCACAACCATGATGTTATCCTTAACCAAAAATGCCACACGCCCTCCCCTGCTTTCTATCCTTCCTATCATCTTTACCCTGGAACATTTAGCTGCCAATCCTGCCCTCCCCTGCACCACATTTCTGTAATAGCTATTATATCCCAGTCCCATATTCCCAAATATGCCCTAAGTTCAGCTGCCTTAGCTGTCAGGCCTCTTGCGTTAAAATAAATACAGCTCAACTTTTCGGTCTTGTCAGCATTTTGTGATATGGAATAAATGGTCTCAAATTTAGAATAACCCGTCTTATATGTTCATTGTTGTTAACAACCTATTTAACTGAGAGTGATAGAACATATCACTTAACATCTGGATTTTGTTCTTTGGTTATCTTTGCAGACAGCTATAAAATAGAACAAACTCTGTCGCAAAGTAAAAAGTACATCAACTTTTTATTTCAAATTGCTTCAGATTAGACCACATGCAGTGCTTGACACGCCACTTTAACTTAATTGACATAGTTTGGATGGTCCATAATTCCAACAGATTGCATGATTCTATGTTTCTTTCTCTATAAAGCAATTCATCCATTCAGAATTTGTCCTGAAAAGCATTCAATCAGGCAAATGGTCATCCTGGTGGTCTTATTGGGACTTTACACATTTTGCAATGGTTTGCGTAACAGTGGGATGTTCTCATTAGTGTGCTCCTCTAGTTAAGTGTTGACAGCACCAGTAGGCACAATACTGTCGTAACCACTGATATTATAGACTGTGGAAATTTAGGGGCACAATCTTACAATCCAACTTCAGCACATCAACCACAACCACATGAAAACAGATCCATAAGTAAGTAGCTGCCAATCATTGCCTTCATATTTTTTGCTAATTGCAGTCACAAAAATGTGACTTGCTTATAACTGTCCAGATTTTGGTGACTTGAAACTTAAGACTGCACAACGGAAGTCTCTGTCACAAAGAACATTAGGAAACTTGAAGGTTTTAAACGCTTTATCCTCTGAAAGGAGTTATGTGACTGTAATATAACAAAATCAGGAGCATAATAAATTGGAGAGTTGAAGCAAATATTTCTCCAAATTGAGATGTCATATAATCACAATTTTTAATGATTGCAATTTCATGTACAATTCTGCTGAACATTTATTATTTAAAAGCCTCTTTCTGCATTTAAGCTGAAGAAAAATTCATGGCAACATAAAATCAATTCGTAATTATCGAAATATAAATTTCCACCTTTAATTTATTGCTGATGTATGTAGATATGTAACCTCAAAGGTTGGAAAATGAGCTGCTCTACATCTAATCCTTCTTTGAATGGGAAGCTATTTCAAACTAGATGGGCACCCATATAACTGAAGTGAAACAGATATAGGAGTAAAATGTGAGTGCACGGCGATATCCAGGCTGTATAGAGATGCCTGGCTGAAATCAGGCTATTTGATTTCACTCGCGCAAGTTAGCACCTGTAAATGTCACCTTCAGTCTTGATTAAAGCTTTTGCTTTAATTGTTTTAATTATTTATATTCACTGCTGACTTGAGGTGATTTACTTTTTAAATCTGTTTAATTTGTTAATTCCTAGCACATATAGATGTGGCTGACTAACATCAGTGCCCATCTTGAACTGGTGAATTGTCCTTCTGGATCCGTTTGGGAGTTGCTGGGTAGCTGCTGCAAAGAGAACACACAGTTGCAATTGTATGGTGAATGTTTAAGGTGACCCAATCCCGTACATTGCCTTGCTCTGCATGGTTTCTTGTGTTTTGTTGACATTGCACTCATTCAGGAAAGTAAAAAGAACTTCATCGCAATTCTGAGTTGTTCTTTATAGGTAATGGAAAGATTTACAACCTTTGTTGCTAATTCTGAAAGTCCACAGTAAGTTTGTCATAGGAAATGTGGGAAATACCATGTTATTGTTGCATGGGGTACCCATTTGGGATTGGAGCTGAGACCTAAGGGGAGGAGCTTTGTAACAAGAAGAGGAAATAAAGAAGATGATAGCAGTTGGCAAAACTCGATGAAAATAACAATCAAGAGAGATGTTAAATATCTGCCTATTTTCTATCATCATTGTACATGGTTACACAATAGAGGGTGTGCTACCACTTCTAAACTAGCTGCCACATGTGCGTGTGCAGATGGCAAAGCAAACTGGCATTACAATCTAGAGAAAAAAACATCATCATCAACCATGAGGAACAAACCTGAGATACAAATTCAATGGAACAGAAGAAGAGATTGGAAGTATTTTTATTCGGATCACACATGCCTGTGCAAAATCCCACCTCAACCGATCAAATTTAATTCAGAGATTGGGAGTTTCTGGTGTGAGGCTTAATAATCAACAAACTGTGATAACCCATAATGAAGGATGTTATTGTTTCTGTGCTGAAGGAGGTGCAAGTAAAATGTTTGAGAGCCACTTCAATCACTTTGAGATTTTCCAAGTGTTAGAAACAACTCAGCGAAAAGCATTGTACAATAGCTGTGAATTGTACAAACACAACGTCTATCTGGTGCAAAGGACATGCAGGTGTAAAGATATGAGTGAATATTATACAAAAGTAGAATTACCCACCAGAATGTCACTCTGCGTTTAATTACCAACATTTAATCTGATGCTAAAAGATTTATTTATTTTAATCCATTTATTTTAACAGGTGAAAATAACATTTTAAGCATTAGACTCCATTCCTTATCTAGATGAACATAATATTAAAGTAAGTTGAGTTTTAAAATCATGTGTGGTGGTACTATGTATGGAGTATTTAGAATATAGAGTGCTGACTAGGTTATCGGGAAAGTAGGAGCTTGGCTGGTCACACGGTGGCATGCTGGTAATAGCCTGAGTCATATAAACCAGTGGCTCAGGCTGACGCTTTGAGGATTAGAGGGTATGAGCTATAACAAGAGGCTGTACAAACTAGGACAAATCCTACCCTGGTTGCTGGTGGAATTTAAATTTAATTAGTAAGATCTGGCCTTGAGAGATATTTTCAATCATGGTGACCCTAATACTATGATAACTAGGTGTACAGCTGGATGAACACAGCAGGCCAAGCAGGAAAACTAATAAATTCGGGCCTAGACCCTTCAGGTCAGCTTTCCTTCTCCTCTGATGCTGCTTGGCCTGCTCTGTTCATCCAGCTCTACAACTCGTTATCTTAGATTCTCCAGCATCTGCAGTTCCTACTATATCCATCCTTAAAACTATCATTGGTTATAATTTTTTAAAAAGCCTGTGCTTCATTTAGGAAGGGAGCCCGCTATTCCGTAAGTTCTGACCTAAATGTGATTCTAGATCTAACTGTGCTCAATATTGGCTGTAGCAAGACATTCCATTCAAGAGCAATTAGGGATTGGCAACATCTTGGCAACCTACTCTATGATGGCCTTATCCAGTGAAAGAATATATTTTAACAAAGATTACCCCTCAGGATCTCTGAAGAAATGCTAGCTATATTACTCTGTGGAAAATGTTAAACTGTATCATTCATCTCATTTTAATGAAACAACTGCATCAAGTACAAATTTGATTCAAAGTGTTGTTGAAAAGAAAACTTTGCTGTCTTACTTCCTTTCTGGCTTTCATTGTTGCAGTTCTAGAAACCAAAGTAAACCTGTTTTTAATGAATTGAGAAATCCTAGATTCCATCTCTCATCCAGGTGTTGTTATTGGTCACCACTGATTTAACATGAAGGAAAGCATCCTCTGCACTCTTGAATCAAAGAGGGACAATGAGAGAGCATTCCCACACTTGATTGCAATCCACAGATCTCTGCTCGAAGCATTCGTGTAGGTAAGGATTGAATAAGATTTAGAAAGATAGAAAAAATAGATCAGGAGTAGGACATTTGGCTCTTCAAGCCTGCTCCATTATTCAGTATGATTATGGTATTATCCAACTCTTCTTGTTATTTTTGCATTTTCCACATACCCTTTGATTCCCTTCAGCCCTAAGGACTATATCTAACTCCTCTTGAAATCATTTCAATATTTTGCCCTAACTACTTTCTACAGCAGACAATTCCACAGGCTTTGGGTGAAAAAATTCCTCTTCATCCGACTGACCTACCCTGCATCCTTGAACTGTGGCTGCTGAGTTTGGATTGTTCTGTCATCAGGAATCTCCTTCCTGCATTTGCCTTGGCTTATCCTCAGAATTTTGTAGATTCCAATGAGACCCTCTTGTTCTAAACTCCAGTGACTGCAGTCATACCTGATCCATGATAACAAGGTATAGAGCTGGATGAACACAGCAGGCCAAGCAGCATCAGAGGAGCAGGAAGGCTGATGTTTTGGGCCTAGCCCCTCCTTCAGAAAATGGGGGAG
Source organism: Stegostoma tigrinum (assembly GCF_030684315.1). NCBI lineage: Eukaryota > Metazoa > Chordata > Chondrichthyes > Orectolobiformes > Stegostomatidae > Stegostoma > Stegostoma tigrinum. Next base: position 56,385,687 of record NC_081364.1, on the reverse strand, counting down.
TGGAAGGGGGTTCTGAAATAAATAGGTAGAGGGGGGAGGCAGATAGAAGATGGATAGAGGAGAAGACAGGTTGAGAGGAGCCAGACAGGTCAAAGAGGCATGGATGAGGTCAGTAAAGGTGAGTATAGGTGGGAGGAAGGGAAAAGATAGGTCAGTCCAGGGAGGATGGACAGGTCAAGGGGGCAGGGCGAGGTTAGTAGGTAGGAGATGGGAGTGGGGCATGAGATGGGACAGGGGATAGGTGGGAGGAAGGACAGGTTAGGGAGGCGGGGACAAGCTGGGATGCGGTAGGGGGTGGGGAGATTTTGAAGCTTGTGAAGTCCACATTGATACCACTGGGCTGCAGGGTTCCCAAGCGGAATATGAGTTGCTGTTCCTGCAACCTTCAGGTAACATTGTTGTGGCATCACAGGAGGCCCAGGATGGACATGTTATCCAAGGAATCGGAGAGGGAGTTGAAATGGCTCACGACTGGGAGGTGCAGTTGTTTCGTGCGAACTGAACGTAGGTGTTCTGCAAAGTGGTCCCCAAGCCTCTGCTTGGTTTCCTTGATGTAAAGGAGGCCACAACTGATCCATGATCTTTTCATATGTCAGTCATGCCAACTCAGGAATCAGTCTAGTAAATGTTCTTTGCATTTGATCCAGTGCCAGAATATCCTTCTTCAGATATGGAGACCAAAACTACACACAATATTCCAGGTAAGGCCCAGTAAATTTGCAGCAAGACAACCCTGCTTCTGTACTTGAATTCACCTTCTATGAAGGCCAACATACCAGTTGCCTTCTTCATTACCAGCTGCATCTACATACTTACTTCCATCGACTGGTATGCAAGGACACCCAAATCTTATTGCACTTCTCCTTTTCCCAATCTATCGCCATTCAGACAATAATCTGTCTTCCTGTTTTAGCTACCAAAGTGAATAACTTCACCCTTATTCATATTGTACTTCATCTGCCATGTATCAGCTCACTCACTCAACTCATCCAAATAACTTGACTCTAGAACCGGATGAACACAGCAGGCCAAGCTGCATCAGAGGAGCAAGAAGGCTGACATTTCAGGCCTAGGCCCTTCTTCAGAAATGGGCTAGGGGAAAGGGGTTCTGAAATAAATAGGGAGAGAGCGGGAGGCGGATAGAAGGTGGACAGAGGTCAAACACAATTGACACTCACTATCAAGTGTCATACGCTAAATAACTTCAATATTATGCAATTTCTAAAGGCTGTATATCAGAACTATAGCTATTTCAAACGAGAATGTGCTGATACTGTAACTTTCAAGAGGGAACTGCACTTGAAACAAAGGTGCTATGCTAGTGGAAGTGGAATTAATAGGCTAGCTCATTCAACAGAGATGAAACAAAACAGATTGTATTCAAATATTTCTTTCAATTTTGTAAAATGTCCCAAGGCATTCACAGGAGCACTAACAACAGAATCTATGATTTATAAGGAAACATCAGAAAATTCTGCTTGAGCCAAATGGCTTCCAACCATAAGTTATGATGCTATCATTCCAGGAGTTTAACTGCTAGGAAAGAGTAGTTATGTAAGAGTGAAAACCTGTGTATGTGTACCCACAACCATTCTTTTAGGTCATAGAAATCCAGCAGCTAAAATTGCAGGCATAAGAATTGAACACAATAATTACCTAGAAAAGCACTACTGATGCACTGAGGTGAACAGACAATAATGTAAGACAGTACTGTAGATTAGATTTCTCATTAACAAAATTATCTATATGATCCTATGACATCAAATTTGATTCATCATAGAACATAGCACTGTACAGCACATATGCAGCGTACTATGCTGTGCTGAGCATGATGCCAAATTAAATTCATCCCTTCTGTCTGCGATCGGTCCATATCCCTGCATTCCTTGCTTATTTAGGTGCTTATCTAAAAGCCCTTTAAACACCCCTATCGTATCTGACTCTACCATTACCTCTGGCAGTGCGTTCCAGGAACTTACCACTCTATGTGTAAGTAACCTACCCCACACACCTCCTTTGAACTTTCCCCCTCTTTCATTAAATGCATGTCCTCTAGTATTAGACATTTCAACCTAGGGAAAAAAGATTCTGACAATCAACCCTATCCGTGCCTCAATAATTTTATAAATTTCAATCAGATCTCTCCTCAACCTTTGCTGCTCCAGAGATAAACAACCCTAGCTTGTCTAGCCTCTTGTTATAGCTCATACCCTCTAATCCAGACAGCATCCTGGTAAACATCTTCTGCACCCTTTCTAAAACCTTTGTAGAGCTGCAACATGACTTCTTGACTTGTGTACTCAGTGCCCTGACCAATAAAGGCAAGCCTGCCATGTACCTTCTATACCACCCAATCTACTTGTGTGGCCACTTTCAGGGAGCTAAGGGCAAGGACCCCAAGATCCCTCTGTACATCAATGTTGTTAAGGGTCCTGCCATTAACTGTATACTTTCCCTTTACATTTGATTTCCCAAAGTGCAACATCTCACACACACCTGGATTAATCTGTTATTTTTCCGCCCATATCTGCAGCTGATCTGTATCCCGCTGTATCCTTTGACAACCTTCTACACTATCCACAACTCCCCCGATCTTTGTAACGGCATCAGGGGAGCAGGAAAGCTTACGTTTCGGGTTGCAATTGTTCTTCAGAAATGGGGGACGGGGAAGGGGCTCCAAAATAAATAGACAGGGGAGGGGTTCTGGCTGGCGAAGGTAGGTGGGACGGTGATAGGTGAGTGCGGGTAGGCAGTGGTGGAGATTGGTCAGTGAGGTGGGAGGGCTGGATAGGTCGGAGATAAGATGGACAGGTCAAAGGGGCGGGATGAGATGGAGGGTTGGTCATGGGATGAGGCCAGGCGTTGGGGAGATTTTGAAGCTAGTAAAGTCCACATTGAGACTGTTGGGTTGTCAGCTCCCAAGGCGGAATATGCGGTGCTACTCCTCCAGTTTGCAGGTGGTGTTGTCGTGCCACTGGAGGATGCCCAGGGTGGGCATGTCGTCCAGGGCGTGGCGGGGGGGGCTACAGGTAAAATGGTTCGCGACTGTAAGGTGTTGTTGCTTGTCACAAACCGAGTGCAGGTGCTCTACAAAGCGATCTCTGAGCCTCTGCTTGGTCCCCACCCCTGGCCTCTCATCCCCGCCTCCTTGACCTGTCTGTCTTTTTTCCAACCTATCCTGTCCTTCCACCTCACTAACCAATCAACACCTGCACTCTACCTACCTGCACCCTCCATACATGCGCCTACCCAGCTTCCACAGCCTGAAACCCCCACTCTATTTATTTCAGAGCCCCCTTACCCATGCCCCACTTCTGAAAAAGGGTCCCAACCTGAAACTTTGGATTTCCTGCTCTGATGCTGCCAGGTCTGCTGTGTTCCTCCAGCTCCACACTGTGTTATGTCTGACTCCAGCATCTGCAGTTCTTACTATCTCCCCCAATCTTTGTGTTATCTGCCAACATGCTAACCAACCCAAGATAACAAAGTGTGTAGCTGGATGAACACAGCAGGCCAAGCAGCATCTTAGGAGCACAAAAACTGATGTTTCGGGCCTAGACCCTTCATCATCACTCTCTGATGAAGGGTCTAGGCCCGAGACGTCAGCTTTTGTGCTCCTAAGATGCTGCTTGGCCTGCTGTGTTCATCCAGCTTCACACTTTGTTATCTCGGATTCTCCAGCATCTGCAGTTCCCATTATTACTAACCCACCCATCTATGTTTTCTTACAAATTATTTATATGAATCACAAACAGCAGAGATCCCAGTGCAGATTCTGTGGAACACCACTTGTCACGGACATCCAGCCAGAAAAGCACCCTTCCACCATAGCTCTCTGTCCTCTATGGGAAAGCCATTTCTGAATCTATGTGGCCAAGTCACCATGAATATTATGCATCTTAATCTTCCAGATGAGTCTTCCATGAGGAACCTTTATGAATGCCTTACTAAAATCCATGTGAACATCATCCACTGCTCTGCCCTCATTGAATACCCTTGTCATCTCCTCAAAAAAAAATCAATCAAGTTAGTGAGACATGACTGCCCAACACAAAGCCATGCTGACTGACCCTAATTAGACCATGTTTTTCCAATGAGAGTAAATCCTATCCTTGAGATCCTCTCCAGTAGCATCCTCACTGATGTGAGACTCACTAGCCTATAATTTCCTGGATTATCCCTATTTCCCTTCTTCAACAGAGCATTTGGAACAGATTGGGTATCCGCTTTGCAGAGCACCTACATTCAGCCCGCAAAAGTGACCCCGAGCTTTCAGTTGCCTGCCACTTCAACACAATACTGTTATCTCCAGCCAACATTTCTGTCTCGGGCCTACTGCAGTACTCCAGAGAGGGTCAATGCAAGCTGGAAGAACAGCATCTCATTTTTCACTTGGGGACCCTGCAGTCTTCAGGAGTCAATATCGAGTTTGATACTTTTAAGGCCTGAGCATGTCCTTTATCCACCCCCACACCCCAGACCCTGTCATGACATGGGCTTTCAGCACAGCCAACCCATTTTTGCTCAGTCATTGTCCCCATCATCAGCATTTCTCCTTCCCCGACTTATTATCAACCATTCCTTTGTCTGCTTGACTTGCTTTCTGTCTCTCTGAGCTCCATATTTGCTTATCTGCTCACTCATTCCCCCCCCACCGCCCCCCACCACTGCATCCCCATCCCCCATCTTCAGCATACATACCACTTTTCCCAGCTACTATCAGTTCTGAAGAAGGACCACTGGACCTCAAACATTGACTCTGCTTTCTCTCCACGGATGCTGCTAAATCTTCTGAGCTTCGACAGCAATCTCTTTTTTGAGGCCTGGCACCGTTTTTTTGGAGTAACAACAAGGATTGATTAAAGCAGTCAAAGAGGAATGTAGGGATTAAGGGATGATGGTTACTTTCTGCTTTCATGGCCATTTGTAGCATGCATGACCAAATACATGCTCAAATTTTAATCTCTTGCATTTACATAAATGCAGCAATGATACAAAGTGATTCCCCGAAGTGGAGGTAACTATTCAAGTAACATTGATATTCTCATTATACCATTGCTAGACATTGTAAGCCATATAAAAAACATGTTAACAAATTCCCCAAGTTCCAATATTATTTTTCATTATTCTGATGAAAAAAGGCAAGAGGATATGATAGAGACACAGTCAGCCCAAGTGAATTAAATTACACTTAAAACCTGGGCAATGAGGCTTTATTAAAGCCTTTTTAATCTTCCTCTGTGAGCATCCACAAACCGGCTGTTTACATATTTGAGTGTGCAACAAATATATCTATCCATAGGTAGTTCGCAGCGCTTCAGAAGCATCAGCTCTAAGTGGTTGCAGAACAAGCTCAAGCTAATTGAAAAATTGGGGAAAATACCTTTTGGGTCCTCGCCAGTTTGCAAACTGCAATTGCTTTATGTTCTTTACTGTTTGGAGTCGTTGAGAATTTACTGTCTCCCAGGCCCGAACCTCACGGTAGTTACATATACAGCCATTGTGACAATAACAAACAAAACCTTTGAGATTATAGAGCACTTTCACACATTATCACAATGTTTTAAGTTTGCAACAAGAAATGTCACAGCATAGTAAAGTCAGGCACAGCAGTAAAATATTCATGATTCTACATTTCAATACATTAAAGCCTTTCAATTAGATCACAGTCAATAGACATTTCAAATTTATTCCCATGTCTTTGGTTTGTTTCCTAAGTGTTCACCAAACAAAGCCAATACTTTTGAAATAGAGGTAGCACAGTGCGGAGCTGGAGGAGCACAGCAGGCCAGACAGCATTGGGGAGCAGGAAAGTTGATGTTTTGCGTCCGAAACGTCAACTTTCTTACTCCTCTAGTACTGCTTCTCCTGCTGTGATCCTCCAGCTTCACACTGTGTTATCACAGACTCCAGCATTGGTAGTTCCTACTATCGCTCAATATTTTTGAATTGTGGTCATTGTTGTTATACAGACAACCAGAATCATCAATTCCTGCTTACTAAGTTCCCATCAGCAATTAATAAATGAGGAACAGTTTATGTAACTTTTTTTGGTGCTTTTGGTTGAACACTGGCATTGACCATGTTGACCGCAATGTTCTGGCAGGAGTGACAATAATACCTCTTGATATTGAGTTGAGTTTAAAACAAAGGGAAGGTTTGCAATACTTGTTCACAGAAAACAGTGTCTCCAGAATTTTGTCTATAAACCTCCCCGCCAGATCTTCATCATGGAACTGTTACATAGTAGAATATTTTGAACTATGGAATATAGAGAACACCAATTGGGGACACCTTATTTTAAATATAAAGTCATTGTATAATTTTCATTATGATTTAATTAGCTCATCTCAACCATAATGCAAGCTGATATGAGGCTCTAACTTTCTCTTGATTACAATATTGTCATTTACATCAAAGAAGTGACCGTAACATTTGATGTAAACATGAGTCAAGTCAGAAAGTGCAACACCATAGTTAGACAAAACATTATCCCTAAAAAAAACAGAAAACAAATTATCCATTACCATTCTTAACACATTTGAGGTTGTCTAAGAGTTGGTCTTTTGAAATATTCAAACTTCATCATCTACTTTGTGATTCGACTGAGTTATCCTCAAGAGAATCACTGAAAAAAGGTGAAAATGTTGGTCCCACTGTGTATCATTTAACAAGAAGAAAAGAATTATTGTATGGGCTGTGTTTTCCTAACCTTTCTCAAATGAAATTCAAGTGTCATGTGTGTCTTTCAAACTCTTGAGCAAGACTATTCATATTTCCCAGATGTAAGAAATCTGCAGCTTAAATGACAATGCATATTGATGGATGAAGACTAAGTCAAAAGTTCTGTTTTTCTTGGAGGAAGTCCTTTTATCAACTTGTTTGAATGCCTATATTTTCAGCTCAGACACTGCATGAGAAGATGTCTTCTCCCATGAATTATTTAACATGGTCAGCATTTCAGATGAAGAATAATTGTTTCTGACACTTAACTCATGTAACAAGTTTAATAGGATGCCTTTCTGTCCTCATAAAGACACAATAATGAAAGAGCACTTTGGCATACACTATCAAGCGTCAAACCAGGGCTTAAACAAAAACAAAGTTGCTGGAAAAGCTCTGCAGGTCTGGCAGCATCTATGGAGGAGAAAACAGAGTTAACGTTTCAGGTCTGGTGACTCTCAGTTCTGGGGAACGTTCACCGGACTCAAAATGTTAACTCTGTTTTCTTCTCCACAGATGCTGACAGCCCTGCTGAGCTTTGCTAGCGACTTTGTTTTTGTTCCTGATTTACAGCATCTGCAGTTCCTTCGGTTTTCAAACTAGGGCTTTGCTGCTTCCACATTTGTCAGATTATTGATCAGAGTATGTAAGTTTTTGGTGTGATTGTGGAATCTCAAAACATAGCCTAAAGGTCACATAAGCTAAATAATGCACCTACCAAATGTACACTCAAACCCGTAAAACCTTTATTAAACACATCATTAGGACTGAAGATTTAATTACAAGCCCGACCAGATCAGCCAGATCAAGCAATAAATGTAGAATGCCCTGTTCTCACAAAATGCTAAACAAAAGTAGAGTTCACCATATTTATACCCATAAGTAAATAATTCAGGTTACTGGATAGGCTTTCTTTCATGAGATTGCTCCCCTGAATACCATGTGCCACACACTTATCAATATTATTAGGGTATCCTTCTTCCTTGTCTTCCTTTAAATATTGAGTTGTGCCCATTTTTTTTCTTTCTAAGTGCTTTCCCAATGTCTGTAATCTAGTCTAACATAAGCATAAACTATCAGAGCTGCAGTATTTTCTGCTATCTATCTCATCGCACTTTGTCTGGGCTCTTGTGGTGCAATAGTAGTGTTCCTATCTCTGAGCCAGGAGGCTTAGCTTTGAATCCCACTTGTTCTAGAGGTGAGCAATAACATCTTGAGAGGGGAAACGATTGAAAAGGGACCTAGGTGGTGCATGTATGGAATGAGCTGCCAGAGGAAGTGATGGAGGTTAGTACACTTACAACATTGAAAAGGCATTTGGATTGGTATCTGAGTATGAAGGGTTTAGAGGGATATGGGCCAAATGCTGATAAATGGGATTAGATTTATTTAGGATATCTGATCAGCATGGACGAGTTGGACTGAAGGGCCTGTTTCTGGGCTGTATATCTCTATGACTATAACAGGTAGATTAGAAAAATGCCTTCTATCACACTTTGACCAATTGCTTTTATTTTGCAGGATACTTCCTATATAAACAAGCAGATTGTGTTAAGTTTTTTTGCCATACTCACTTCTGTCCTTTTAAATGTTAGCAATCTCATCATTCCTTGTGAGCTATTCAGGTTGCCAGAGATGAAGGAATAAAGGGTGATGGAAAGTGTGGAGTCTTGTTCCCTAAGGATCAGTAATGGTATAAATAACGTCCATAATTTACATTACTAATGAAGACTTTGAAATCATAACTCCACACTTCTAAATGTGTTGTTCGATGACACTATCTTATGTGCTTGTTTGTGTTTCTATGTGATGGATGTGGATATTCAATTCTGAGGGAGGATGATATTATTAAATTGCAGAGTGTAGAGCATGTTTCCAAGACTGGAGGGTTTGAGTTATTAGAAGAAGCTGGATAAGCTGGAACCTTTTTTCACTGGAGCACAGGAGTTTGAGGAGTGAACATTTAGAGGTTTATAAAATCATGAGGGATAATTATAAGGTGAGCAAATGTCTTATCCCTCTGGTTGGGGAGTTCAAAACTTGAGGGCATACCCTTTAAGGCGAGAAGAGAAAGATTTAAAAGGCCTTTAAGGGGCAATATTTTCACTCAGAGGGTGGTTCGTATATGGAATGAACAGCCAGAGGAAGTTGTAGATGCAGGTACAATTACAATATGTAAAAGGCGTTTGGACAGGTACGTGGATAGGAAAGGTTTTGAAAGATATGAGACTTAAAAATGGGACTAGTTTAGTTCAGGAAACCTGGACGGCATGCACAAGTTGGGCCAAAAGTTCTGTTTCCATGCTGTATGATTCTATGACTCTATAAATTACAGGACAATATAAATAAACTCATAAAGTCAGCAAACAATTGAAAAATGTAATTCAACACAGATTTGAGATATATTTTAGCATGAAGAATGAGGACAACACTTAATTTTACTTAGCAGACACAAATGCAAGTGCGGGAAGGGTACAAATGGATCTCAGAGTACAATTATATCAATTGTTAAAAAATATTTACAGAGTTTAACAGAGTCACAAAGCAAAGCAAACCAAATAGTATGTTTAATTCCTGGTGGGATAAAATTAGCAAGGAACGAAGTTAGGCTAAACTTGTATCAAACATTGGCTAGGTTACACTTCATATGTTGCCTATAGTTCAGGTAACCAGAAATATATCGGAGTATTAGTGAAGATGCAGAGAATGTTTGCAAAAAGAATACCAGAAATAAGCGTACATACATATCAGGGAGTAATTGACAGGCTGGTCTCTTTGGCCTTGGGAAAAGAAGGCTGAGCAGTAGCCTAATGGGACTCCTTAAAGTTATGAATGATCTCGACACAGCAAATATTTTCTCTTGCTAGGAAGGGCATTAGAAGTCACCAAAATGAAATGGTCAGTGAGAAAGTCAAGGGGATTTTAGAAGAAGCTTTTTTCCTGCAAATGGTGTGGAGAATGTGGGAATAATTAATCCAGTGGTGGTTGAAGAAAATGTAGAAATTGTTAGAGAAACTCAGCAAATCTGGCAGCATCAGTGAAGAGAAAGCAGAGTTAACATTTTGCGTCTTTTTAGATTAGATTAGATTCCCTACAGTGTGGAAACAGGCCCTTCGGCCCAACAAGCCCCTACTGCCCCTTGAAGCATCCCACCCAGGCCCATCCCCCTATAACCCACACACCCCTGAACACTATGGGCAATTTAGCATGGCCAGTCCACCTAGCCTGCACATCTTTGGACTGTGGGAGGAAACCGGAGCACCCGGAGGAAACCCACACAGACACAGGGAGAATGTGCAAACTCCACACAGACAGTCACCCGAGGCTGGAATCGAACCCGGATCGCCTGGTGCTGTGAGGCTGCAGTGCTAACCACTGAGCCACTGTGCTGCCCCAAGGGTCTCGTGACCCTTCATCAGAACAATTCTGCGATGTTGTAATTAAGGAAAATAGTTGTGTGTCTGCCTCTGGAGTCAAACAGATGCAGCAAATTCCACACACTGGATGAGTTTGAAGAAATCTGTTTGTATTTACATTATGATGGAATGTTCAACAGAGGTTTGGTGGGAAGGAAACTTTGACTGTTGGAACAACTACTTCACCTATGTTGGCAAGGATCTCCAAAGGATTCCTTATAGCGACAGATGAGTCTGAGGAGTGCCATAAGCACCATCCATTATCATAGAATGCCTACAGTGTGGAAACAGGCCGTTGGCCCAACAAATCCACATTGACCCACATAGCATCCCACTCAGACCCAGCCCCCTATAACCCACCTAATCTAGGCATCCCTGAAGACTACAGGTAATTTAGAATGGCCCATCCACCTAGCCTGCACATCTTTTGGACTCTGGGAGGAAACTGGAACACCCGGAGGAAACCCATGCAGACATGGGGAGAATGTGCAAACCCCACACAGACAGTCGCCCAAGAGTGGAATTGAACCCGGGTCCCTGGTGCTGTGAGGTTGCAGTGCTAACCACTGAGCCACTGAGCTGCCCCTCAAATTATGTTGATGCCAGATTGATTTCAGATAATCCACAGCAAATATTTTGGTACTCCTCAAAGTTTCCGTACCAATGTCGAAATATCAATGAATCCTGTAACTAGTTGCTAACATGCAGTAAATAATATCTGGTTAACTACAAGTGACTTATTTAGTTAGACGAGGAAATGGTTTCCCCCCACCACACTACATCCAGTCAGCTCTGTAGTTTCCTACACTTAAAGAGGAGGGTAGCAGCATCTTCTACTCTGAACCAGCTGCTCATACTATCCAGTGATGTTTGTACATACATCTTTCTGATTGAGTTTTAGGTATTAATTATACAGTCTTGCAAATACATTAAAGTGCCATTACCAACAGATACTGGGTTTAATTTATAATGTAGTGGACTATAATTTTCTCTCCAGTATTCTGCATTTGATTTTTGAATTATTACATATGCTATTGTCTGGTTACAGCTCAATCCAAGCCACAATCCAACCTCCAAAGGGTACTAGCTCCAAATGAAGGCGATTTCAGCACATAACTGCCTATTTCCAATTATTTTACATTCTTGTTCACAGATTTCCTGATGTGCCCTCTCACAAGTGCTCTGTCTTAGAATGTGAACAGATGCTTTGGTAGTAATTTTAATCCTCAAAACAGTGTGGTATTAGCTCGGGTGAAAACTCTCAAACCTGAGCACTTCATTTCTCAAACCCATTGACTACTGGTGTAACAGATGCCAGATAGGATCAAATAGCCTTTCTTTCCAATGAGATGACAAGGTGTAGACCTGGATGAACACAGCAGGCCAAACAGCATCAGAGGAGCAGGAAGGCTGATGTTTCGGGCCTAGACCCTTCTTCAGAAAATCTTTCTTTCCAATCACTGTTTTTGTTTATCAGTTATAAAACAAAAATCATTCAAAGAAATTTAAAGGAAAATATTTAGTTCTTGTGAGCATTGTCCGACAAACTATCCTTTAAATCCTAGAGAATGCAGGGCAAACCTGGAGCAGAGGTAATTCACGACATTCAGGCAAACCCTTTTTTAATTCACCTGGAAATAAACCTATATTTATGTCAGTGAATACCACAAAGCAAAGTTTCCTAAAAGCATATTAAAGTGCTTCAGTTTTAGCTACCAAATAATAACTAAAGCAATGTGATCTGGTCCTGAAAAATTATGGGGACATTTGTTTTTGTTGGTGTTCTATCTAAGTGCCCTTTGGCTAATATGTGAATGAAATTGTCCTTTGCGGTTGTAAGGGGAAATGCTGCCAATTCCAAAGTGGGCTTGAGTAATGGTCTGCTGCTATTACATAAACAAACAGAAAAAATCCGGAATCAATATCATTAGCACTGTAGAGAAAAACACAGGTAATAATTTATAATAAGGGAAACATTGCATGATAACAAAGTGCGAACAGAATACCTTCAGTGAATGTAATGTACTTGGCTGAAACTGTAACCCACAAAGACATTGTTGATGGCACATACACCAGCATTCTCCAAAGAAGTTAAATGCTGTAGTTGCTGACATACATATCAGTGATGGAAATTGGGTGCGTTCTGCATTGGTGCAGCAATTTGCTGAGCCATACAGCCAATTACTGGCTTTAGCTGCATGATGCAGTGAGGATAGATTAGAGGTTATGATGGACAGGAATGCAGGAATTCCTTTTTGGTCAACGGACTTTATAGTGACCAGTTACAGAGTAACATTGGCAGCATGGTAGCACCACAAATGGAGGGATCAAAGAACCAAATCTAAGATGGGAGGGATGAAAACAAATTGTGGATAACTGAGCTGATGAGCAGTTACTCTATCTACAGCATATGGACTGCAGCAATTTCATAAAGGCGGTTCATAACCACCTTCTCAAGTACGACTAGCGAGGAGCAATAAAACTGTTGGCCAGCCGGCAACAACCACGTCCCATGAGTGAGTTAAAAAAAATCTATATTTAATAATTCACCAAATACCGTTGCAGCCCAAATGGAAAAATCTTAATAAAACTTCATCAGGTTTGCTTTTCTTATCACTAGATTACTTAATATTCAGTGGCAATCAATTGGAACCAAAGAGATAAAGAGTTAGCGAGCGCTATTAAGTGAGATTATGCTCTTTATCTGTGAATGCTAAAGCAAAAAAAATCCTCACTGTATAATCCAGATTCAATAAATAAGGCAAATAATCTGTCCTTCCTGATCAGCTCAGAAACTTTCCCTTTACCACCTTGACTGCACTTCACACAGTATTGTGTTACTCAAGCTGCCCAGGGTTTTATGTCGTTTGTGGATGTTGTACCAAACCAAATTGTTTTAACTTTGAACAATTAACATGGCGTACAATCAAATACTTTCATAGTTCAAAATTACTTGGAATTTAAGTAATTGGTGTTGAATTATAGGAAATCACAGCTCACCTATATTTGACAAACGATTGTTGTTAGGAATGTAGAAACAGAAGTAGCACTTCAGGCCCTTGAACATTCTCAGCTATTCGGTTCGAACATGTCTAACCTGCATCTTAACTTCTGCCTTGGTTCCTTAACACCTTCACCCAAAAAAGAAATCATTTAATCCCAGTTTTGAACTGACACCCCCATCCCAATACAATTGTATTTCGGGTATATTTCCACTACCCCATATGTGAACGCATGTTTTGTGACTTTGCCCCTGAATTGCGTAGCTCCAAATAAAGTCATTAGTAATCAATCTGATTTGAGATGTCACAGCACACCTCTGGAGCAGACGGGACTGCTTGGGATTGAACATGGGCCTTCTAGCCCAGAGATAGGAATGCTACCAATTTGCCATGAGACCCTGCCCTGGCTCTGATGGTAAGGTTACAGGATACTCCAGGAAATCATGAATAATGAAGTGTAGGAGGTTAAGCACCTTTAAAGAATCGCAATCTGACTTTAAGTTATGCAGGTAAACTTTAAGTTCAGTGAGCTTTGCTGAAGGAAGTTTGTGATGCACTGACAGAGTCCATACCTTCAGGATACAAGCTCCAGGGTTCAGCCCCACAGCAGGATGTGCTAGCTCTAATGGATTTTTCAATAACATGGCCAAATGGTCAATTATGATCTTAAAAATTCTTCCTTTAAAGCTGGTCGTAGGCAACAAGAGCAGGAACATTTCCTTGTCATCTATACCTGCAGAAAGCAAACTAGTCCAGTACTTTATGAATAAAACATGGCTCAATTCAATAGAAATTCATGGGTGGAATCTTACCCGGCCCTGAACAAAGTGGTGAGAAGTTTGGGAAACTCGGTTGAAATATCAAGTGAGGCCCTTTTTAACGCCAAGACTGAAATATTGCATTTTTTGACCAAAGTCCTGGATTTTTTTTTCCTGAAGAAGAATCTCGATCCAAAACGTCAGCTTTCCTGGTCCTCTGATGCTGTTTGGCCTGCTGTGTTCCTCCAGCTCTACACTTTGTGATCCTGGATATTGAGATTTGATTTGCCCTGGTGAGTGGTGAGAGAACTTACAAATAAAAATTGTTTCTTATTATCACCCCCATTGCGACTAATCTTGCTTCTGTAAAATACAAGCTTCCATTCCCCCACCTGCCAGATAGAAAACACATGCCAGGAATCCTCAACAGGAGACTCAGAGCAGGCATGTGGTGACACCAGCTCACCACTTGCTCCTCTGGACTTCCATCCTGGACACCCAGCACCAAGATCTCTGGGTATGAGTGATGGGCAATGACTGCATGCACACCGCATCCACAGTCAGTGGCATCCAACATGAGCCAGCCTCACCATATCACAGTGGCACATGTCCGGTCCACTGGCAGAATGCTTCCACACTTCAATACTGCCCTTTGGAATACTCCAGCAGCTTTCGTTGTAATGTTACTGCAAGGACATTTTACACGCAGGGAGGGACACCCAGCTCACACACTGGTGCACAGAGCATTTTAGGGCTGCTCCGTCACTCCCTAGCACCCAGGCAGCTTGCAGCATCCCTGCTTTACCTTGCCTTTTTATATTTTTCCCCCTCAGCCGGAATGTAAAGGCTCATAGAGCTTCTGCCTTGTCTTGCTGTTCAGTGTGGACTGAAAGCTAGGAAGCTTGTCAACAGTCATTAGTTAAGGGGTAGGATAGTTCACTGTGTAACAACATCCTATCTCAACATGACACTGACAGCATGTTCAAACAGCCGACACGGCAAACATACTGCATGTACATCTACCAAAGACTCATGTCACAAAAGCAGACAGGAACGTTCCTCAGTCAAGCCCAGGGGTTTCTATCAGTCACCAGATGCCCATTTAGTCTTTCAAGAGTTTCGACAAATGTCAGTCCAGAGATAGGATGTAGTAAGATCTGTCGACTGCCTGGTGTGTTCACCATTTAGATCCCCTCCTTGCAAGAGGAGAGAAGCTTAATGCTGGAAAGCTCAGCAGCTGGCTTGTCTCTTTCTCCCTCTGCCCTATTGCAAGACATTCTCTCCTGGAATGAGATAAAACGATACGTTGAGTGGGATATGAGTGGCTGGCACAGCTGTTAGTGCAGGTGGAGGGGGGTGCTGAAATGTGCCCTGAGTAAGGAGGAGGCACAGAAGCCTTACAGAGTTTGTAGCTTGGGAGATTGGAGTAGGAGAGATCAAGAGAAGAAAGATATTGTATGCAACAATGAGAGTGATTGGTAAGATGTGGATGTAGTAGCATCTTAGTATAAGAATTAGGAACAGGCTTAAGCCATTCAGCCCTCACAATTGTCCTGTAATTGCAAAAATATTTCTGCAAGCCTCACACCCTCTTTTAAATCTCTTCCTTGTAGCTTTCAATGCCCCATTTTTTTTTATCTATCTACCTCCTCTTTAAATATTTGCAATGATCTAGCCTCCACACCTCTGAGAGAAGAATTTCCTTTGCATCTCAGTTTTAAATGAGTGTTCTCTTATTCCATAACTATGTCCCCTAGCAGTGATGGAGTGACTGTGCCTGAGCAGAGAGAAGTTAGCAACACTTATCTTGGCAGAGCAGAGATTGACCTTCCTTTGCATTGTTGTACATTACTCTTTACAGTTGAGACTGTGTGGATATGGTAGGCAAGTTCAGACTGCATTGCAGCGTCTGGTGTTACGGCCAACTCTGCTATTCCTGGCAGAAGATAATAGTGTTCCTCCGCACCATCCCATCTACCAAGACTCCAGGTCTTGGAAGGGCCCTAATTTCCCCGTATCTGCCATGTTGAGGGCAAATGTCACAAACCACACACAGTGACTCCACACTGTCAGCAATTGACTGGGTGCACAATGGCTTTTTAATGATGCTGCCAGCATCACAGAGACATCTTTGCAGTAGTGTGTATTTCTGCCTAATACCAATTATAAGAATCAGGCTAGTATTAGACAAGGAGGTGACCATAAAGGCATGGTACCTAGTTAACAAATTGACTTTGGGATGATAGCATGAGGAAACTCTCTAAGATTTAGGGGAGAAATCCTTCACGAAACTTGATGAAAATCACTCTTAACTGATTTGTGATAGAACTCTGCCCCATGGCACAAACATTCAAGAATGAGAAAGGGAGAAGAGATTGAGCCCTTACTGTGCAGTAACCCAATGGCATGATTAACTCTGGCTTCCTGCAATAATCACGCATGCTGGCAGGCAGCAGCACATCATTCCAGCATCTGTTTTTGCCAGGGAATCCATTTGTGGAGGTCGGGAATGAAGACTGAATTGTGTTCATTTAGTCCCAATGAAAATTGAAATTTTTGCGATGAACACAATTTACTTGATATTTCCTGAGCAACACACTTTTCCCCTCACTTTTCAGAGTTGGACTGTCTGTCAACATTCATTTTCAAGGGTCAAACTGAAGTGGGTGCCATTAATTGAATTGTGAAATGAGCAAGGAGCTAAAACCTTCAACAGAAAAAGGCAGATGTAAAGGAACTAGGGAGAGAATGAGAGAAAACTCCAGAAAAGATAGTCATCCAACTGCAAATTATGGAGGCACTTTGTACCTGTGTATACTTTAATTCCAGTTCTTAATGCAGAGATGACAATTAATCATTTTGTCCTGAAAACATGTCCATCATTGTGATTTGATTGCATCTCATTAGAATAATAGTAAACGGTGGCAGGTCAATTAAAGTAGAGATGTCAGATTGGAATAATTAGCAGATGAAAATCGATGTTGAATATATCATTAAGTCAAGTCATTTTGCGGAAAGTCATTAAAATCTGGGCACTTAGAGACATCACATAGATATCTCAATAATCTTGATGTATTATGTAGCAGTTATTAAGTTAGATGTAGCTTTAGATAAATAGAATGCAGCTTAATTAGAGCAGACTGCACATTGATGAACCAGAGCAAACCAAAATGGATCAAGTGTTTCAACGATAAGGAAGAGAGATGGAAGGACACAGCAGCAGTCCCTTCTTCATTACCCAATCCATATCCCAGGAAATCTATTGCTTTTCCATTTATGTATGAAAATTGATAGACACACAGCCAGTAATTTTGTTGACTTTTGTTCTTGTGGTTTGCATATTCGTCTTGCTACTAATTTGTAAGCTATTAATATAAATAAATGGACTCATGTAGATAGACTGTAGAGAGTCATACAGCACAGAAATAGATACTTTTATCCAACTCATCAGCACCAAATAGACTCTGTTTTAAGCCAGCAGTGGTAATGCTGTTGAATTAGTAACCCAACATCACAGATAAATGTTCTGGGAAAAACGTTCAAACTCCATCATGTCAGGAAGTAAGGTCAAATTCAAACAGAGTCTAGTGAACATCCCTTTACAGGCTGAAAATGACTCATGTAGCACATTTTCCTGTAGCCGTTTTTCTGTACTAGCTGTTTGTTACACTATATAAGAGAGAGTGTTTCATTCCAAGTCACCAGACTTCACCTCAGGCCTGGGATCACCAAAGGAGTCAGGAACAACATCAGCCTCCAGACCAGCCGTCAGTCAAGTGTTACCAGTGGCTAGAAGGACATGAGGCGTATTGTACTTTTCCTCTCTCTTTTACTCTTTCTATTTACTTAATAAATGTTCTTTTCCTTTATCGTCTTTTATTACTCAGTAACTGTTCATATTTAAGCAAATTGCTGTTGTCAAGCCTTCTCTTAACTACCTTTAAGCGAATCCATAAAAAAGAATCAGCTTGGATACACTCTGTGATCTTCTCCATAGTAAAATCTGTAACATTACCCACCTCTGCCTTAATGCAGCCTATTCTGTACAGAAAACCTCATTCATACCTTTATCACCTCCAGACTTGTATATTCTAAAACTTGCCTGGCCTCTCTCCCATCCTCCACCATCTCTGAGTTTGGGCTCATTCCAAACCCCTGTTGCCTTCCTCATATTTTTCAACAACCATCATTATTTTGATTTTGACCCCCACTGGTTGTTGGAGAATGAGAGCCTGAAATATTCAACAGTTCTCCCTTTCATGGTGTTAGTTCTGTTCTGTGAATAAGCCTACAAACTCTAGATGTTTGACTATGACGCTGTCCCATCCCTCACTAATGGCATCCATGCCTTATGTTCTTTACACACTGCCTTAAATCAATGGGCTTTTTTATATCCCTCTCCTTTAATACCCTCAATCAATATGCTAAAAACAGAGCATCTGCTTTTTATCATGTTGCTCTTTGCAGGAACCTGCTGCATGGTGCATTCCCTAAAATGCAACCAAAGCAGCACATTAAGGAGGTGCTTCATTTTCAGAGTTGGCCTACAGTCATAAAAGGCACAATACAAATGCAAGATAATAAAATGTGAGGCTGGATGAACACAGCAGGCCAAGCAGCATCTCAGGAGCACAAAAGCTGACATTTCGGGCCTAGACCCTTCATCAGAGAGGGGGATGGGGGGAGGGAACTGGAATAAATAGGGAGAGAGGGGGAGGCGGACCGAAGATGGAGAGTAAAGAAGATAGGTGGAGAGGGTGTAGGTGGGGAGGTAGGGAGGGGATAGGTCAGTCCAGGGAAGACGGACAGGTCAAGGAGGTGGGATGAGGTTAGTAGGTAGCTGGGGGTGCGGCTTGGGGGTGGGAGGAAGGGATGGGTGGGAGGAAGAACCGGTTAGGGAGGCAGAGACAGGTTGGACTGGTTTTGGGATGCAGTGGGTGGGGGGGAAGAGCTGGGCTGGTTGTGTGGTGCAGTGGGGGGAGGGGATGAACTGGGCTGGTTTAGGGATGCAGTGGGGGAAGGGGAGATTTTGAAACTGGTGAAGTCCACATTGATACCATATGGCTGCAGGGTTCCCAGGCGGAATATGAGTTGCTGTTCCTGCAACCTTCGGGTGGCATCATTGTGGCAGTGCAGGAGGCCCATGATGGACATGTCATCAAGAGAATGGGAGGGGGAGTGGAAATGGTTTGCGACTGGGAGGTGCAGTTGTTGGTTGCGAACTGAGCGGAGGTGTTCTGCAAAGCACCTCCCAGTCGCAAACCATTTCCACTCCCCCTCCCATTCTCTTGATGACATGTCCATCATGGGCCTCCTGCACTGCCACAATGATGCCACCCGAAGGTTGCAGGAACAGCAACTCATATTCCGCCTGGGAACCCTGCAGCCATATGGTATCAATGTGGACTTCACCAGTTTCAAAATCTCCCCTTCCCCCACTGCATCCCTAAACCAGCCCAGTTCATCCCCTCCCCCCACTGCACCACACAACCAGCCCAGCTCTTCCCCCCCACCCACTGCATCCCAAAACCAGTCCAACCTGTCTCTGCCTCCCTAACCGGTTCTTCCTCCCACCCATCCCTTCCTCCCACCCCAAGCCGCACCCCC
Organism: Stegostoma tigrinum; assembly: GCF_030684315.1. Taxonomy (NCBI): domain Eukaryota; kingdom Metazoa; phylum Chordata; class Chondrichthyes; order Orectolobiformes; family Stegostomatidae; genus Stegostoma; species Stegostoma tigrinum. The sequence goes on along the minus strand of NC_081364.1, from coordinate 56,366,181 downwards.
AGCTACCTACTAACCTCATCCCACCTCCTTGACCTGTCCGTCTTCCCTGGACTGACCTATCCCCTCCCTACCTCCCCACCTACACCCTCTCCACCTATCTTCTTTACTCTCCATCTTCGGTCCGCCTCCCCCTCTCTCCCTATTTATTCCAGTTCCCTCCCCCCATCCCCCTCTCTGATGAAGGGTCTAGGCCCGAAACGTCAGCTTTTGTGCTCCTGAGATGCTGCTTGGCCTGCTGTGTTCATCCAGCCTCACATTTTATTATCTTGGAATCTCCAGCATCTGCAGTTCCCATTATCTCTGATACAAATGCAAGATGTTTCCTTTGCCTGTGTGACAAAGCTTTGATCACCCAGTGACTTCAGCTTTGCGGACATTGTGCGCTTATTTTCTTTAAAAAGTATGCCTCTGCAAATAATCTTGCAATGTTTTTCCACATTAAGGCTGCTTTATAAATGCAGATTGTTGTAGTTGTTTTGTGTTTCATTTAACATGAATCCTAGCCATTTCTAGATTTAAAATTGGACCAAAAGACCTAAAATATTTTCCATATAATTCTAATTTGAGGTTAATTTTCAGGGCACATTTTATACCTTCACAAGTATGTTTATGACTGCAGAGAGAACCTGGTTGTTCATATTTACTGAGGAAGCATATTACATTCTTACATAAATCTAAACTGCTTATTAATAAATCTGTTTGTGAACCTGCAATGAGACTTTCACTTCCATACTAACCCCACCAACACGACAGCTCATTAAATCCTCCCACTTATGAAGAAACCCTGCCTGCACATCCTACTTTCACTGCCTGAAGATCCTTTCCATCCAAAGCATGTCATCTATTTATAGGCCAGCTAATGCCTGCTCAGTAGCTTGTGACATTTACAGAAGTCCTGTCACAATTGTTGTGCCTTAATGGTCTTTTTGATGTTTAGGGGAAAATTGTATTAATAAAACTCAACTGAGCGATCATTCCAGTGGGTGGGCAGCCAGACTGTCAGGCTGAGCACTGAGTAGGCTGAGCCAGCAATACTCTGGAGAAGGATCACTTACATCCCCATCCGCCTCCCTCTACAAAGGTTCACAAACTCGCACATTAGTTACAGGCTCCAACCTTTGCAATTAGATTTGCTTCTGCGGCAAGGCCTGGGTGGTTTGAAACATTGGATATTCTCAAGGAAGCTCAATTTGACTCACACTTTTCATATTGTGCAAATGCCATGTCCACCCACCTGACTAAAAGCACCCTATCACTTTACTGTAGCATTTAGTCCAGGTCAAAACCATGCCATTTAATGGGTTCAAAGAGGGCTGCATACTTTGGGTGCCAGTGCACCCAACCCCAACTTGTCCTTTTTCAGGTCCTCTCTTGGGATCAAGGATGACATTCCTCCATTCCAATGTGGTGACTCCTGAGATGACTAAATAGTTCAATGCTGGATCTGCACACACCTTGTCTGCTGTGGGGAGGGAGGGCAGTGATGCTGTTGGTGTTTGCTGGTCAATGGAATGGGTCAAGCTTTTAGAGGCTCCTTCTGCTGTTTGCACGTCATCTCCACCTAAGCATGCCAGAGATGCTGAATGTGGTCGGGTCTTCATTCATCAGCAATTTGGGCAGCTATTGGCGGGAGGGTCCCATCAGCCAGTTGGGTTTTTCATATTTTCAGGGAGGCTCTGATGCCAGATTTTTTTTTTGTTTCTTTTTTCTCTCCCTCTTCTCCTGATAACCACTTACCATATTGAAGGTTGTGTTAGAGAGCTCATTTTTGGAGTGGAGGATTGGGGGGCCTTGACTGAGGCTTGTGGATGATGTAACCCAAACAACTGATTCATTGCGATCAGTACCTCAGTGCTGGGATGTTGGGCTGAGAGAGAATACTGATGCGGGATCACTTACCCTCACAGTGGATTTGTAGAAGACTGTCAAAGCATTAATGATGATATTTCGCAAGGTATTTTGAGGTGTCTGCTAAAAGTTGGCCAATCCACCCAAAGGATTTTTGGGGAGGTTTGCCTAGGAAGGGTGAATTTTAGAAAGTGAGCAAAAATCATGCGTCACAAACCTTACTGAATTCTTCAAAGAGGTGGCCAAACATGTGGATGAAGGTAGAACGGTGGATGCAGTATACACGGATTTAAGTAAGGCATTTGATAAAGTTCGCCATGGTAGGCTCATGCAGAAAGTAAGGATGCATGGGATAGGGGGAAATGTGGCAGATTGGATTCAAAATTGGCTGACCCTTAGAAGACAAAGGGTGGTAGTGGTCAGAAAATATTCAACATGGTGCTCAGTAACAAGTCATGTACCACAGGCATCTATCTGTTCTTGGTCCTCTTCTGTTTGTGATTATTGTAAATGATTTGGATGTAGGAGTGGGAATAGTTTTTGGATGATACAAAGGTATGTTGATTTGTGGATAGCATGGAGGGCTGTTCGAGGTTACAAGGGGACTTGACACGATGCAGGACTGGGCTGAGAAGTGGTAGATGGAGTTTAACCCTGAAATGTGTAAGGTGATTCTTTTTGGAAGGACTAACTTGAAAGCAGATTACAGGATCAATGGAAAGAATCTTGGCAGTGTGGAGGAGCAGCGGGATCTTGGGGTTCATGTCCATGGTACTCTGAAAGCTGCCACCCAGGTGGATAGAGTTGTTAAGAAGGCACATGGTGTGTTAGCTTTCATTAATAGAGGGATTGAGTTCAACAGCGTGAGGTTATGCTCGAGCTATACAAGACCCTGGTTCAACCACATCTGGAGTATTACGTCCAGTTTTAGTCACCTCATTCCAAGAAAGATGTGGAAGCGTTGGTAAAGGTGCAAAGGAGATTTACCAGGATGTTACCTGGAATGGAGGGAAAGCCTTGCAAGGAAAGGTTATGAGAGCTAGGGCTTTCCTCTTTAGAACGACGAAGGGTGAGAGGTGACTTGATAGAGGTGTACAAAATGATCAGAGGTATAGATAGAATGGATACCCTGAGGCTTTTTTCTAGGGTGGAGGTAGCTATTATGAGTAACTGATGTCCATTTCAAGCCCACCGACTCCCACAGCTACCTAGAATACGCCTCCTCCCTCCCACCCTCCTGCAAAAATTCCATCCCCTATTCCCAATTCATCCACCTCCGCCGCATCTGCTCCCAGGATGAGGCATTCCACTCCCGTACTTCCCAGATGTCCAAGTTCTTCAAGGACCGCAACTTTCCCCCCACAGTGGTCGAGAACGCCCTTGACCGCGTCTCCCGCATTTCCCGCAACACATCCCTCACACCCCACCCCCGCCACAATGCCCATAGAGGATCCCCCTCGTTCTCACACACGACCCCACCAACCTCCGGATACAATGCATCATTCTCCGACACTTCCACCATCTACAATCCAACCCCACCACTCAAGACATTTTTCCATTCCCACCCTTGTCTGCTTTCCGGAGAGACCACTCTCTCCATGACTCCCTTGTTTGCTCCACACTGCCCTCCAATCCCACCACACCCGGCATCTTCCCCTGCAACCGCAGGAAATGCTACACTTGCCCCCACACCTCCTCCCTCACCCCTATCCCAGGCCCCAAGATGACTTGCCATATTAAGCAGAGGTTCACCTGCACATCTGCCAATGTGGTATACTGTATCCATTGAACCCGGTGTGTCTTCCTCTACATTGGGGAAACCAAGCGGAGGCTTGGGGACCGCTTTGCAGAACACCTCCGCTCGGTTCACAATAAACAACTGCACCTCCCAGTCGCAAACCATTTCAACTACCCCTCCCATTCTTTAGATGACATGTCCATCATGGGCCTCCTGCACTGCCACAATGATGCCACCCGAAGGTTGCAGGAAAAGCAACTCATATTCCGCTCAGGAACCCTGCAGCCCAATGGTATCAATGTGGACTTCACCAGCTTCAAAATCTCCCCTTCCCCCACCGCATCCCAAAACCAGCCCAGTTCGTCCCCTCCCCCCACTGCATCACACAACCAGCCCAGCTCTTCCCCTCCACCCACTGCATCCCAAAACCAGCCCAGCCTGTCTCTGCCTCCCTAACCTGTTCTTCCTCTCACCCATCCCTTCCTCCCACCCCAAGCCGCACCTCCATTTCCTACCTACTAACCTCATCCCACCTCCTTGACCTGCCCGTCTTCCCTGGTCTGACCTATCCCCTCCCTACCTCCCCACCTATACTCTCCTCTCCACCTATCTTCTTTTCTCTCCATCTTCGGTCCGCCTCCCCCTCTCTCCCTATTTATTCCAGAACCCTCACCCCATCCCCCTCTCTGATGAAGGGCCTAGGCCCGAAACGTCAGCTTTTGTGCTCCTGAGATGCTGCTTGGCCTGCTGTGTTCATCCAGCTTCACACTTTATTATTTCGCTTGCTGTCCTGTACAGTGTCCCAAAGGTTTCAAGGCCAGGGAGCATATTATTGAGGAGACATGAGAATGATTTAGAAAAAACATGGGGGCAGTTATTTTTTCCACAGAGAGTGGTACGTGTGTGGAATGAACTCCCAGAGGAGGTGGTTACAATGTTTAAAGGACTTTTGGACAAATACATGAATAAGAAACTTTTGGAAGGATATGGGCTAAGCGCAAGCAGGTAGGTCTAGTTCAGCTCCGAGAAAGGGCCATTCAACTCGAAACATTAACCCTAACTTCTTTCCACAGATGCTGCCAGATCTGCTGAGTTTTTCCAGCAGTTCCTTTTTTAGTTTCGAGTTTAGTTTTGGTTTATTGTTGGCATGGACTGGCTGGACTGAAGGGTCTGTTCCATGCTGCCTGACTCCATATCTCCAGCAGAACCACGCGAGTGACAGTACTTCAAACAGATGCTGTGTTTATGCTGGAACTGCGAAGCCTGCTGTAAGCTTACCCTTAAATACTGTATCAATCTCAAGATCAGCACAGCAAATGAAACTTAACCAAGCACCTCTCCTCCAAGTGGATCTCTCCTCCAGACACTTGAATTTTAATTTTCAAGGTCACATGTGCAGAAATAGAAGTCACTTATTAAATCAAGAATGCATTAGGCTAATGGGAAACATCGTGTTGTCATGACTCTTACAGTGAGCAGGTAATCTCATTATTTTTGTTGTCTAGTCTTTAGCCTTTGACACGATTGACAGTAACACCCTCCAGCAGCACGTTGGTGTTGCCCTGTTTGGTAAGACTGCATTTGTTGACTTCTGTTTATATCTCTCTGATCATTAAACATGGAATCATGAATCAACCAGCATTTTTTCTCCCTACTCCTCTGCCATTCCTCAAGGATCTATCTTAGATCCCCTCCGATTTCTCATCAACACTGTACTCCTTAGTGACCTCATGTGAAAACTTAGCCTCAGGTTACATTACTATATTGGCAGCACCCAGCTCTCCCTCATCACCGCCTCCTTCAACCCCTCCATTGGCTGAATTAGCACATTGCTCGTCTGACCTCAGTACTGGATGAGAAGAAATGACCCCCCTGTTAAAGATTGGCAAGACTGAGACTGTTGTCTTCAGATTCTGCAATTAACTCCCTTTCCCAACGATAGAATCGACCCACCTTCCTTTCAACGGTATTAGACCTTGCCAATCTTTACACCATATTTAAACAGCAAGAGAGCGCCAGCCACATGCCTGTTCATTACTTAGACTGCCTATTTTTCAGCTCCATTACATCAACCAACTCTGCCCCTATCTCAACTCATTAGATGCTAAAGACCTCACCCATGGCTTGGTTACCTCCACACATGGCTGTTCAAATGGACTTGACAACTCTCTCATATTCTGCCATCCACAAACTTGAAGCCATCCAAAACTCTGGCACTCATGTCTTTACTCATATTAAGTTCCATTCACCCATGCCCCTGGTCCTAGATGGTTTGCTTTGGCTCCCAGTGCCTTAATCTTAAAAGCCTCACTCTAGTTTTCAAATTCCTCCACAGCTGTTTCCCTTTCTTTCTCCTCCAACTTCAAAATTCTTCGAGCACCTGCGCTCATTTAATTCTGTTCTTTTGAACAATTCCAGTAATTAATTTCTTCACTGTTGATGGCCTTTTGGTGGTGAAATTCTGCAAGCCCTTGCCTAAAGTTCTTACTTTTCCAACTGCCTTCCTTTAAGTTCTTTAAAATCTGTGTCTTTTGCCGTTTGCTACAATCTCACTCAGGTGCCAAATGTTGCTTTACAACACTCCCAAGGACGCATCTTGAAATACCTTATTATGTCAAAAGTACTATATAAGTGCAGGTTGCTGTAATAGGAAACTATGTCACCATTTAGGCTGTAGGAAACTGCGCAGTGGATTATGGTAATAGTGAACTAATGGTGACTAGAGGTAACAATGCTGATTAAGCTGTAAGATTCCTGGGATGGCAGGACTGACATATGAAGAGAGGTTGAATTGGTGAGGACAATATTCACTGGAGTTGAGAAGAATAAAGTGCTCGGGGGTGGAGGGGGGGTGGTGAAGTGGGGAATCTCACAGAGATCATAACATCTAACAGGATAAGACAGGGTAGACACAGAGATAGTAAGAACTGCCAATGCTGGAGTCAGAGATAACACAGTGTGGAGCTGGAGGAACACGGCAGGCCAGTTGTTACAGATGACTGGGAAGTCCAGAACCAGGGGATCATAGTTTAAGGATACAGGGTAAGCCATTTAGAACTGAGATAAGGGGAAATTTCTTCACCCAGAGGGTGGTGCGCCTGTGGAATTCTCTGCCACAGAGAATGCAGCTGATGGCAAAACATTAAATGTTTTCAGAAAAAATTAGAAGTAGTCCTGAGTGTTCTGTTACATTGATATATTTTGTATGGTACAATCTGACTGTATAGCACACAAAATAACACTTTTCACTCTATCTCAGTCTATGTGACACGAACCAATCAACAAATAAAGGGTTCAAAGGATATGGGGAAAAAGTGGGAACGGGATACAAAGTAGAATGATCAGTAGTGATCATATTGAATGGTGCAGCAGGTTCAAAGGACTGAATGGGTGACTTCTGCCCTTACTTTCTGTGTTTCCATACAAAACATTTTAGAATAATTTATGAAAAACATCCACCTTATACATTTGGCTATGTAATATTCCATTTTCTTCATAATATTATGGAAGTTCAATCATAATTACATTTATTATAAAGTCACCAGCACATTACTATATACCAAGGCATGAAGTTAAAATGGCAGCATCCACCTCTTTCCAATCATTGTCCTCTTTCTCTGTGAGTGTATCTCAATCTAGTCAAGATTGAGGAATGTAACTTTTCCACCCAGAGAATATGAGTCTCACCAAGGAACTAAAATGGGATTTTCTCCATGAGGCTTACGAAGCAAAACGGTAAATCCGAATCTTCCCACACACTGTTTGGCTTTCACTCCACATCATGACCGGTGACGAGTGGTGTCCCACAGGGTTCAGTGTTGGGGCCACAGCTGTTCACCTTACACATTAATGATCTGGATGAAGGGACTGGGGGCATTCTGGTGAAGTTTGCCGATGATACAACGATAGGTGGACAGGCAGGTAATACTGAGGAGGTGGGGAAGCTGCAGAAAGATTTAGACAGCTTAGGAGAGTGGGCCAGGAAATGGCTGATGAAATTCAATGTGAGTAAATGTGAGGTTTTGCACTTTGGAAAAAAGAATACAGGCATGGACTATTTTCTAAATGGTGAGAAAATTCGCAAATCAGAAGTGCAAAGGGATCTGGGAATGTTGGTCCAGGATTCTGTAAAGGTTAACTTGCAGGTAGAGTCCGTAATTAAGAAAGCGAATGTAATGTTGTCGTTTATCTCGAGAGGGTTGGAAAATAAAAGCAGCAATGTGCTTCTGAGGCTTTATAAAGCTCTAGTTACACCCCATTTAGAATACTGTGTCCAATTTTGGGCCCCACACCTCAGGAAGGACATATTAGCCCTGGAGCGTGTCCAGCAGAGATTCACACGGATGATCCCTGGAATGGTAGGTTTAACGTATGATGAACGGCTAAGGATTCTGGGATTGTACTCATTAGAGTTTAGAAGGTTGAGGGGAGATCTAATAGAAACTTACAAGATAATGTATGGTTTAGAAGGGGTGGACTCTAGGAGGTTGTTTCCGTTAGGCAGGGAGACTAGGACTCATAGGTACAGCCTTAAAATTAGAGGGGATAAATTTAAAACTGAAATGAGACGACATTTCTTCAGCCAGAGAGTGGTGGGCTTGTGGAATTCATTGCCGCAGTGTGCAGTGGAGGCCGGGACGTTGGATGCCTTCAAGGCAGAGATCAACAAATTCTTGATCTCAAAAGGAATCAAGGGCTACGGGGAGAGTGCAGGGAAGTGGTGTTGAAATGCCCATCAGCCGTGATTTAAATGGCAGAGTGGACTTGATGGGCCAAACGACCTTACTTCCACTCCTATGTCTTATGGTCTTATGGTATTATCAGTGTATTTCTTGTAAATAAATAACAAATGCTACTGGGATATCTTTTGCTTCCTTCATTTATCTGCTTCCCGACAACTAATGTTTGCAGCTACTTGAATGCCGACAAATTCAAACAAACTAATCCAGCTGATTGAGGAATTCTGTGCGTTAGTTTACAAAAAAATTGCTTTAGAAGCTAGTCCTGCCCACAGACCTGACCATAACCCCGCACCCAATGAATCAGAATAGTCAGTTTCCTCTGCTTGTGCGTAATGTCGATTTTTTCAGAAGCTTTAGCAATTGAGCTTTTTAATTTAAAACAGCACAAAGGCACTAATTAATATTTGTTTAAAAAAGTTTCTTGAGCCCTAACATTTATTTTATTTATCAAAATGATTACTGTACACCAATGAAACTAGCAAGCTATTCTGTATTTTTAGGTCCCTTCTTTCCAAAAAAAATCAGATTACTAATGAACAAGACACTGATTAAAATATATTTTGTGCTCAGTCTACTTGCAGCTCAATTATTAAGTCTTTGCCATGCTTAAACATATCAAAATCAAAGCAAGGAGCCAATAGTTAATATTACATGCTAAACCTCTGCCCAATGATACTGGTTCATTGAAGATTCTATCTTGAGGAATATGCATATGAGCTTTCTGACAAATCCCTTTTTGGTTGCATGACTTTGGGCAATGGGGGTTAGCTCTCAGTGAATATTGTAACATTCAGGAATACAAATGGCGGGATTTTATAATTCCCTGAACAGCATGGGTTCTGGTGAGAAATCTGGGTGATTCCTGTGAGAAATCAAGGAACACCTTTCTCAATGTTGGGAGCAACACGTTACATTTGCAAACAGCATTCCGGGTATTGAGACCGGATTGTCACTGGGCTTCGTTCAGTTGCTTATTAACAGACTTTATTGCTTGTTGATCATTTCATTAACGACAAATCTTGCTTCACTAGTATGCAACTTCCAATCCGAAAGTCTGCTGTGGGGATTCTAGTACACTGACAATTCCCATCATGAAAGTCAGGCTGGGGTGTCTGGGGACTTCAGCTCAGACTTGCTCCTCCTGGCTTTCATCTTGCATGTCTGTCAGTCATATCTCAGGTCCTGCTCCAGCCTAACCCAGGCCCATGCCACAGATACTGCATGGTATCCAACAACTACCAATCTCTCAGACCCTCATGGTACCTTTCCCATCCAAATACAAGGCACTACTACTCTTTAAAGCTGCATCTCAGGGCACAATGGTAACTAGCATTGAAATGTTGCTACAAGGACACTTTGAGCAGAGGGACACACACTCAGCTCAGGGACTGAACCAGTCTGCACATGTTTTATTTTATTGCCATTCACTCAACTTGAGCCTATCTGCATTGTCACAGCTTCTCTGTCTTAACGTGGACAGGAAGTACATATTAGGCCTGGAGCGTGTCCAGTGGAGATTCACATGAATGATCCCTGGAAATGTAGGTTTAAAGTATGATAAACGGCTAAGGATCCTGGGATTGTACTCATTAGAGTTTAGAAGGTTGAGGAGAGATCTAATAGAAACTTACAAGATAATGTATGGTTTAGAAGGGGTGGACTCTAGGAGGTTGTTTCCGTTAGGCTGGGAGACTAGGACCCGTGGGCACAGCCTTAAAATTAGAGTGGGCAGATTTAAAACTGAAATGAGACGACATTTCTTCAGCCACAGAATGGTGGGCTTGTGGAATTCATTGCCACGGAGTGCAGTGGAGGCTGGGATGTTGGATGCCTTCAAGGCAGAGATCGACAAATTCTTGATCTCAGAAGGAATCAAGGGCTACGGAGACAGTGCAGGAAAGTGGAGTTGAAATGCCCATCAGCCATGATTTAAATGGTGGAGTGGACTTGATGGGCCAAATGGCCTTACTTCCACTCCTATGTCTTATGGTTTTGCACTCCCCCTACCACAGCCCCACAAACAACACCTTGAACCACCACTGTCCTAACATTTTCTAAGCCAGAGCTACCAGGCTTACATTACTTGTGCGTTGCATTGCTATTTCGAGCAGACACAACATCAGGAAGCTTGTCATAACAGTCTTCAGTCTTATCAACGGAGACCATCTTCAGTCAGGAGGTCCCAGTACGATCCAAGGCTGCCTATGGTATCAGTTGAGAGGTTTGCACACAGTGTGTTAGCCACCCGGTACAGCCAGGATCTGGGTCACCACCTCATGGAGGTGAGGGGCTGACCACTACCCATCGTGCCTCTTTTTGCCCTACAGTGGGCTGTTTTCTCCTGGAATTAAACAGAGGGTAGATTGTTTGAAATGAAAATGGGTGATATAGCTGTTAGTACTTGTGCTTGCCAGGGAAAGGTGGTGAGATGTCCTGAATCAGTGAGGTGAACAATGCAAAGGGCCATGCAGGGTTATGTGGGTGAGGGCTGAGGTGAGAATAAGTGAGGGAAGATGTTTCATACAATAGTGAGAGCAGTAAAGCATCAGCCTTGACAGGAGGTGGGTATTGCAACAGAGATGGAATGAGAAAAGATGGGACTTACACTGGGCAAAAGGCAAAGATAACTGACCTTCTTCCTTTGGTGCTGGGCATTCCTCCAGACAATTGAGACCAGAATGACTTGGGTGGAAATCTTAAATGAGGCTGGGCAGGGTCGGATGGCGTGGCGCCCTCTACCAGTCCTGATGGGAGAGGGCATCCCTGTTCTACACCATCCTGACTTCCAGATACCTGCCCGCAAAGCGGGTGCCAATTTTCCATTTATCTACCAAGTGCTTATCCAAGTACACTGCAGTCTTTTAAACATGGCTCAGGCCTAATGATAGCACTCTATTGTGGGATATGAAGGCAAGATATGTGTTCTTCCTGGTGCTGTGAGTGGTAGAATCCAGCCAGCTTTGGATCAGAAAGGATGGGGCATGGGGATCGTAGTTAGTTAATGAGGTGAGTTTAGAATGATAACATGAAAAATCACTAAGCCCCATAGAGAGAAACCCTTTTGGAAAATTAATCCCATCAACATCCAAGGCAAACATAAAATTCAGCCCAAAGTCTCTGGCTCAAAATCGGAGTGGAGCACTTTTTCAGAGGGGCCCAGACTCCAGGTCATTGTCTGATGAAAACTTAAACTTCCTGGGGCAGAATATGTAGTCAGCATATTGGGAATTCCAAGGGCTCGTTCAGAATACATCCAATCGTTAACTATCTGGAGGCCATAAAATCTGGACCGTTAGGAGTTTAAGTACAAGGAATAGAGCTAATGTTACCAACCACCATAACAATGTCTTCACACATTTTACCAGCAAACGACGTACAGCAAGGGATAATGCACAGAAGTTTTAAAAAAATTATTTTCCCCCTGAGTGGTTCGCACAGTTTTGAATAAAAGAACTTGTAAGATTTTCCAATTTGCTGTGACCTTTCTCCACCGAAATGGCACAAATTCTCCAGTGACTTCAGATAAGTTATCCACTGGAACTTTCAAGAGCATTAGTTTTCCACATGACATTGCTTTCATTGCATAGCACTGCCACTCCAGCCTCATTGTTGAAATAAATCAGCCTCACAGTCCAAGAATGATAGAGAACATTTTATGTGATTTGTGTCCCACTCAACTTCACTCTCATGTCTAGAAAATTGTTTACCATGTACATCAGACTTTGGTGATTACCTGCTTTCACTAACTAGCAAACAATGTCCGCTCCATTATTCCTCATTAGGGAATTCAACTGAACCTCTGTAATTGTATTATACATAACCTACTCTCCAATTTTTAAATGCACAACCCTTCTTATTAAAAACCACTGGGATATATTTTACAATTAGGAATATTTCCAAATGACTGCCAGATGTTTTGGTGAATTCCTCTGTATGTTAGTTTAGAAAAAGTAGCAATCTGTTTATTTCAAATCTGTGTAAAAATAGAGTACAGAGGAAACATCATATTTTCAGCATGAAGTGGAGGTGGCATGATGGTTCAGTGGTCAACATTGCTGCCTCACAGCATCAGGGACCCAGGCTCAGTTCCAGCCTCAGGCAACTGTCTGTGTGGAGTTTGCACATTCTCACCATGTCTGTGTGGGTTTCCTCCCACAGTCCAAAGATGTGCAGGCTAGGTGGATTGGCCATGCTAAATTGCCCATGGTGTTCAGGGATGTGTCGATTAGTTGGGTTATAGGGGAATTGGTGTGGGTGGGATGCTGTGAGGGTTGGTGTGGACTTGTTGGGCTGAAGGGCTTGTTTCCACACTGTAGGGATTCTATGAAATCAATGAAATATTCATCTGGTTTTACAGACCACTTTGTGATGAATCAAAGGGCCCTAACTTAAGGCATCAAACAACAAATATTAGAGACTGAATTTGCAATGTATATGTTGCAACAATTCTTTACGATACAGAGTATGTTAGAAAGAATCAGTAAAAGATCTAATTCCCGTTGTCATGGGAACCAAGACACTTCCTGCATTTATTCATTGTATTTTTATTGGCTAAGGATAGCGTGTAGAGTGGAAAGAGATTGCAAAGAAAGAAAGCACATCTTTCCACTTTTACTGATCCAGTAGCCCTCCTACACACAACTAAACCACTAAATCTAAACCACTAAAATTTTTATTTCACCTATTAACCACCACCAATAAATCACCCTCATACTCCAACTGATTAATTTATACCTGAAGCCCTTTAAGGAAATACAGACCATCAAAGATGAGAGAGGGGTGTAGGGAGCTATATCAAAATGGAGTTGGAAAAGGATCACATTTATTTTTTTCTATGTATCAAGAAGTGATCTTACATACAACTGAACCTGTTCTTTCCCATCACCCAATGTCCCATGATATTTTTTCATTTATTAACCATCGTCAGTAAACCACGAAAAGAACCATGGATGGGGATTTCTGAGGAAGGGTCACCGGATCCAAAATGTTAACTTTGTTTTATCCTCCACAGATGTTGCCCGACCTGCTGAGCTTTTCCAGCAACTTTGTTTTTGATCAGTAAATCACCCATGTTTTCCAATTGATTAATATACATGCAAAAGGCACATTAAGGGTGATGCAGACCATCCAAAGTGAAGAACTAGAGAGACGGGGAGGGGGCTAAATCACGTTAATCATCTTTTTCACAGGTTAGTACAACCTCAAGACACTGGAAAGCATTTCACAACCAAAGAATTACTTCTGAAGTCTAATAATTGTTGCAAATATGTGGTGGCAGCTAACTTGCACTCAGTAAAGTCCCAAGGCTAAAAGTGAAAGAATAGCCAGTCAAACTATTTCTTTTTGATTGAAAGGGAAATGTTGAACAGGGCACCCAGAAAACATATACACCTTTCTTTGAAAAGTGTCAGGGGATATTGTACAGATTGTACTTTGGTTTAACACCTTGATTAAAAAAAAAGCACTTTCCCAATTCAGCCGAAATGACAAGAGCATTACCATTGAAGTTTGGAAGAGGTCATTTCAGATGCAAGTTTATGATAATATTATATATTCATTTTGACCTTTTTTATGTTTAATGCTGTAAACATCAAATTCACAAGTGTTATTCACATTTTTATCGATTTGATACTTTTGCAATCTTGTCTTGATTTCCTCCTCTTAATTCCCATAAAACTTTCGGGACACTAAATGTCTTCAGCATGTGTTCACTGTTTCCAGCACAATGCCAATTCTTTTCAAGGACTGGAGTTTAGAGGTAGTTCAGGGTTGGAGTCGGAGGCAGTAGGCCCAATAATATCATACTGAGGGAGGCTTCTTTAAGCCAAATTAATGCTGATCACAATTCGGGAAGAGACAGTGACTCAGCCCAAAACCATGCAACCATGTTGGGCTAATATCAGGAAAGGCTTGTTTTGACGCATCTTCTCTTTCTTCATCATACGTCTGGGACTCCTAATGTGTCAGTGCTCCTCTCGTCAGCTCTCCAGTCTTGGTGCCTACTTACAGCACCGAATTGGAGGGTAATCCTATTCTTTGTCAATAAATCTTTGACTCTTTAAACTTAACAGGGAGGCATGTGTTTCTCTGGAACATGTCACATGGGATCAGGACCCAGAAGTCAGGCAGGTAATCCCGTTAGCAGCTCTCACTTCCACAAACATACAAATCCAAAACAAAACATGGGTGGTCAGGATGGTGGGAAAGGCTGAGAAGGCAGTTCTGTGGTTTCTGTTGACAAGGTTACTGAGATGACTCTTGGGATTCATGTGCTGGACAGAGCTTAGCTTCTCAATCTTCTGTCTCCAGGGGATTTCACTGGTTTGTGGGAAATGCAAGGGATTGGTTCACACTTTTAAAAAAAACTCTGAATTATTCATTAAATTTCACAGTTTACAGCAACTACTGAAGGGAACATAAAATGTTATATTCAGGCTTAAAGTAGCTTTTGTTGCAGCTAATAGACAAAGCTCCTGAGCTCTGAAGACTTTGTCCCATCATAGCTTAAGCTGTCCAGCTACCTGAGAACACATTACACAGTTGGTCGTAGACAGAATGCCTTTGTCATCAACAAGTAATCACTAATCCATAGATCAATCAATCTCTTGTTGCCAGTCAGAGCTCCATTTGCACATGATCCTTTGGCTCTAGTTCATCTTCAAACTGCACTTCAACAATTACAGCTATGTAAGCGGTATTTACAATGAATGCCAGGTGACCACTTTCAAAACAACCCTCCAGCAATCCTGAGTTTTAAAACAGTACTTTTTCCTTTCAATACATTGCTAAAAATACAGGAAAAGTAAAGAATATGGCTTGTCAATAAAACTCCCCATTCTGTGAACAATCTGATTAGTTTTGTCAACATATGTCTCCAAAATTATTGAAGTCAATAGCAATTCTCCACCCACTGTCCTGCCGACATGCTTTGTAAAACTGACTCTAGGAAGACAAAGGCCTTGAACGATAAGCTAGATTTATATAACCCAATTTATTAAATTAGAGAGGCAATAGCCCGTGAAACAGATTGCGTCGCATAAACATAAGAACAGAAAAACCAGGAACAGGAGTAGGAAATTTGAGCCTGCTTTGCCATTTGATACTATTATGGCTGATCTCATCTTGACCTCAGCTGGACTCTCCTGCCCACTCTAGATAACCCAACAACCCTTTACTACTTAAAAGGGCTGCATGGTGGCTCAGTGGTTAGCACTGCTGCCTCACAGGGCCAGGGACCTAAGTTTGATTCCACACTTGGGCTGCTGGCTGTGTGAAGTTTGCATATTCTCCTTGTGGCTGCATGGGTGTTCCTCCAACAGCCCAAAGATGTGCAGATTATGTGGACTGGCCATGCTAAATTGCCCATAGTGCAGGCTAGACAGAATAATGCCTGGGAAATACCGGAATTGAGTGGGATGCTGCTTGGAGGGTTGGTATGGACCTCAATAGGGCCGAATGGCCTGCTCCCACACTGCAGGAATTTTACAAAACATCTATTTCCTCTTTAAATAAACACACATATCACAACCATTTTGATTTTCTCCACCTGCAATAAATACTAACATATATCATCTGTAACTTTCTCTTCACCTATATTATTCTTCCCACTTTCAAACATTATCCCAAAAGAGGCATTAGAGGAAATAAAACTAAAGGCTATTCTGATGGTCAGATACTAGCTCCTGCAGCACCAATGAAAGTTGCACATCCAGACACTGTGGAATCTCTCTTACAGCGGACTCTTGAGGGAATTCTCAGGAAATTGAAGATGCTGATTGTCACTTCCCTTAAGCCTGGAACGCTCTGAAGGTGTCCATTTAAATCAGAGGGGCAGTGACATAATTAGCTACCAAAGAAATGTTAAACAGTTGAAAACCTGGCCTAACTCTTGGGTAGCTATTCAACCGACAAACCCTCCTCCCCAAAACCTCACAAACATTCTAACAACTATGCCACCCCAAAACCCCTTTTATCCCAAGGACCTCAAAGTGATTCACCACCCCTCCCCTGAGATCTGACACATGCCTACAACCAGACCTGTCTCCTCCTCTCTTCACAAGAACACAGTCCTCCTGGACCTAACATCCACTGTCCCCCTGGACTGGCACTTCCCACTCTCCCCCATGTATTGACCCACTGCCTGACATCCCACCCACCCCCATGGAACCCAGCACCACCGCTTCTCATGAAGGACCCAAAGCACATGCTCCTCACCTCTAATCTCCTTGGGTCCCAATATCAGCCCCCACCTCCAGGCCCTGCCAGACTTGATATTCCTTTCCCAACTGTACTATCCTAAACATTTCACAGCTGACCATATATATTCTATAAATAGAAATGTATATACTATATACATATGTATGTATGTGTGCATATATATAAACAAGGAACAACAATAGGCCTTTCAGCAATTTGAGCCTACTCTACCAATCAATAAGATCATGAATGATCTGATTTTAACCTCAACTCTACATTCCTGCTCATCCCCAATAAACGTTTGGCTTTCAAGCTACAAATCTCTGCCTTAAAAATATTCAAAGATTCTGTATGCAGTCTGTTTGGGAAAGGGAATTCAAAAACCCTCAAAGAGAAGAAATGTTTGCTCACCTCTGTCTCAAATGGGCGACCCCTTATTTTTAAACTATGACCCTCAGTTGTATATTCTCTGTTGAAGGGAGCCATCCATATGAAATTCACCCAGTCAGACCCCCTCAGGAGCTTTTAAGTTTCAGTTAAGCCACCTTAGATTCTTCAAAACCCCAGGGGATACAAGCCTACCATCTTCACACCTGGCACCCTTGCATCCCAGCCAACACCCATCTGACACCCTACTTACCTGGTACTGCACCACTCAGCACCATACCAAACTGGCATTCTACTCATCTAACATTCTATGTTCCTGGCACCCAATCCTATTACCTGCTTGGCATCCTAGCACACTACCTATTGAGTACCCTCTTAGCCTGATACTTTGGAACACTAACCTCACACTTACTTCACAAAATTACTCTTTCACTGGAGCTGACAAAGTGGTTTTCGTTGCTACAGGCTACTTAATTCACAGAATATGGCCATGACTGCTGTGAGAAAACTGCATGTGGTTTGTCTTGGCTAGACTGCCTGTACTGCGAGAAATCTCTCAATTTTAAATCAGGTTCTGCATTTCTGAAGGAGCCTGGATTGGAATCTCCTGTGGGAAGTATTGTATCCAGTCTGATCAGCCTAAGTTAGGAAGGATGTTGTGAGGCTGGAGAGGGTTCAGAAGAAATTTACCAGGATGTTGCCAGGAATGGGGTGCTTGAGTGCATAGACTGGTTGGACCGAATGTATCGTTTCCATGTTGTATGGCTCTATGATTTAAAACGCAGAGCTTTTCAGAATATAAAAAGCTAGGGGTGAAATGGCAACCTGAGTGTGATGGCCACTGCTCAGAAATTCCAGCCCTAAATGTACCTGGCTGTATTTCACTGCAAAAGTGAATTCACACACTTTGCAAGAATAATTGCATGGTGCAGGAGGGATGAGGGAAATAACACAGAGTTTACTTGGTTAAAATACTAACAGGAAAGGCATTAAAGTGGTTGCCTAAAAGATATTTTTAAAGAAGTATTAAATTGTTGCAATAATTAATGAGAATCTCTCCCTGACCCCCATTGTGGAGGGAGACTCGTGGCCTGAATCACTTGCAGGAACCCTCTCTGTTGGAGCATTTTGAAACAAAGACATTCAGCAGCAGGCAGGATTTATTTTTTTAGATAACAAGGAGCTATCAAGACAATCAGGCTCAATAAAGGATATCAGAAAAAAAAAACAAAGTGCTGGAGAGTAATGCTATTCTTCAATTCAAACAAGACAACCCACAGAAGTGAAGCTCAGTTGTAGCAACTAAATTCAATGGATGTGATCATAACTGCTGTCCACTTCATTTAAAACCTATGAAATGAAGCAGCTGAGCTCTTCATGTCCAGCCTCAGCTCAGCTTGTCTGCTTTCATGTTCAAAACAGCTGGAGAAACGCATGCAAAAGACAGGCAACAGGCAGCTGTGGAGGGTGTGCAGAATGGAAAGGGACTCATTAGCTGACATATCGGATCAAATTTATAGCACAGAAATAGGCCACCCAGCTGTGCCAGTGTGTATGCTCCTCATAATCCTCCTTTTGCTATGTTAAATCTTACCATAACTTTCTAGATGTAAAAAGAAATCTGGTCCACCTCGTACAACAGTGATTGTTAGCAAACAGACATGTTCAGCATGAAATTAGGCAGGCATATGGCTCGTTGGCCTTCATTACAAGATGATTTGAGTTCAGAAGTAAGGGTAACCCCTGCAGTTATGGTATTAGTAAGACCCCACCCACAGTTTTATGGTGAGTTCCAAACTCCTTACGCAATGGAGTACATACTTCCCATAGAGGGAGTGCAGTGGAAGTTCACTAAACTAATACTTGGATGACTGGACTACTATATGAGGAGAGGTTGCCTTGGTGTTGTCGAACAGAGGGACCTACAGGTTCAGGTACATAATTCTTTGAAGTTTACTTCACAAATAGACAGGGTGGTGAAAAGGCATTTAGCTCACTTGCCTTCAGTGCTCAGTCCTTTGATTAAGGGAGTTGAGAGGTTATGATGAGGTTGTACAGGACATTGGCGAGGCCTTTTCTGGAATACTGGGTCCAGATCTGATTGCCCAGTTCTAGGAAAGACATTAGTAAACTAGGCATGGTTCAGAAAAGATTTACCAGGACGTTGCTAGGTATGTTTGAGTTATAAAGGAAGATTCAAAAGGAGGAAGTTTAGAGGTGACCTTATAGAAGTTTATAAAATTGTGAGGGGTATAAATAGGGTTAATCAGAGGTGTATTTTCCCTAGGATGGGGGATTTCGAGTCTAGGGGATTTTTTTTTAAGGTGAGAGGAGAGAGATTTTAAAAAAAGACATGAGGAGCAATTTTTTTTCCACAAGGGTGATTCGTGTGTGGGATGAACTTCCTGAGGAAGAGGTAGATGTGGACACAGTTACATGATTAAAAAGGCATTTAGATAAGTGCATGAATGCAAAAGGTTTGGAGGGATATGGGCAAGAAGCAGGCAGGTGGGACTAGCTTAGCTTGGGATTGTGTTCAGCATGGACTGGTTGACCAAAGAATCTTTCCATGCTGTATGACTCCCATAGTCCACGACTGGGCCTGCATTCTCTAAAGTTTGGAAGAATGAAAGGGGACCTGATTAAAAAATATAAAATTCTAACAAGGCTGGACAAACTAGATGTAGGAAGGATGTTTCCATGATTGTGGAGTCTAAAACCAGGGATCACAGATTCAGAATATGGGTTGGGCTACATTAGGCTGAATTCAGGAAATACTTTTTTTGTCCAGAAGAAAGTAGAAGCATTGGATAAAGTGCAAAAGAAATTCAGGGATGAGGAATTTAGCCATGAAGGTTGGCTGGAGAAGTTTAGCTTTGTTTCCTTTAAGAAGAGGAGGCTGTGAGGAGATCCACTAGAGGTATTCAAAATGATAAAGGGTCCAGACAGAACAGATAGGGAACGATTGGTTCCACTCATGAAGAGATCATGAATGAGAGGGAGCTGATTTAAAGTAACGGTGAAAAAGAAAAAATGTGTCAGAGTCTAGACCCAAAACGTTAGCTTTCCTGCTCCTCTGATGCTGTTTGGCCCGCTGTGCTCATCCAGCTCTACACCTTGTTATACCAAGTGCATAGGAGGAATAGCTTTTGCATGCAGTAAGAGTTTAAAATCTGGAATACACTGCCTTAATATGGGACCAAGGCAAATTCAATCGAGGCATGCAAAAGGAAATTATATTGTTATTTGAAAGGAGCAATGTGCAAGGTTACAGACAGAAGACAAAGGAGTGGTAAGAAGTGAGTTGCTCTTTCAGAGAATCGGTGTAGATGCAATGAGCCAAACACTCTCTTCTGTACTGTAACAATTCTGCCATTCTGTGAAGAGGGGGCAGGGAGGAACTTATGAATAAAAAGGTTCATAGTGGAGAAAAGGGATTTGAGACTTCTGTGCCCATCAGGATGGCCCTAAATAAATAAAATTATTTGGCTATAGAGATGAAAGGATCACTTCTTTTTTAAATGAATGCAGTGTATGATTAATATCTTGTAATAAGTAGCCAAATCACGCACTCAAATTTGAGGCAAGCCAGTTGCTGAGTCAAATAAAGAGAGCTACATTGAGGCTGAGAGATTTGAGCATGCAGGAGTTAGTGGAAAATGAAGGAAATGGGGAAACCATGTCTATGACCTCTTCAATGTCAGGTAATACAGAGATGCACAATTTATTTGTAACTTTGAGGGAAAATGAACGTAGATGAGTGTTGTCGACAATAAATAATCTGAATTTCAGAAGTGGCTGCCCTTGACATTGAAACTACTTTTGACCAAGTGTAGTATCAAGGAGCTCCAGCGTAAGTGAAGAATTATCAGGAATCAAAGGGAAAACTCTCTGCTGATGGCATCATACTCATACAAAGGAAGATAGTTGTGGTTGTCAGAGGTCAGTGATCTCAGCTCAAGGACATCTTGCAGGAGTTCCTTAGGGCAAATATCTTCAGCTGCTTTGTCAATGATCTTCACTCCATCATAAAGTCAGAAGTGGGGATGTTTGCCAATGTTTGCGCAATGTTCAGCACCACTCAAGACTCCTCAGATCCTGAAACAGTCCAAATGTAAGATTCGGGACAATATCCAGGCTTGGGCTGAGAAGCAACAACTAGCAGTAATGTGCCAGGCAATTACTACTTCTAATAGGTGGGAATGTAACTATCCACCCTTAGCATTTAATGACATGACCATCACTGATTCCCCCACTATCAATATCCTGGGTTTTATCATTAACCAGAGACTGAACTGGAATGTGTATAAATACTTTGACTACAAGGGCACGTCAGAGGCTACAAATCCTGCGGCGAATAACTCACCTCCTGACTCCCGAAAGTCTGCCCACCATCTATAGAGTATAGGTCAGGAGAGAGATAGAAAACTCTCCACTTGCTTGGATGAGTGCAGCTCCAACAACACTTAAGAAGTGTGACACCACCCAGGACAAAGCAACCCATTTGATTAGCGTCACATCCACTAGCACCCGCACCCTCTGATGATGATCAGTAGCAGCAATGTATACCATCTACAAGATGCACTGCAGAAGCGCACTACGGCTCCTTAGCAATACCTTCCAAAAAAATGACTAGAAAGACAAGAGATAGCGAGGCGAGGAACAGGGAGCGGGCGCAGCTTAACACGTGGCTGCGCAGCTGGTGTAGGAGGGAGGGCTTCAGATATGTAGATAATTGGGATGCCTTCTGGGGAAGGTGGGACCTGTATAAGAAGGACGGGTTGCATCTGAACTGGAAGGGGACCAATGTCCTGGGTGGAAGGTTTGCTCGAGTAGTTCGAGAGGCTTTAAACTAGTATGGCAGCGGGGTGGGAACCTGAGCTGTATACCAGAGGTGAGAGTTGATGCAGGTGAGGCAATAGCAAGAGGTAGACCAGCCAGTGGGAAGGATTTTCCTGGGAAGGAACCGAGGGATCAGTTAAAGTGTGTTTGCTTTAACGCAAGGAGTATCAGGAATAAAAGTGATGAACTTAGAGCATGGATCAGTACCTGGTGCTATGATGTTGTGGCCATAACAGAGACATGGGTTTCTCAGGGGCAGGAATGGTTCCTGGATGTTCCAGGGTTTAGAGCATTTAAAAAGAATAGGGAGGGGGGAAAAGAGGAGGGGGTGTAGCACTACTAATCAGAGAGGGTATCACAGCTACAGAAGCTTCCATTGTCGAGGAAGATCTGCCTACTGAGTCAGTATGGGTGGAAATTAGGAACAGCAAGGGAGTAGTCACCGCGTTAGGGGTTTACTACAGGCCCCCCCAATAGCAGCAGGGAGATTGAAGAAAGCATAGGTCGGCAGATTTTGGAAAAGTGTGGACGCAGTAGGGTTGTTGTAATGGGTGACTTTAACTTTCCTAATATTGATTGGAACCTCCTTCGAGCAGAAGATTTGAATGGAGCTGTTTTTGTAAGGTGTGTTCAGGAGGGTTTCCTAATGCAGTACGTTGACAGGCCGACGAGGGGAGAGGCCATTCTAGACTTTGTGCTCGGAAACAAGCCGGGGCAGGTATCAGATCTTGTGGTGGGAGAGCATTTTGGTGATAGTGACCATAACTGCCTCACATTCTACATAGCTATGGAGAAGGAGAGGATTAGGCAAAATGGGAGGATATTTAATTGGGGAAGAGGAAACTATGATGTGATTAGACATGAGTTAGGAAGCATGGACTGGGAGCAATTGTTCCAAGGTAAAGGCACTATAGACATGTGGAGACTGTTTAAGGAACAGTTGTTGCGAGTGATGAATAAATATGTCCCTCTGAGACAGGCAAGAAGAGGTAAGATAAAGGAACCTTGGATGACGAGAGCGGTGGAGCTTCTCGTCAAAAGGACGAAGGTAGCTTACATAAGGTGGAGGAAGCTAGGGTCAAGCTCAGCTCTAGATGATTACAGGCAGGCGAGGAAGGAGCTCAAAAATGGTCTGAGGAGAGCCAGGAGGGGGCACGAGAAAGGCTTGGCAGAACGGATTAGGGAGAACACAAAGGCATTTTACACTTACGTGAGGAATAAGAGAACGGTCAAAGAAAGAGTAGGGCCGATCAGGGATAGCATAGGGAACTTGTGTGTGGAGTCTGAGGAGGTAGGGGAAGCCCTAAATGAGTTTTTTGCTTCTGTCTTTACGAAAGAAACAAACTTTGTAGTGAATGAAACCTTTGAAGAGCAGGTGTGCATGCTGGAATGGATAGAGATAGACGAAGCTGATGTGCTGAAAATTTTGTCAAACATTAAGATTGACAAGTCGCCAGGCCCGGACCAGATTTGTCCTCGGCTGCCTTGGGAAGCGAGAAATGCAATTGCTTCGCCACTTGCGAAGATCTTTGCATCCTCGCTCTCCACTGGAGTCATACCTGAGGACTGGAAAGAGGCAAATGTAATTCCTCTCTTCAAGAAAGGAAATAGGGAAATCCCCGGCAATTACAGACCAGTAAGTCTCACATCTGTCATCTGCAATGTGTTAGAAAGGATTCTGAGGGATAGGATTTATGACCATCTGGAAGAGCATGGCTTGATTAAATGCAGTCAACACAGCTTTGTGAGGCCAGGTCATGCCTCACAAACCTTATCGAGTTCTTTGAGGATGTGACTAGAAAAGTTGATGAGGGTCAAGCTGTGGATGTGGTGTATATGGACTTCAGCAAGGCATTTGAGAAGGTTCCCCATGGTAGGCTCATTCAGAAGGTCAGGAGGAATGGGATACAGGGGAACTTAGCTGTCTGGGTACAGAATTGGCTGGCCAACAGAAGGCAGCGAGTGGTAGTAGAAGGAAAATATTCTGCCTGGAAGTCAGTGGTGAGTGGTGTTCCACACGGCTCTGTCCTTGGGCCTCTACTGTTTGTAATTTTTATTAATGACTTGGATGAGGGGATTGAAGGATGGGTCAGCAAGTTTGCAGATGACACAAAGGTTGGAGGTGTCGTTGACAGTGTAGAGGGCTGTTGTAGGCTGCAGCGGGACATTGACAGGATGCAGAGATGGGCTGAGAGGTGGCAGATGGAGTTCAACCTGGATAAATGCGAGGTAATGCATTTTGGAAGGTCGAATTTGAAAGCTGAGTACAGGATTAAGGATAGGATTCTTGGCAGTGTGGAGGAACAGAGGGATCTTGGTGTGCAGATGCATAGATCCCTTAAAATGGCCACCCAAGTGGACAGGGTTGTTAAGAAAGCATATGGTGTTTTGGCTTTCATTAGCAGGGGGATTGAGTTTAAGAGTCGTGAGATCTTGTTGCAGCTCTATAAAACTTTGGTTAGACCGCACTTGGAATACTGCGTCCAGTTCTGGTCACCCTATTACAGGAAAGAAGTGGATGCTTTGGAGAGGGTTCAAAGGAGGTTTACCAGGATGCTGCCTGGACTGGAGGGCTTATCTCATGAAGAGAGGTTGACTGAGCTCGGACTCTTTTCATTGGAGAAAAGGAGGAGGAGAGGGGACCTAATTGAGGTATACAAGATAATGAGAGGCATAGATAGAGTTGATAGCCATTTCCCAGGGCAGAAAAGGCTAACACGAGGGGCCATAGTTTTAAGCTGGTTGGAGGAAAGTATAGAGGGGATGTCAGAGGTGGGTTCTTTACACAGAGAGTTGTGAGGGCATGGAATGCATTGCCAGCAGCAGTTGTGGAAGCAAGGTCATTGGGGACATTTAAGAGACTGCTGGACATGCATATGGTCACAGAAATTTGAGGGTGCATACATGAGGATCAATGGTCGGCACAACATTGTGGGCTGAAGGGCCTATTCTGTGCTGTACTGTTCTATGTTCTATGTTCTATGACAAGGGCAGCAAATTCATGGGAACAACATTGTGTGAAAGTTATCTTCCAAGTCACTCACCGCGTTAACTTGGAAATACAAGACTGTTCCTTCAGTGCTGCTGGATCAAGACCTTGAAACTCCTGCCCTCATGGTATTTTGGGCCCATCCATACCAAAGGGTCTGAAGAGGTTCAAGAAAACAGCTACCACCATCTTCTCAAGAGCAGGATTTAAGAAAATATAAACCAAAATATCATTTAAACCCACCACACCAAAGGAGTCTCCTTTAAAAATCTCCTCATGTGAACAACCTATTATAGATCAAGTAAAAGTCCATTTACAACTGATCCTTTAAGAATCTTCTAACGCCTCTAGTCAAAATGTTTATGGAGTTCAGTGCTGATATAGGTAGTGCCAGCCCTCTCAATACTTGGATAAATATTCTTAATAAGCCCATCTACAGAAACAAATATAAACAATGAAGGCCATTAAAACTGAATAAATAGCCAGTACTTTTCTTTCCAAATCACCTCTCAATATCCCATTAATCAAAGCGCTATGTGAGCAGTTGGGGGCTTTACTTTTGATGTGAAACTTTAAAAAGACTCTGGGCATCTAAATCATTTTGAATGATTGCACTAGAGATCCAAAACAGTGCAGTGAAAAATTTGCAACAGAGTACTAACTATTTAAACTGAAAGAACACTATTTTTTTCCTTGAATGTTGAAGCAAATGAAAGAACTCCAGGGGCAGGTTGATAGTTTTTTAATTGATTTCCATTCCGGACTGAAGTCTGTCTCCCTGTAATTAAAATCTCGCTTGAGAGGTAATGAGCCATGTTTATTTACTGAGGGGGGGTGGTCTGACTCCATTAAAAGTGCAATTAAAATACACAACCCTGCGGTGGAGTCTGCAAAGGCTTGTGTGCAGCTGATTTGATCCTGTGCCGGGCGAAAATCATCAGAAATGGGAATGGGGAGTTATTGACTCCTGGGATTGTGTCCCTGAATCCAGGCCAAGAGATCTAAAGATGGAGAATAGTCATCCATCAATTGTTATTGTTTAGCCGGAAAATTAAAATGTCATGAGGACAAATGGGTCAGCTCAAAGCCTGGCAGTGACAGTGGTAACCCAATATCTGATATGTGGCAGAGGAGCTGGAGGCCAGAATCACGTGCATCTGTTGACAGTTGTGCTCAGCCCTGGTCAGCTCCTTCAGTCCATCTGTAACCCTGGACTGAATCGGCCGCTATGATTCGTAACTACCGAGGACTCAGGGTTCTGGGGTAGCACTGCCTCTAATGTGCCAATCTGCTTGATGCCCAGAGGCCTTGAGTACTCAGGTGGCCCAATAATATTCAATAATATTCATCCACCCAAGCACCCCACTCCCCTCAGAGACCTCATAGGACCACTATTGTGTGGCTTTTGTAATTCCTCCAACAACAGTTTTGTGAGTGAGGTGAAACATCTGACAGTGTGCTAAACCAGTTGTTTGACAACAGACAGTAAACTAATTTGTTCTTTAAATACATGACAAGAATTACAATTACTGGCACTGAACATTCAAAATCAAACTGACACATCACTCAATAACAATAGAACATTGCTCTTGCTAATGTACATATTTGAAGTCTTCACATTCACGATGACATCTTCCTACCTTTCCATACCATCATTTGCACCAGAAACAAATTATCATAATGTATTTGATCACTACACATACTGAGAGGATTAATGGAATGACCTCATTATGAATGAGAATGTATGCACCATTCATGAATAATATATTTCAGAACTGAGTTCAAATTAATCTCATAGACCAAATTAATCTTGTCATACAAATTCACTCATTACTTCACTGAATCTAACTACTTAATGTAGAGTACTATCTAAGAGAGATGAAATATATAAATTTCTAGGTAAAGTTCCATTGGAATTTGTCACAGCTCACCAATGCTTTATGCAAATGTGCTGCGTTTCTTTGATAAGATTGAAGCATTGTTTTCTTATTCTCATTAATGTTTGCTTTTCAAAATGGAAAAGAATCAAGAATTTAACACTTAGTGCTTTCCATTGGCTCATTACCATTGCAGTAATGGCTATTTGACTTTTTCTCTTCCATGTCAACGTGGTCATCTAGTCAACTTGGGAGCCTTTGGATCCTAGCTGGACTTAACTGATCCATCAATGAGAATACTCCGATCAGAATTGAGGGGTGTAGGCTTTAGATGTGGGAGGTCGGTTAAGAATCTATGGAGCCTTCAATTGCTCGGAAATCCAACCACATTGGAGGGTAATATGGCAGGGAGGTGATTAATGATGGCAGATGAGCTCATTTGCAGAATGGAAGCAAATGTTGTTAATAAACTGGGGAGGGGGAGCTCTACTGTTCCCCTTAGCCTATGAGATGTATCCATTTCCCTTCATCAGTCTAGTTTACAGAGATCCACAAAACTGGGTGAGGCAATGTTACTCCAGAAACAAAGATAAACATTCAAATACACAACTTCGTTTAATAATCTAAACGACTGGCTGCCCCTCATATAGCAGATGGTCACCCACCCATACCTCCACCTTAGTTCACACCATTTCAAAGGGATCAGAATCAATTTGCCATTTAGGTAGTACAGTGAAGTGGGGGAGCATGACATTTACCCTGTTTTATCACATACACAAATTGGCGTCTACTTTTCTTTAAATCGAGTAGTCGTGACGTCAGTGGGAGTAGCCAGCTTACTTGTCTCTGGTGCCCAGCACATCCCTTCTCATTGTGAAGATGGCACTGAGGGCAGCTATGCGCCCTGCTGCACTGATGTTATTGCAGGGACAGTTTCCAACAAAAGCCTCTGCTATACCAATGGTCACTCAGTCAGAGGGGCCAGGAGGAAACGAATGATCGTGTTGGTGTCCTCAGGAAAGGTGACACCTTCAGCTATGACTGTTTCAGTCCTTGGCTAATGTTCCAGAAGGCTGGGGAGGGTGATCCTCTCCTGAAGGTTATCCATCATCAGCATGACTGACCAGTCAAGGTTACACTGAGTGGCATAGATTCTGTGAACTCCTGCATGCACTCCAGATACTGTCTCATATAGTTCTCCATAAGGACTACACTGTCAAAACCTTGCACCAACATTTTACACAAAGCAGGATGGACACCTCTACTGTCAATCTATGACCACACACTGCCTGAGGGTGTTTTGACATGTGAGAACATCTGCTACTACTGGTTAAGGTCGAGCCTTCTTTACTGTGACTCATGATCTGTGCCCAACTGAGCTTGACTGAGTCTGTCCTCCACCTTTGGCATTTCCTGTGGAACTCCCACTATGCTCATCACCCAGGGCCGCCCTATCTAACTGTGCTTAAAAAGCCGTCAAGGTGACTGTGTCATCATAAGAGTTACCCTGACATGAGGGAGCAGAAACCTCCGTGGTGCTTCCCATTGCTGCTGGATCCCCCCTTAAGTACCCCAATCACCATCTCCAACATGGATGCCTATCCTGGCATTTCTGAGTACTCCTCGGTCACACATCCTGGTGCTCTCCACTTCCCCCTCATCCATAGTGATGAAAATGGAACCTCCTGGTCTGTCTGGCTTCTCCCTGGCCAATTGTGTTGTAAAAAGAAACAGAGAGAGAGGTAAAGCATTATTGACTTCTTTGGTCAAAGTTTCTGCTATTCATTTAAAAAAAAACTGTATGTTCCAATGTTAGCAGTTTTTTTTTGGAAGCACTCTGGCTCTGAACCATTCCGGCAGAGTCAATAATTGACCTCTATATACACTGCTCCCATCTTCACAGGAACAGCTCGTGTCCTCAGGTGGGTTATCCCTGATATCCTACATTGAATTCAGAATGAGCAGGGACCCGGTAGATATTCTAGAACTGTCATGCCTTGAAGGATAGCTCTCCAGCAACAAACAGGGGAATCCAGGTCACCCAACAGTGAGCTAACATCACCCACTCTTAAAAAAGGAGTCAGGATTGATCCAGTCCCTGATGGATATTCTGAAGTTTCTGTTTTACAAGCTGTGTCTTCCCTCCCAGCCCATACAACACAACAAAATGAGAGGAAAGCATATTGAAATGTTGCTTTTGGTTTTATAAGTCGTAGGATCCCTACAGTGTGGAACCAAGCCATTCAGCCCATCAAATGCACACTGAATATCCAAAGATTATCTCACCCTGAGCCTCATCCCCCACCCTATATTTCCCAGAGCAAATCCACCTAGCCTGCACAATATGAGGAAACTTAGGAAGGTCAATCTACCTAACCTGCACATCTTTGGGCTGTGGGAGGAAACTGGAGGACCTGGAAGAAACCCACACAGACACAGAGAGAATATGCAAACTCCACACACACAGTCGCCCAAGGCTGGGATTGCACCCCAGCCCGTTGTACTGTGAGCCACCATGCCACCCATTTTTTGGAGCTTTTATACAAGAGGATACAACATTGAAATTCAAGTGACAGCAGTCAGGAGTGAAATCTTCCATTTAAAATGTGCTGAAAATCATCGATTCTAGCCACAAGAACACAGGGGATGCTGGTTTTACAGAGTCTGGATTTCAAAACAGAAGATGGTATGCTTCAGTTGTACACAGCCTTGCTCAGACTCAGTATCATGATCCAGAAGGACATCTTGGTCTTGGGGAGAAATTGCACAGATCTACCAAAATGACAGCAGGACTTAACTTCGACAGAACAATAATTTGGGTTTTGTTTCCTTGACTGTGGCAGATTGACAGCTGGTGATCTAGATGTTTAAATGGCCTTAAGTGTTGATATGGGTAGGCCCAGGGAAGCTATTTCCTTTGTTGGAAGAGATTCTGAACAAGAGGACCAAACATTAAAATTCAAGTGAAACCAGTTAAGAGTGAAATCTGGAAACAGTCTTTTGTTTAAAATGTGCTGAAAGTTGCCATTCCCTCTTCAAGAAGAGAGAGGATGCTGGATCGATTGAAATTACCACGATTAAAATTGACATACATTTTCCTTTGTTAAAGATATTGGGGGAAAAGAATTAAAGGAAGGTAAATTAAGTTGAAGCATAGATCAACAAGGATCTCGTTGAATAACAGAACATGCGCAACCCAGCCCCTGTTTCTGTGTTAATACAAGCAGGGCAAAGGTTGGCATCATTTTATCTCCTTTTAAGAACTGTTCACCATTCTGAAGTCCCCTACGTTATGATTTTATTGTGGTTGGCCATGAGTCTGTAATTTTGAATAGGGCTGCCTACTCCCCATTTGTAATCAGAAACTACCTCCAGCATCCTCACAGTGTGAGGCTTAAACTACTGCAGATGGCTTATTTAAATAAGATGCATGAGTTGGCCTGGCAGCATCTGGTGAGGCCAGCTCATCGCTCTAGTGATGCAAAATATTGGATCTGTGTGACTGTCTCAGCTACTCGTTTAACCCCCAGAGGGACAACATCAAGCATTGCTCCATTCCAGACACGCCTTCGCCAATTGCGCAAAAGAACGTCAAATGCCAAACTAATTTCTGGGCCAGTCCATAAATCAAACCTTAGGATGTTCCTGCCTCTGTTGAAAGGGCAGGGGAATGTGACAACAAATATAAAGCATTGACAAAATCTTTGAGCAGAATGAAACAATCTCCAGTCATCACACATTGGCTTTGCCATTATGGGTTTTCAGCAGAGGATAATCAAAGTGCAAGTTTTCTTTTGTCTTTTAAATATTTTAATTATAAATTTTGTCAATCAAAGTTTCACAGTGGCAGTACTGGAATGTGAAATGAAGTGAGTAGCACTTCATTAATCAGAGCCTTTTCGAGAAGAATGCAAATATGTATCTTCCTCTGAGGATTTCAATTTGCTTTAATGTTATTCATTAAGTTTTGTTATTTATTTTTGTTGGTAATTTACTGAAGGGTAATTTTTTCTAAATTGCATTTGATAAAACAAATGCTTTCTGCAACATTTAAAAAAAGCTTTATAAACAAACACGCAAATTTGAATTAATTAGCGAATGAAATGAGTTTAGTTGGGATCAAAGGCAAAATGCCTCATTGATTCTTGAATATGTTTCACTCTAACAGGGAGATATATTCTTGAGGTTAAGCAATAGAATGGGATTTGTGCTGTTTTCCACAATCAGATTGGTAAATTACGAGGTGGGGATTTTCAAGGTCATGTGTACATCTGATTAGAATTACTCAACTGTGACTCTGTAGCACTATCACTTCTGTATTAGAAGGTCATAGGTATAACTCTAAAGTGAGAGCATTGAGCATACAATCTAGCCTGGCATTCACAAGGCAGTACTGTTGAAGATGCTGAATTTCAGATGATATGTTAAAGCAGAACTCTGTCTCTCTTTTAGGATAGCTGTAAAAGGTCCTATAGCGTTCCATGAAAAAGAGCAGCGGAGTGCTTCTGGATTGCTGGTCAATTGTTATCCTTCAACTAACATCACTGAAATTGATTATCTGAGCATTATCAAATTGTCTGTGGTATCTTGCCTTATGTATGTTCAATGCAATGATTCCTATTTCCAGCTGTCATTATCTTTCAAAACACTTCATTGGTTGTAACACACATGTCTTGAAGGTGTTTAAGGCTGCAGTGTAAATGCAATCCTTCTTACTTTCTTTTATTTTTAAGTGGCCGATGAGGTGCTTTGGCCTATCTACAGAAAAACAGCAGTGTCATAAATTGGTGTTTCTCTGACCAATGTTGGTCTCATTCTTCACTCCAAAATGGCCTGTCTTCCCCAAGATTTTTACTCATCAGTACAAGCAGCTAAATATACCCAATTCTTGGAGCCCAATGAAAACAAAAATGTCGGGGATCACAGCAGGTCAGACAGCATCCATGGAGAGACAGCAGCTAGTGTTTTGAGTCTAGATGACTCCTCATCAGAGCATGCAAGTCCAGTATTAGATTGAAGGATTCAAATTTGTGCCTCCATGAATGTCTTCCTCAATATCTTTATTGTGCCTTATGAAAGCATAGTAGGTTTTCCAGTCAATGTAGCCAAATTTAATACACACTTGAAACGTATTACATTGGATTTCCAGCTGTTTAGTATCCACTTTAATTTTCAGGTTTAGTTCTGGCATATGTATACCTCATTGTTTGTAGATAATTATATCAAAATTGCACCTCAGCTTAGTCGCTTCCTGGCTATATAAATCACTAATGTTCACTTAGCCACCTCATCATAAAAAAAGGGCAGGCAGGACAACTGCAGTGCACGTATTTAAGTTAGGACTTTGAAGCTGAAAGGGCTCGATCACCACAGTTAAGTTGTCACTAAAACATGGTGCATACAATACAGTGAGTTAATTCCAAAACATCATGAGAGGCAGACATCTGCTCTAAATGTTTGTCATTCTTTTGTAAAGTTGTTAAGTGTGGACATTAGTTCCTTTTGGGCAGAAGAGGTGAATTATTAAAATACAAATTACACTTTATAAAAGAAGGAAAATATAGAATGGGGTGTAAAGGTTTGGATTCGAGCGTCACAGGTACCCAAGGTAGATAGACAGTTTGCAAGTAATTTTATGCACTTTCAAGTTTATTAAGAAACATCAGCTTGGATATTATTTATGAGATAACTGGACAGAAAAAAGCACCCAAGCTGTGACAGATAAGGATAGTGCACTGAGGACAAATGTATTAAGAACATAAGAACATATGATAGGATATGATATGATACATAGATGATTTGGAATTAGGGACTAAGTGTAGTGTGTCAAAATTTGCAGATGACACTAAGGTGAGTGGTAGAGCAAAGTGTGCAGAAGACACTGCAAGTCTGCAGAGGGATATAGTTAGTCTAAGTGAGTGGACAAAGATCTGGCAAATGGAGTACAATGTTGATAAGTGTGAGGTCATCCATTTTGGTAGGAATAACAGCAAAATGGACTATGTTTTAAATGGTAGAAAAAATTGCAGCACGCTGCTGTGCAGAGGGACTTGGGTGTCCTTGTGCATGAATTGCTATAAGTAGGATTGTAGGTGCAGCAGGTAATTAAAAAGGCAAATGGAATATTGTCTGTCATTGCTAGAGGGATGGAGTTTAAAAAGCAGGGAGGCTATGCTGCAGTTGTATAGCGTCCTGGTGAGGCCACACCTGGGGTACTGTGTGCAGTTTTGGTCTCCTTACTTGAGAAGAGATATACCAGCGCTGGAAGGGGTGCAGAGGAGATTCACTCGGTTGATTCCAGAGTTGAGAGGGTTGGATTGTGAGGAGAGACTGAGTAGACTGGGATTATACTCATTGGAATTCAGAAGAATGAGGGGAGATCTTATAGAAACGTATACCATTGTGAAGGGAATAGGTAAGGTAGAGGCAGGGAGGTTGTTTCTGCTAGCAGGTGAAACCAGGACTAGAGGGCATCGCCTCAAAATAAAGGGAAGCAGATGTAGGACAGAAGCCAGAAGGAACTTCTTCATTCAAAGCGTTGTGAATCTGTGGAATTCCCTGCCCAATGAAGTGGTTGAAGCTACCTCGCTGAATGTTTTTAAGGCAAGGTTAGATAAATTTTTGAACAGTAAAGGAATTAAGGGTTATGGTGAGCGGGCGAGTAAGTGCAGCTGAGTCTCAAAAAGATCAGCCATGATCTTATTAAATGGCGGTGATGGCCTACTCCTGCTCTTAGTTCTTAAGTACAGCTCCAGATCTCAATGAGGTTACGCATGTTGTCTCTGGCTCCTCACCACCTTAGTTATTTTGTCTAACTAAGCAACATATAAGTACCAATTTGTATAATGCAATAAACTACATCCTGTTGTAAAGACAAGTGTCCCTTTATTTTTAAGACACATAGGCGATTCAGCTTCTATCACTATTACCCAAACAGGCCCTTTGGCCAGTAAAGAAAGGAAGATTGTTTCTGGAGCTTGGCATGGTCCCTGTACACTGAATCCTCCCCAAGAATGCAACGTTCCACAATCTGAGCCATCTCAAGGAATCTCCTCCTGTGCCCATCAAATGGCATGAAGGCATTTCATGTACGGACTGCTGCAGCACACTCTCGACTGCTCGCATTTGTCTGCCACTCAGGAGGAGCGTCACAGGATATTCACTGGGTTTCACAGGAGCTCCTTGAGAACCATTCATTCAGTATTGCTGCCGACAGGTTCTGCCTGTGAGTGGAAATGTGAGCCCAGTGGATCACCACAGGGCTGAAAGTTTAAACATATGCTTTGATCAAAAGCACCAGCAAATATTCTATAAAAATGAAGGCCGTGAGCACCGTGAGTGGAGGAGAATAAAAAGTTATCATCCATAAAAATACAAAGATTCCTTCAATAACTCCTTCCAAGTTCACAAACTCCACCATTCATGGAAATGGCAGCAAGTGCATAGGAACATGTTCCTCTCCAAGGTAATTGACATTTTGACCCGGACCAACATCTTCAACTGTTCACTATCACGGAGTCAAAATCTGGAACTCCCTTCCGAACAGCATTATAAGTGTCCCTACAATACAATGACTACAGTAGTTCAAGAAAACAGCTCACCAACACATTATCCAGGAAATTAGGGATACAGTGATAAATGCTAACCTAGCCAGCAAAGCCCGCATCCTTGAATGAATAATAAAAAGCTTTCCTTTCTAAACTTCACAACTTTTTCTGAAAAATCTTATTTCATGTTAAATGGTGGAATGAAATTCTTTTATTAAATTTTCTTACTCCTTTAAATACACATTCTCCTTTCATTCTGGTTCTGCCTTTGTATTATTACCTTGGCTGTCTGAGAATTTTCTTTGTGCTTCTGTAATGGAAGTATGAGCCACAAACTGCATTTTGGTTATTTCTATGTCGTGATCCATTGCTAAAGTAAAATCAGTTTTTATTTCTTCAGTTTTATTGTGGCAAACAATGAGCCAAAAAAGCATTTCTGGCCTCAATTACCCAGAGACACACTTAAGTCTGAACAGTGTAGGTCATATTAATTGCCAAACGTAATGGGTGTGGAGAATGAACTTTGCAAACAGCATAGCATCTGCCTCATTATAGATTCATAACAAAACAGGAGGCCATTCAGCCAATCATGCATGTGCTAGTTCTGAAAAATTACTGTCTAGACCCATCCACCTTCTTTTTCCTTAAATTTGTAATTCTGTACTTTTTTTCAGATATAATTCATTTTCAAATATATATACTCCACATATGTTGTCGACCAGGCCAGAACCCCTCAAAATAGTAGCCTAGACCCTAACGTTTTCTTATTTTAAAGGCAGAGATATGGAGTGGGTATTCCAGATGTGATGTAACCGGTCAAATCACTCAGCTTTAAACAAAACAGCATTTATTTAAACCCTACAGTTGAAACATGAACAAAAGAAAGCAGAATTTAGAGTAGCTTAACTATTGTAAAAAACTAACTGACCCAATACATCAACTAAACTAATTAACCATTCCAGTCCAGTAACAACCCATAGACACACCCCGAGTCAAAAAGGTAAATCCGAACAGATTCCTGCAGACAGAGGGAACAATATCCAGAGAGAGATTTCAGAGAAAGTCAGAGGAGTCCTTTACTGAAGCTAGCAACATACCTGCTGCTCAAAACATCTTGTGACTATTCTAGCTCTAAAAAAACCTGAAAAAATACTCTATTGGGAGAACTGGCCACTCCCCTTCCTTTGTTAAACTGTTGTTCCATAGACTCTTCATCACCTCAGACTTTCCAACCTCTCTTCAAATTGAAACCAGGGGCAAAATAACCTTTTTGAAGTGACAGCGCCATAACAAGTACGAATTTATATCTAAAAATAAAAGACAAGAATGAAATTCAATCATTGCGGATGCATATAATGGCAGTAGCCAATAAAAAGGAAAATCCCATGGGCGAAGGGGCACCAAATCACCATCGTGCATAGGCAGCCTAGTTAACGTTCAATTTTGACCATCCCACCAGTCTCCACGCTACATACCCAGCTTAGGATAGGTACTTGTGATGAACTGCTTCTGTTTTACAAAGGTGAAAAAGTCTGTTACCAAAAATTAGTGAGCATTCTTTCATATAGTCTGTTGCAGCTCGTGCTTTACTCTTCATAAGTTATTTTTGCCGATCAAGGGCAAATTAGGATCTGTTGACCTAAGACATATTTTTCAGTACAATTTTGCCTTGGGGATGAATACATCTCCTATTCATTTCAACAGAGGCAGCTACTCTGAGAGTGAAGGAGGAATTTTGTAAATGAGGCTTATTGAAGAATCACTTAATCGTGCATTTCTCACAAGTTGGTTAATTTGCTACATTCTTACTTTTTAAATGTTAATCTTCACTGTGTATTACTTAAGATCTTCTTGTTGAGATTTTTGTTTATTGAGAACCAATTCAGAGTAAATGTCACCCAATTCTCAAATGATCCATTAGCTGTAAAGTGATTTTTTTTAAAGTAAGTTGGTATTTCAGTGCTGACCATCTATGAAAGCAGATTACATGCACCAGTGGATGGCTGGGACTGAGCTGGATGCTGAAAGTCCAAAGTTTAAATACATAACAGCACGACTCCAGAAATTAATTACAAGTTGAACTGTAAGTTTAAATGTCTTGTTCCCATAAAGAATAGTGGCGGCTTGGGTGTGAGATTTGAGGCTGCAAATCAGTGCCTGTTTTGGGCAAATTATGCACAGATGAGAGAAACTACAGAATTATTAGACTGGGTTACAAAACCTAATCGTGGGATCTAGATTTTGAAGTCTTAGGTCACTTGAGCAAAACATATGCCATTCGCTGAACATTACCTGAACCTGAAGTAAAGTTATTTAATTTTGATTCAAGCTCACAATCACTTGTTAAATATGTGCCTCAAAATTAATTGAGTGGTCATACTCCCTTTTCTTTGAAGGGTTTTGGATGACAGAAGGTAGTAAAGTGCCAGCTGATATGCAGCTTCTCTCCCGAGCAAAGTGGACTCATGAAGAACCCAAATGGACCTATTCAGAATAATTCACAAAGGACATAATTTGGATGGTTTGAGGAATTGTTGACTTCCAATGAACAGTGAAAATCACTCACAGGTGGACGCGATGCTCACCAGCGTAAGAACGCATGAATTAGGAGCAGGATCAGATTATTTAGCTCCTCCAGTCTTCTTCACAATTCATAGATCATAGCTGAACTGATTATAACCTCATACCTGCATTCCTGCCTATCCAAATAATCTTTCAATGCTTTGCTTAATTAGAATTTACTTACCTCTGATTTTAAAATATTCCAGGGCTCTGTTTCCAGCACCTTTTCAGGAGAGAATTCTGAAGAATCGTGACTGTGTGAGGAAAATAAATTTACCTCATCTGCTTTAACTAAAAAAAATCCTGATTTTTCGACAGTGAAACATCTTTAAAGAGAGTCTTTCTCTCCCTAACCATCTAACAACACTCCACAGGATCTCGGGCTCAAAACAAAAACTCAATTCCGTTTTTCTCTCTCCATAGATGCTGCCAGGCCTGCTGAGTTCCTCCAAGTTGCATACAAAATCCTTCTTCCTCTTCCAGACCCAAGTGATTACAACTTTTCAAACCTTTATCATGAGGCAATCCACATGAAATCATATGAACATCCTTCTTTGAATATGATGACAAATACCATGCAAGGTATTGGTATTCCAGACATGGTTTTCGATTAACTTGTTTATCAGCATTTGCAATTTCCCTTTCATAAAACTATCTGCCTGATTTTACCTTGAACTTACCCAAGTACCTTATTGTGACTTCTTTAAGAATAGCTTCTGATATTTTCCCTCTGATAGATGTTAGGTTAACTGTAACTTCCTGCTTTCTGTCTTCATGTCTAAGACCAGAAGGCTTGTTTGAATAAAGGAATTATGTTGTTTAAGAACTGTCCCCAAATCAAGGGAGTTTCGGAAAGTTAAAACCGATGCATCAACTATCTCACTAGCCACTTATTTTAGGGCCTTAGGATGAAGTCCAGCAGAACTCAAATACTTGTCAACTCATAGTGACAATTTACTCAATACCATTTTTCTGGTGATTGTGATTTTCCTGAGTTCTTCTTTTCTCTTCCATTTCCTGATTTATTGCTGATTCTGGGATATTTCCTCTAACAACTGAAGATTGACTGAAGAAAATACTTGTTCATTGTTACTATTACCTGACTATTTCTATTATTAGTTCAGTCTTACTTCCTATAGGACTAAATTCAGTTTGGAAATTTTTTATTCTTTGAATATTTATAGACTCTCTAACTATCTTTTTTTATATATTTTTGGTCAGCTCTCTCGCGTACTTGAATATTTCCCTCTCTATTTTTGCTCAGTTTTTGCTGCTTTTTATATTCCGTCCAATTTACTGAATTTACCTATCTTCGCGCAATTATATACCTTTTCCTTCAGTTTTATACTGTCGTCAATATTTCTACTCAACCACAGAATTTTCCTAAGTCATTCAAATGTAACTCTTCTGTGTTTTTTGAAATATCCCTTTAAATATCTGCCCCCTCATCTATATTGACCTATCCTCTAACATAATTTGCCAATTAACTTGGCTAGCTTTGCTTCCACACACTCGTTATCTTATTAAAATTTATAAAAATAGTTTTGAACTCAAATTCACTCGCTCAGATTGAATGTAAAAGTCAATCATATTATAGTTACTGCTTCCTAGAGTGGCCTTGACATTGAGATCATTAGTTACTATTGTCTTATTCCTCAATACCCAGGTCTAGTATAGCCTGCTCTCTGGTCTGTACCAGAACCTAGTGTTCCAAAAAAACTACCCTGAGAATGTTGTATGAACTCTTCATCTAGATAACCTTTATCAATCTGACTTCTCCAATTGATCTGTGGATTACAATATACCAGGATTATTGTTGCATCTTTCTGAAAATCTCTCATTATTGCCTCCTTTTTGCTCTACCGACCATATAGTTTCTGTTAGGAGACCTGTATGTCACATGCGCAAGTGTCTTGCCTTTATCATTCCTGATTTCTGCCTAAACTGTTTGCACATCCTGATTTCCAGAACTTAAGTCATCTTTACCTATTGTGCTGATTCCATCATTAACCAACAGAGTTGCTTCTGCACATTCTCCGAATGGTCTGTCATTCCTAAATATCATGTACTCTTCAAGATTCAGGTGCCAACCCATGCCAGCTTGCTGCCATGTCTCTGTAATGGCTGCCAGACTGTAGTATTCATTGTACTATTCATTTAACTTCTTTTGCTTCAACTGCCACGTGTATTCAGATACAGAGCCTTTAGTTTTATCTTCTTACTCTCCTTGTCAATTGAGAATATATGGAGAAAGCAAAACTTGTTACATTCTGTCACTGAGGCACAAACATAGTCTGTCCTATGAAACGTCTCTGTCTATAATAGAACCACATTGGTGTAATTGATATTCATTATTTACAGATTACCTGCTTTAATATTGAGACAGAGAGAAAGAGATAAACAGAGGGGAACAGAGAGTCAGATAGACGTTACAAAGAGAGACAAAGAGTCAGGCAGATAGCGGTGTTACGCAGGATGGAACATTAATAACAAGGTGAAAAAAGATTGATAAGATTTATTAGCACATGTTGCCAAAAAAATCAAACATCAACAAGGAACACTCCTCCTGGTGGTGTGACATGGTCACTTGGCAGATTATGTAGGAAGATCAGCTGTTTCAAAAAGGATGATATGTAAAGCCAAAATAAAAGGAGGAACTGTAGATGTTGCAAGTCTGAAACAAAAACGAAAATTGCTGGAATAACTCAGTACATCTCTCCATGGAGAGAAAACAGAGTTAACATTTTGAGTCCAGTGACTCTCCTTAGGAATACACAAAACTAAGTTGAAGTTGGATTTTGCAGTCAGCAGAAAAGCAACAGTGCCAGCCACTGACTTCAGAGAAAGTTGCCACAAAAATTTAACGATTGTGTGCTGTTGATTTTCCCTTTTCTAACCTCAGATTGCTTCTGCATCTAGTAACAGTGACTGAAGTTACTCCACAGAGGCCAGTATACTTCATCAGGTCACTCCTTGTTGAGGCGTGAAGAGTCCTTGACACTGATACAGTTCCCTCAGATAGAGCTGTCAGAGTGAACAGAGCCTCTGACATTTGTGTTCTTATCTGTCAGCCAGGAATCCCTGATTGAACCAGATTAACAGCCCCAATCAGCGAGCTCATGTTGTCTGGGGTCCCCTGGGCTCCCCTCATTTCAATAGTTACAGTGGCATCATAAAGCAGGTTCAGGAGCTGTTCACACTGCAGCATTGCTCTCGGCAGCAAACCAGGTAAAATCCATTGAATACCTTTACTCTATGTTTATAATGTTCATAGATATTAAAACAAAAAAACCCGAGCATACAAATGAATAATTATAGAAGCCAATTTATCATAACCAAGCTTAACATTGATTTGACATAAACCTTGGAATTCCACAAATATAAAGCTCCTCTTTTGGGCCGATGAGAATTTTCAGCAGTATGGGTGAACGTTGTACACCCTTAACAACCCAATTATGTCATGTTCAAAATGTATAATTTTTTCAAGTTTTTCTTTACAATCAGACTAAGAATTCAAGAAATTAAGGCCTTATCATATCAAAGATTCCTAATTGATTACATTCCAGGAAGTGGGAGAGACGTAGTGGAGGGGGTTCAATGTTACAACCACTTGAGAAGTGCAAAATTGTACACAGCAATTTCTGGATTTCTATATTATTCTTCATGGGTCTCAATTCCAAAAATTGCTATCAGCTAGAGGTATAATGGCAATTTTGTCCGTACTGCTACTGAAAAATCAGGACCATTACATTTTAAAATTTTTATTCTGTATTTCAGTGTTTTCTAGTAGAATGAGTGTTGCATTTTCTCGCAAATTGGAGTCAATACCTGCTGGATACCTAACAACATGTCAATACACACTCAACAAATTCTATAATTAAGTGTCTGTTGGGAGGGGTACATTTCTGAAAGCTACCAAGAAATGACAGAGGCTTCTGATGGGCTGAATGGCGCTTATATTCCAATGGTACTCCACATTGTCACATTCTCACAGATGCATGAGCAAGGCAATGCGCCATACCAGTGAATACGCTTGTCAGTAAATATTTCATTTAAGCCAGTATTCTGGTCAAGAAATATCCAATTTGAGCTTGTATACGCAACAGTTAGTGCATCATTCCTGGTAGTATACTTAGCATTACATGTAATAATTACATCCAACTTATAGATTTATATATATTTTGTAAAATCTATGAGACCTTAATACTTAACCTTACTGTTTTGCTTCCAACTTTTCAAACTACAACGCATCATCTTTGATCTCACGCTGATGTACTGAGCAAAGTAGAATTGGGTCAGCAATCTAGTTGTAGCCTCTACTGCCCTGTTCTTTATCTGATTTCTATAAGGAGGATAATAATATGGGTTGGTATCCTTATAAGTTCCCTTCTTTTACATGAAAAACACTTCTAAAAGAACCCATCAAAGATCAGAACTTACCATTGGTGAAGATTTCCTGATTACTAGGTGAGTTTACCATGGGTGAAGACGTCACGTGTGCAGCAAGGTAGGTAGCAAGCACAGTCTTGACACTATTTCCATCTGCCATGTGGGAAAACACATAGAAACCCATTTCCCTTGTTTGTCTACAGAGTAATAAAATAGTACCTCCACAAATCATAAAGCATCTGACTCAAATTCCACTTTGTAAACATTCAAGTACACTGCCAAATATATAACCCGCAACTTCTGTTTTCGTTCAAAACAAACCTAACACACTGTGCTGTTTTGTGTAAATATGTCTGACATTGCTTGCTGAGGTTGCGTTCGAGGTTGAAATTTATTTCAATGCAGTCCATTCTGGGAAATGTGCGATGCTTACTCAAGCAGATTAATAGCATCATCTAGCTTCCCAACTCACTGCAGAGCTTAGGCTACATCAGGTGCATTCTGTTTGTTTAGCGACAACTGGCAACGGTGATGGTGCAGTGATTCAACTTCCTGACTGGAGCATGTTTCAGGTTAATAAGTTTGAGTTTGGGGAAGGAGTGTGAATTCATTATGAAGTGCAACGATTTTGATGAAATTGAGCCTGATAAATGCCAAATTTAACAGAGATGCAGAATCACTGACACTGAATTAGAACTCCACTGAGCTTAGAATGCTTGGAATAATTGCTATTTGGATTTGCACCATACATAAGCTGTGGAATAAGGGGTCAAACAGCCATTGCTGAGAGCCTGATGCTGGGATGCTTTCTTTTTTATAGATATGAAGAGCTTGTTATATCAAATCTATTGTGTGCTTTTCAGAGGCATAATTACTGAATGGTGAAAAAAAAGACTTTGATGGAAAAGAATGCAGCTTGATGGCGGCTTGCAGCTTTATTTATTGAGCTGTTCTTTTTTGTCCAATGACTCTTAAGCTTCAGTGACTGAAGTAATTTGTGGATCCATTTTGGTTTCTATAATCCTATTTACTGTGGAAAAGAAAGTTAGTGGAGGGCACTTTGATCTGATGGACAGTTTATAGATCCACACATTTTTCAGATATACACTCAGACCTCAGGCTATTGCTTTCGGTTTAAACTTTACCTGGCGTAATCCTGTCTGGACTAAAAAGTAACTGTGAGAACAAATAAACAATAGCACAGTCCTTACAGTGATGCCAGTCTATGAATGTGTCAGTGATACCTGGAGCATCTATCAGTTTGGGTTATTTTTGGTGAGGTAAAATAACGGATGAAGAATGATCAACTACTGATGAAGTATGTCTCAGATTTGTTTATTTATGATTTATTTTAATACTGCCAACAAAAGAGCTTCGGTCATTTACTTACAACAGGGACAAGAGGCTGGCTTATT
Organism: Stegostoma tigrinum; assembly: GCF_030684315.1. NCBI lineage: Eukaryota > Metazoa > Chordata > Chondrichthyes > Orectolobiformes > Stegostomatidae > Stegostoma > Stegostoma tigrinum. The sequence continues at coordinate 56,323,649 of NC_081364.1, read as the reverse complement.
AGAAATGAAGAAAAATTCTCCGAGTTTCATTGTTTGAGTTAAATTTGCGTAAAAATGTTATTTATTTTGAAGCCAGAAGCAATTCAAGCTCTACCACTTGACATCCAGATGTTGAAAGATGATAAGTGACCTAGTTAATTCTATATGTCAGAGAAATGATTGAGGCAGCGTAACAAATATAAAATTAAAATATAAAGTCAACATTGGTCAAACTTATAACAAAATTGGACAGGCCGATTAAAGATGCTTAAGTTTCTCCCAGCATTTTAATGCACAAGTTCTGTTTCAGTCATATTTACTGCTTGACCATGAGATATCGTGTCTTTAGATTTCCAATTTAATCCATTGTTTCCTCAGATGTGGGGCAGGCAGGACCAGCAAGCTACTACGGAATGTATTGTCTTTTATCCCCACCCTCAACACTTTACAGAGGGACGACCTTGTTGTGCTAATGCATGAATTCCAGACCATATAGGAAGAATATATTTAAGTTAATTAAGTGACGTTATAATATATGGCATTCCATTATAAAGATGACTGTCAGTGTAATTGAATCAGATTGGTATGTTAGTGAGTAATGTGTATGCAATTTATAGATACATCACTGAGCACAAAGCGGATATTATTTAAGCCTGTAACATAATATTTATATGAGTAATTAGTGTAGTTAATAAACTCCAAGACATGTAACTCAACAGAGCCCAATCCCTGTGATATATGTTATATGAGCTAACATAATACAGCAGCTTTCAGATCATATATTGGCAGTGTGTTTGACAAATGAAACCAAATCATACTAGAATGAGAGAGAAACAGAAATTGCTGGAGTAACCCAACAGGTCTGGCAACATCTATGGAGAGAAAACAGTTAGAGTCTCAAGTTCAGCAAGCTTCTTCAGAGTTATTCTTTAGCAATTTCTGTTTTCATTTCAGATTTCCAGCTTCCACGGTTCCTTCTTTTGGAAGTGAGTCAGGTGTGGTAGCACACAATATGGGAATATGAATGGAACTGTATTGAAAGGAGAAAAATGTAATCCTCCCCCGTGCCTCCTGCCTCCAGCTCTCTTTGAACACTGCATGAAGGAAACATCCATTGGGCCCAGCCATCCATTGATCAGTAAAACAGTCAAAAGTCCTGAAATGAATACATATCTAGAAGAAGAAAGAGGAAGAGAGATAGAGAGTGTGTCTGAATGTGATGCAACATTTAACACTTGCTGTAAAGGAATATATATCGTTGTGCTATGCACAAACTATTTTTTTAGGAATAATTACATTAGCAGAAACCAGCAAGCATGCATCAGATATGACAACGATCCCAATTCTCAAATCTTGACTGGGCTTATGGATAAAGTTCTGCAGTTGTTGAATTCTCTATCCCTCCATTCCCTTCCACCACTAGCACCAGTAGCCCTGCACATGTACATACCAATGTGGTGGGGTGGATGAGGGCAGAAGGTAATCAGCCAGAGTATAGAGTTATACAACATGGAAACAGACCCTTCAATCTCACCAGTGCATACCTACCATAACCCGAAACTTAATTCATCCCACCTGCCTGTTCCTGGCCCATATCCCTCCAAATCTTTCCTATTCATGTACTTATCCAAATGTTTCTTGAAGATTGTAATTGTACCTGCATCTACAAATTGTGCTGAAAGTTCACTCCACATGCAAACCACCCTCTGTGTAAAAAAATTTGCCCTTTAAATCATTTTTAAAATCACTCTCCTCTCACCTCAGCAATGTGCCCCCTAATCTTGAAATTCCCCATCCCAGGGAAAATATACCTACCATTAACTCTATCTATACCCTTCATTATTTTATAAACTTCAGTCAGGTTGCATCTCAACCTCCTATGCTCCTGTGGAAAAAGTTCCAGCCTATCCAGCCTTTCTTAATATTTCAAACTTTCCATACCCAGCAACATCCTGTTGAATCTGTTCTAAACCCTCTCCAGCTTGATAATATCCATCGTATAACTGGGTGACCAGAACTGGACACAGTACTCTAGAAGATACCTCACCAACGTCCTATGTAACCTCAACATGGCTTGCCAACTCTGATAGTCAAAGGACTGAGCAATGAAGGCAAGGTGTACCAAATGCCTTTTTAACCGTTCTGTCTATAACTGACACAAGCTTCAAAGAATTATGTACCTGAGTTCCTAAGTCCCTCTGATCTACAACATTACTCCAAGCCCTATCATTAATTGTGTAAGTGCTACCCTTGTTTATTGTACCAAAATGCAGTACCTTGCATTTATCCAGATGGAACCCCATCTGCCATTTTTCAGTCCATTGACCCATTTCATCAAGATTCCTCAATAATCCAAGAAAACCTTTTTCACTAATGCGTGGTCTTTAAATAAACCTGATTACCAGACCAAAGAAAATGAAATGAAATTGAGAGGTGAGGCTGAAAATTTTTAAATTCAGACTTCATTGATTCCCTATAGTGTGGAAGCAGGCAAATTGGCACATTGAGTCCAAACTGTCCCTCCAAAGAGGGCCCCAACCAAATCATTGCTGCAACCCTGCATTTCCCATGGCTGATCCACCTGGCCTAAACCTCTTTGGGCTGTGATAGGAAACCAGAGGAAACTTAAGCAGTCATAGGGAGAACTTTCAAACTCCACATAGACGGTCATCCAAGGGCAGAATCAAACCTAGGCCTCTGGCACTGTGAAGCAGCTGTGCTAACAACTGAACCACCATGTTACCCTTCTGAAGAGGGTTCATGTCCGATCATGCTTATTTATTTGATTACTTATTTATCAACTAAGAGAAAGATGTCTTCATTAAGCAAGAAAACAATCCAATAATCTAATGATTGTACGTCTTGTTTGAACTAGAACTTTCAGTTGAGCAAGATGCATGGCTGACAATTACGGTGAAGTAAATGAGAGATAATGGGAACTGCAGATGCTGGAGAATCCGAGATAAAAAAGTATGGAGCTGGATGAACACAGCAGGCCAAGCAGCATCAGAGGAGTACACCTAAGATGCTGCTTGGCCTGCTGTGTTCACCCAGCTCCGCACTTTGTTATCACAGTGAAGTAAATGACCTTTATTATTACTTTGTGGAAGTTTTGAGCCAATTGAAAAGCGTGAATCTCATTATTTTCTGTTTCTCTGGGGATATCACTGAAAGACATTTCTTTCTATAGTCATGGCCACATTGCTGAACATGGAAAATTATTTTCAGCAATATGCAAAATGATTTTGAAATATGACGGGAAAAAAAGCACTTCACAAAGCACACCCTGACAAAAAACATAGATTCAAGCATTAACTAATCCATTGGAGATTTTGCAGATATTGCTACTGCACAAAGTAAGTGCAGAAAAATTGAGGTAAAAATCCAAACAAACAATTTGAAAGAAATCAGTGGGACATTTAAAAACAAAAACAGTGTTTGTGTGGAGCAGCATATTGGGATTGTTGAAGAGATCTGTAAAGGTATAAACCTTCAGTATGAAAGATGGATATCATTAGCGAGTGCTCCCATTTCACAAATTCATATTATCCTGCCTCCATTTTTAGCGATTGGGATCAGTTTGAGTATTTTAAGTGGGGAAGTTTGCTAAGGATTAAGCAATTAGTGAGCTGAAGCATGAGTTATGTACTTATGCAGCATATGGATAAAACAAAGTGTATTTGTGGTTACAGTGATAGCAGGAGCTGCCGATGCTGGAGAATCTGAGATAACACAGTGTGGAGCTGGATGAACACAGCAGGCCAAGCAGCATCAGAGGAGCAGGAAGACTGATGTTTAGTGCCTAGACCCTTCTTCAGAAATGAGGGAGGGGAAGGGGGTTCTGAAATAAATAGGGAGACAGGGGGATGCAGATAGAAGATGGATAAAGGAGAAGATAGGGTGAGAGGGGACAGACAGGTTTCTTTTATTCCCTATCTCATTGTTTGCAAAAGAGGCTTTGGCTTTAAAACTGGACTTAAAGCTCAGTTAAGCAACAAAACTGAAAGTAGCATACAGTGATGCTTCTATTGCTGGTTCACCTCCGAAATGGGAAAATGCTTTTTGTCATCACTGACAGTGACGTCAGACTCCGAGAGGATCCCATGCACTATTCCAAGACATCCTCCTTGGGTCCTAGCCCAGGATTAACAGTAACCTCCAGTGGTTGCCAAGTAGCCTCCACATGGAGAAGCCACAATAGAGGATCCCCTTCAGGATGTGGAGGTTGTTTAAGAAGCTCAGGATGTACTGTTCTCACTGTCATTTCCTCAGATGACTGAATCCAGTACGGGCACAGACTGAGGACATCCTGGGACACCAAAACAAAACAGTGCCATCTGCTGAAGGAATGGATGGCCTTTCCACCCTGATGCTGTCAAGGGGACAATGCATTTATTTTATAGGAGTTAGGTCATCATGTTGAGGCTTTATAGGACATTGGTGAGGCTTCTTCTGGAATATTGTGTCCAGTTCTGATTTCCCTGTTGTGTAAAGGATATTATTGAGCTGGAGAGTGTTCAGAAGAGATTTAACAAGATGTTGCCGGGCATGGAGGGTTTGAGTTATAAGGAGAGGCTGGATAGGCTGGTACATTTTTTTTTCCCTGGAGCTCAGGAGGTTGAGAGGTGATCTTGTAGAGGTTTATAAAATCATGAGGTGTATAGATAAGGTGAATGGCAGGTGCCTTTTCTCCAGGGTTGGGGATTTCAAAACCAAGGGACGAATTTTTAAGGTGAGAAGACAAAGATTTTTAAAAAATCATTATTGGAAATTTGTTTTATACAGAGAGTGTTTCATGTGTGGATTGAACTTCCACAGGAAGTGATGGATGCAGATATAGTTACAATGTGTAAAAGACATTCAGGTAAGTACATGAATAAGAAATATTTGGAAGGATATGGGCCAAGTGGGTAGGGGAAACTAGTTTAGTTTGGATTATTGTCAGCATGAAGCAAATATTTGGTTGGTCCAAAGGCTTGATTTGCATGCTTAATGGCTCTATAACTCTTTCTGAAGGATGCACTGGGGACCTGTATAATAGACTGTACACACAAGTTGTTGAGAGTGCCATATTAACTGCATTTGAATTCATTAATTTAAGAATTCCACTTGAGCAATGTCCAACTCATCTGTGATCATCACCACCACATCTTTAGGGTCTGCACCAGATGTCCTAGAGGCTGTTATCATGTCTATATTATGATAACTCTGAAGATCCTGCCTCATTCAGTCAGCTAAATGCCATAAAATGGATCTGTAATTGATATTCCATCATTCCAAGAGTTACATGCCATAAAAAAAGGATATTTACTGTTAGATCACTGGAGGCAATGGTGTCTGTTTGCCTGGAAACAGTGGGCAGACAACCCTGGATATATTTCTGGCTAGAGTGTTCAGACATGTTGAAAGTGCTCTGCTCAGATGCTGGCCACCTTCCTCAGCTGCAATTTCTGCAGGGCTAGGGATTGCAGACAGGCTGGAGACAAAGAGGCTCAGCTCCTCTAATGCGTCCTGAGAAGAGAACTGTATCTTCCATCCACTGGCATGTCTGTGTCCTTGGGGGCATGTGAGATTACAGTCCCTCATTCCTTAGGTTGCCTTGTTGCTGATTCTGAGCAGCAATGTATCAATGATGGAGTGCAGGTCTGTGTCAATTTACAGCAGCCACTGACCATTCTGCTAGACCTGGTTTTCCATGGTGGTCATTAGCCTACAAGTAGAAATGGTCAAATGTATCCATGCTGGTACCAATAATAGTAATGGACTCCTCTGACCTTCAATTCAGTTTACCAAGTGCTTCTCACTGACTTGCTTGCTGCTTCTGTGTATTTGCATGAGGTTATCCATGGCTGTTATCATGGGGTCATCTCCAGTCTAAGGCTGGAGAGGTGCCTGGCCTCTGGCAGCCCTCAAAGAGCCAGCGATCTGGAACAATCTTCCTTGAACAGCTGTGGAGATGTGCCAATGATGTGCTTGTTGGAATGTGATTCTGAATCTAATCTCGATAGAGATGGTGGAGGGTGCAGAAGACATCCTTGCTGCGGTAAACTCTGAGTGATTCTTGGCTTTCACCTCAGGGGGTGGAGAGGCTATGGATGGAGGCTGCTCAGATGCTGTTGATACCTGCAAAAGGGAGAAAAAAGAGGGAACAAGTTGTGAAATGGCAGTGGCTGCTAAAGCTTATAAGGACCACATCTACAGTGGTGATAATGGGAGAGTATCACAGCACAATTAAACTTACTTGGCTGTCTTCACATGGAGATTTTGGCATCCCCATATGAGCAGTCTTGATCCTTTGCTTGGTTTCTCCAATGTAGAGGAAGCCACACTGGTTACAGTAGATACAGTATACTACATTGGCAGATGTGCAGGTGAACATCTGCTTAACATGGAAAGTCATCTTGGGGCCTGGGATGGGGGTGAGGGAGGTGGTGTGGGGGCAAGTGTAGCACTTCCTGGTGGTGGGATATTAATATCGTTACCAGCACAACTGGTGTTTCTCACTGTCTTGCACCTATATACACACACACACACAAACACACACACACACACACACACACACACACACACACACACACACACACACACACACACACACACACACACACACACACACACGGGTTCTGGGGAAAATAGAGCACTGCTGCTGCATGGCAGTAGAGCAGGGGAAATTATAAAAAACAGAAACCAAAGAAAAAAGGTGTAATCAGGGAAAGAAAGAAACACTGTGCCCTCAGCCACCTTGCTTAACTCTGAGTGAAACAGCATATGAGCAATCCCTTGCTAGGAGGGCGAGATAAAGGAGAACAAAGGAATGGTGTGCCTAGCCAGCTAAACACTCCTGTGTGATGTGTTTTGATAGAAGTGCAAAATTGAGGTAGCAGAAAAGTGACTGACGTGGTTTCTTTTAATCGTTTACAATTGGTATTCAGGAACATTTGGATACTTTATATTTGAGACTTTGAGAATTAAAAAGTGAATGGATTCAGTCAGAATACTCTGTGCCTTCTAAACTCCCTTCCACTGAGGCTAACTGCTATCTGAGACGGAGACAGTCGACAACATTTAGCGAACATATAAGACGATTCAATCCCATAGCTCTAACAATCATTGCATTAAAACTTGTTTGGATATGGACTTGAGATGTGTCATAGCCTGTTGGCTATAGACCAAGAGCTGAAGTGTTGGATTAGGCTGGAATGGTTTCTTTCAATTGACAGAAACCTGACATCCAAGGATTTTCTTCGGTCCCGTGAATTTCTATGACTCTGTGAGTAGGAGCATACCAAGCACAAAAATAAACAAAGCCAATTTGAAATGAACCTGCGTAAGGCAGGTTTTTAGAAGTTGTACCCGTTTGGTTGGATGAACACATGAAGCAATGCTGCAGAAATAAAATGTGACGACATTGCTGCCACAACTCGAGGAATGCGATCACAGATGAGGTGAAACCATAAAAGATGCAAAAGCAAATAATATTAAAAAATCAGCTCAAGACAATTAATAGACTAGATGATTATTGCCTCCAAGCTCATTAGGCTGACAAATAAAAAGACCTTGTGTAAAGAGTAAGTCCAGTTACTAATTTCAATAAAAATTAGATGGATGTCCTAGATCGGTTAAATGGGTTCAACACAAATGAATCCACAGGGATTATCTGCCTTTGTTTCAAAATAGAGGGAGAGACAAGAGGTGAGATAATTGAGCCACTGGTGATAATTGAGAGAGTCAGTGCACACAAGGATATGATGATATATTGATCTAGGCAGCTGCCCATTTTCATGATGGACAACGAAGCTGTTACAGGCAGTCATAAACACATTACTCTTAAATCAATACCATTATTTTATGTAGTAATGAAGTATCAGCAATAAGCTTGGGATAATCTGGCCAACAGGAACTGATGTAGATTCAGAGAACAAAGCTCTTGCCTTATTTTTGAGGAAGTGGCCCATAGAAACGACATAACGGGACACGCAAAAGTAAATTGACTGAATTCTATATTGAATTCCAGATACAAACAAATGGGATTCAAAGTGACACTCAGTAATGGACTTTAAAAAGCTGTAATATAGAACACATATACAATCTGTGATGAGTTGCAGTACAGTTTCCTAAATCAGATGCACCAGAATGTATTATTACTAAGTTATCTATTTGTAATTTATATCAATTGCTTGAGTGCAGAAGTCGAATACAAATCGGTCACATTTGCAGAAGTCACCAGATTAGAGACGTAATCGATTCTGAGATGGCTCTTTGGGAACTACAAAATCATTTGGACCAGATCTGAAAGAGTGCAGAACAATAGCAGATGTAAATTACAAGCATATAGGATGAGGCAGTGCAATGAATAATGTTGAAATCATTCAAAGGGTGAAGTGGAGAGCATTTTTGGGCCTTAACAGATTTGATAACAAGGACATGTGTCCACAAAACCAAGAAAAATAAGAGAAAGGGAAACATTCTCTTGAAACCTCAGCAAGAAATGTCAGTTACCACTTTTCTTACCCCTTCAGAGCCTACCTTCAGCTCGTCCTACTGCATGTAAGTTTGACCTAGTGTGGAGTGTGGACATGACTCATTCACCACACTCACTAGGGAGACATCCACTACAAAAGTCTCCAGCCTAGTGATCTCCAAGGTTTAAAAAACACAGTGGAGCCTGCATTGAAGCTTACGGTGAAATCCAAAAACAGCAAATTGCAGATGGATACTCCAAGTGAGTGCTTCAACATTTCTGCAATTTTTTAAGCTCTTGATTTTGTTAGGAATACTCCTGCACCTTTGAGAAGCTAATGACGCAGAAAGCGGTCTATTATAATCCAACAGGAAAAGCAGTATATACCACTCTTAATATGGTAAAAGGAACCTCAATTAATCACAGGAATATTAGTAAACAGGAGTTGACACTAAGTCATATAAGCAGGTATAAGGAAAATATCCAAAAATATGATCAATTTGAATGCCAGGTCATCTTTTAGGAAGAGATTTGGGGAGAGTTGTCTACCAGATACAATTTTGGAAGTAACTCAGCAGTGGCAGAAGATACCTAGGGTCGTACAGTCTGACCAGTCCATGCCGATCATAATCTTTAACTAAATTAAGCCAACCTTTCTGTGTTTGTCCCATATTGCTCCAAACTTTTTTTTTATTTGTGCACTTATCTAAATGTCTTAAATGTTGTAACTGTATCTGCATATACCACTTCCAATGGAAGTTCAATCCACACATGAACCACTATGTAAAAAGAATTGCCTCTCATGTCTTTTTTAAAATCTTTCTCTTCTCATCTTAAAAATATGTCCTCTATTCTTGAAATCCCCCACGCCTATGCTCCAGTGAAAGAAGTCCCAGACTGTCTTGCCTTTCCTTATAACTCAAACCCTCCATAACCCGCAACATCCTGGTAAATCTCTTCTGAGCCGTCTCCAGCTTGTTAATATCCTTCCTATAACAGGGTGTCCAGAACCAGACACAGCACGCTAGAAGAGGCCTCACTGACATCCTACAGAACATGAATATAATGTCTCAACTCCTATGTCTGGCCACTTTCTGCCTGGGGCCTTCACCTGTTGAGGGCTTGCAATTCATTCCATAGAGTGTTGGATGACCTAAATCACTTAGCAAATGACTTTTATTGAAAAGATCTTTGTACAAAGATTCCTTGTGCAAATTAACATCTCATTACATGTTCTTTCCACTGGACCCATCAAAAGTGTGAGTGAAAGTGTTTGAGCTTTTGAGTGGAAGGAGTCTGTATGTTCCAGTGTATTAATCTACTAGAACCTATAAGGTATAAAAGGCTTTAGATGACCAATGCTCAGTTACAGGATAAGTTTTCAATCCTTAATGTATGACTTGAGAGTGATGTCACTCACCTAATCCAACATTACTCTGGGAGATACCAGTGTTCTTTGGTTCCACAACAGCCATTAAAATCTAAAATCCCAACATAACCAGGTTCTTCAAGTGGCTTGGGGATGACTGAAGCCATCTTCACCCATGCCAATGATCTCTAGATTATCATACATGAGTATGAAGTAGAACAATGTGCTGTGCACTAAACGCCACATCACATGAATGCGAAAAAGTATATGTGGTCCCTCTTGTTTGATCTTATTGTGACATTAACTACACTTTCCAGCCTACCCTCTCCAATATCCTCTGTAAATTCCACCAGCTCTGTTGAGATTTGCACCCAGACAATAGCCTGGACTGCTAAATTATTAGGCCAGTGACATTACTTTTACACTAGCACCTCACAAGCGAGATGGACACTTGGGACACAAGTCCTGCTTTCTTTGCTTGGCTACGTCCACAAGAACATTGCAGGATGGCTCATTAAAAGTACCCAGAAACATAGTCACATAGTCTGTAATTTGAAGCTAAAAAAGTGACCGTCTGTTCTGTGGGCAAAATCTGTTGAAGATCCTTATCATATCAGCATGAAGAGATTATTCAGAATAGGCAGCTGATGGAACAAGACAACCCATGGGCACTTGCAAGAAAGATTTGAGTTATAAATCTTCACAAACAGGTGGACCTAAGGCAGCTTATTTCCAACTAGAAAGCAACTTGTGTTTATGATTCTTCGCAATTACTTTATTGCTAACCATTACTCAGACTAACACATTTTTAAACCCTCTCAGGAAACAGATATTCAAAATTTTATCAGAAAATAAAAGAAAACGACTGGAGGCCTCAATGGAAAATTGCACCAAGGCTGCAGGCAGACTAAGTACCTGCCTCGCTTATCAGGGACAGTCATCTCCAGAGAAATGCTTTGCATTTTTGTCTCAAATAAACAGGTAGATGAATCCAGTCACTTTTCCAAATTGAGAAAAATCTAGCCTAAGTCATAAAGTTTAGAAGATGGCTAGAAATGAGGAAGAGATTCAGCCCATCTATAGCAAGTCTAAACTCAACATCAACAACATTATTGATTGATTTATTGTCATGTGTACAAAAATATCGTGAAAAGCTTTGTTTATGAGTGATACAGGTGGATTATAGTAAGCAAAGGATGTACAGATCAAAATGACTTAGAGGCACAAAGGCTTCATTGCACACAGTAAGTGCTTGGCAAGATTAACATTAGCAAAATTGGCGTTATTTGAGGCAGCAGAGTCCATTCAACAGCCGGATAATGGTCACAAAGAAGCTGTTCCTCAACCCGCTCATGTGTGTGTTCAGGCTTCTGCACCTTCTGCCTGTGAAAGAAATTGTGGGTCATTACCGGGTACAATGGGACTTTGATGATGTTGGCAGCATTTCTGTGACAGCAAGCAATGTAAATAGAGTCCATGAATGGAAGGTTGACAACCATGATGTTCTGGGCTATGCACACCACCTTCTGTAGTTTCTTATGGTCCAGGGTAAAGCACTTGCCATACCAGGCCATTATGCACCTGGACATTATGTTTTCAGTGGTGCGTGCAAATACAAATATAGCAAATTTTCTATTTAAAAAATCCCAGGATGCTTCACAGAAGTGTCATCAAACAAATTTTGACAGGCAGCCTCAAAACTCTATGTTAGGTCAGATTGAGATGTTATTGGGATAACATCCCATTGATGTCTACATTCTCTATAATTTAACACTCTTTATCTGCTTACACAGAGGTATGCAGACATTGCCTTAATACTTCCTGCCCAACTAGAATTAGGTATTAACTTTGTAAATCCTTATCTTCCTGCACAGGGGTATGTGAAACTGTCTCAAATAAGATTACGTGGGAAGTGTTTGTAAAGGTGTGAGACTTCTGAAATCCTGTAAAGTAAGTAACTTCTGTTTCTGACAAAGGGGCCAGGGCACTGACTTCTGTTCAAGCCAGACACTTCGGCGGCTTGAAATTACATTCTGTCACTTCAGCAACTTGAAATCGCCTCCTGTCGTTAGCAGTCATTTCGCGAATGATCGATACTGTATCCTGCTCTCCTTATGTTTTCGATGTAGTAATTGTTTTTGTATCATGTCATTGTCCAATGTAGTGATTGTTTCATGTAACATACCATTGTGAGATGTAAAATTGCTTTATGTATTAAGCACTCGATAAGATATAAAAAGCGAGGACTGTCCGCAGCTCGGGCAGAATCGCTTACAAGACTCTGTGCCGGGTTGAGTACAGCGATCCTTCACGGCTTGTACTTGCTTTGTAATAAAAGATTTGTGTTTTTCTAAACAGGTCAGTGTCTTGTTATTGCATCAAGTCCGTGAGGGTCTCCGAAAATTGACCTAACAAGATGACCAAAAGCTTGTTTGAAGACTTCAGTTATAAGCAGCACATCAAAGGTGAAAGCAATGTAGAGATGTAACATTTTAGATCGCAATGTCTGGGCAGCTGAAGGCATGTTTATTAACAATGGATCAAATAAATTAAGGAATGTTCTAGAGATTAGGGCTGGAGTACAGTAGATATCTCAGAGCACTGCTAGGCTGCTGGAGATCATGGGAATGGGGGAAAGGTGAGGAAGGGATTTGAAAAGAAAGATGAAAATTTAAATGTTAAACTGGAGCACGTGAGGGTCTGTGAAGTATTGGGTCAACAGGACCTTCTGAAGAGTAGGATAGAGTCAGTCATGTTCAAGATATTTTCAAGTTCATGGAGTATGAAAGTTTGGAGGCTGTGTCCAGCAGAACATTGCAATAGTCAAGTCTAGAGATAAAAGATTGTGGATAAAGGTTACATGATGAACGAAGAGCAGGGTGCAATCAAGCAATGTAATGAAGTTGAGGACAGATTCCCTGCCTCCTCCCCACAGCTTACAATGAGTTCTTAATTGCAGTACCTGGATATCCATGCTAAGGGTTGATCACTAAGTGGGATCTGGGGAGACCTGTTCAGGCAAGTACTACATTTAATATATGGTTGAAGTTAAAAGAATGTGGATATGGGGAATTAAAGAGCTGAAGGCTACACATTCAAATGTGCCTTTTCACTCTAAAGAAGTAATGTATCTACTGTGTTTTGTCATTCTCTATACCTTTATTAACAGCTCTAATTTTGTTTTAGACCTTGTTTTTCAGTGAGGAAGACTGATCTGCAGAGATCCCCAGCTTTCACAACATTTATAAATGACCTGGTTAAGTGAACCAAAATGCAACATTTCCCAGTTTGCTGAGACGACAAAACTTTGCAGAATGTGAATTGTGAGGAAGATTTAAGGAGGCTTCAAGGTGATTTAGATAAGTTGAGTGAGTGAGCAAACACATGATTGATGCAGTACATTGTTAAATATAAAGTTGTGTACTTTGGTGTGAGAAACACAAAACAAGTGCATTATTTAAATGTTGATATTTTGAGAAATGTGGAAATACAAAGGAATCTGGGTGTCCTTGTATACTAATAAAGGAAAACAAACAAGCAGGTGCAGCAAGGAATGAGGAAGACAAATGATATATTGGGTTTCATTGCAAGAGGATTTGTGTTCAGAAGTAGCGATGTCTTACTAAAGTTATACAGGACTTTGGAAGGACCATACTTGGAGGGCTGAGTGAAATTTTGGTCTCCATACCTAAGAAAGGATGTACTTGCCAATAGAGGGAGTGCAGCAGAGGTTAACTAGGCTAACAGTGGGATTGGCAAAATTGTCCTTTAAAGAGAGCTTGGTTCAATTAGACTTGTATTCACTGGAGTTTAGAAGAATGAGAGGGCAGCTCATTAAAATGTATACAATTCCGGATAGACTAAATGTTTGCCTTTATTGGTAGTTGGAATGTGTGAGGTCGGGGGTTGGGGTTGAGGCTTCTAGAACCAGGAGCCACAGTCTCAGGATTTGGGATAGACCATCTGGGATCGAGATGAAAAAATAATGTCTTCACTGGAAGGGCACTGAACCTGTGGAATTCTCTACCGCAGAATGCAAAGGAGGCTGAGTTACTGAACATATTCAAGAGACAGAGATAATAAAATGTGAGGCTGGATGAACACAGCAGGCCCAGCAGCATCTCAGGAGCACAAAAGCTAACGTTTTGGGCCTAGACCCTTCATCAGAGAGGGGGATGGGGTGAGGGTTCTGGAACAAATAGGGAGAGAGGTGGAGGCGGACCGAAGATGGAGAGAAAAGAAGATAGGTGGAGAGGAGAGTATAGGTGGGGAGGTAGGGAGGGGATAGGTCAGTCCAGGGAAGCCGGACAGGTCAAGGACGTGGGATGAGGTTGGTAGGTAGGAGATGGAGGTGCGGCTTGGGGTGGGAGAAAGGGATGGGTGAGAGGAAGAACAGGTTAGCGAGGCGGAGACAGGTTGGACTGGTTTTGGGATGCAGTGGGTGGAGGGGAAGAGCTGGGCTGGTTGTGTGGTGCAGTGGGGTGAGGGGACAAACTGGGCTGGTTTAGGGATGCGGTGCGGGAAGGGGAGATTTTGAAGCTGGTGAAGTCCACATTGATACCATTGGGCTGCAGGGCTCCCAAGCGGAATATGAGTTGCTGTTCCTGCAACCTTCGGGTGGCATCATTGTGGCACTGCAGGAGGCCCATGATGGACATGTCATCTAAAGAATGGGAGGGGGAGTGGAAATGGTTTGCGACTGGGAGGTGCAGTTGTTTATTGCGAACCGAGCGGAGGTGTTCTGCAAAGCAGTCCCCAAGCCGTTTCCCCAAAGTAGAGGAAGCCACACCGGGTACAGTGGATGCAGTATAACACATTGTAGATGTGCAGGTGAACCTCTGCTTAATGTGGAATGTCATCTTGGGGTCTGGGATAGGGGTGAGGGAGGAGGCAAGTGTAGCATTTCCTGCGGTTGCAGGGGAAGGTGCCGGGTGAGGTGGGGTTGGAGGGCAGTGTGGAGCGAACAAGGGAGTCACGGAAAGAGTGGTCTCTCTGGAAAGCAGACAGGGGTGGGGATGGAAAAATGTCTTGGGTGGTGGGGTCGGATTGTAGATGGCGGAAGTGTCGGAGGATGATGCGTTGTATCCGGAGGTTGGTGGGGTGGTGTGTGAGAACGAGGGGGATCCTCTTTGGGCATTTGTGGCGGGGGCGGGGTGTGAGGGATGTGTTGCAGGAAATGTGGGAGATGCGGTCAAGGGCGTTCTCGACCACTGTGGGGGGCAATAGCTTTATTTTAAGATTTTAAAGGCATCAAGTGTATGGGTAGAAAGCAGGTCATCGTACTGAGACAGAGGATTAGCCAGGATCACATTGAACAGTGGAGCAGGCTTGAAGGGCCAAATGTCCTATTCTTGGTCCCACTTTCTATGATAAGCTCAGGTTATTTTTAAACTGTCAGTTACACTGAGACATAATCCAAAATCAGTCTTTTTCTGCTAATAGGCTCAATGTTATTTCGTTCATTCTTTGTTTGGATTTGGAAAACATTGACAATTAAGTCGAAAGCGAGTTTTGAGAAGAAGATGAAGTTGAAATTTCTGATTGAGCCTTCATCATTCAATCCTGTGCTTGCTTCAGTCTGGTTTTGTATCCCAGATTGACAAAAGATTAACAATCTACCCAAAGATTATTTTACATAAATTTCCTAGCACTCCCAATCCAGAACTAATATGCTGCATTTTCAGATTTTTCAACTTCATAGCCTCTGCATGCCAGACCTAGTCATCAATTGATGAGGCACTGATATGGACCATACACTTCATGTTAGGAAGGCTGACAAAAACTAAACAAGCAAGTGAGTGCTATATGGACTCAACCCAAGACAGGTCTCCCAGCATGGCCTCAACACCCATAGCCTAACTGCAAGCGGTGTTAAGGGCCAAATTCGGTGAAGAAAATACAGATGCTTTAACTAAGTACGTAAATACTTGAAGCATAGATTTTCAAACCGAGATTGTCATGAAAGAATCCCATTAGACCCTTTGAATTCCTGCTTTGCAATAGATTTCTATATTTGTTGATTTACTATAATAGACAATAGGTGAGCTGCAATGATAGCTTTAGTAACTTGCTTCACAGTTCAGCACTGATTGAACGTAACCCTTATTTTCGCTGGGTAGTATTGAATAGTGGCATCATTAGACTACCCATCATTGACATTGAATCAAAGAATGTACAATCACTGCGAGCATGTTGTTACAAGTTAATTACCTGGTTTTTTACATGCACTCTTTCCGTTACTAAACATTAATGAAGTGCTGAAGGAAGAACATTACTGGAGTATTATCAACATTGGGAAAGGATACAGTATGTCCAGGTGTTAAACTGGTCCCAGTAATCAAGCCTCAAGTATCTTCATGCAATTGATATTTTATAGTCTCACATCATTACTGTGTTATATTTCCTGTTCCATCTTGAGTAAAATTAGCTTTGCTGGCAGCAGTGGGAGATTGTGTGCCAACTGGCTTCAGACAAGAAATATTCTGCTCTCCTCCTAGCCTGACTGCACTTACAGCGATTCCATTGCCTGCTTCATAACTGCAATTTTTTAAAATAAGATCCTGTATCAGATTTCCCATTTAAAATGTTTTCCTTCTTCTTTAGTAGCAGGTGCTGATAGCACACAATCCATAAATCCATTTTTTCCATGTATAAGTTAGAATGAGTGAAGTGTCGCATAATTGTCTTTTTTTAAGCAAAAGGCACATTATCTATTGTATTGGTCTATTAAATTGAATTCCACGGTTTAGTAATGTTGTGCACTGAACCCATTTACAGGCACTTTTAATAGGCACAGTCCCAAGCGCTTGACTTTCCTCCCCACATTCCCTACTTTCTAATTCTACTCTCATTTAAATCACACTTTAAAACTTACTTCTTGTACAAAGCTTTTGATGAAGTGACCCAAGCGAAGTGATGGCACGGTGGCTCAGTGGTTAGCACTGCAGCCTCACAGCACCAGGGACCCGGGTCTGATTCCAGCCTTGGGCCACTGTCTGTGCGGAGTTTGCACATTCTCCCCGTGTCTGTGTGGGTCTCCTCCCACAGTCCAAAAATGTGCAGGCTGGGTGCTAAATTGCCCGTTCAGGAGGTGTGTGGGTTATGGGGGATGGGTCTGGGTGGGATGCTCCAAGGGGTGGTATGGACTTGTTGAGCCGAAGGGCCTGTTTCCACACTGTAGGAAATCTAATACCAAGCCCTTTGAGAGTTGGTGTCATATTTTGGTTCATAAGTACTTTAATGTCATACAGGTTGTGTTGTGTTAATCAGAAAGAAAGCAAACATTCATCACCAACTGGAAGTGCATGACCCACCATATGGGCATTAACAACATAAGAAAAGGCAACCAAATCTTACATCTGAGACATGTCTGTTTGAATCCCATGTTGGGGATTCCAAATTAGATGGTCCTCTATGCAGATCATGCAGTGCCCTCTTCCAAATTAACCAATGGCTTGCAGTAGTTACAAGCCACAATCAAAAAGAACATCTATTCAAAAAAATATGCTTATTTGAATATGAAGGTGAGAGGAACATCACGGCAGTCCCCCTAGAATTCAGTTAGTCCTGTCTTGATCAGCTTCACTTTAAACATAACCTGGGTAATCAGGGCTCGATAGCAGAGACTGCAGATTACTGTTAAAAGGGAAAATCTGTAACCTCTGATGTGATGATCAATCCAGCCAAACAATAATTGTTGCTTGCACGAGTTTGGCTCATGCTGAACTTTAAAGGCCCTGCTCTTTGACCAGAGATGACATACAAAATGCTACCAGATGATCACCAGGTGACAATATAAGATTTCCTGTGGTCTTTGCTAATAACTCAAAATAATTTATTTTGGTACTGGAACAAATTCAGCACGCAATTTATTATATATAAACTGCAGGATTATATTTTAGGAAGAAAATGCTGATATTGCCCCTATTTACATAGTAATAAAATAAAAATAACATACAATCTGATATGTTACATGTTTGGCAAAATCCACACCGCTCTCAGCATGACATATGTTCGGATATTGGCTTAATGTGCATTAAATCTGTTGTCATTACATCTACTCGAATCAAGTGAAATATCTTGGATATATTTACAGTCACCAATCCTTTTCTTGACATTGGTTTAGTTTACTGACACCTAGTGGTGATGGATCTCCACCAGATACCTTTGGAAGAAGGCAGATTAACAATCTTGAATGGGTTTATTGCATAGAACTTAATAGCTACTTACATTTTTTATGAGTTGTGTGAAAGTCCGTGTTGGATAACTATCTCCACTTGAGTAGATACACATTACTGAGCTGAATTGGGAGCAAAATATCTGGTTAGCTCCTGTCAGGAAAACTTCTTTACATACAGATGGGTAGAAAACTTTATTACACTAGCAGTTAACACAGAGCAAGATATGATAAACTTAACATTTATTTAAAGGACAGCATATTGAACAGTAAGGCAAAGTTTAACAGCAATATTGACTATTATGCTGCTTATTTACCACCCAGTATTTCCAGTTCCCAGTCTGTACAGTGGCACAAGGAATTCTCTGTTCCCTTAGTCTAGCAAATTGGGAAATGTTTACAAATGCTCCAAAAAACCTCCCATACCATAAAATGTTGTCATCATTTTTCATTCAAATGCACTAAAAATGATCAATAACATTGCTTGATATTAAAAGGTGTAATTTGAAACAAGTTTATAAGATGTCAGAAACAGCGAATATTTGTCTTCAAAAGCTTTCAATTATCTTGTTTTAACATTGCAATTCCCTTTGATTACTTCCTGTTACTTCACAGTCAAGATACCCAAGCATTCAAAATCCATGTGGTAACCTTGTGGAAATGATCAGTAGGATCTGTGACTAGATCTAATAGGTTTAGAGATCTAAACAACTTGTGATTTGATTAAGCATGATCCATGATGCATGCACCATCATTATCAGCCAGGCACTCTGGAAACTGCGGGAGCATGAGACACGTAAATTAAGCTCAAAAATACAATTGCAGGAAGAGCTCAGGAGTTCTGGCAGTGTCTGTGGAGAGAAATCAGAGTTAACAGCTCTTAATGTAAATTAAGTGCCTGCAGATCTCAAAAAGTCGGAGTTGTCCAAGTATAGAAGTGTAAAAAACGATGAAACTGTCATCCAAAATGATTATCAGTCATGCAAATGAGTTTCAATCCAAACAAGAAATGCTTGCACTTTGAAGAGGAGGAATAGAAGCAATACCGCAAAAGAAATCAATCCACAGTGTGATGTATTTGCGGCAGTTTCCTTTTGTCAGATGAGGCTTGTAATTTTGTCATCTGACAAGCTGATGAATGAGCAGCAATATTCAGGTGATACACTGAATGCCTGAGTTGTATCCCTGCTGTCATAGCCCACAAAGGGTGAGTAGAAATGAACTGATAGTAAGGAAAGAGTTTACCTTGGAGATGTACTTGCAAAAATAAGCCAACCATATTTCCAATTGTTCCAATCAGGTCTCTAATTGATACTTTTGCCATTAGCAAAATGGACGTGTAGCCGAAAGGGCTCCCAAGTTTCCTTCTTGAAAATGTTTTTCAAACAGCAAAACAAAGCAGTGAAAAACTCCACGAAAATCCTCAATTAAATTAAGTTTGCACTTAGTAATTTTTCATTCTGCCCAAAGTATTACCCATTATGTCAACTTAAGAAAGCCATCAAAAGATAAGTCCTCATCTAAAACATTGAAACATTTTAATCAAATTCCCAGGCTGTCAACAAAAAGTCACCATCCATTCATCAGCAACCATATACCTCAAAGGTAATTTGAAGTTTATGCCGCAGGATTTTTTTTTTCAGGTTGCCCGGACATTCCATCACAAATTGCAGGAATACACCCATTGGACACGGTGGTGAAAATTACTGATTTGTGGGTTATGACCTACATAGAGAGTTACTTACCTAGTTTGTTATTCCGAAGGCGTGCTGCTAGCTTGGTTCAACATTTCAGATGTTCCTGAAGTCTAATGTTTCTGCCTATCAAAACCCATCATCCGGTGTCCTTTGTCTTTCCACTATGGCCAATGTTTCTGGCAGGGCTGGGTGTGTTCTTTCATTTGTGAGCAGTTGAGTAAAATATCTATCTGAAATAGCATGATATTTCAGCTTAGTCATGTATGAAGTTGGCTAGAGTGGCATGACAACTAAGTATGTTATCAGCGGGCTTTTTCCACTACCCCACCCTGCGACCCCCAACCCTTCCCCACCACTCAAGTGGGGGCTCAGCCGAAAACAAAGTCTAGCTGGATCAGAGAATATGAAAATGCTTGTGAAGAACCTTTGGTCTGGCTTGCTATGGGGCACTTGTTGTAGTCATTATAGCCTGCAGTATGGTACCTTTGGGACTGGAGGATAAAACAGTCATGGCGTTTGACTCTGTCTCCTCCAGTTTCTCTAACATTGCCGAACACAAGTCAGCTCAACCACAATTCATGTCGGGAACTGGTACCATTTAGTATCTCTCCACTGTCTGGAAACAGCTCAAGAGGCACAAAAATGAGGTGCGATTAGGTCATAACAAAGATTAGCTGAACTGATCTTTTATCCATTATTTTGCCCGAGCCAACCACACCACCAACAATATCTGTGGACAGGAGACTTCACACTCTTTTAGCCTTTGTATTCTTTATGTAATCATACATTAATTATGTTCAACGCTGATAGAACAAACATTTCACTGAACTTTATCCCATCCCTTTATTAATTCTGAAAACATTATATGGGAATGCCCCAGAAATAATTCAACTTACGTGGGAAAAGAAAGTTCTTTTGATGAAAGCGCTATTTTAATAACATGTCAAGCAATAGAATAATCATGATGAGTATGATCTCAGTGTGGTTGAGAAGGTAAATCATGCACTTGAAATGATCTAAAATGGTTCTGATCTATTGTTAGCTGCATCATGTATGTCTAGACAAAAGGATTATGGAAACAGTCGTTGAAACAAAATGTTAAAAACGGGTTTTTAAACCAGCTTTGTTTTTGTAGGCTACCAGGCCTGTTCCACACCCTTGTTTTAGTATCAATGTACAGGCCTAACCTCACTGTAGTTTCACATGTGTGAAGAGTCCCGTCAACAGCATTGCAACAAAAGATACTGGTGTGCTACAAAGTGCAAGATGGAAGTTCAGAAACATATTGCAAGTGGATTGGAAGTGTGCCATAAAGAGGCAGTGAGGCTGGTACGAGCTGCCTGGCATTCTGTCTGCATCAAAAGGCAAAGCAAAACGGAACTATAAATAAGCTTGTAAGTTCTGAATGAAGCAATAGAGTGCAAAAAAGATAAGGCAAGGCAGTGATGTTGCGTGCATTCAAGTAGGTGCAATCAAAGTAAATGCTAAGAAAACATGCCAATAGCCCCAGGAGGCATCTTTTACCAATGCATGAGATGGATGCCTGTCCTGCATATAAAGCAGTCTGGCAGCAACATGGCAATATGAATTGCTGGTGAAGCCAAAGTGTAGCACTCAAGCCCAGAACCGATTTATGAGTGAGTCCAAATGCGCCATGATGATGGAGGGAGGCTGCTGCTGCTCTGATGCCAACCTCTATTGACAGAATATGCAGATGGCCATTGGATACAGGGTATGTCCTGTGCTGTTGGAGATTCCTGGCCAAGATTGATGGCTGGAGAAGACACCAGCAAGCTGCAGGTACATGCTCTGACCTTCGTGTCGGGAACCGGTTTTATCTAGTTTCTCTCTGCTGTCTGGGGACATTTCATTGCATGTAAATGAGGCGCGATCAGGTAACAATGAGTTATTAAAGCATACAAGTAGACCCTTCTCCACTCACTAATGAGAATCTCATCTTGTTGTTGAAACCTTAAGCAGGAAATCAGATTTTTTGGTCATAGGGATAGGGCTTCTATGATTTTATGACCTCTCACCCACGCCCAAGAGTACTCAATATTATGGGAGTGAATGTCAAAATTGGAAACGCACCTACCAAATGCAAATTAACTATTAGAGTTACAGGGATGTAGAGCATGGAAATAGACCCTTCGTTCCAAGCTGACCAGATATTCTAAATAAATCTAACCCCATTTTCCAGCATCTGGTCCATATCCTCTTAAATCCTTCTAATTCATGTGCCCATCCAGATACCTTTTAAATGTTGTAATTGTACCAGCTTTCACCACTTCTTCTACAGCTCATTCCATGCACCACCTTCTGCCCCTTAGGTTCCTTTTAAATCTTTCCCCTCTCACCTTAAACCTATGCCCTCTTGTTTGGGTGGGATGCTCTTCAGGGGGTCAGTTTGGGAAAGACCTTGGCTATTCATCCTATCAATGCCCCTAATGATTTTATAAACCTCTATAATGTCACCCCTCAGCCTCCAAGATTTCAGAAAAGAAGCCCTAGCCTACTCAGGCTCTCCCTATAGCTCAAACCCTGTGACACTAGCAACATCCTTGTAAATCGTTTCTGAACTCTTTCAAGTTTCACAGCTTCCTTCCTATAGCAGGGTAACTAAAACTGCACACCCATGTTCCAAAAGTGGCCTAACCAATTCCTTGGACAGCATAAAACAAGGCTTCCCAACTCCTATAATCAATGCACTGAACAATAACGGCTCAATTGAGCTTGATAATGGCTCAAATGATCCAAGTGTTGTGTTATCCATGTCACAGCATGGTTAGCAAGGGGAGGATGATGGAATGGTCTTTTTTTAAAATTGAGAAAGGGTTTGTAAAATGGCAGAAAAGAACTGGGGACAGATTGTTGAGTGGTGATCTTTGTGTATTGGGGATGTACCAATCACCACCCAGATGATACCATCCCCCCCTGCCCTCCTGGCTGCACTGCAAAGCCTATCTCTTTGCCCTCCTCCCTCAGCGTCTTTAACCCTCCTAGCCCAAAGCCCCAACTTCCCTCCTCCCACAATTCATAACTGCCTTCCTCACATTCCTGCCTGCTCCCAGGCTCAGTATGATGCAATAGATGCCAACCAATCTGGTTAGAAAGCACCTTCAGAGGGGAGGTCATTCTCCCAAGTGAGTGATGAACATCTCACTCAGTCCTTGTTGTCGCTGCTGGCAGCCTGCTGTTGCCAACATAGAATCCCTACAGTGTTGAAGCAAGCCATCTGGCCCATCAGGTCCACACTGACCACCCAAACAGTATCCCACGGAGACCCATCCCCACACCCCCAAACACTATCCCTGTAATTCTGCAATTCTCATGGTAGACACACCTAGCCTGCATATCCCTGCACACTAATGGGCAATTGCCCATGGCCCAATCCACCTAATATGCACATCTGTGGGAGGAAATTGGAGCACCCTGAGGAAACCATGGGGCTAATGTGCAAACCCAATGCAGACAGTCACGTGAGGGTGGAATCGAACCCAGGTCCCTGGCACTGTGAGTCACTATGGTGATGACATTTCATTTTCGTTGGACCTTGACACACCTTTGGTCAGAAGTTCGGAGGGTGGTGAGCAATGATTTTCCTCCTTCCCTCCCAATTAAACATGGCCCACCATCCCTGTTTAAATATTTTAAAAATTCCAAATAAAATGTTTGAAATATTTTAAACAGCTTCTAACATCTGACATGGCTATTATTACCTCCGCAACAATTGTCCTTTTTCAGATCCTGCAAAGTACTTTATTATTTTTACGTGCTATGTATTTTGTTACAGTGTGTTCTGACAGGAAGCCTGCCACCAGAGCCAGAATTTACTTTAGAAATGAGGGAGAATGTGAAATGAGGATTAAACTCAGATCGACAGGCATACATTAGCAGATAGAAAGCAGACAGATGGGTGCGTAAAAGATACAAGTGAAAACTAGTGGTGCATGGGGAACAAATGTTAAAAATAGGGACATAATTGGTGGAGAATGCATAAAAGTGGTTTAATAAATGCAACACACACTTTGGTTATTTACAGCCTGCTTGCAGTATTAACAAATCTGTTGCCCACCTGAGGGAATTTGCTAATCAGACCATATGCTAATGACGCAAATGCCTTATTTAACTACTTAGAAGGAAAGGGTGCAATTTTTAAACAGTATTATCTTACTGACCTTGGATAACAAAATGAATATAGAAAGTAATAGACATGCCCACAAGCCTGAAAGGAGTCAATGAGAGCAAAGAATATAACATATACTGGACTCTTAATTGCTCAGAAAAAATAACATTTGTCTCCTATCCATCTACTTCTGTAAAGTTCAGCCCTCAATATTTCCCCAACCTCCTTTCCTCCCAGCAATGTCTCTCTTGCAGACCCTCTGGTCACAAGCTTAATCAACAAAACTGCCCAGAATGTTTTTTTTTAATTCTGCTCATTTAATATTGAAGTCTGGGCTTACTAGAGATTCACCAGATTAATTAGAGTTGAATTCCACTACAAGTTGTAAGAATATATGATTAATCCATTCATTGGCTTTAAGCAGATTACATAGACATGTGTTTGAAAAAAGCGTCTAATCCTGCTTTCACTGATGCCTTTCCCATTCTGGTCATTCCCGGCTCTCTCTGATCAGAAGGAATTTACAGCAATCTGTTTTACAGCAAAAGGAATTGTAATGTATTTGAAGCAAATATCAGTCAAGGATTTTTATTTTAAAAATCCAGCACTGTTTGTTTTGATTTTTTTTTTTAAAAACTGTACTTTAAAAGAAAAAATATTGACGCAGGGAGAAGCCCAAGGCAGTCGGACTGAAGCAATTAGAAATCCTGACGGCAAAATTGAGAAGCATGCACTGTAGTACAAAACCCTCAGGAGGGGGATGATACACTTTCATACTGGCTGAACAGATGTTGCATTGGGACCAAGGGCTACCATTTGTCTCGGTGTCTCTAGGCCTGGAGCAAGAAGAGGAAAATTCTCTTCCCTTGATCAAATACTAAGGATTGGTGACTTGGTTTGCCTCCCGTTCGATGTGGTCTGAAACATATCATCACATTGGGGATGGTGGCGCTTGTAGGATTGCATAATGTGTTCTTTAAAGTTTTGTATGCTCCCTTCAACAATATCACTTTGAATCTGTGTGTTTCCAATGGGCTATCTCAATGTGTTTGGTGACTTCAGGATCAGCCTTCTCCATTTCACTTAGTCACAAGCTAGGGACTCTCATGAATCAGTAGGAGTGTGCCACCATGTCTGGAACCTCAAGTGGAACACTTTCTTTAGGAATCTGGTTTCAAGGCTACGAATTGACACACTGTGTCCAGCAAGCCTGGTCTTGAGTGAGGAGCGCCTCAGTGGAGGTCATGGTGGATTGGGAGAGGATGTAGCTGGATCATTTTTCTTGTCAGCACATTGTGAAGGCACCACTGCTGGTATATCTCGAGTGCATTTGAGATGCCTGCTGCATGAAGTCCAAGCCTTCAAAGAAGATAACAGTACTGCTGCGCAGCTTGTTCTTGGTTTTGAGATTCTAGTCTGCAGGTATTTGCCTCCTGGTTGAAAGCTGAGTTGGCATGGTGGAGATGGTAATAAATAATCATCGCCTATCTGTCTTTGAACTGCGGATGTTACCTAAATAAGACTTCTTCTAAAAGCAAAATCAATTTATTACTTATTGTTGGCATCTTATTACTTCTGAACAGATGGAAATGGAGGGACATTGAAGAACATCTGCATCAGACTTCAAGGTAAAGCCCCACAGTCAGGCTGTTTACACTCAGAGCCAAATAGTTAATTGGGTCAGGGGATAAACAAATGAAGAAATCTGGCAAAACTGAAATGGCTCGTGTAATTTTGAGACAACTGCTTGCCATTCAATTACAGGCCTGCAGAGTGACATTCTCGTTTTGTCTTACCCATTCACATACAGCAGCAAACAAACTGAACAAAAGCTAAAGAACAGTGGATTTGGAAATCTGAAAGAAAAACAAGCAATAGCTGGAGAAACTCAGCAGGTCCAGAATGTGCTGAAGATAGGTCACTGGATCTGAAATGTTATCCCTGCTTTCTCTCCACATACACCATCAGAACCATTGAGATTCTCCAGCAATTTCCCGTGTTTTGAAACTGAACTAAACCTCTGTTTAGTTGGATGAAAATTTACAGAAATGATCATACCTCAAGCTTCATCCTTCATTATCCATCAAACCATACAAATAGCATTCCTCCATAAATTCATTCATGACATTTTTCACACCCATAAAGCAGATAACACAATTTAATAAAAAGGACAGGCAGACATTATGAACTATTCTAAATATCCTTTATGAGACTTATTTACATTATTATTAAGCAATAAAACGTAAAACAAGAACGGCATATGGGAAACTGAAAACAGCAGAACAACTGGATGCGGATTGTTTAGTCCCTCATAAATATTTAGAAGCCATGAATTTTAATATGTTTCATTCATTTCCACAATTATCAAATAGATAAAGCAGAAACATGAGGGTAGTATAGGCAGATTTCTCAATATTAAATCTGAAGTTCCATCATTAAATAATTGAATTCCTATATCCTCAAAACGGGGACAGTCATTTAAAGGGAATACAATGTTCACTATATCTTTTAAGTCTTTTTCACCCAGGCAGTGGTGTCTCTGTCTTCGGAGGGTAGTTGGGGCAAATCACCTCACAACCTTTTTTTTAAAAAAAGCACTTAGATGAGTACTCGAAGTATCATAACACTGAAGACCTAATGCTGAAATGTGGGACCATTGTAAAATCAGTAATCTTTGGCTGTATAGACTTGAAGGGGCAAAGATTCTCTTCTCCACTGTGTGATTATACAATCTTCCCAAACAGGTAACATTATATAAGTGGATAAAATAAACCCTTGCCTTATACAGGTGAGATTTTACAGCATTCAAGTTACATATTCTTACGCACACTGGTGAAATCCAGAACACCAACACCTCCTTGATTAGGTTAAAAAATACACAGTTCTCTTAACCCTGGTGAAACACACTGATAGTTAGTTGTTTTTGAATACAGAGACTCTAATTCGGCTAATTTGATGAGGATGTAATTGTGATGAAAAGGCTATTAAACAGGCTAATTTAAAAGAAAGAACAAGAATTTGATCCAAAGACTAGAAAGTTCACTCCTGAAGGGAGACAGAAAAGAATTTTTTTTAATGTTGTGTTTCTCTCTCAGCAAATGCATATTGTAATAAGCACATTTTATTGGATTTTCTAAATGCCTAATGTTTTACAGGCTTCTCGAGGTCTCAAAGTCACTGTTCTGCAGTCTATCTGTGTGAACTGTATTGACCCTGTGATTAGGTGAACAGAATTCTGGTGTTCCTTTCCATTAAGGGGATACTTTACTATTCCACTTAAAACAGATGAAACACATCGCAATTCTCAGTTGCACCAATGTCACATGAATACATGATTAGAGAGTTAAAAAACACTGCCTCCAGCAGCAATTATTTTATCAAGTAATCACCCTTTACTTCATAATCACAGATGTAATTAATTGTTAATTGATTAAAAATTACACTCCTAAGTCAATACACTGCGGGAGATATGACCGTTCTGCTAGAGATGTTGAAACCTAGCCTCGCTGCAATGGTGATCTTGCCATTATTCCAGAGTTGTGACTTTAATTGTTGTTGATTCCAAGTTAGTGCTTTGATTCAGTGATAATGGGAACCGCAGATGCTGGAGGATCCAAGGTAACGAAATGTGAGGCTAGATGAATACAGCAGGCCCAGCAGCTGCTGGGCCTGCTGTGTTCATCCAGCCTCACATTTCGTTATCTTAGTGCTTTGATTGGCAGGATTGTTAAGTTCAGAAGTAAGCTTTTTAAAAATGCACTCTGCCCTAACAGAAATGTTGATGAGTGTTACATACAATCACAAACAAAGAGGCTATTCGTTCCCAATCAGTTTATACTTCTCATTGACCTACTTCCGCCTCATTTTATTTTGCTCAATTAATAAGCCCTCATCTTCCTTCCTCCTTGTTTGCTAGTATTTCAATTCAGCTCTGCTGCTCAACTCTACTACTCCATGAGGTAGTAAGTTGCACATTTTGACCATCTTTTGAGCAAGTCAATTTCTCCTCAATTTTCATAGAATTTATTGATGATTAGTTTAGATTTATGACCACATGTTTGGAGTCCTTAAGAAACAAAAGCTTCTTTTCTACTTATGCCATGCCAGTTTAATTTTAAAGACACTTATTTGAGCAACTTTCAGTCTACTATTTCCTAAGCGAAGCACTTTCCATTCTTTCCTAATGGATATGACGTCTCAGCTCTGACACTTTCTTTTTAAATGTCTTTTGTCTTCCCCAAATGCTTACTGGTTTTGTGTCTTTAAATGATCAAAACTGAACAGATTACTGAGTATTGAATAATAAAAATGTAGTACAAGTTTAACATATTTCCTGTTCTACAATTCTGTACCTCTTCAAATGAAGACCAATGATTGCTTTGTTATGTATAATTTTAAATGAAATTGTTAACTTGGTGATTTGTGAATCCATGCCTTTTGCTTCTGAACAATAATAGGTTCACATATTAGGTGGTTTCCCTTTTGTTACTAAAATACCACGATGTAATTATCTGTCAATATTAACTTGCCATTTGTTGGTCTGTTCTGAGTACTGCCTTGTACATTGTCAAAGTCATCACCTGTATTAACTACTCCAGCCAGTTTGGTGTCATCTGGCTGAAGCTGTTAGGCAGAAATGGATCGATTTGAGGTTAATATTTATATCTCCATTTAACATTGACAGATGCAACTGTAAGTTTTTGCCAAGTTACTATGACATAGATAAGATTATAATGCCTGTAAAATGTGAAGCTTGACATCTTGTGTACTTTATTCACCAGCAAATATTCAATTTACTCCTGTTTTGTAACTTTTAGTTGCTGTCCTATATCAGTGAGACATATTTTATTTGTATTTACCTTGATCCATGTGATGGGGAAATTTAGTTGTTTCTTTCAAATTTGTGTGCTGCTTGCAATGCAAACCCTTCTAACTATAGGGAGATCAATAGACGCTGAATTTCCACTTGCCTGTCACTTTAATTCAGCACCGCACTCTCAAACTTACATTTCTACCCCTTCCTGACAGCACTGTTCAGTTAAGCCCATCACAAGCTTAAGGCACAGCATATCCCCTTTACGGTCTTCTGTATTTCGCATTGAGTTCATGGTTTGAAATTGTTGAGCTCAAAACTCCCAATTTTAAATTTCTTTGTTTGCAACATGCTAGTCTTAATCTTGTTTGTCACATTTTTGGTTTTGGACAGAATGAATCATTATTTTGCCATTCACACTCACTCTCTAGATAAGCTTTTGTTTGTTTAATCCAGTTGAGTTGTTATGGATGGTGTACCACAGTAAGTGTCTTTTCCCAAACTAATATTCCCAGTGCTGAGGCAGTGGGCACACCCGAACAGCTGCAATCGCCAGGCTATCTGGTCTATAACCCCAATTATAAGACTTCCTTAAACGTGCTCAACTCCAAGCTCCAGAATGGGAAGTGATTGCTAGGAGAGAGGACAAAATGCTATAAGGACTTCCTGAAAGTCTCCACGGAATAAATAAATAAATAAAACCTCTCCACTGCTAGGAGGGAGTCACTTATCCTATAATGCACAAACCAGAGAAAGCTTCCATGAAAAGGCCAACAAATTCAAGTGGAGCATGTTGAGGCCAGGTGAAAGCAGTGGAATGAATTCAGGGCTTCCCACGCACCCTCCGCGCCAAACGCCACCAACCCTACTTGTGGCAGAAACTGTGGATCCAGAATTGGAATATTCAGCCACTGCAGAATACTGATTCTTCTGAGTGGAAGCAAGTCTTCCTCAATCTTGAGAAAATGTTGACTAAGAGGAACACATTATTACTACTTCATTTGCATTTTGTTCCATGATTCTTTTGTCACTTAGTCAATCTTGCCCTTTAACCTATTTTAGACCTTAAGCTCCCTCTCTTCAATGGTGTAAAAAATGTCATTTCTGACTTCAGTGAGAGTCATATGATATAAAAACAAGCTCTTTACCCTGCCATGTCTCTGCCAATCAACAAACAGCAAACTACACTAATCCCAAAGCTTTGGAAGAAGAGTAGTATTTGATTTGAAACATAAACCCTGGTTCTTCTCCACAGATGTTGCTGGACATGCTGCCTAATTTCACCACTTTCTGCTATTATTTCAAATTTCCAGTATCCATAATATTTGTGTTAATTACATTTAAATAACCAGTTATTACCAAGGGCCAAGGTACTCTTCTTCAGTAAAATTCTAATTAAATTCCAATTTAATTTTAAAGTATAATGTTGCTCAATTTTAACGTATTTAAAGATTCAAACTCCAAAGTGGAGAGGCCAGAGTTTTGGATGACATTGAGCAGAAAGGAATGCTATTTATTTTCCACTTTGAAACTTTTGCCTTCATTGTAAAACCTGGAATTATAATACAACTGAATGTTATAGACCGTATTTGTCTATGGCTTGAAGCTTCATAACCTCCAAAAGCCATGGTGAAAAATTTGGGAAAATACAAACATCGAGAGCAAACCACCCCAACTTCCATTCAAGTGTTGGACTTTTGAAATTATCGTTCATCTTTGCTTAATCTCACCCCTTTAATACGCAATCTCTTATTCTCCGACCTTGTGGATGCAAACTTGATGACAAGAGTTTCTGACATTAAAACGTGAACGGATACCTGCCAAATCCAGTCCACTGTCTGCTCCTCCAGACTTCTTTCTTGGACACCTGGCACTAATGTCTCAGGACATGGACCATGATCAATGACAGAGTGTGCATCCCACATCCATGGATGTTGTTGTCCTATATGCCAATCTCTGAGATCCCTAGTGACTCCTCTCCAATCCCCTTACAGTAAGAATCTGCCTTTTCAATGCTGCACCTTGCAACGCACTGGCTGCCTCTTGTGCTTGCAGCAGCATTTTAATGGTTTGCGTGTAGGGACAGGCACCCAGATCGCAGATTTGACTGCGTGTTCACTCTCTCTTGACATTCAGTCACTTTTGCTGTGAATTGCTTTGTTCCCAGCAAGCCTGTTTTGCACTGTCAGCCTGGCCTTAAATGCTCACTGTACTTCTGTCCAGACATGCTACTTGGTCAGGTCACTTAAAATGCTTGTTAGCAGTGATCGATCAAGGGAGTGGACATGCTTGCTGTGTGGCACTGTGCTATGTCAATATCAAATCTACAGCTTGTACTGATAGCCTATGCAGCAAACACACTACATGATAATCAGCAAAATGGCCAATGCCAGTCTTAGAGGGGATCACTGTGGGACCTAGAATTCTTTTTACCGTTATCTTTATAAAATAATTATATGGTCACCCTTAAAACATGGGAGTAGGCCATTTGTTCCATCATCTCTTTACTGGATCAAAGAGACAGCTGTCCAATTAACCCTATTCTCTTGTTTGTTCTCCATAGTTTTGTAATGTTTTTCCCCTTTTTTTATGTTTGTAAGCAAATATCTATCTGAAATTAAAACTGAATCTCATTCCACCACATTTTCGAGAAATGTGTTCCAGATCATTGTGTCTCACTTTAAGGGAAGAAATTGTCCACTGCTCCCCTGTTTCTTTCGTCCATAACTTTGGATCTGTGTTCCTTCGATACCAGCTCCCTCTGCCAGATATTCGGTATTAAAATCTCCAATAATTTTGAACATCTCCAAAGCAGAGAAGGTAAATCTCAAACTGAGATAACAATGAAGCAGAGGTATGGGATCAGAGTGAGGTGTGAAAACTTGGGTCAATGCAAAATTAAAAGTTGTTGAGAACAAAAATACTGGAACTGAGATTATTCGTTCACTCCATCATCGCCCTGCCTGTTTAGTCTCTTCAGCATTCCACTCGTTCCTTCAATTTCCAACAAAAATCCAATAGCAAACAGATATTAACACAAAGATTTAATTTTGTTCTGAAATGCCTTCTAGAGAGCTAAAGAATGCTTTAATTTCTTCAAATGTTAGAAGTCGCAGAAAAATTGGATTTGCTGGTGTGTTCATGCATTCTTAGAATAAATCTCCATTTCAATAGTTTAGGAGCAATTGTTCCCTTCTGAAAACAAATACCATACAGTGATGAAGCATGTGGGGGTGAAAGCCTGTGTTTTCTTTGTAATCTTCCTGTAAGACCAAAGTAGGCTAGACATGCCTCCCTAACCGGTTCTTCCTCTCACCCATCCCTTCCTCCCACCCCAAGCCGCACCCCCAGCTACCTACTAACCTCATCCCACCTCCTTGACCTGTCCGTCTTCCCTGGACTGACCTATCCCCTCCCTACCTCCCCACCTACACCCTCTCCACCTATCTTCTTTACTCTCCATCTTCGGTACGCCTCCCCCTCTCTCCCTATTTATTCCAGTTCCCTCCCTCCATCCCCCTCTCTGATGAAGGGTCTAGGCCCGAAACGTCAGCTTTTGTGCTCCTGAGATGCTGCTTGGCCTGCTGTGTTCATCCAGCCTCACATTTTATTATCTAGGCTAGACATTTTGATGTGTTTCACGGTTTTACATAAGTTCCTTCCAAGAAAAGTCCATGTAGCCTAACAAGTGATGAATAGTTAAGGAAACAGGTTTGGGGTTGTGTCAGCCAGTGTTTTTCAGATTTTGCAGTTCAGAACACTTTTTTTAGAAATATGGTTGACAAGAAAATGGGTAAACAAAATAATTTTCTGTTTGGCAATCTTCAAATGAATTCTGACATTGTAGCTTCGAGGTTTATTTTGCCCTGGTTTGTTTTAGAGAGAGGTCAGGCGACGGGTGATGAGCAGACTATGGGAAATTAAACAACCTGAGGCCTTGGGGGCTTTTAAAGTTAGAACAAGAGAAGTAACCTGAGTGGGTGTTGTCAAGCTCTCAAAGATCCAGGATTTTTAGTTAGCATTCAGCAGTTGTTGCTGGAATTTCAGCAGAGTTGGAAGACAGTGAATCTCTCTCGGCTGGCACTCTCTCACTTTTAGAATTGACTTTTGACGTTCTTTTAATCCTGGATTGGAGAACTACATGTTAGACAATCTGTTTTCTGAAGTTTCTTTTGTTGCCAATGATGAGTTTTGAGATTTTACTGTATTGGAACAGTTGCTGTTTAGTGGCAAAATAATCTATTGTTCTGTTAAGTTTTCTAATCGAGTTGTTCCTAGATGAGTTCCTCTTTCGTTGTCTTTTAACCAAAGTCTTTGAATAAATTGTCTTGTGCTTCACATTGAGTCATTTGGTCAATTGAGTTGCATCTGGAACATAGCACCTCACGTTTATCTTTTAAAATAAGAAAGAGCTAGGGTCTAGGCTGCCGCCTTAATAAATTTTGAGTAAGTCTGGTCTGATCCAAAACACCTTGAAGCAGGCCTCTACAAATACACATAAGCTTCTAATAGCTGACTGGCATGGACTATGGTGAGACTTGTGGCAGAATCAGGTGAGAAACCCACTGAGGG
Source organism: Stegostoma tigrinum (assembly GCF_030684315.1). Taxonomy (NCBI): domain Eukaryota; kingdom Metazoa; phylum Chordata; class Chondrichthyes; order Orectolobiformes; family Stegostomatidae; genus Stegostoma; species Stegostoma tigrinum. The sequence continues at coordinate 56,290,456 of NC_081364.1, read as the reverse complement.
TATCTGCAACATTGGGAGTGTCTTGCTGCACCTTTTCTGCTTTTGCAAACAAGTGACATTGCCTATTAAGAGAAATGGCTACTTGTCTAAAAACCCTTGCTAATGGCCAACTCACCTCACTAACATTCAGCTTTCTATCCTACAAATTGTACCATATGAGATAGGTGTTGAGAAAACTTGAAATGGGAGCCATCAAGGCAACTTCAGCTTGCTGCTTGTTCCTAAAGACTTTCATGCTGCTTTGGGCCAAACAGTATCTTTGGGCATAATCCACTGGCACTAGCCATACTTGCCCCTCATCAATGGATCATGATATCTTGCATTTGCCAACCGCTTAACCATTCTGGCACCTCTCTCTGATCCACTAGCTGGGTGGTCAGGAAGTACAAACGCTCATTGTAGGGCACATCAGCAGCTAGGGTTGAAAGGCAGCTGTAGGGACACCCATGCATGAGATCAGTGACACAACTCATTGGATTGGACAGGGTTACATCATGGAACTGCTCAATAACCCTGCTAACATTCAATCACTTAGTGTCAATCTGCCAATGCCTTGCCTCATTGTTACAATTAGCGAAGTTTAATCCGGCTAGGTAGTTTGTCTTGCTGCTCAACAGCCATCTATCAAGGGGCCATGCATTTTTTTTGTACAGCAGTGTGGTCACAGAATTGTGCCGTACACAAGAGACCCTCAGGCCCACTGAGTCTCCACTGGCAAAAGGTAGCAATTGTCAAGTGTAGACTTAAACGATGTCAGTCTCTGATCTGCATCATGTGCCAACAACTCAAGTGGCAAAAACACACCCTCAGTTTCAGCAGCAAGCAAGTAGCTATACCTCAAAGTCTTAGAGGAGTATTCCGCACCCAAGTTTGTAGAGGAACATTTTTAGCCAGGGGTCCTGGTACAGTCAGTCAAAGGCCGCCTCCGATATTGGTCTATGATTCCATAGCAGCCAGCCCATGGGAGCAAGGCTGATGTGGTTGGGGAGATTCACAAGCACTTCTTCTCTGGGGCTGTTGGGTTAGTTGGTTCAAGGGGTCGTGCCACAGTCAGTGTGTTGGGCCTGTCCTCAGAGACTAAGGGGGAGTGACATGTTTAGGGTGGGGCTACTGCTATGGGAAGGAGACTTGGGGACCTATTCTTCAGGATGGGGGCTGCAGGCTGTGGGGAAGAAAAAGGGATGGCAATTGTTAAAGGCAGCAACAATATCTGCATGGGGTGATATTGCAAAGCATATGTCGTGTAGGCATTTGTCCATGCAAGAGCTCATCCTGAAATCAGGGTGAGCTGGAGGGGAAAATGTAAGGCCACGGTTTTTTTCATGAACATCTCATGTCAAGGCTGGAGATGGGGAGAGGCAAAGCTGGGTGAGTGCAGGCTCATATAGCTGGATTGGGTGGGGGAAGGGGAACTGGAGAGGTGCAAAGTCAGAAAAGGCAGTCAGGAAGGAGATCTGGATGTTCGGGGTCTTACAGACTCGGGCGGACCTTGCAAGTCACTTACTGAGGAACACTCACTGTCACCATCCATTGTGCTTGATTATCAAAAGTGTCTCCTCCAACCTTTTTAGATGCCAGGCAGACTTTGGAGAGACAGGAGTTGAGTCCTTCACCACAGAATTCCCAGCATCTGACTTGCTGTTGTAGTTATGTGGCAGATTCAATTCATTCATCTGGTCAGTTGAGCCCCCAGGATGTTGATGGCAAACTTGTGTTCTGTTCTCCTTAAAACGTACCCCTCTGATCACACACTAGATGATCCATCATTCTATTTTGTTGGATAGATTTGTATCAAATTTAGCTTGTTAACACACTTCTGATCTACCTATGTTCAAAATGAAACATAGAAAAAATTTGCAATATTTGTGTTGGAGCCTCATGTCTCATGATAGCAATTTCCAAGCAACTTCCTTAATTAAAATTAACAGGTCTACTTCTCGCAGAATAACAAAGTTCTTTTTACGCATTTTTGTTTTTAGTTCTGTGCAGTCCTTAACCAATTGCAACTTGTGCCTATTATACCCATGATTTATCTGTCCAAAACATTGACTTTTAGTTTGAAGACGATTTGAAAGGAAACTGAAAATATTTTCATGCACTCCTCATAGCTTTTTCTTCTGTAGATGGAGGGGTAAGTGAAATGAACTACTTGAGTTCCAAACAGGCAGCTCAGTGATTTGCATTGAGTTCTTGGCTCTCAACCAAAATATGTTGATGTTGGATAAGTCAGTTCAAAAGGGTTAATACCAGAGAGAGCCAATAAGCATCACCCACCTAAATGATGGCATGTGGGCTTGGGGTCAGAATGTTTTAGGATTGAGTCCTGCCGCCTGGTCTTATCAATGTCTCAGTAAAGCTGTCTGGCATGTCAAGGTAACCCATAACTAGTTAATATGCAATAAACTAAATCTTGTTAACTACAAGATGATGCCCATCAGTTTGAGCAGGAAGTGGTTTTCCTGTGTCACATGACACACCTTTGATTCCCTCATTTAAAGAAGGTGGTGGCATCAATTTTCATTATGAGCAGCAGATCCTGCAGTGGGGTGAGCTGGTAAAATTCTTGTGAAACAATCTTGACTTCCAAAGCGCTGTGCATTTCTCTACACCTAACTGGAAACCAGATCAATAAAATTTAGGCTTTACGAACATTGGTCGTGTTTGTTTCAGTTGAACAAACTGGTACCTGCTTGCTGTGTTGCATGTTGCACAAGTTTAAGTAATGAAAGGGACTCTTGTTCTGTGCGGAAGTCAATAGGAGACTTTAGGAATGTATTTAGATTGAAGATAGCAAGGTGTAGAGCTGGGTGACCAACACCAGGCCGAGGATCAGGAAAGCTGACGTTGAAGTTGTGGAGTCGCACAACCGGCATCCTGCTGCATTTCCAATGTCCTGTGTTGTTGGTCTGTACATTTAGGAATGGAGAGTAGGGGTGGAAGGAAGAAGGGGATGGTGAGGGGCACACAAGGGAACAGAGCTGGAGTTATCATGATATGAGTGAGGTGGAGGAGTAGGAGTACAGGAGATGAGGCAGTGACAAAAAGAAGTAGCCAGGAGCCATGGGACAAATGGAGGGGGCACGGTCAATGGCAGGGAGGGGAGGAAAGAGGTTTAAGGAAAACGTGCTTCCATCAGCTGTCAGAAAATTCTGGTGGGAGCAGGCATTCTATTTTTATAATGCTCTTCTTGACCACAAAGCTCCAAAGCATTTTGTAGCTAACAATGTATTTTTTTGAAGTGTAGTCTCTGTTACATCACAAGAGATGTGAAAGCTCAATACTGAGCTTGATAAACTGCCACCACAAACAGCAATGTGACAATGACCTGATAATCTTTGTTTTTGTAACATTGATTTAAGGGACAACTATTGGCCTGGCTCAGATAACCCACTTGGTCTCCTTACAAATCGAACCATGATAGCTTCTAAATCCACCTCCAATGTCAGAGTCATCCTCTGCTTGGTGTCTCCAAGAATGCAGTACTTCCTCAGCGGTACGCTGTCAGCCCAGATGTTGACACTCCGTTCTGCAGTAGGACGTAAACCTTGGACTTTTTGATTCAGAAGTGTCACAGTTCTCTGGAAAAGACAGTCAACTCTTCAGAGAATAAAGTCCTTCTCATCTCAGTCTTCATGTGGCCCCCCTTAGTTCTGGGACTCTGCTCTTCAGTCCTAGGCTCCTCTTTTTTTTTATAGTGGAATCATTCTTTCAGTATTGACCCTGTCAAGCCTCTTGATATGTTATGTTTCACCTTTCTTCCAAACGCCAGTGAGTAATGTCCCAACTGGTTCACCTTTGCTCACAAGACAATCTCTCTACACGAGGGATCACCCGAGTGAACCTTATCAGAATTGCCTCCAATATATCTTGTCACACGTGAACCGTAACTATTCGCAATACTCCAGACATAGTCTCACTGATGCTTTGTACAGTTGCAAGCAGTTCCCCACTCTTGCACTCTAAAAACACCTTGAAATAAGGGTCAACATTCCATTAGACTTCCTGATTACCTGCTGCACCTGTGTACTAACTGTGTTTTGTGCACCAGTACCTCTCAAGTTCCTTTTCTGTGTTGCAGTTTTTTTTTATTTAAATGTTTTTCGTCCTCCCTTCCAAATCAAACATAATCCTGTCCTGAACAAAGGTTTTATTTCCAACTCAGTTTTTAAAAAAATCTCCATCTACTATGTATTTGATTTGATTTATTAGTCACGTGTACCTAAGGAGCGTACAAGATTACAGCCGAACAGGAGGTGTACATAAGCAAGATTAACATTAGATTTGAAATTTGAGAGGCCCATCCAGCAGTCGAGTAACTGTGGGGGGCGGTGGGGGGGGGGGGGGGAGAGGGAGGAGTTGTTCTTGAACCTGTTAGTATATATGCTTAAGCTTCTGTATCCTCTGCCTGATGGAAGAGGAGAAAGAGAGTACTGTGATGGGAGGGGTCTTCATAGGCAGCCTTTTCATGGCCACAAGAAATGTAGATGGAGCCCATGGACGGGAGGTTGGCTTTCAAAATGGCCTGGGCTGTGTACAAAAATCTCTAGTTTCTGATGGTCCTGGGCAGAGCAGTCGCTATAATAAAACTGTTACGCACGCAGATAGAAAGCTTTCTGTGGTGCATCTGTAAAAATTTGGTGAACGTCCTTGCGGTTGTGCTAAACTTCCTAAGCCTCCTGCGGAAGAAGTGTTTTGCTTTCTAGACTGTTGCATCTGTGTGGGAGGTCCAGGACAGAGATTGTTGGTTTTAGTCATTCCGAGGAACTTGCTACTCTTGATACTCTCCACATCTGCTCCATTGATGTAGACAGAGGCATGTCCTCTTCTTTTTCTTCCTGAAGTCAATGATCCGTTCTTTAGTTTTGTTGACAGTGAGGGAGAGATTCCTATCACTGCACGATGATACCAAGCATTCCATCTCCTGACTGGAAGGAAGGGATTAAATTTTACATAGGCTTTTTGTTTCTGTTCTTAAACCATTTTCAAGTTCTGAGTTCAATTTGGATTACTACCAAACATTTATTTCCTCTATTTTTATCTGTAATGTTTTTCGAAATAAACTAGCTATCACAATTTCTTTGTCTCACCTATAAATCAAGTGTTTTTGATTTCTGTCAATTCTCTTGAATATTTTGGTTTTCTTAAAATGATCTTTTGTTGTCCAAATTGAGCCCACTTTGGCAAACACAATTTGTTTTCAAATTCAAATTCAAATCAACAGTATCTAATTTTAATTTGTTTCACAAATGTGGATCCAATAGAAGATTAAGCATAATCACTCCAAACATGCTGATTTGCATTATCAAACATAAAGGAAAAATATCTATTCTAAGCATATCAATATTCTGGAATCTTCTTTCTGGTCTGCAGACATGATTCCAGGGCTTGTGCCTTTAAAAAAAAATTTCTTTTATTTATTAACATTCCCTCAAGTTATGTTACGTTACCTTTATCCTCTCTTTTTCATCCAGACATTCAAACAAATCTGCAACTCCAACTTTCTATAATGTTCACCTCATTCCCACATTCACCCTTAATATCACTATTGGAGGCATCTTCCCACTTGCACACGATCCCTGTATAATCATTTTTATTTAACAACATTTGTTGTTTTTTTTAAAAGAGATGTTTTAAAATGCTAATCGACAACAATTTCTTACAACACCACAGAGGAAGGGAGGAAGAGAAAGTGGCTTTGAGTTTCTTTTTTTTTCACTTCACTTTCATTTTTCTATTTATCCAGCTTTGACTTTTATTACACATTGATCCAAGGGGGATTCTCCTCGAAATTCCTGTCTCTCAAATGAAACAATTGCTTTTGAACAACTGGAACATGCATTTTGTGGTGAAATATTTAGACCAATTTTGTATGGAGACATTTCTCAGACAAAACAGCAGCTTTAAAATATACAGTACTGGATCATAGATGGGTAATGAACTTCCGCTGACACTTGCAGGCGGATACACACATAAGATAGTTCCATGAAGTAAGCAGAAATAAGACTTGTGTACAAATACTAATGACTTCTGGGTCTTTTTGTCAACAACATTCTTTAATCCCTGTCAGCCATTCTGACTTTTATCCAAGTTAAATTTATTCATAGTCCTTTTTGGGATTGATATGTCAGTCAAACCCCTCCAACTGTTCCATTTCAACTACTAGATTACTCATTTCGTGGATAACATTCCCTGAAGCCACTTCTTCCTTTTTTAAAAGAAGTAATTTCATCATTGTTTGCTTTATGATTAACAAGTCTACGTACGTTCTACCGTTTCATTTACCTTCCAGATCTCTTAGCTGGCTTGCCTTTCTGCAGAGAGCCTCCTTATATGGCCCTCTGTACTTCCATCTCAAGGATTGTTGTCTCAGCAGATCTGCTGGTCTATTGTTGGAGGAGGGACTGCTACAGCAGCGAGTTGTTTTGAGATTTTCTTTACACCATTTTCATCACCATGACCATGTGCCATGTCATGAAATATCTGGTTTTAGCTTATTTAATTGGCTTTTAATTTATAACCCTGTCCAGGTAAAATCTATTACTAGATGCACTTTCTCTGCGCTCCATTTTCAAGGCTATTCTTAAGCAATGCATGTGGTTAACTAGGGTGTTATATCTCGCACCATTATTAATCTTCAATATAGGATCAAAGGAGTCAGGTTTTGTTTCCATGGTGACAATGTGCCATAGCTTTCCTAGAGCTTCAGCACATTTTATAAAGTAAAAATCCTTTGCAGTGTTTTTTAAAGTCTTTTGACCAATATCTTTTCTACCCTGCTTACTTGTCCTCACACCCACAATGCAGTTCTTTGGCCAAGGTACCAGTTTTTATTCTTCAAAGTTACATGTCACTACCATGCGACAAACCAAGTACGCAGACCACCACCAAAACTAGTAATTTAGTAATATGACCGTAATAAAAGCATGACTAAGTGAGTCAAAGTGATTAATACAACACAAGGGTAGATAATGTAATGGATTACGGCACACTTGTGCGTGTTAGAATGAGAGTGTGAGAGCCTGCCCACTTGTGTACGTGTAACCATTTATATACTCCACCGACAGGATCTTTTCCAGTTAAGCAAATTTGGCAATCACTGGAAGATTTTTAAAATATTTCTCCCCTTTTTTTTCTTGCATTTAAACTATAGCAACAGTTAGGACATTCCTTGGGGAATATTCATTCCTGTGTCTTTTTCTGTTTATTCCTTAAATACTCTAGCACACTTGTGAAAACCCTTTTTAAAAGGAACTGAAACCAATTATATATATTTTTTAAATATGCATGATTGATTCCCGGCTGGAAAATAATAATAGTGTGGCTTTATTTCACAGAAATGTCAATGATTTAACTGCATTCCTTTTTTTTAAACCTCCATACACTTAGAAGTGCCTTGTCTCATAAAATAGACAGGAGGAGATGAATATTCTGAGTAGAGGTGGGGTCAAACAGCAGAAGTATGATCATCCACATTTGCTCATTTCTGTAAAAACTGAATGCCTGTCGACTTTATTTGTTTGCTCATGCTATGGGATTGAACGTGCAGTTAAACAAAAACTGAGTTCAATACATTTTGTTAGCAACACGTGCTGAGAGGTCACAAAGATTTTCCCCAGTAGGTTGGACAATTTGGACGTTGGGTGGACTTGTTACCTGGGCACTGTGGACGGAAGTAAACATGAAGCGGTTTCTCAAATGAGTGTACAATAGGCAACAATAGTTCCTGCACCAGGATGATAACTCAAATGCCCAAAACGACACCACTCGATGTGAACTGTGCTGTGATTTATATTGTGAAAAATGCCTTACTGATCGAAGTTAATTCACCTAATTCCAGGCCACAACACCATTGTCAGCTTTCCCATTAGCCGTGCGATTTTTTTTTAAGTGAGCGGCATCCATTAAAAAGTGTTGAAGTTACATAAAAATTGAGTTAATACTGGTTCAGGGCTGTGCATATTCCTGACAGGCAGACAGGATGCCTTGATTAACACAGACGTTCCACACAAAGCAAGGCTCATACGATCATAATCAGAGGTAACATTTAAAATAAAGATTAGCTTATAAATAAATAATATGGCATGTTTGCTGACAGGCTCATCAAGAATTATTAAGCAGAGAAGTACTTAATTTAGTGGCTCTTCATTCAGTTTAATTTATTATTCGCTTTGATTATAATTTTTGAGCTTCATTGCATAAATATCAAAGCTGTTTTTCTTTGACTGGCACTTGGATCCTGGAAAAAAAAGTATATGTTCTTGTTCCAGATTGGAGGATGACTAGCCACCATTTTAGGCATAACACATTCCACAGATTAAGCTCCACAATCATTTAGATTCTCACTCACTAATCTCTTCCACCACATTCCAACCAGTTTTCTGTTGTGTTTTCTAATTTTCTTTTCTTGTTTTAGTCTCACTTTTTAGCTTAGTGATTTAATAAGCAGATAATAAGAAACAGGAGCAGGAGTAGACCATCTGGCCCATCGAGCCTGCTCTGCAATTTAATAAGAACATGGTTGATCTTTTTGTGGACTCAGATCCTTTTGCACCCCTACCTTCCACCCCTGCTCACCATAGCCCTTAATTCCTTTACAGTTCAATAATGTATCTATCTTTGCCTTAAGTACATTCAAAAAGGCCTCCTCAACAGCTTCACTCGACAGGGAATTCCACAGATTCACATGAAGAAGTTCCTCCTCAACTTGGTCCGAAACCTATTCCCCTTTTTATTTAGAGGTTATGTCCCCTCAGTTCCAGTTTCACCCACCAGTGGAAACAACCTCCCTGCTTCTATCTTATCTAGTCCCTTCATAATTTTATACATTTCTGTAAGACTACCCTCGCTTAATTCTTCTAAATTCCAATGAGTATAGTCACAGTTCATGCAATCTCTCCTCATAAGCCAGCCCTCTTAATTCGCAAAATCAACCTAGTGAATCTCCTGTGCACTCCCTCCAGTGTCAACACATCCTCTCTCAAGTAAGGAGGCCAAAACCGTACATGGTGCTCCAGGTGTGGCCTCACCAGCATTGGAATTTTACTTTATTCGAATATCTAGTAATCTTTCCGAAGCTGATAAAAGATATTGCAGTTTCAAGCTGTAATCTATTGTTCAAAGTAAATCTTTCCAAGGAGAGAGAATATCATAAAGTCAATTCCTTAAATGATAACCGATTACTCTAGTGTTCCTCACACTCTTGACGTAACACCAAGTAATATCAAGTACTCTCTAGGAATAGGTGATGTAGTGGAGTGAAACATGTTTAATGTTTGCGCTCCCAATAATTTAACAGGATTTTGACTGTGCCTGTAATGATAATAGGTTCCACTTTCTAATGTAAATGTCACTCCATGTTAATGATTTGAATGAGGGTTGGTCATACAAGCTGGTATCAAAGAAGAGAAGGATCTGGTTTAAACCATCACCACTAACTCAACAAGGCTGAAGCACCTTTCTTTAAATGTAATCTAGAGATTTTTAAGTGGCCACTCCTATACAATAAGCATATAATCTCAGGGGGATTGGTGAGAGAGCTAGGAACTGCTAGCCAAAGCAAAGAAAAATACAAGGGGATCGCTATGTATTTTCCTTTTTACAGAAAGGAAATGTCCACAGTGCACAATAGGGAAGGCAAAACCAAATAAAGCCAACATATTTGGGACTTTTATCTAAGGAAACAATTTATAGATTTCACTGATTTTTGTCTAAGTCAGTGAGCTACATATTTGCTAAAAGTTTCAATAAAATTTTGGGAACTAAAACTGGCTTGAAAATTGTGGTTCTTGCCTTCTATGGTGATCAAAAAGACTCCAGATGTTTTCAAAGCACAGTTATAATGTTGTGTTCAACAGAAACAAAATGTGAAGCTGACCACCTTGCATTGCTGCAAAGATGATGTTTTTCACCATGGTTTGGGATGTGATGGATAACTGGGGAATAATGCAGTCCGCAGATGGCGAAGATTCATTTCAAAGATAAATTCCGTTATCTACTGAAAATATCATCCTATTACATTCCCAGCACTGAAGGGAACAATTGGGATCTTGACATTGTGTTGTCCTCCTTAGCTGCTTAGTCCCTTTTTTATAACTTTCTTTTCTCCTGGGAATCTACTTAGTACACAAGCTGGGAACAAGCATTGCTTCCTTAACAAGCAACTTTATTGATTCCTGTCCCATGTTGTGGTACAAACTACTGGTAGCTTGTAGTTGGGATAGAGTGCCGTCACCAATACTCCTCTTTTTGTACTGAGTCTAAACACCTTTCTAATTAGCAATGGTAGAGGATAAATCAGAGTCTTAATGTGAAGAGGCACTCGTCTTACAAAACATGATGTGCTATTTTATTTTTTTTAAACTTGAAGTTAGTCCTTTCATAATAATCACCACTTAATTTTTCCCTTCAGTTTAATCTTTTCCAGGAAAAGCATACAGAAACCATTAATACCTCTTCAAGAGCACCTGTAAAATGCCCAGCAAAAAATTCAGACCAGCACAGTTCAGATGCAATCCATTTGCTTTGTGGAGACGCCATCTATCCAGAACCAGGCCCACTGTCCAAGAAATGTAAAACCCTCTCCCCTCTCTCTCATCTTTCCTATCGCACATTCTTCTGCCTTGTTTTTCTTTTCTTGCACTTGCTTGCCCGTAGCACTGGGAGTAATCTATCAATTACTTTAGAAGCCCTGGGGCTATTCTGTGATATCGCTGACGCCAGCACCAGGAAGACCACAGGAGTCCTTGGGACAACCATTTTCATTTGCTCCATCAAATGACCTCTCCATCATCAGATCGGAAGATGTTCGCTGATGACTGAACATTGTCCAGCCCTTGTGCTGAACAATATCTAGACTTCGGCTGACAAGTGGCAAGTAACATTCATACCACACAAATGTCAAGCGATGATCCTCTCATTGAGAGGATCATCTAACCGCTAGCCCTTGACACTTCAATGGTGTTGTCATCACTAAATCAACATCATCAACATTGTTGATAGTTACCATTGACCGGAAACTCAATTGGACTCGCCACATAGTGACTACAAGGGCAGGTCAGAAGCTAGGAATACTGTGATGAGTAACTCACCTTCTAACTCCACAGAGCCTGTCAACTGTTCACAAGGCACAAGTCAAGAGTGTAATGGAATACTCCCTAATTGCCTAAGTGGATGCAGCTCCAACGACGCTCAAGAAGCTTGACATTATCCAAGATAAAGCAGTCCATTTGATTGGCACCACGTCCACAAACATACATGCCCTCCACCACTAACACTCAGCAGCATCAGGCATGTGCTATCTGCAAGATAAACTGTAGAAATTCACCAAAGATGCACGTTAGACAACCCCTTCCAAACTTTTGACCACTTCCATCTAGAAGGACAGGGAACATGGCCTGCAAGTTTCCTTCCAAGCCACTCACCATCCTGACCTTGGAAATATTTCACCATTCTTTCAGTTGCTGCTCCAAGTCCTGGAACTTCCTCCTTAAGAGCATTGTGGATCAGCCCACAGCACATGGACTGCAGTGATTCAGGAAGACAGCTCACTACCGCCTTAGCAAGAGTAGCTCAGAATGAGCAATAAACATTTGGCAGCCAGCGATGTTCGCATCTCACTAATTTAATTTTAAGTAACAGTCCATTCTGTACACTTTTACCCTCAGCACTTCTTCCAAACAGTGTGTAACATGGAGTACTGATCGATCAGCTATGGGAGAGCGGTAATTGGCAGCAGGTTTCTTTGCCCATGTTTGACTTGATGTGGAGGTGCTAGTGTTGGACTGGGGTGGGCGAGGTCAGAAATCACTTGACACCCAGGTTACAGTCCAACAGGTTTAGTTGAAAAACACCAAGCCTTCCGAGCCTCAGTCCTTCAGGTGTTAGACATTGGGTGACTAACACCTGAAGAAGGACCAAGACTCCAAGAGTTTGTGTTTTTCAAATAGACCTGTAACCTGGCGTCATGTGATTTCTGATCTTGTTTGATTTGACACCATGAGACAGGTGGGGATTGAATCCACCATGACTCTAGGGACAGTGCTCTCGTGACTAATACCACCTGTTAGTGGGACAGGACATACCCAAGGATGTTGATGAAGGGACCCTGGGCTTTTTGATATCATTTTGTGAGTAAACTAGGCCTGGCTTGATTAGTGATAACAAAGTGAAGCTGGATGAACACAGCAGGCCAAGCAGCATCTCAGGAGCACAAAAGCTGACATTTCAGGCCTAGACCCTTCATCTGATGTCAGCTTTTGTGCTCCTGAGATGCTGCTTGGCCTGCTGTGTTCATCCAGCTTCACACTTTTTGTTATCTTGGATTCTCCAGCATCTGCAGTTCCCATTATCACTGGCTTGATTAGTGCATGGCACAGCCAATTCAGTCAGTTGTCCTCCTCACTTACATGCAGAGACTTTATAGGTAGACTAGGTTTAGGCTTTATTCTGTCTTGTCTGGTGCTTCGGTTGATGCCAGGTCCTTAATTCTCTTGGCTTTGCAAGTGAATACTCAAAATTATTTCAGAAGGAGAGTCAACTACTTTGCTGTAGGCCAGAATGGATAAGATTGGTAGATTTCCTTCTCTGAAGTGCATTTTAGAGAACAGATCAATGTGTATATTTAATCTCAGAATCATCATTACTAATGCTTGCATTTTATTCTAGATTGATTTAACTGTGTGAATATAAATTCCCCAGCTGCTGTGGTGGGATTTGAACTCTTACCTGCTTATCTATTGATCATGGCCTCTGGGTTATTAGCCCTGTATAAAAACCAGGAAGCAGAAACTCCCACAAGTTGAACACCACTCACAAGCAGGCAGTTTGACCTGGTAATTTCATTTTTCCTCCCTTTTGGATCCTCCATGGATTCCAAAAGCCAAGAAAATCTTGCGAGGGAAGTTTGTAAATCGCATACCATCAGTCAAAACTGAAGAAAACACTCTCTTTTTCTCCAATATTTAAGAGTTTGCATGAATTTAACACAATGAAGGAACGCTGCAGTCATACTTGGTAAACTGTGAGTGTTAATAAATTAAATGGAGATGAAATTACTCAGCACCATTCTTTGTAATTCCGGAGGTGAACGGAATGGAATGATTTGCTCTCGGGTCCAGAACAGCATAATGATTAGATTCTTCACCAGAGGCAGACATTTATTTATTTATTTATTGTTTTTGTTTTTAGCATTAACTGCATACATGGTCGCTTAATCAAGCTTAGCAGGTTATTTTATTCTATTAGTTTTCTTTGATCAGAAAGTATACAATTTCAGCAGATTTTGGTGTTGATACATATTTTATGTCTAGATCAAGGAGATAATTGAAATGTAGGTACTAAATCCTGTTATATAATGTTCTAATTTATGGAGACAATTTTTCAGGCAACTATAATCTTTCAATATATCAGCTGCTATCCTGTTGTGCATATGTCTGTCTATGTGAACCAAATTTCAAAATACAAAGTTAATTATGACCTGCTGCGGCTAAGTAGATAAGCTGAATATATTTCGCTGTATTTATTTATGGTGACATTTTATAGAAGGAAAAGATGTTTAGAGATGTGAAAACAGACTTTGTTTAGGCAGTTGCATTAGATGCCTGAGCAGAATGTTCAATTATGGCACTGCAGTGTGTTTCAGGATATACTAACTCGATAGAGCAGATGGGCAGGTTACTTTTTTTAGCAATTCTATATGATATAGGCCAGGCTTCCATGGCTGATGTTTCAGTTTTTAAAAATGCCAATTTTGTTCCACTTTTTATCTTTCGTTTTGTAGCAATTGCTGAACACTGCATTTGGAACTTGCTAAGAATCCTTTCTGACCAATGAATTTTGCTACAAAGGGTATGCAAGGAACTCCAGCATGAACATACTCCATACCCTTTCTTTGATACTAAATAGTTTGTTCGTTTTTTTTTAAGAAGTCCATATTTTAATCCATTTGCTTCTATCCTTTGCAATGTGCAGCCATCCCCTACAGAGCTCATTGAAAGATCTCCAAATTTCATCATGATAAAGCAAGCTTTAGAACTCGAGCCACCAGCTCATTCTTAAGCCCAGTTCCATCTTGTTGCCCATTAACCTTTTGGATGGAAGTATTTTAAGCTGCTAGGATCAACTACTTGAAAAAGTTTTTTTTTAATTTGCACTTTGTACATTTTTATGAAGCTCTCCAATGCCCAATTACACAAAGTTTGCTTGTACAAAAATTTTCTTTTGCTTTGACTATAATGTGAATCTAGAAGACAAAAGCCTGAGCCATCACTCTTCCCATAGCGCTAAAAATCATTGGTGCTCTACTGGTATGAAATGTCATATTAATATAGAAATATTAAGTTTGAGGTCAGAATCATCAGGGGGGTCCCAATAGATATCGGATTCAATTTCGCTTGAATTTAATTTTGTAGATTTCATTTTCAGCTAGATTTGAACCTTTGATCATAACCTACTTTAATATGCATTCTTCCTCCCTATTGCAGAGGACTTTTATTCCAAACCGATGTTGGTTCTTAATAAGATCGCTGTAGAACATCAAATGCTTTGTGAATGCAGCACTAAAATGTTGTTATGTGGCCATGGTCAAATTCTTATCCAATTACTTCCTCAACATTTCTAACATATGTTTCAAAGAATCACTGGAATTATTATTGTTTGAGAGGATGGCCCATCCTGTGCACCTCAGATCTGAGCATTTTTATTTTTGTGGCAATCTCCTGTTTTGTCTTTCATTTCACATTTTTGTTTCCACTTCAAATAATCTCACAGTGCCACCTTTAACCAGCTTCCATTGCATTTCCAGGCATTTCAAATCAACAACACTCACTCAGAAAATGTATTTTATTTGCACCCTATTTGCTGTTTTTTTTTCCAAATCACTTTAAATCTTTGTCTGTACACTTCCAATCCTTTTTCGAGAAGGGACAGATTTTTCTCTTCCACCTACTCTGTTTAGTGCCTGTGATCTGCATCAAATCTTGTCTTTAGTTTTCCCTTCTCCCAGGAGAGAAATCCTGATTTCTCCAACCTATCTTTGTAGCTGAAATCTCTCAACCCGGGAACCACACATGCAAACCTTTTCTGGATTCTCACCTTTTCTTTGCAAGTTTGCCACCCAGGACTATACACACCAGCTGAGGTCTAAGTAGTGACTTGTACAAATTCAGCATAAGCTCTGGGTTCTTGTGTACTTTACCCTTTTTAGTAAAGCCCAGAAAACCATATGCTTTATTAAATATTCTCTCCACCTGTCCTGCTACCTTTACTGACATACTTGCATATGCATCTTGGTCCCGCTGAACCCTTTTTAATCACTTGTCCATTTTCATCCCATCGCAATGAATGAGTTCTCACTTTTTCTCTGCATCGAACTTCCGCGTTCAGCTATCTGCCTACTTCACCAGCTTGTCCATATTCTTTTGAAGTTATGCACACTGTTCCTCCATTTACGATGCTTTCGAAATTGCAGAGATCTCGATCCTGAATGTAAATCAAGAAAAGCAAGGGTCCTAAAATTGATCCCTGGGGAGAACCACTCTCAACCTTCCTCTAGCCTGAAAAACATCCTCTAACAATTACTCTGCTTCCTATTACTCAGCCAATTCATATCTGCGTCACTTCTGTTGCTTGCTTTTCATGAGTTACGACTTTTTTGCTCAAGTCTGGTATGCAACATAGACTTCCAGGTGTTTAATACAATGTGCAGCACCTCAACAGCATCGCTTTTATCAAGACTCTGTTGTCTCCTTCCAAAGACTCCAGGAATGTAAGCATAACTTACTTTTTTTAAAAGAAAGTCCATGTTGGCTCTTTGTAATCAACACACCATATAGCTAGAGATGACAAGGTGTAGAGCTGGATGAACACAGCAGGCCAAACAGCATCTTAGGAGCAGGAAGGCTGATGTTTTGGGCCTAGACCCTTCATATGGCTATTAATTCTACCCCACCTAATGAAGTAACTGTCTCTAGAAACTTGCCCTACCACCAAAGTTAAACCGTAACCTTTTTTACTAACAAGGCTGTAATGTTTGTATTTCCCCAGTCCTCTAGCACCTCCACTGAGTCTAGGAAAGACAGAAAGATTGTGGCCAGCTCTTCCACAATTTACTCTCTGCCTCCTTCAGCATCCTCAGCATCTCATCTGCTCCTGGTGTCTTTTCAACTTTAAGTGCTGACGGTTTATTCGAGGCCACCCCCTTGTCAACTTTGAATTCTTCTATTGACAAAGTTTCCTCCTTTAGAGCAACGGCCTGCATAACATCTGGATGGTGAAACGTGGTAAAGGCTGATGCAAAATACATACTTTAGGCCTCAGCCAGGCCCCTGCCTCCATGTGTAAAACTCTTTTTTAAAATTCTTTAGTCTGCCCAACGATTTTCCTTTCTTTAACCATCCTTTTTTACTGATTTGCGTACCTTAGGAAGTCTTTGCGATTGCCTCCTAAATATAATCTGCAAATCTTTTCTCTCTGCACACCGCCCCCCCCCCCCCCCGCTCACGCTCTCTTTCGCGTGCTCTCTCTCTCTCTCCCCACACCCCCAACATGAAATCATACAGTGAAAGACAATGCAATACAATGTCTTGGGTAGCAATACAATCAGTCAGAGCTAGATTGAAGGATTTACAAGTTTGATTTAATATTCGGGGCTCTTCTGCAACTTTTGGACTTCATTCTTACGTATGAGTTTAGCTATCTCACTTCTTTTTCATTGTTCAAAAGTGCACATTTCAGTGGGCAATAAATGAATGCAATTTCAAACAGAAGGTCCTCCTGTAAGAGACAAGCACGTTGTCATTAGTCGTAAGTATCTGCTTAGGGATTCAATTTAAACCAAGTAATAATGATATACGATTTAAGCAGGAACCGACACAAAGTACAGGCACACTGATGTTCAGCATTGCTCACTGTTTGGCTGGCTGTGTGTGGGACTGAATGTCAGGAAGGGGACCTTAAAAAAATTAAGTGTCAGATTGAGCCGGTGTCATGTTTCGGTATTAGGAACCTGACTCCCATATGATGTCTTGAGCGCTCAATCTATACTACCCACAACCACACCACAGCACATGCTTAGGCACCAGTGAGTTTGTCATGGGGGGGGGGAAATGAAGCATCTGGGCCCTACACAAAGACATGGACACCCACATGAATGGTGTAATACAGGTCTTTTTGTTGCATTTCCATACCGAATTTGAGATGATCGGCCATGGCCACTACATTCCCTCCAAGTATTATTTTTTTTGTCTTCCCCCTCCCATTGTGCCCAACTGAACCAAATATTGTGTGTTTGGAGTGGAAGGAGCCTGCTCTGTAGTTGAGACTGTTGGCCCTGACAGTTCGGTGGAGTAACCCTGGGGTTGTTTTTGTCTGGACGAGCTAGATATATTGAGGATCCTCTTACCAGAGGTCTGAGCTCCAGAGGATCAGACGAGGGTGGGCAGGATGGTGTTTT
This sequence comes from Stegostoma tigrinum, assembly GCF_030684315.1. Lineage (NCBI taxonomy): Eukaryota > Metazoa > Chordata > Chondrichthyes > Orectolobiformes > Stegostomatidae > Stegostoma > Stegostoma tigrinum. The sequence goes on along the minus strand of NC_081364.1, from coordinate 56,273,007 downwards.
AAGGGTGTCTGCAGTCTCCTGAGTGTGCACAATTTGAGGGTGTGGCTCTCGGAACTGCCTGGCTCTATCTGAGGATGGGGCACGTGGTCTGTAGCTAAAGGCCCTCCCCTACCAATCCCACCCTGAAACTCCCCTTGCCTTTGGTTCTGCCTCTTGGCTGACACTACACTAGCTGCAGCTGTAAGACCCAAAAGGCAGAAGATGCGACTGTTCATGTTTAGAGGCAATGCCAACTGCAGGACACCGTATGCCTGGCGCATATTAGTGTTTCAGTGTTGTTACATGTGGCAATTACTGGGTTGTCTGAACACCAGGTGTTTCTGCATCCCTACAGGATCGACCCAATTGTTGTCTCCTGGTGCAGTAAGCAATCTGGTACATGGAACACCTAACACCAACCTGCATGCCCAAGTCCATACCAAAACACTTCCTCTTTGTTCTGCCAAGTTGTGAAATGCCTTCTCCCGTTATGTATGGGGTGGGAGGTGGTGAATGGGTAAGACGCAAGTGAATGATATAGCAATTAGAGAATTGTGTTCTGAGGGAGGGACAGGCAATCCTGAGGGGATCCACAGATAATAATGTCAATTGGCTAGATGGTTGGTTTATGATGCAGACCAGTGTCAACTATAGTCCTGCATCAGCTGAGATTTACTGTGAAGGTTTCACCCTCTCAATCTTACCATGAAACTCACCATCATTCACCTGTCTTTAAGAGGAGTGGGGTCTGGGGTGGCTCAGTGGTTAGCATTGTTGCCTCACAGCACAAGGGACCTGGGTTCAATTCCATTGCTGGGTGACTCTGTCTGGAGTTTGCAAATTCTCCCCATGTTTGCATGGGTTTTCCTCCAGATGCTCGGGTTTCCTCCCACAGTCCAAAGATATGCAAGTTAGCTGGATTGGCTGTGGCAAAATACAGACTCACAGGGATAGCATAGGGCTGTGGGTCAAGGTGGGATGTTCTTCGGAGATTGCTGTCAGGCCAAATGGCCTGCTTTCACACTGTAGGGATTCCATTATTCTTGTGGGAGGGATAAGGGGAGTGAGTGAGGGAAGATGTCGCATGTAACAGAGGGAGTCTCTGAGCTAGAAGCCTGTTCGATACTATGTGCAAAAGCAGAGATGCAGTGAGTGTGAGGTACAGAAAGTAGAACATGGTACTTTTCCTCACAACACAAAGTCATTTGATCTTATTTTGACACTGTTGCTTGGATCTCCAAACTCTGGACAGAGCACTGACCTGGGTGATTGTATGACCAGGCAGACACCATACAGTGATAATAAAATGTGAGGCTGGATGAACACAGCAGGCCAAGCAGCATCTCAGGAGCACAAAAGCTGACATTTCGGGCCTAGACCCTTCATCAGAGAGGGGGATGGGGCGAGGGAACTGGAATAAATAGGGAGAGAGGGGGAGGCGGACCGAAGATGGAGAGTAAAGAAGATAGGTGGAGAGAGTGTAGGTGGGGAGGTAGGGAGGGGATAGGTCAGTCCAGGGAAGACGGACAGGTCAAGGAGGTGGGATGAGGTTAGTAGGTAGCTGGGGGTGCGGCTTGGGGTGGGAGGAAGGGATGGGTGAGAGGAAGAACCGGTTAGGGAGGCAGAGACAGGTTGGACTGGTTTTGGGATGCAGTGGGTGGGGGGCAAGAGCTGGGCTGGTTGTGTGGTGCAGTGGGGGGAGGGGACGAACTGGGCTGGTTTCGGGATGCAGTAGGGGAAGGGGAGATTTTGAAACTGGTGAAGTCCACAATTCCATCCCCTATTCCCAATTACTCCGCCTCCGCCGCATCTGCTCCCACGATAAGACATTTCACTCCCGCACATCCCAGATGTCCAAGTTCTTTAAGGACCGCCACTTTCCCCCCACAGTGATCGAGAACGCCCTTGACCGCGTCTCCCGTATTTCCCGCAACACATCCCTCACACCCCGCCCCCGCCACAACCGCCCCAAGAGGATCCCCCTCGTTCTCACACACCACCCGACCAACTTCCGGATACAACGCATCATCCTCCGACACTTCCGCCATTTACAATCTGACCCCACCACCCAAGACATTTTTCCATCCCCTCCCCTGTCAGCTTTCCGGAGAGACCACTCCCTCCGTGACTCCCTTGTTCGCTCCACACTGCCCTCCAACCCCACCACGCCCGGCACCTTCCCCTGCAACCGCAGGAAATGCTACACTTGTCCCCACACCTCCTCCCTCACCCCCATCCCAGGCCCCAAGATGACATTCCACATTAAGCAGAGGTTCACCTGCACATCTGCCAATGTGGTATACTGCATCCACTGTACCCGGTGCGGCTTCCTCTACATTGGGGAAACCAAGCGGAGGCTTGGGGACCGCTTTGCAGAACACCTCCGCTCAGTTCGCAACAAACAACTGCACCTCCCAGTCGCAAACCATTTCCACTCCCCCTCCCATTCTCTAGATGACATGTCCATCATGGGACTCCTGCAGTGCCACAATGATGCCACCCGAAGGTTGCAGGAACAGCAACTCATATTCCGCTTGGGAACCCTGCAGCCATATGGCATCAATGTGGACTTCACCAGTTTCAAAATCTCCCCTTCCCCTACTGCATCTCTAAACCAGCCCAGTTCGTCCCCTCCCCCCACTGCACCACACAACCAGCCCAGCTCTTCCCCCCCACCCACTGCATCCCAAAACCAGTCCAATCTGTCTCTGCCTCCCTAACCTGTTCTTCCTCTCACCCATCCCTTCCTCCTACCCCAAGCCGCACCCCCATCTACCTACTAACCTCATCCCACCTCCTTGACCTGTCCGTCTTCCCTGGACTGACCTATCCCCTCCCTACCTCCCCACCTACACTCTCTCCACCTATCTTCTTTACTCTCCATCTTCGGTCCACCTCCCCCTCTCTCCCTATTTATTCCAGTTCCCTCTCCCCATCCCCCTCTCTGATGAAGGGTCTAGGCCCGAAACATCAGCTTTTGTGCTCCTGAGATGCTGCTTGGCCTGCTGTGTTCATCCAGCCTCACATTTTATTATCTTGGAATTCTCCAGCATCTGCAGTTCCCATTATCTCAGACACCATACAGTGACTTAGTCCCCTCCATTTGACCTTTTAGGAAGAGGATCGCATTCCTGCGCAACAGCTCATCAGTCAGGACTTTCATGAGCCTGTTGGAGAAACTTGCAGCCAACTTGTCCTGTTCTTCCATCACCTTCTGGTCACAAATCACCCATGCTAGCTACTACCATTCCTCCAGGTGCTCAGCAGGCACTTGAAGATGGCATGGCTACAGGGAGTGGTGATCTTCTGGTGGATGCTCAGTCTGTCGCAAGTTCTTCTGGGAACTGCACATGGTAAGAAGGGATAGAGAAACAATTTGACACTTGCTATTGGATCAGCAAAGTGACAGGTTTGGCTAATGCTCCACCAAACTCAACTCATCGTGACTTGCGCTTGGTTTAAAAAGAATGAGGTTCCACCCTGTGTATCATAGTTAATAACCTTCAAGACATTTGTTTCAACAAGAACTTGAAACTGATGTAAATTTTACATGGGCTAACATGCAGTAAACCTTAACCTCCATCAGTTTTGGACATTGGGTTTCCATTTGGGCTTCTCCCAATCTATCTGCTGTCACGTCAGTAGAAAAGCAGAAGTCCTTTCTAAATTTAGCATTCTCTGGAATTTCTATCGCTTCTAATTAAGTGACAGTGGGAGATTGATAAAAATCTTACCAGTTATATAATGGATATAAAAAGGACAGCTTAGGAACCAAAATGCAATTCAAATAGGGTCTGGTTGATAACTTGTATCCTATTTTACATACAACGTATGTGCAGTGTTACAAATTGGATTTACTCAGTATTAGTCAAATATGGTGAAAATATCTCCCTGTGGAGCTTGTCTACTGTTGTGACATGGTGTTCGGTTGTTTTTCCACCGTTGTCAGATTACTGGGTTATGAAGCCAGCTGCATGAAGTAATCAGAGATTCCAAGATAATAAAATGTGAGGCTGGATGAACACAGCAGGCCAAGCAGCATCTCAGGAGCACAAAAGCTGACGTTTCAGGCCTAGACCCTTCATCAGAGAGGGGGATGGGGTGAGGGTTCTGGAATAAATAGGGAGAGAGGGGGAGGCGGACCGAAGATGGAGAGAAAAGAAGATAGGTGGAGAGAGTATAGGTGGGGAGGTAGGGAGGGGATAGGTCAGTCCAGGGAAGATGGACAGGTCAAGGAGGTGGGATGAGGTTAGTAGGTAGGAGATGGGGGTGCGGCTTGGGGTGGGAGGAAGGGATGGGAGAGAGGAAGAACAGGTTAGGGAGGCAGAGACAGGTTGGACTGGTTTTGGGATGCAGTGGGTCGAGGGGAAGAGCTGGGCTGGTTGTGTTGTGCAGTGGGGGGAGGGGACGAACTGGGCTGGTTTAGGGATGCGGTGGGGGAAGGGGAGATTTTGAAGCTGGTGAAGTCCACATTGATGCCATTAGGCTGCAGGGTTCCCAAGCGGAATATGAGTTGCTGTTCCTGCAACCTTCAGGTGGCAACATTGTGGCACTGCAGGAGGCCCATGATGGACATGTCATCTAAAGAATGGGAGGGGGAGTGGAAATGGTTTGCGACTGGGAGGTGCCGTTGTTTGTTGCAAACCGAGCGGAGGTGTTCTGCAAAGCAGTCCCCAAGCCTCCGCTTGGTTTCCCCAATGTAGAGGAAGCCACACCGGGTACAGTGGATGCAGTATACCACATTGGCAGATGTGCAGGTGAACATCTGCTTAATGTGGAATGCCATCTTGGGGCCTGGGATAGGGGTGAGGGAGGAGGTGTGGGGGCAAGTGTAGCATTTCCTGCGGTTGCAGGGGAAGGTGCCGGGTGTGGTGGGGTTGGGGGGCAGTGTGGAGCGAACAAGGGAGTCACGGAGAGAGTGGTCTCTCCGGAAAGCAGACGGGGTGGGGATGGAAAAATGTCTTGGGTGGTGGCGTCGGATTGTAGATGGCGGAAGTGTCGGAGGATGATGCGTTGTATCCGGAGGTTGGTGGGGTGGTGTGTGAGAACAAGGCGGATCCTCTTTGGGCGGTTGTGGCGGAGGCGGGGTGTGAGGGATGTGTTGCGGGAAATGCGGTCAAGGGCGTTCTCGATCATTGTGGGGGGAAAGTTGCGGTCCTTGAAGAACTTGTACATCTGGGATGTGCGGGAGTAGAATGTCTTATCGTGGGAGCAGATGTGGCGGAGGCGGAGGAATTGGGAATAGGGGATGGAATTTTTGCAGGAGGTTGGGTGGGAGGAGGTGTATTCTAGGTAGCTGTGGGAGTCGGTGGGCTTGAAATGGACATCAGTTACAAGCTGGTTGCCTGAGATGGAGACTGAGAGATCCAGGAAGGTGAGGGATGTGCTGGAGATGGTCCCGGTGAACTGAAGTTTGGGGTGGAAGGTGTTGGTGAAGTGGATGAACTGTTCGAGCTCCGGTGAAGTGCACTGCACCACACAACCAGCCCAGCTCTTCCCCTCGACCCACTGCATCCCAAAACCAGTCCAATCTGTCTCTGCCTCCCTAACCTGTTCTTCCTCTCACCCATCCCTTCCTCCCACCCCAAGCCGCACCCCCATCTCCTACCTACTAACCTCATCCCACCTCCTTGACCTGTCCGTCTTCCCTGGACTGACCTATCCCCTCCCTACCTCCCCACCTATACTCTCTCCACCTATCTTCTTTTCTCTCCATCTTCGGTCCGCCTCCCCCTCTCTCCCTATTTATTCCAGAACCCTCACCCCATCCCCCTCTCTGATGAAGGGTCTAGGCCCGAAACATCAGCTTTTGTGCTCCTGAGATGCTGCTTGGCCTGCTGTGTTCATCCAGCCTCACATTTTATTATCTTGGATTCTCTAGCATCTGCAGTTCCCATTATCTCTAATCAGAGATTCCAAATGGTTTTGGTTTCGTTCACAATTTTTATCTTCTCTGTCTTAAATTTTTGATGATTTTGACTCATTACAATGCTAAGAAATAGAATACTTTTATTATCATCTGTCTGAGTGAGGAACAGCAGAGGTCAGAGGCCTAACTTGTCTTTGATTCCAAGCAACATGCCCTGTTCAATAAATGCATGCGCTCATCATGCTGTATCAAAGTACATCCCATGTTCGTGAACTACGTAATGATTTATAAACAATTTTGTGCTTTAGCAGTTTGCCTACTCGATACATTGAATCACTTCATACAGCAACAGCGATGGTGTCATGGGTCTTAGAAATCCTCAGAATTTGAGAAAAGTTCTATCTAATTGAGAACAAGCAGGACACCTTGATGTAGCCAGAATTGGTCTGTGTCATGATGACGTATGTGGTTGACTAGCTAACCAATACATTCAGTAATCACACTGGAGGGCTGGCAGTACTCATAAATTACATTGTGGCAGGCCCGAAAGCAATGGAAAGCAGGCAACAATGACAACAAGGGAGCGCTCCAAAATTATTTCAAAATCTAAGGAAGCATTACCAGTACTGAAACAGGTCAGTTGTCTCAACAGTCATGCTAGCTTTTATTCACTGCATAATCCTTACCTTCACCACCTTTTATCAATGGATTATTTTACCTTTTTTAAGAAATGTCTTGCTCTTATTTAGGCAGTGTGCAGCCACCGGAAATGATAACTTCATAGTGTCACCCTGTGGTTAATTCAAAGCAAAAATCTCCAGCTGAAAAGACAAGGCATTATATAAAATCCTAAAAAAAAGTACTTCATCCATGAATATTCTCAATTTGCCCATTTGTACAATGGGAGAGCTTCTGGTATGATGGTCAGTCAGTGCTTTATGCCTTGTCTTCTGAAATGTGTTCTCGAATCAAGTTCTGTGCCAATTCGGGCAATCTATTCCAGGGTCTCAAAGTTCTGAAATTATATCCTTTGTGTTTTGTTCGCAATAATTTTCATGATAAAAGGTATTCCTTTCTACTATTCCCCTGCCAATCACTTACAGGCCAGGACAACTCCTTTACAAGATTCTGCAATGACAACTCTTTCTGTATCTCTAGCTTTCCATTGGAGAAATTTGATTTGCTGTTGAAGGATCTTCTTTGCTTCAATCCTTGATTCATTTTTTTTTATCAGCTAAAATCGATCATGTATTATTTTGAATTAATATTGCATTTTGGACTTAGATTTCTGATTTCTGCAGTATTCAGTTATTAATCATTTCATTGCAGAAACATCTCTAACGAGTGATATGAAATCGTTGTGAGCCCACTAGTATAGAAGTAGCAATATAAAGGGAAATCAGGTTATTGTCAATGATGCTTTGTGAGCGTATTTGCTTTGTTCTGTAATGGACAATAGCATAAGCCTATGCTATCTAATATCTTTGCAAAATAAGAATTTGATGTCAAATCCATAAGCAAGACTTTTCTCTTTATTTTGAAATTGCTGTTCGGGGTATACGAATGATATAATGAATTGTAAACAGTAACCTTTCAGCTGTGAAAATTGAATCCCCTTTCAATGACCAGGCTCTGCCTTTTGCAGCCAATGTGCAATGTGTTTTGTCTAGTTCCCAACAGCATAAAATTGCAATGTCAGTCGTCATTGGACACGTGGTCGCTATGTGAAGGATCCTACTTTTGTCACTAACTGAAATCCCATGAGGATATCTGTTGCGAAAAATGAAAAACAAATGTGGACACGATGCAGCGAGAGGCCTTCTCTCCAGGCTGAGGTGGAAGAATGTTGTTAAGCAATACATAAGCTTTATTCTTCCCTGGTTGGGACACTAGATTGGAAGCGTTGGATACTGGTAGTGGGTGATTGTTTTATGGAAAATTGACTGAGTTCCTCTGGGTATCAATATCTCTTGGCTTAATGAGCGCATGTTTTAAAAATAAAATCTGTTGTAATAGGTGATCACATCACAATTGTCCACTGCATTTTTAACCATACAGTGCAGAAAAGGCCCTTTGGCCCGTCAAGTCTACATCAATTATAACTACTACTAAAGGTACACTAATCCCAATTTCCTGCTCTGGTCCTATGTCTTTAAATGCCCCCTCGTGATTGACATCTAACCAAGGGGAACAACTGCTCTCTAACCACCCTGTCCATACCCCTCATAATCTTACACACCTCAGTCATGCCTGCCACCCTGTGTTCTCTGCTCCTAAAGAAAAGAATCCAAACTTATCTGGTCCCTCCATTTATTGCTTAATTTCTCCATCCCAGGCAACATCCTGATGAGCCTCCTCTGTCCCACCACTAGTGCGATCACATCCTTCCTGTAGTGAGGTGAATAGAACTGTACACAGTACTTGAGCTGTGGCCTCACCAATGCTCAGTACAACTCCAACATTTCCTCCTCGCTCTTGCCCTTGATAGCACAACTGATGAAAGCAAGTGTCTCTCATGCTACCACAACTACCCTATTCACATGCTCTGCCGACTTTAGAGATCCGCAAGTAATTGCCTCAAGACCCCACTGTTCCTCTAAGCTATCCAGTGTCCTGCTATTCATTAAATGTGCCTTTGTTTTGTGAATCACTTTGCGCTTATCAAGGTTAAAAGATCATCTTGTTTAACTTACTTAATACATGCTTTACCTTCTCAATTGGTTTCCGTGTGATACCTTGTCAAAAACTTGGCTAAAATCCATATAAACTACATCAACCAAACATACCCTCATCCTCTCACTGATCAAATTTGCAAAAAACCCAACAAATTTGTTAGGCATGACCTCCCTCTAACAAAGCCTGCTGGACTATCGCTAACTAACCCATGCCTTTCCAAGTGGATATTAAATCTCTCCTTTTTAGATGTTGGTGTGATCACTGAGCTGGGAGGTTTAACAGCAGAGTTTCGTCCCCTGACTGGGTGACATCCTCAGTGCTGTGGACCCTCCTGTGTAGCGTTGTTGTCTTGTGCCAGGTCAAATTTATATGGCCATAAATACTTTAAAATAGCAGAAAAAATGAACTTGACTGCAATTTTGGTGCCTAGTTTGAACGTACATGTTGGACCTGTACTACTTCTCAGCTCTCTTTTTTTTTAAATGCCCCTACCCCCCATTGCTTTTCTGCAGACTTGCCCTCATGATGCTCTTCTCAGTCAACTTTTGACTAGATCTTGCTTTATTTTAGTAAAACCCGCCTTTCCCCAATCCAGGATTCCCTTTGCAGCTCAGTACTTGTCAACAGAACAGCATGTAAACTGGTTGCCTTATTCTCTATGGCCCAAATGGGTATCCTGTCAGCACTTCAGGTGGTTAGACTGTGTGGCATCAGGACAGAGCTCCTTCGCAGGTCCTTCTTGAGCACGTGGCATGTGGGAAGCAGCTGGTACAGTAGCAGAACCAACCAAAACAATCCTAGGGTTCCATTCTGCCAGTAAAGGTGCAATGGAACTACACTGGCTGACCCAAATTTCTGTAGCTACATTTCTTGCATTTGTCCATTGGAGACTTTCTCCTAAGGCACAGTATGAATTAGTAGACAGAGATCACGAGCATTATGCAGGCTGTCTGTCAGCTTCTCCAAAACTTGGAGTCACGTTGTTTGTGTGAGTATGAACCACAGGACTGTAAAATGTTTGTAGCATTATCTGGAGTAAATTGACCATTTTAAAACATTTTTTTACTTCTCGTTTTGCCAAAACATCGTTCATCTTTGCCTCTATCACTGAAATGTGATGACGTTGGGAAGATTGATAGTTTCAGCTTTATTTAAATGCAGCTCTTTGTCAAGACAGAGTGTCTGTAAGTAGACACTGTTGGCAATCAAATATTGTTGTGTTATCATTTAAACATTCTGAGACAAGAAATTATTTTCAGTTAGCAATGTAGGCACTAACACATTCAGGCTTTAAGAAATGTTGGCTTATTCAAAATAACCAACCACTTTGAATATGTTTTTAAATATTTCTTAACACTTGATATTGATAGCAACACTCGGAATATATCACTAATACAGAGCATCAACTTAAATCAGATTAATTGATCAGACTTGTTTTGGCACTATCCTCTAGCTCAAAGCCTCAACTTGAAATAAAAGGATGAGGACAGTTGAGGACATAATTCATTTTCAATTTTAACATCTTAAAAGATATTCAGTATAACTAATTTTGAAATGGCAGTCCAATTATTTTAATAGATAATCGTCACTGGTATTTCTCCAAACATGCTGTGCAAATGATTTGCTTTGAGGGCTCAATGTCTATAACCTACAAATGGAGTTTGAGCTTTCATGACTGTTTTGCTCCATTTTCAAAATATTTGTGATCCATCCTATCTGATTGTCTTTGTCTTTTTCTTTCTTATTTTGGAAGCACTCCCATTGTCAATTTTCTGCACTCGTGATTCCCTGTAAGTTGAGTTGCCGTACAATTAGAGACAGACTCTCCAGTCCAGTGACATCGGCTATCTTGGACTGCCTTGCCCCAATGAGAGCCCAGACAGTCAACATCAAGATACTTATGCGATGAGCATGTTTAATCATGTCTTCACCTCACACTTAGATGTACGCAACATCAGAGCAGATATAGAAATCCTGCCTGATCTAGATCTCAGCATCAAATGTAGCATGTTCTTCCAAACTTCCTGTCACTGCAAACTCTGGATTGAATATCAGATTTGTTCATTTTGCTTGACATAAATACTCATCCTAACCTTTGTCATATGGTAACTTCAAATGGGCTAAACTGAACTTGGTGTCACACAGGGTTTTGCTATGCATCTTAAGCATGGGTATTAAGTTAGTCCAATTCTTGCATACCCAACTATCCAAACGCCAGTGACATTATCACCTTCTGTGAGTGCTTAGTTGGACAGAGACAGGATTAGGCTGCAGTTCGAAGTAGAACCACTGTGCACAATGTCCTAACACAATGAAGTGGAGAAATATGGAAACCCCCCGCCCCCATTTTTTTTTCAATATTTGATATTTTAGAATCTTCCAGACAACAGAGTCAAAAGCTACTACAGCCACTTGATAACACATCATTTAGCTATTACATCTAAAATCAGACACCTGTTGCTCTGTCTTTGCTCCTTAACTGGCAATTTAATCTATGCTTCAGCTCACTTTTTTTTGCCATTTCTGAACCTAGAATGGTTTATTTCCCATTCTTGGCTCTCTTTTTCCACCAACGACTTTGTCTCCCTTTTTCATACTCTGGTACGCAGTTAGGACCTGTTTGATCTATTGTCCCAGATGGATGAGCACTTTTGCATAATAGGTACTGGCAAGGATCTTGCTTTCTTTCCCTAATTCAGAGTCTTTAGATGGCTGCTGTTCAGATGGCTGACGGATTTTTTCATCCGTCATCTCCTTGTTAAATGTATTCCCATTGCTTAGTACAGAAGAATAATTTTCCACTCCGCAAGTGGGCTGTAGTAAAGTCAGAAGCAACATCCTGAATAGCATTTAAAAGGGAACTGAATAAATGATGTAAAAATAATATAACATTTGGAGAAGGACAAAAGAATTGAAGTAAGTGGATGGCTCATTCCGGGAGCTAGCACTGCCACAATAGGATGAATAGGTGACATTCTCCAAAGAAAAATCTGTGCACAGAACAGAAGTTTGACAGTGTAAGGTTCAAAGGGGTCTTTGTTATTGCTTATGACAAACGGTTCTGAGTTTCTTCTCTGTCAGAAATACTTGCACGGTGAAAAGAATGACCCCACAAACACAAGGAATTTTTAAAGTTATTCAGAGTACCTTGAGCATATTTTATCTACAGCTATTTTATTCAAGACAAAAAGGCTTTGTGATTATCTAACGGAAACGAGGCAGAAAATACTCTATTAACCATTGCTATTCAAATCAATGTCATCATGTCTGTTTTATTTTGTATGATACACACTCTTAAACCCTGGTACAGACATTTCCAGTGCATTATTCTGGCAAGACAACATCTCTATCACAGTTTGCATTTTCTGACAGGCACAGCTAAGTGAGTACTAGCCCTTTCATCGCCATTGTAGCCTTGACTTTTTCTCGGCTGCTCTATTTATATAATTTTGTTTCCAAACACAAACATAATATTTGGTACAGGGTGAAGTATGCTCTTAAAAATAATTATTAAATAATGTGCTGCTTACAGCATAGTACAACTATTGCAGCAAGTGTCTGTCCCATTAATTAATTACTTCATCGTTCCAGGACTAAATATAGAATAATACCAGAAACAGTTTTTTTGCATGAATAAAAAAATTAATCCAAATGGTTTTATTTCTTGTGCTGATACATTCTTTTGACAACAACATCATTTATTCCAATTAATGAGTGACCATATTTAAAAAAAACATATGTTTGGCTGAAAGAATATCTCACAATATTGGCACATAAGCATCAAGATTAATGTCAATACTTATTACAAACGAACTGTAGAAAATTAACATGCTTTCATAGTCCTTTATCACATAGCTCCATAGGGGGGGGCATAACAAGACATGAACTGTTGACTAAACAGGGAATTCCAAGACCAATTAATTAAGTGTCACCGCATTCAGGAAGCAACAGTGAAACAGAAGCAACAAAGATGCACTACGCAAAACCTCACAAACTATATAGATGGGATTTTATTTTCTCTTTGTCAAAAACTGCAGTCTGGAAGTACACTCAAAGACTTAGCAAGCCCTGTGAGACCTCAGCTGTTCATTGTAGTTTGCCCACAAGGAAAGATGCATTGGTTTTAGCTCTGACTGATGCGCCGGGTTACGCACATAACAACACAACAGTGCCAGTGGCTTGCAAGTCCAATAGTTGTTTTAACAAATTGTTTCTCGAGGAGCATGTCAAACACCTGGATCCTCAATGTTCAATCGCTGAGGTAAAGCCTGGCTTACAGGCTCCTCCATAAATGGGCAGTAGGGCGGTATGGAGACCTGTGCCAGATGTCTGAAGAACCTGGCCTCCTTCTTCTCTTGAGGAGGCTGCTTTTAAATAACAAGGTCATTGTAGCTTACATATTTCTTTTTGGCTGCTGGACCTGTAGGAAAGCAGCAAAATGAAAGTTAGAGCTGGGAATGTCATGGCGATTTAGTCAGTCAATGTTCAAACACAATGACAACAATTAACTACTTCAAAGGAAATCATTAAGTGGTGCAGACCAATAAAACAGTCACTGAATTAATGTTTCGGAGATTTGCAGGAACTGCAGATGCTGCAGAATCTGAGATAACAACAAGGTGTAGAGCTGGATGAACACAGCAGGCCAAACAGAATCAGAGGAGCAGGAAGGCTGACGTTTCCGGTCTAGATCCTTCTTCATAAGTTTTCTGAAGAAGGATCTCGACCGGAAACGTCAGCTTTCCTGCTCCGTCCGTCCAGCTCCACACCTTATCACTAAATAAATGTTTTCCCTTTAGTGCTTTACACAAATTTAATTGGTAACAGGGAATCAAAGTCTTGGCACAAAAATTTACTTCCATGACCTCTTGATTAGTCTGTAGAGTTGACCAGCAGAGACATGAGTCAAATAGCATGCTTCTGTGCTGTAAAATGTTCTGACATTTGCACATTTATGCCACTTGGCTGGTTACTTAATCCTAAAACTTAAATGTAAAAACTTTCATTTGTGCCTGGAACAAAAAGAAATGGGGGGGGGGGGGGGGGGGGGAAGGGGGACAGGAACATGCTGCACATTTGTTAAAATGATTTCTCCCACAAACCAATAATTCCTTCACTCAAAAGTAAAGGTATACACTACAATATGGCTTCTACAAGATATGTGGATGCTTGAATGAATCAAAATAAGAAATGGTTTAAATTGCAGACATTCTTATGGTGATGATGAATTGAATTATATTAAAGAAAATATTCAGTAATGACATTTGCGAATATACTTAGCTACTAACTACTTTGATATCAAATAAAAACCAAAAGAACTGGATGCTGTAAATCAGGAATGAAAACAGTTAACGTTTTGGGTCTGGTGTTCTGAGGAAAGATCACCAGACCTGAAACGTTAACTCTGTTTTCTCCTTCACAGATGCTACCAGACCTGTTGCACTTTTCCAGCAACTTTAGTTTTGAATTTTATCAAATTGTTTTCCCCTTGTTTCTCTTTCCAACTTTCTTCACCCCTCCCCCCACCCCCCCAACCTTCATGGGACTGCCTCATTCTCAATGTGACTTTTCTGATGCACATAAGATTTTGTTCAATTGCTGAATTGCCACCTACCAACAGGCAATGACTGCTGCCAGGATATTCAATTGGGGGAAAATGTCACAGCCAAACCTGGTGCTGTCCTGATTGATCTCTACCTCTGCTTTGGATTCCAGTAACCTGATCTTCATGCCAATTGCTCCTTCCTGCTATTAATTTATGCTTTACTCTAGCAAGTCTTTGTTGGATTGTCATGCATACAGAAAAAGAGATGTTTACTGAAACTGTGGTACGCCTCTGGTTAAACAGCTTTTTTGGAATAGAACTTGATAGCAGACTTTACTGGAGCCAGTCTTTGTAAATAAATAACACTGTGAAACATAAGCAATTCCTAATTGTATAATATCACAGTTTCAGTAAGAATTGATTTTTTTTAAACATACTAGAGTGGTTAGCTCCGTTGGATGCGTGACTGATTTATGATGCAGAATAATATCGGTAACCTCAGCAGTGTGGGAATTATGAATGAATCTCATCCTCCGCCTCGCCAGATGCATGGTAACCCCTAGAAGCTGCCCTCTGGTAACTTGAACTTTTTTTACTTTAACATGCTGAAGGTAAACTCCCATTATATAGAACATAGAACATTACAGCACAGTACAGGCCCTTCGGCCCTCGACGTTGTGCTGACCTGTCATACCGATCTGAAGCCTATCTAACCTACGCTATTCCATGTACGTTCATATGCTTGTCCAATGATGACTTAAATGTACCTCAAGTTCCATTCCCTTACTACTGAGTAAAGAAACTACCTCTGACATCCGTCCTATATCTCTCACCCCTCAATTTAAAGCTATGCCCCCTCGCGCTCGCTGTCACCATCCTAGGAAAAAGGCTCTCCCTATCCACCCTATCTAACCCTCTGATTATTTTATACGTCTCAATTAAGTCATCTCTCAACCAACTCAATCCCTCTATTAATAAAAGCTAAAACACTGTATGCAGTGGACCCAACACCGACCCTTGCGGTACACCACTAGTAACTGGTCTCCAGGATGAACATTTCCCATTAACTACCACCCTCTGTCTTCTTTCAGCAAGCCAATTTCCGTTCCAAACAGCTATATCTCCCACAATCCCATTCCTCCGCATTTTGTACAATAGCCTACTGTGGGGAACCTTATCGAACGCCTTGCTGAAATCCATATAAACCACATCAACCGGTTTACTCTCATCTACCTGTTTGGTCACCTTCTCAAAGAACTTAAGGTTTGTGAGGCATGACCCACCCTTCACAAAACCGGGCTGGCTATCCCTAATCAAATTATTCTTTTCTAGATGATTATAAATCCTATCCCTTAACCTTTTCCAACACTTTACCAACAACTGAGGTAAGGCTCACTGGTTTATCATTACCAGGGTTGTCTCTACTCGCCTTCTTGAACAGGAGAACCACATTTGCTATCCTCCAGTCTTCTGGCACTATTCCTGTAGACAATGATGAGTTAAAGATCAATGCCAAAGGCTCGGCAGTCTCCTCCCTGGCTTCCCAGAGGATCCTAGGATAAATCCCATCCGGCCCAGGGGACTTATCTATCTTCACCCTCTGTAGGACTTCTAATACCTCTTCCTCGTGAAGCTCAATCCCACCTAGTCTAGTAGCCTGTATCTCAGTATTCTCCTCGACAACACTGTCGTTTTCTAGAGTGAATACTGTTGAAAAATATTCATTTAGTGCTTCCCCTATCTCCTCTGACTCCACACACAACATCCCACTATGATCGTTGATTGGCCCTAATCTTTCTTTTGTCATTCTTTTATTCCTTAAATACCTATAGAAAGCCTTAGGGTTTACCCTGATCCTATCCACCAACAACTTCTCATGTCTCCTCCTGGCACTTCTGAGCTCTCTCTTTTTAGGTCTTTCCTGGCTACCTCGTAGCCTTCGAGCACCCTAACTGAGCCTTCACAGCTCATCCTAACATAAGCCGCCTTCTTCCTCTTGACCAGAGATTCCACTTTCTTCGTAAACCACGGCTCCCGCGCTCTACAGCTTCCTCCCTACCTGACAGGTTCATAATTATCGAGGACACACAGGAGCTTTTCCTTGAAAAGGCTTCACATTTCTAATGTGCCCATCCCATGCAGTTTCCTTTGGCTACCACCAAAGTGTTCACCGACTTCCAAATCTAACACCTGGCCGGGCTCATTACTCAGTACCAAATCTAATGTGGCTTCGCCCCTTGTTGGCCTATCTCCATACTGTGTCAGGAAGCCCCCCTGCACACACTGGACAAAAACTGATCCGTCTATAGTACTTGAACTATGGTGTTCCCAGTCAATATTTGGAAAGTTGAAGTCCCCCAAGACAACTACTCTGTCTCTCTCACTCCTGTTGAGAATCATCTTTGCTATCCTTTCCTCTACATATCTGGAACTATTCGGAGGCCTATAGAAAACTCCTAACCGGGTGACCTCCTTTCCTGTTTCTAACCTCAGCCCATACTACTTCAGTTGATGAGTCCCCAGACATCCTTTCTGCAACTGTAATACTGTCCTTGACCAATGCCACACCTCCCCCCACCCCACTTTACCATCTTCTCTGTTCTTACGCCCCATTAAAAGCAAGGCAATATAATTAAAAACAATTGATGTATCATTTTGTGCATTAAATGCTCTGTGGAAGTAAAACTTAGAGCTTAGTAATGAGAACCAAAGTTTCAGAACTAATTAGAAAGTCAAATGGAACATGAAAGCAGGGAGATTTTTATCACAACGCCTGGGTGAGACCACTACTAGAATGTGCGTACAGTTTAGGTCTATTTGAAAATATACGAGCTGGAGTAGCCCACCACTGGAACCCGCTCTGCTATTCTAGATCATATCTGAACATCTACATCAAATTCCAGCACCATCCCTCGCATTCCTTCATGTCACTTAATATTTGGGAAATGATTACTTTGTTCAAGACAGACGAATAATTGTACTTCCACAACCCTCTGTGGTGGAGAATACAAGAAATTCTTCCTTGTGTCAAAACAAAATGGCTTGCCTCTTTATTCTGAGCACATAAGCATTTACAAGATTGTCTCTTTATTCTTCACCATTCTTCCAGAATACAAGGCTAGTCTCCTTTACAGCACAGACCCACCTTATGACAATATGTCAGCTCCAGAGTGGTCTTGACCGGGTGGATACTGGGTGGGGGGGTATAAGAATAGGAAAGTCTCCCTTTTAATGTGGGGATGAAGAAAATATTTTTCTGTGTCATCTGAATATATTCAAATAGTTAGATTTTTGTTTTTAAGAAAAGGAGTCTGGGATTACTGGCTCTGTATGGGAGGGGGAGGGTGTGAGGCAGCAGAATAGAGTTGAGACTACTGTCATCAGATCATCTGTAACAACTGAATGATGGAGCAGGTTTGAAGGGCCAAATACCTTAATCTTATTCCTAAATCTTTTATGTTCCTTTTGTAAGTCAAAAATAACTCCCATTTCATTTTCTTAGAATGCCTAAATGGGTGAATACTTTCTCCCCTGCACTTCTCAGCTCTCTAATGTTGCAAACTTTGGAAAATGCCTACACCTCTCTTTTTCTCGTCATCCTTTTCAAACCCATCTCTTTGACTAAAAACTTTTAGTCATATGTCTCCCTTTGCTCATCTTTGTGGACTGTGCCTTTTGAAAAGGACTGGAGAACATTAATCCCCCTACAGTAAGGGTCCTATACAAAGGGGATTGTTGTCGTCATTGTCCTCCAACCCAAATCCACTTTAAAAATAGAATCTGATGGGGCAAAAAAAAATCAGGTAAAAATATTTTGTTGACTGTATATGGAAAAATGAAATATTTCTGGTGCGATTTTTGCTTCCAGCAAGGAATATCTTTACATGATGTGAAGATATATTACCCTTGGTAACATAAAAATGAAGTTGTGTTACTGAAAATTTGAAAAGACATTTATTACTGTTAGCTACATTGTACAAATCTAGCATTCACAGGCACATCAGTGACTGGGCTTAACATTAAGATATTATGGGTTATAACACAAAGCGTGCTTCCAGTAGTTTGTCATACTTAAGTGATGATTATTTCACAGACCATATCCTCAGGTTACATGCAATGGCAGTGATAATATCATTAGCATGCCTCTTACTGAAACAACACTATCTATCAATTGAAAAGACTGGTGACATTCGCTGAATTTTGCAGTGGTAATGATGGCTAACGAATGGTTGTTCACCGTCACTACACCTGTGCAACTGGCAACGTCTAGAGTCTTCACATACACAGTTCTACGCAGAAGTTCTAAAGTTGTCAGTGGTCCTTTGCATCTCACTGAAGCGTGCAAGTTGAAATTCTGTACAATTAATGGAAAATCACTGAGCTGAACCTTTGTAATATTATGGTGAAAAGCACAAAGTTACGCCATTGTTACTGATTAATTACCATTGAAATAAAGAGCTTCAATCTGGAAAATTGCATATTTGTGCATAGTTTTTCTATTTTGACAATAATAATCTTTTGCAAGTTTAATTTTATATTGCCAGCTTCAAATGCATTTATTTAACTGTTGTTAAAACGTGAAGAACTATGAGTGCTTTTTGCCTTTTTTGAGATCTGATTGTCAAGCAGGGAAAGAAGCTATCAACATTACTGCTGCTGGATGCCATGAGCTCGTTTGATTTAGTGTTCGATTCAAATTAACACCAGGAAAGGGGAACCCATGCCTCAGAGATCAGTAATGGGCAGCTTTTTTTCTGAGGTTAGTAATGACTGCTATTGCTTTGCTTACGACTGCAAAGTCCAGACCAAAATGTTGCAATTTGCTGTTAACCCAGTTTAGGCGAAAGCAATATTTATATTTCAAAACCAATGTAGTGATGTAATTTTAAACGACAGATTTTATTTTTGCCACATAGAACAACTATGTGCCTCGTTTCTGTCTAGTCTTGGATGCTTTTAAAGTATTGCCCCTCCACCCCAACAACGTGCAGGCTCATTTTACAAGAGAACAGTGCACCCCTCCCTTGTCGATTGCACATATATTAGAATACAAGCCTGTTAGACAGTTTTCACTTCAGAATCTTGCAGCATAGGACAATAGGATATGAGAGAGATTTAGGTCATTTGGCTCATCAAGTCAGCGCTGCCAACCGATCCTATCAGAAGTTTCTCAACCTGTTCTTTTGCATCTTCTGCTAACCATTGATCTATTTACTAATCAAAAACCTATCTATCTCTGTCTTAAATACATTTAATGACTTGGCGTCCACAGATGCACTATGCTTTGTAGAAAGTTCTCCTCCTCTTGGTTCTAAAGGGTTGTCCTTTCACTGAGTCTGGGGCCTTTAGTCCTAGCCTCTCCTAGTGGAAACATCATCTCCATGTCCACTCAATCCTGGCTTCCCAGTACTCTCTAGGTTTCAACAAGATCTGCCCTCATCATTCCAAACTCCATCAAATGTAGACTCGGGTCTGCAGCTGCACTTTAGAGACCAAGCCTTTCATTCCCAGGATCATTCTTGTGAACCTCCTCTAGAATCCCTCCAATACCAGCACATCCATCCTTGGATACTGGGATCAAAATTGCTCATGATATGCTAAACATGATCTGACCAGCCCCTTACACAGTAGCAGCAGTATGTCCCTGCTCTTGGATTCTATCCCTCTCAAAATGAATGTTAACATCACGTTTTCTTTCCAAAGTCTCTACTGCAGATTTCTGAAGCTTTTCCCTGTTGAAAAAATAGTCTACACTTCTATTCTGCTGACCAGGATGCGTAACCTCTTACTTTCCCACATTGTATTCCATCTGCCACTTCTGTGCCCACTATCCTTGCCTGTCCAAGTCCTCCTGCAGCCTCCCCGCTTCGTCAACACTACCTGCCTCTCCACCGATTTTTGTCTCATCTGCAAGCGTAGCAACAATGCCCTCAGTTCCTTTTGTCCAAATTATTAATGTATGAAGTGTAGCTGTGGTCCCAACACTGACCTCCTGCGGAACTCCACAAGTCACTGACTGCCATCCCGAAAAAGACCACTATAACCCCTCTCTCTGCCAGTCAGCCTATTCCTCTCTTCATGCTAGTACCTCTCTTGTAATACCATGGGGTCTTGTCTTATTCAGCAGCTTCATGGAAATCCACATAGATCACGCCAACTGGCTCACCTTTGTCTAACTTGCTTGTTAGCTCCACAAAGAATTCTAACAACACATTTGTCAGGCATGACTTCTCTTTTACAAAGCCATGCATAATCAGCCCTATTTTGCCATGAACATCAAAGTGCTCTTCACTCAGTCATTCTTAAGAATGGGTCGTAAAATTTTAACTGACATCAGGCTAACCAGCTTGTGACTTCCCACCTTCTCCTTGTCTCCTTGCCACCTTAAATGGGGGTGTTATATTAGCCATTTTCCCATCCTCTCGGTCCCTCCCTGAGTCCAGTGATTCCTGAAAGGTCACCACTAATGCCTCCAGGATCTCCTCTAGCTATCTCCTTAAGAACCGTGGAGTATAGCCCATCTGGTTCAGGTGATTTGTCAACCTTCAGGTCTTTTTCTGTTTCCCAGCCCCTTCTCCTTGGTGATGGCCACTGCACCCACCTCAGTACCCTCTCTCTCAAAGTTCTGCTTTGCTTCCACTGTGAAGACTTAATGCAAAGTACCTACTCAGCTCGTCTGAAATTATACTGTTCCCCATTACTACATCTCCAGTCTAATTTTTAAGTGGTCCAATGTCCACTCTGGCTTCTCTTACCCTTTTATTATAGATCCCTTTTTTAAAAAACAATTATATTGCTCGCTACCAGCTTGAGGGATAAGTGGCCAGTCTACTGTTTGATATAACATGAAGTAGACATTCTGTGAATAATTATTTAGAGCTGGAATTAAGTCCGCAACTTCCCTGAGAATGAGTGGGGAATTCACTGCCAGTGTGTCAGGAACTACAATGGTTCACTCTGTTTTGTTGTAAAACTGGTGGTCTAGTTGGTATATTATTTTAATCTGGTGCTGGTCTCCATCTTGCCTTTCTGCTATAACCTTGTAAAATTCAAGCTTAAGGATGACTAGTTGTAAATTGTTGACTTTCTTCTCTCCTGTTTGCAGTGGTGTCCTGGACAATGAGCTGGAACTTCATAATGGTTTCCAAATTGTGATAATTCATGGCTGTTTGTTTTTTTTCTTTGGCTCCTATTAAAACAAAAACCAGTAGTGCTAACTGGGTTGAATATGTTTCCACTTCTCCCCTACACAGTTTTGAAAATGATACACTTGTTCAGGACTCTATTTCCAGCAGTCTCCTATGAGTAAAACCTACAAGCTCTGCAGGCACACGCAAGTTATAATTCTTTTATTTTTCACACCTGAATGAGCAAACAAAGCATGGACACTTGTTGTGAAAATCAAATTACTTGTATTTTGTGTCCTGAGCTGTTTGGAAGGTGAGATCAATTCTGGTGCATGAACTGTGAAGACACAGTTGATGCTATATACACATTTTACATGTCCTAATTCTAAATAATTTTCCTTTTTCCATTCTCAAGTAGATCCACTAAAACAGCTAAACAAATTACAGTTCCACAACATAGCTATTTGTTCAACAGGCATGTGTTGCTTTGGTAAGAAAGAGAGCAAGCGTAAAATATCCTCTTCCCTAATTGTGTCAGAATTAAAGTGAGGCTGTAAATTTGATTGCAGGTGTTTTGTCACAATGCTAGGTAACATTGTCACTGCACCTCTGGTGAAACATCAGTGTTCTGTCCACTTGTTATTTATATGCCTTGGTTTCCTGGGATGATTGGTATTACTTCCCGTCCAGTTCAATGTGTTTGTTGGCATTCTGTTTAGAATGCCAGGCCTCCAGGAATTTCCTGGCACGCCTTTGTTTGGCTTGTGCTATTATGAGTGTGTTGTCCTAGTTGAATTTGTGTCCTTCGTTGTCCATGTGTGTTGAGACCAGTGCGAATTGGTCGTGTTTCTTGGTGGCTAGATGGTGTTCGTGTATCCTTTTTATTGTCAGTTTTCTTCCAGTTTGGCCTATGTAATTGGGGTCCTTTCCATTCGTCAGTAGCTGTCACAGGGTGATTGATTATTCAGACCCCTAGGTATCAGGATAGCCTACAAACCAACAACCACCCTGTGACAGCTACTGATGAATGTAAAGTAGCCCATGCCCACAACCAATAAAACTAATGTAATATACTAAATATCATGCAAGGATTGAGAAACATGTCATAGGCCAAACTGGAAGAAAAATGACAACAAGGATATATGAACACCAATTAGCCTCCAAGAGACATGACCAATTCTCACATGGATGAAGGAGGACACAAATTCACCGGGGACAACGCATTCGTGATAGCACAATGGAGAAATGTCAGCGAATTCCTGGAGGCCCGGCATTCCAACCGGAACTCCACTGACAAACACATTGAACTGGACCCGATATTCAAACCACTGAGAGAAAACCGGAAGTGATGCCAATGATCCCAACAAACCGAGGGCACATAAGTAGGACAGGGCACCAACACTTCACCAGAGACGCACTGACGATGTTACTGGGGGACCTGGCGGTATCCCCATTGTGACAGACTCTGAAGGAGTAATTCTACACATGCTGTAAAAGTATCAACTTACATTGGATAACTGGGAGAGTTCCACCACAGTTAAGTAAGTAACTGCTCAGGAAGCATTTAAAACTATTAAACGTCTATTCTAACAAGTATTTATCAAGCTGACCCACACTACACATCCCCAAGCACCTTCCAGACCCTGAGGTGACACCTTCCCACCCTCCATCTGGAATGTGTCACAGTCCCCATGATTGGGAATAAATGCACCTCGGAAAAGCCAGCCCAAGCTTTCAAGGGCTAGATGAGAACGTCACTTGGGGTGGCATGGAGTCTGTGCATGCAATGCCACGCCATTGTTAGCAAACCCACATCAAAATGGAACAAGATTAGCTATTTTTCCAAGCAGTGAGGAGAAAATACATGTTGCAAATGCCTGATATTATAAGGCCCAACAGGTACCTGGAGGCTATAGTTCATGGGCTTTCATATTGGCAACCATTCACCATCTGTAGACATGGGGCTCGGGGAGAAGTAGAGTTTAAAAAAAGTTGGGTGGGTACAGGGAGTGTGTTACCCTATCAATGGGGTTGATAGGCGGTGGAAGATGGTCCCTAGACTCAGAGATCAAGGCTGAAACTCATTTTGAGAGGTTCACGGGCGCAGTTTTGTTTTGTGTGCAAGGGAAGAATGTGAGACCTTTCAAAGATAACTGTATTAATTGGGCAGTTGCTGGCTGTAATCACAAAAGTCTACACGAGAACCTCATACATTGACTGACTATATGCACTGAAATTCCTGGCCCTGTGTCACTGACTCGTGACAGCAGTGGCTGTGAAGTGATATGAGCTCAGCTATAAAGTTTCA
Organism: Stegostoma tigrinum; assembly: GCF_030684315.1. Classification (NCBI taxonomy): domain Eukaryota; kingdom Metazoa; phylum Chordata; class Chondrichthyes; order Orectolobiformes; family Stegostomatidae; genus Stegostoma; species Stegostoma tigrinum. Next base: position 56,249,503 of record NC_081364.1, on the reverse strand, counting down.
ACCGTGTTCCGCAACACTCCAAACACATTCCAAGGTGTCACAGTCTGCACAAGGTCCTAGATCTGGTTCCCTCACAATTGGATTGTTATTTTTTTTTGCAATGAAGTTCTCTTGGTAATGTCAAGAAGATAGAGGATAAACAGGAACCTCACCACCATCCTTGGCTCTCCCTATCCAATCATGGGCCATTTCCTCCTGGAGTCAGACGAGGGTAGGGATTGAAAATAGCTGCTTGTGTTGATTCTGTTTGAGGAAAGGTGGTGAGGTGACCTGAGTGAATCAATGGGCAACTAAGCCAGGAGGAAGGGTAAGTCATCTCCAGTGATGGGGTCAGGGTAAGCCTTGGTGGAAGGTGGCTACTGGCTTTGGAGTTTAAGGTGTCAGGTAGCAAAGAGGAAAGGGTGGTATTTACTCTTACAGAGCAAAGTCATTTAAGCTTCTCTCTATTGCTCCTGACCACAGACATGACACTAATCCAGGTGATAACTCTGGGCCAGGCTGGTCCTGCTCAATTGCCTCCCGTCACCAATTCCTGGGCTACATCTGTCAAAATTCTGCACACACTGGAACAGAGCATTTAAAAGTGATGGTGGAGAAACCTGGGAGACCCCCAAGTATTGCAGGCCAAGATTTTTTTTGTCTCTGTATTATTGTTGTTTGTGTGAGCTTAAAGCATACCCCTTAGCTGCTGCACATTCGAGAGTAGCGACTGCACTTAAAAATGATATCGTTGGCTGACTTTGATATGTCTGATGGTCATGGTGGGTACTACATAAATGCAAGTCTGTCTTTCTCAAGTGACTTAGCCATGGAGCATCTCATGTTGAATTCGACAAGTTGGCCTTGATTTTGAAAATCCCTTCTGAATTCTGACAGCTGTCTACACAATAACGTCCTGTGCCCCACAGTTGACCCTCACATTTCACAGCTAGATCTGTACCTGAATCTAAATAACAGCTGCAGATACCCCAGGTTTTATTCCCCTTCAGCATCACCTTTTGAAGGTTCAACAAGCAGATCATTACTCAATCTTAGTGAACCCAGAAAGACTCCGCAGCCAGCTTGCAAGTATAAAGTGCCTTTTTTTTTAATGCAGAAACAGAATTTTAAATGAAGCTTGGCTAATTTGAAGTTTTTTTTAAAATCAGTTTTGTATCATTTGCATTCTGAAAACCAATTCTTCATTAGTCTTGGCTAAACACACTAGTGCCTTGGAGTCCGATAATGCTGTGCACAGGTCTTGTGCCAAAGACTGGGAGATATAATTTGGGCCAACGCTTCAGTGCATTACCAAAGGCAGGCTTATGCTGTCTTGCAGGTGAGACATTCAAGAACTATCCCCTTTGTCCTTCCACGAGGCCATAAAATATTCCATAGATCTATCTGATAAAGAGCATGGGAATTCTCCTCTGATGAAGGGTTTAGGCCCGAAATGTCAGCTTTTGTGCTCCTGAGATGCTGCTTGGCCTGCTGTGTTCATCCAGCTTCACACTGTGTTATCTTGGATTCTCCAGCATCTGCAGTTCCCATTATCTCTGGGAATTCTCCTGTTACCTTGGTCAATATTTCTCTCTCCATCAATATCATCAAAAGTAGATCAGTTGTTAATTTCTTTTCACAAAGACACATTGAGCAAAATTCTTGGATACTCACAAATGTTTACAGCATGGGAAGGCAACATTCGGTCCATCATGTAAGCACAGTTAATTAAGATCCAACTGCATCAAATCCTTTTTTTTTCAGCTATAAAGCCCTGTAGGCTGTGGCAATGCCAGTGGATACATGAATCCTCCTTAAATGTTGGGAGTTTCTGACTTGACCACTCTTTTTCAGGCAGCGAGTAGCAAACTCCCACCACCCTCTGAAAATATTTCTCCATTCTCTGCTTTGCCTTCTCCTGAATATAAACTTATGTTCCCTGATTATTGACCGCTCTATGAATGGAAAAAGTGCCTTCCTGTATCCTTCATAAGCAAGTATCCTCCCTCAAACTTTACATCTTTGGACCGCGGAAAGAAACCGGAGCACCTGGCACAAGCCCATGCAGACAGTCACCCAAGAGTGGGATTGAACCCAGGTCCCTGGCACCGTGAGGCTGCAGTGCTGACCACTGAGCTACCATGTTGTCTGATAGAGGGTAGCTGTACCAAGGAAAACAACTCCAGGCTTTTCAAGCTGTCCTCAACTCAGGACCTTCAATCCAAGTAGAATCCTGACAAATTACCTCTGCACCCTCTCTAATACAATTACATCCTTACTCTGATGTAACTAGAACTATCCTGCTAGTTCAAGGATCTATGCATATGCATACTAAAGTTCCTCTGATCCTGGGTCCTACATGCAATGTACAATTCATTTACCTTGTTAGATCTCCACATGTGCATTACTTTACACTTTTCCAAGTTGATGTGATGTGCCAGCTCTGTCCAACTGACTAGTCTATTGACATCATCCTGCAGTTTATAGCTAACCTCCACCAAACAACATGCTGGCTCAGTATTTAACACTGCAGCCTCCGGTGCCAGGGACCTGAGTTCAATTCCACCCTCGGGTGACTCTCTGCATGGGCTTCTGTTGGGTGCTCCAGTTTCCTCGCACAGTTCAAAAATGTAAAGGTTACTTGGATCGTGTTCAGGCGAGGAAACCATGGAAAATGCAGGGATACAGCAGGGGTGGATATGGGAAAGTGCTCTTTGGAGAATCAGTATGGACTCTATGGGCTAAAGGGCTTGATTCCACAGTGTAGGTGTTCTATGATTCCTCAGTATTACCAACCTTCCAATTCTCATGTCATCTATGAACTTCTTGATCAAGGTTCCTACATTTAACTCCGCCATTAATAATTAGTCACAAACAGCAAGAACCCTGCAGAACCCCTGCTGGAAACAGAAATCCAGTCCCAGAAACGTCCTTCTGTCATCATCAGCAGCTTCCTGCTTCTCAGTTAATTTTGGATCTAATGCGTCACATTTCCTCGGATGCCCTAGGCTCTTTTCTTAATCAGTCTGCCATGAGGAACATGTAAGTCTTGCTAAAGTCAACGTGTACCACATTAAATGCACTAACCTCACCACCATTCCCAGTTATGCTGACTGCAGTCTTTATTGAATTTGATCATAATAATAAGTCTCAGTCATGGAGACATTTCGTTAAAAAGCCCACCATGTCTATCCCAACTAACAAACTACACTAATCCCATTCACCTGCACTTGGTCCATAGCCTACTATGCCCTGCCATTTTAAGTTCTTGTCGAAACACTCCCTAAATGTTGCAAGGGTACCTACCTCTAACACCATCTAGGTGAAAATGTTTCTGTAAACGACTTACTCCTCACCTCAAACTTGTGCCCTCTGGTCTTTAACATGTCTGTAATGGGGAAGAGATTCTCTCAACCTACCCTGTCTTTGCCTCTCAGTTATGCATACCTCAATCAGATCCCCTGTCCCCAGCCTCCTCTGCTCAAAGGAAAACAAGCTCAGCCTATCCAGTCTCTCCTCAACTGAGACAACATTCTGGTGAATCTCCTTTTGCAGCCTCTCCAGTGCAATCACATCCTTCCTGTAATGTAATGACCAGAAATGCACACAGTATTCTATCTGTGTCTAACCAATTTTTTTTATAAAGTTGTCCCAAGGCTTCCTTATTTCTATGTCTGGCTAATGAAGGCCTTCTTCACCACCTTATCTAACTAGATTTTCCTACTTGAGGTCTTGTTTGACCACCCTATGATAGGAGTTGTCTTGAGGGCAATGCTGCCAGTAATTTCGCACAGATTTAGGCTAAGAACATTGGTGAAGACAGTACTTGCAGTTTAGGAACACAAGCTATAGGAATAGGCCATTCAGACCCACTAGCCTGCTCCATCATTCTACATTACGGCTGATCATCCATCTCAACACCAATTTCTCATTACGCTCGATGTCAATAGTGATTAGAGGTCTATCAATCTTGAACTTGCTGCATCGTCCACAGCCTCCAAGGCAGAGAATTCAAAAGGTTCACCATCTTCAGTGGAAAAAATCCCATCTGATTCATAAATGCTTCTTTTCCATTTTGAGGTTGTGTGTCCTAGACCTTACACCAGGGGTAACATCCTTTCTGCATGTAATCCATCTATTCCTTTTGAAGTATTCTGTTTCTATGAGAATACTTCTCATTCTTCTAAACTCCAGAGAATGCAGATCTCTCCTCATAAGACACCTCCAAAAATTAGCAGGTTTAATTTGCCAACTACTGCACATGTATCCTTACTTGGGCAAGGGGACCCTAACTACACACAGTACTCCAGGCGTCATCTCACCAATGTTCTATACAACTGCAGTTGTCTTGTATTAAGGTTAACATTACTATTTGTGTTCCATTTCAAATTGAGTGTACTCAAGATAGGATTGTTGGATATCAATACAGGGTATATAAAATGAAAGTCTAGCCAGACATTATTTATAAAGTGACAACCTCTGCATGGCTAAATATTTAAAAAGGCTAATGCACAATACATTTCATACTGTGTGAAATGAGATTGTTTAGGTATTGAATGCAATTGAACTTTGCTGACATTGGGTTTTTTTTGTAGTCTAGTTCAGTCTTTGCTTTATGATCCCTCACTAAATAGAATAAAATCCAAGCTCTGATATTGGGCACCTAAATTCTGCCACCTCCATAGTTAAGCTAATCTGAACTGTAAGTTACTCCCTGAATCTCTAGCCATGTTATTAGAGCTCTCTCGTATTGACAGCCTCAATGATTAGATTCCCTACAGCGTGGAAACAGGCCCTTCGGCCCAACAAGTCCACACCGCCCTTTGAAACATCCCATCCAGGCCCATAACCCTGAACACTATGGGCAATTTAGCATGGCCAATCCATCTAGCCTGTACATCTTTGAGCTGTGGGAGGAAACCGGAGCACCTGGAGGAAACCCAAGCAGACACGGGGAGAATGTGCAAACTCCACACAGACAGTCGCCTGAGGCAGGAATCGAACCCGGGTCCTTGGTGCTGTGAGGCTGCACTGCGCCACCGTGCCACCCAAATACTTCTCATGAAGAATTAACCTGAAAGTGTCTCAACTTCCCTTAATTTCAGTAAGTCTAGTGGACAAAAGAAATGCCTGCCAGAAATAATGAAGCCAATAAAGAAGCTTATTATTCATCTGAAAGAGTTTAAAAGAAAAGATTTGATTGTAGAATTCCTTCAACACGTTTTCTGATTGCATTGGTTATGCAATTACCACAAAGGTCATTACATTTGTGCTACAACAGCATGTAGCTTCTTTTAAACCCAATTTAACATTTGAAAACAAAATTCCTTATGCACTGAAGGATGTTGTAAATGATGGATGGAGCTAAGGGATTGATGACTGCTAGATTGCAGAGGTGCCTACTTTATACTTGCAACTGGGTAGAATTCACCAAGGCAAGAGATAAGATACCGAGTTGACAAGAATAAAGTTTTAAAATTGTGTAACTCATTCACTTTCTCTTTCTGTTAATGCTCGTGACTTTCAAGCTTTTATGTCTGATGTTCCCAACCTCTCCGATACATTAAGCATCACATTAAGCCTAGGTATACTTCCTTCTTTGACTCTCTTGCTGGGGCTAGTTGCTAACACTAACATGGGTCTCTAACATCTCTCCTAAATGGTCACTCCCATGGGGGAGGTTAGTGAGCTACTGGCCTTGGCTCATTCAGTCTTCAAATGAAATCCTCAGTGGAATATTGTCCAGGAGCTGTCACTACAATTTTAACAGTGAGAAACTCTAGTTACTTCTCTCCCTAACCCAAAGTGCTTGAAACCTAGTGCCACAATATTTGGATTTGTTCATCTGCCAGCTTTGCCTTTAGACTTCTCTTTATGTGTGAATCCTTGATTCAGGTCAAGAAAGAAATCTACACCAGCATTCAATGGCTAACACCCAAACTTGCAAGCAGAATTGTGCAAATTACCATCTTCAAAATCCAATTCTTCCCTTCCTTTGTTGTTGCTTTTCTCAGAAGGAGCAAAGGAAACATTATAAATATATGACAAAAATTTAACAGTGATCAGTTGTGTTTCGTACACAGTGCTTTCAACATTAGGAGATGTTAGACGGAATCCAGACCAAAGTGAACTAAGCAAGTAGGCGTATTCATTTCAGGAGGGAGGTCAGAAATTAGGAAGCACCTAAAATTAAGTTGATTTCTTAAATTAGGATATATGATATATCTCAAAAATACAGACAACTGAGATGCCTTGGAAATAATTTACTGGGCACCTCAAAATAAATATCTAGAAAACCAAACGCTGTTAGAATCATTAGCTTAGGTCAGGTTGTGAAGACCACTCTTCATGAACAAGAGGTGCCAAGCAGTCTGCCCCAAGCCAGTAAAGTGAACAGCTTTTGAGGCCTTGCGGTCTTTCTAAAATTGGAACAATAGAAGCAGCCTGAATGGGTGGGGTCAAGCTCCTGCAAAACCAGGGTTTTTAGTTTGGCTTTCAGTTGCAGTTTCTAGGTCTTGAAACTGGATGTGGAAGCTCTTATTCCTCTTTCTGTTACAGATAAAGGCTGACGTTATCTTGCTGCTAGAATTGCACGTGAGACCATCTATTTTACATGAACTTGTCTTTGCCAAGTGTGTGCTTTATAGGATGTTACTTTATTAGAACCGGTAATGAGTTGTCATTATTTTAAGTATTTCAATAGCGATACAGTTAAGCTTTAATTTTGTCTGCACTTTAACTGTGGTGTATGAATAAAATGTGCTTTGCTTGTAGTTTGACTAATCAAATCTGGAGAGCAACATCAGGTTCTTGCCATTAAAATATATATTTTAAAAATGTAAGGGTCTAGGCTGTCTCCTTTGACATGTTTTGATGGGTCTGGTCTGGTCAAGAACACTCACGCAAAACACATGATCACTATTGAGAGCACGAAGGTGAGCAACCAGATGATTTATTTCAAGGTCTGAAGCTGGGAGGAGAAATGAGGGTTTGAGGATTCTGTTTCTCAATGTGCCTTTTTTTTAAAAAGCAAAAGTAGTGAGGGTAATTCCACACCTCTGTTAAAACCTAAGTCAGTGATCTGAATGAAGGGATTGAAATTATGGTGGCTACATTTGTCGATAACAAAGATTGGTGGAAGTCAAGAGATAGCAGGAAGCTATAAAGATGTTACAGACAGGTTAAGAAAATGGGCAAAACGTGGAGAAAATGTGATCTAGTCCACTCTGGCAGGGTATATTATCTGAATGGAGAGACTGCAGAACTTTTATAGCAGAGGAAGATCTTGGTGTCTTGGTATATGAATTGCAAAATGTTAGTATGTAGGTGCAGCAAGTGATATGTTGCAACAGGAATCAAGCACACAAGTAGGAGGGTATTAGTCTTGGACACATCTGGAGCACTGTGTACAGTTTTGGTCTACTTACTAAAAGAGGATATAATTGTATTCAAAATAATTCATTGCTACTTGAATGTTCACCTGAGAGATGATTGACTGTCTTGTGGAATTCTTTTCCTGGGATAGGAGTAGATGGTGGGTATACTTAAGACCAATTTAGATTTTTGATTGAGGGATTAGAGGGTAATTGATGATACACAGGAAAGAGTACAGGGAGGCGGTAATTGAAACAGCCATGATGTTATCAAATGACAAAATGCTTCAGGTGTTAAAATTGCCTCCTCCTTCCCCTAATTCTTGAGCTCTGTCTTAGCTAAGCAGCAGTTCTAAAATATGCATCCTTGAGCTGTCTCAAATCAAATCAAAGCATCTAAAGCATAAAATACAAACAATGGGTTACTCAGAGCCACCCAGTTCATAGACATCTCCCTTTTATAGAGTAGAATGCATCCCTTATTTAATTACAAAGTCCTAAAAACATGAAGCTGATAACCCTCAGACAGAAGGCGTGCGTCTTTAGAACATTGCTACTTTCACTATAATTGGATGTATCGTGGCCAAACTTGAAAAAGATCTTCAGGGGGGTAGCAATTTCTTTACCACAAAGCTTTAACAGCAACGCTGCTGTTTGAGGTTTGACAATTGGGCTATATGACCAATAATGTTGAATACTCAGTCAGGCAACACATTTACACATGGCACATAATCTGTGAAGTTATGCTGGGAGTGTCATATCGGTAATGCCTGGAACAAAATCCTGGAGACCCTATTGAGAAATTCTAGCTTCAGGCAAAAGGAAAGCAGATTAACCAGCCTGCTGAAGGTCAGGCAAACAGGCAAGACAGCAAATGTGCTTGTCAGACAATGAAATGGCAAATATATATACATGTACACATATATATTGTATATAGAAAACACTCCTTAAAATTCAAGTCTACGTCAGTCAATTGACTGCACTGTGTTTCTTTAATCACCATAAAATCATTCAAGCAATCTGTTAGCTTAGCTGCTGCATGATCCTGTTCTATCAATGAATAAAATCATTGAGCTGATTTGCAATGCTATAGGCTCTCCTTCAAGTCCAAGGCTAAAACACTTCTAATGTATTATTATATAATGTGGGTATTATGAAAGATAGAGAATCTGAAATAGAAGATGACAAGTATAATATTCGAACTAATGAACCATCTGCTGGAAACACCAACATTGAAATAGTGGTCAATGTTTTACAGTCATTTGACAGACCCACTGGTTTGTGAGCACTGCCCTCCTGCCCTGTTACAGTTTTAGACTTAGGCCTGCCCACGCACCAATAAAGGCCCTTTAGAGTTATTACTGGCCCACAAAACGGCTGCTTCTCCCTCAGCTTTGACTGTGTGCGCTTGGTACATCATTCTGCTTGGATCTTGGTGAGAAGTGGGCTTTGCATCCTTTAGCAACCTCCTTTCCACATGTGAACCCACCCCAAAGGTCTGCCCTGTAGGGGTGCTCCCCACAGCTCTCTGCTCCTTCCCCTAGAAGGCCTGTTTCTCAAAACCCTACCCCTGACTTCTCACCTCTTTGGGCCTCAGATCCCTACTCCACCATGACAGTAACTGCACTTACTAGGTCCTGTACTTCTGGTTTGCGGTTCTGGGCGCTGTCCTGGTCACTGATACTGCCAGAACTACAAAACTACAAAGCTTCCAGACAAACAGATTGGCCAGTAACACTCTGACATACAGGAAATCCCATCTCCAGGCAACAATCACTTTACATTAACCAGTTGGAATGTAAATTGTCTGTAAGGCAGTCAGTGTCAGTAGGAACATATTCCCCATTGACTCTTCAGGTATGGGATGGGATGTCCCATCAACGGAAAAAAAAAACATGCCCTGTATCCCATTCTAGAAAGAAGTACAAGTAGTAAATTTCCAGAATATTGTATTTGGTGCTAAAAATCACATCAGTTTATTATTGCAAATCATACTTGGTTAAATGCTGTTCCATATACTCTGAAAGTGCACTCCAATTATTTACTGTGACTGCACTATGTAACACATGGAGCTTCAGAGAATTGCCGGAACATTCTTAATGAATGAGACCAAATTTCACAGCTTGCAAAAAAGAAATGCACACACAGAAAAGATCAAATGTCAACAAATATGTTACTGCTAAATATGGGCTAAACTTTGTGTGTTCTGCTTTATTTTAAATGACAGCAAATCTGCTTTTGCCGTTGTTTCCCATTCATTATCTAGCCCTCTCCACATCAGATCTAACAGAACTGAGCTTCAAAAGGTAAAAAAGCAGTCAGATAATATGCTTACACTGGACATATGATGGTACCAGGTTGAAAAATAATTCATAAAAAAAGTTGCTGGAAAAGCTCAGCAGGTCTGGCAGCATCTGTGGAGGGGGGAAAAAAAAACTTAACGTTTCGGGTCCGGTGATCCTTCCTCAGAACTGATGGTGGCTGGGAAAACGTCAGTTTATATGCAGAAAATAGGGAGGTGGATGGAGTAGAGAGTAAACAATAGCATAGAGTCCAAAGAGAGAGAGACAGACAAAGGAGTTGCTAACGATCAGGCTGGGAGGGTGAATGGTTGTTAATGGGGACTGTTAGTGACTAACAGGGGGTGTGTAGTGGCAGGCTATGTGGTAGCAAGGCCTGGTGTGTGGGGTGGGGGGAGATGGGACATGGGGGAGTTTAGGCCTTTAAAATTATTGAACTCAATATTGAGTCTGGAGGGCTGTAGGGTCCACAAGCGGAAAATGAAGTGGTTTTCCTCCAGCTTTTGCTGGGCTTCACTGGAACATTGTAGCAAGCTGAAGACAGAGGTGTTCACCAGGGAGGAAGGTGGTGCATTGAACTGGCAGACAACAGGTAGTTCAGGGTTTTTTTTAGCGAGCAGAATGTAGATGCTCTGCGAAGCGATCACCAAGTCTGCTCTTTGTTTCCCCGATGTACAGGAGACCACGTTGTGAGCAGTAAATGCAGTAGACTAGATTCTTAGAAGTGCACATGAAGTGTTGCTTCACCTGGAAGGCATGTTTTGGGGGCTATTTTTCCAGGCTGTTTGTGACCAAACCCAAATCTTGCTACAGATGAAAGGTTTTGAAGATCATCAGATCAAAACTTCCATTCTCAAACATTTTTGAAAAGAAAAAAAAAATCACCTGTTGACTTAAGATGAACTAATTGGGAAGGGAATTACAGAAAAATGCATTTTAAAACAAAAAATCTGCACTGTCCATTGCGCTTTCATCATCAATGATGAAAAACGAATGACTGATCATGATGCACGCGAAGTAGGGGCGGGAGCTGGGGGCAAGGTGAACAAGGTGTTTGAAGATGGCTCATTCCTCAATCTTCTCCACTGACTCATTTGATGTTGAAGGAAAATGTAATATCAGATGGATCAGCTGTAGGATAAGGAGGAATCACATGACGTGGCCTACAGCAACCTTCGAACGACAAGGTGAATTCTGGTGTACCTCTTGATACAATGTGGTTTCTGCCTCCCCTCCTCACCTCTGGCTTCTGATCACCTTTTTGGCCTCATATTTGGAGACTGGTGAATGATGTTGACAGGCTACAGAAGGCTGATATGGTGCAGCGTGCCTGATCCTTGTGCTCTCATCCAAACAGCTAGCAAAAATTCAAGGATTTTTAAGATTGTGCAATTAACTTCTTGAGTTGTATCTGGTGTCTCAGGCTTTTCAGCCGTTCAAATTGTTTGAGTGTCTACCACTACCCAACATAATGAGCGACATACTGAAGAAATGAATAGATATCCCTCGTGTCTAGCATCATTAAAGCACAAGCCAAGGAAGCTTGATAGAATGTCATCTTCCACCATTTGCTCAGAACTACCTATTTACCGTTCAAGCAAGAAACCTGGGACTGTTGTGACTAAGATGAGACAGAATGGTTCCTGAAGAATTTTGTCTCCATCTGCCTGATTCCATTGGCTGACACAGGAATTTCAGACCATCACATCTTTCATAAAACTACCAATGTCTGAAAGGAATTGGAAGTTAACAAAGCAGGTATTGCTATTCTAAATCCAGAGCTAGCAAATATTCCCTTTTCTTTGGCAACATGTCCTTGGTTTAAAAGTTCAATTATATATTCATATGCATCCACTTTTTTTAAAAAAAAACATTGTAGTTGCATTTCTTCATAACAGACCCCAGCAACACAGGTACCAGTTTTCAGTTTATTTAACTTACTTTACCCAACATCTACCTACATCTAAACACAGAGTATGCCAACAGTGGTGCACTCTGATAGTGCCCTTGGCCAGGACTGAAGACTTCTGCTCTAAACCTTGCTGCACCTCCAGTGAAGCTGTTCCAATTCAGTTGCAACACTGACATATACCCGACAAGGTGAAAAACTGTTGAATTATGACCTGTCCTCAAGCAGTAGAGCCATTCTTACCTGACCAATTACTGACCTTAGTCTATTCTGAAACATCAACAAGAGGGAGTCATTGACAGTGCTAACAAATGGGCTGGACACAGCCAAGTTCCGTTAGGAGCACTGGGCTGCAGACCTTATTGTAGCCTTGGTCCAAACATGGACAAAAAGTTGAATTTCATTTGTGAAATGATTGGCTGCCCTTGATAGAATTTAATAGAATGTGGCATCAGTTAGCTCTAGCAAAATTGAAATCAACAGGATGTTGGGGGGGAACGGGGGAATTGTTCTGTATTGGTTGGAGTCATGTTTAGTTTAGAGAAAGATAAGTGGTTGCTGAAAGCCAACCACTTAAAGCACTGATAATAAAATGTGAGGCTGGATGAACACAGCAGGCCCAGCAGCATCTCAGGAGCACAAAAGCTGACGTTTCGGGCCTAGACCCTTCATCAGAGAGAGGGATGGGGTGAGGGTTCTGGAATAAATAGGGAGAGAGGGGGAGGCGAACCGAAGATGGAGAGTAAAGAAGATAGGTGGAGAGGAGAGTATAGGTGGGGAGGTAGGGAGGGGATAGGTCAGTCCAGGGAAGACGGACAGTCAAGGAGATGGGATGAGGTTAGTAGGTAGGAGATGGAGGTGCGGCTTGGGGTGGGAGGAAGGGATGGGTGAGAGGAAGAACAGGTTAGGGAGGCAGAGACAGGTTGGACTGGTTTTGGGATGCAGTGGGTGGGGGGGGGGAAGAGCTGGGCTGGTTTTGGGATGCAGTGGGTGGGGGGGGGGGACAGCTGGGCTGGTTGTGTGGTGCAGTGGGGGGAGGGGACGAACTGGGCTGGTTTAGGGATGCAGTTGGGGAAGGGGACACTTAAAGCACTGTTCATCATCGCAGACGTTCCTCAGGGTAGTGTCTTCAGCTGTTTCATGAACAGATGTCTTTCCATCATATGGTCAGACATAGGCATGTTTGCTACTGATTTGCACAACGATCATTAACATTTCTGACTGCTCAATTACTAAAGCAGCTCCTGACCACATGCGACAAGCCCTGGACAATATTTAGGCTGTGATTGATCAGTTGGAAGTGACATGTATGCAACAAAAGTGATCAATCGATGACCATCTTCGATTTTTGAAAAAAAAATCTTGTAATGTCCTTTTGCTTAATCTTCCCATTACTAAGATGCTGGAGGTTACCATTGACCAGAAGAACTGGACTGTTTATGCAGAGACCCAGATAATGTTCAGGGACCCAGGTTCGAATCCCACATTGGCAGATGGTGGAATTTGAATTCAATAACTATTGTGAATTAAGAATCTCATGATGACCGAGAATCCACTGTCGATTGGTAAGAAAAACACATTTGATTCACTAATATCCTTTTGGGGAAGGAAACTGCTATCTTTACCCGGTCTGGCCTATATGTGACTCCAGACCCACAGCAATATGGCTATTTCTTTGCTGCCATCTGGGCAAATAGAGATGGGTAATAAATGCTGCCTGGCCAGATACACATTCATCCCGTGAATGAATAAATGGACAAAAAAGAAACTGAATCAGATCAGCCATATATATGGTGTCAAAAACAGCATGTCAACAGTTGGGAACTCAGTGGTGAATAACTCACCTCAGACTTCTCAAAGAATGTGAACCATCTCGAAGACATAACTCAGAATGTGATGGAATAAGCACTAGTTGCCACACTTTGGCATAATTTTTCATCTCCCATATTCTTGCGCACACAGGCCCATTTAAATTCCTTTTGCCTGATGTATACATCCTTCTCAGTTTCATTTTTCACTTAATTGTTTTTATCACCAACAAACCAGGATTCTCTCACTCCATATCTTTGCCTAGACCATTAAAACCACTCAAATAGCTGACATCCAAACATTGATCACTGCAGTATCCTGTGGTTACAGACTGCCAATCCAAAAACATACTTTTTATCTCCAGGCTCCATTAAACAGTCTTCAATTAGTGCCAATACATTGCCTCCGATGCTATGAGCCCTGAATTTGTTTAGTAACCTTTTGCGTAGGACCTCAAAAGTATTATTTTTCAAAACCGAAACAAATTACCTCCAGTGCTTCCCCGATATCCAATCTGCAGGGTACAGCCCTAAAACTTCTGACAGATTTAACACAATTTCATAATTCTTTTCACTCAGGTCAGTCACATTCTGACTTTCTAATTGCCTTGTTACTAAGTCCCTAAGAATAGATTCTAACATTTTCCCTAATACTGATGTCAGCTAACTAGCCTGTGGCTCCCTACTTTCTCTGCCTGCCCTTTCTGAATGGGCACAGGGTTAGAGATAGGGGACTGTGGAGATTACAAGAAAATCTAAAGCATTTTAGAAAATCAAAACTGATGCATCTACTACGTCTTACAACATCTCTTCTTAAAAACCCAAGAATGTAGGCCACCACTGGGTAATTCTTTGCAATTTATTCCTTCATGCTCAGACTGAAAAGTACCGTTTTGACTTTAAGTGAATGGAAAACATCGATTTGAACTTCTTGATCTTTCTGAGTAAAGTGCCTCCTCTGAGGAACCACAATTGTTTCTTGCCCCTCGGAGCAATATTCAATGTTGTATCTTGAATGATATTTAATGTGATTGAATTTAGTAAGTTTTCAATCACCAACTTTTGTTTTGCACAACATGGAAAATCTCTGGGCAGGGGTGAAAGCGATTTTCTGTTATTTTCACATGGTGCAAAACAATGTTAGCAATGAACAATTCTACCTTAGATTATCATGAGAACTGGAAGTTGACATCTATAAAGGGAAAGCATAGTCATCGAAGGGTAGTGTGCAACTGTGTGAAAATAATCCAGAAACTTGCAGAAAAGCACTATGTGAGGAGAATGCATGTGGGTTTAATACAGTTTTGAAAAGACAAGAGAGCGAGTTGGAGGGAAACATTCAGTAAAACATCCTGTCAATCAAATCTTTTCATCCCCAACATAATTTAAGGGATAAACGGGGCAAGTCTACCACTTAGGTGTGCTGTTACATCAATTGCTTCCTCCACTTGGCACATTTTCTAATCCTAAACTCAATCTGGTATACAACGTATTGCAGAGAAAGTGCAATTTCTGAAGAAAAATATTACACTGAACCAAAGGAGCACACACTTTTAAATTAATGCATTGTGTAATGAAGATGCGGATATCTCTACTGCAAAGATTGTTGTTGTGAGTATCGATCAATAGAATAATGGCTTCTTTGTTTAAAAGCAGAGATACGATGCTGAATCTACACATTCGAACAAGGATTGATATGAAAAGTATTAATAGTGAAGTGCGGCATGCTGCAAGTCCATTAGCTGAAATGGATTGGAACAAGGAACCAAATGATTTAAAGCCAGACCCTCATCACCTAGCTCCAGATAAAATCGGTCTACTCAGATTGGAGGCTTTAAATTATTTCAGAGCTGTCTCAACTTGGGACCATTCCAGACAACAATAACTACCAGACAAAATGTCCAAATAAATAATAGCAATTAACTGTTGCACATGTCCAGAATGAAAATTCTACATGTGGAATGTATCACACTTTATATGTATGATTACAGTAAAAGTAAAGCTGCACTTCTATGATTGTTCTAATGAAGGCCACACCAAATTGCAACAGCAAGTGATTTGATAAAGGTTTTCAATAATGAAATTATGGGACAAGGTAGGCAGATACAAACTTTTTGCACTGTCAGATTGGGGATGGGGGCAAGATGGTAGGATAGTCGTATCACACACTAATATCTTAGGTCATGCCACAACAGCTGGTAGAAACTAAATTAACTTGATTATTTAAAAATATGAATTAAAAGCCAGATTTGATCTGATTTATCGTTGTCACATGTACCGAAGTACAGTGAGAAATTTTGTTTTGTGGGCAGTACAGGCAGATCACAGGGCGTTTAAACAGAGCGCAACATACAAGTTTATGGCTGCACAAGAGGTGCACAAAGTAAGATCAACATTAGCAAGATCAACATTATTTGAAGTTAGAGAGGTCTGTTGAGCACTCTAATAACTGCAGGAAAGAAGCTGTTCTTGAACCTGTTGGCACATATTCGAGCTTCTGTATCTTCTAATAGTGCCATGAAATTATTAATTGACTAAAAACCCATCTGGTTCACTAAGATTCTTTATGAATACAATAATCTACCCTCCTTACATGGTTGGGCCTTCTAGACCGAAAACAATTCTATAAGCATTCTCGATATTTCCAAGGGTACTCTATTTAAGGACAATTAAGAATGAGCAACAAATATTGGCCTTGCCAGTGATACATATATCTTGGGAAATAACTAAAAAGAAAACAGAAGCAACAGTGACATAAAATTAATTTGAAAGATTTTGCACTAAGCAGAGTTGCTTCATTTCAACACACAAAAAGGGTCAGGAGGCTGTGGAATGCACTGTTAGAATTAGTAATCAAAGCTGAAACCAACTCGAGAGATTTTAAGAGAGTTGGGATGAAGGCTGGTCAGAGTGGAGGGAGAGAGGCCTGTCCATCTTTGCTCCAACCTACCCGCCCCTCCCTCCTCACTGATCAGCCCCTATCCTAAATCTCCACCTACACTCACCTTTTACTAGCTTCATCCCTGCCTCCTTGACATGTCCGTCTTCTCTCCACCTACCTGTTCCACTATCCACCTTCTATCACCCCCACCCCCTCTCTATTTATTTCAGAGGTTCCTCCCTCATTTCTGAAGAAGGGTCCAGACCTGAAACGTCAGCTTTTCTGCTCCTATGATGCTGCCTGGTCTGCTGTACTCATCCAACTCTACACCTTGTTGTCTCAGACAACAGCGTTGGCAGTTCTTACTATCTCTGTATATGATATCACTAGTTGGGACTACGGCTTCCCATTTTTGAAGTCTAGTTTTAAATCTTGCCTTGTTGGACAGTGTAAACTCCCTGTTGTAGTTGCTGGATTCAGATGTGAAATTAGCACGGGAGTTTTCATTTCCATTCCTCATCGACCTGGATTTATAATATAATATTACCTCTAACTTCACAATAATAAGGTAGATTTGCATCTGCATGTGTTAGGACCTCAGAGAGTGCCCTAGAGCACCATTAGCGCTGTATGAAAGCTTGTCCACTTTATTTTGTCAGAAACATGCAAGCCAATTTGTGCAATTACATAATGATCAGGTAATAATCTTGACTGAGAGCTAAATCTTGGCCAGGACATGCAGGAGAAGTGTCTTGCTCTTCGCTGAAACCTAGTGAACCTGCCGAACCACATGCTGTCTCAGGGATGAGGCCATTACCAACTGAGTAACTGTAGCTGGTTAGCTCACAGCTGATACGGAAATATACAAATTTTCAATATTATTCCAAGAAGACATTCTGTTCTGATTAGGCCCGAAATCAAACTGCATTTCTCAACACAAATATTACTCACCTCAGGGAAATTCATAAAAGATATAACAACATTAAATAATATTATGTTCCAACATTTTCTGCAAGATGCATACTAGCTCATTAGTGCTTGTGCTGATGAAACAGAATGAATATAAATGTTGTAATTTCACAAACACATACACAGAGAAGCTTAATTTTTTTTTAATTTTTAGTTTTAATTTATGTCTGGTACATTTGAAAAAAACAAAAGCTTGTGCCCTGATCTTTTGTGCATGTTGAATGAAAGTGTTCTGCAAACTTTTCCTACAGCTTTATTCAAAGTATGTGGATGCAGAATACTTTGACTTTTTGTTGACAGGGCCAGCTTAAATAATTGAGAGAATGGGCAAGAGAGTAATTCTTTTGTTCCGAACATATTTGTGCTAAAATAAATGGTAGATGGTGAACGGTGAATTTTATCTGCACATTAAGATGAGCTAAAGATTTTTGAAGAATGGGTTCTAACAAGCTAATGTAAAAGATGAAGTCATGTGGGATCGGTGGTGAACTGCTAGATGGACACAGAACGGCTTAGTTATAGAAGACAGTAGTGATGGAAGGGTGGTTTTTTGACTTGGGCAGTTAACAGCAGAACTATTAGTATCATTAATAGTGAGTGCAGAAATGATTTACCAGGATATTGCCTGGTTTGAAGGGTATTATCTATGAGAAGAGTTTGGAGAAATTTGGTTTGCTTTCACTTGAATGTCAAAGGATGAGGGGAGACCTGACAGAAATGTACAAAATTATGAGTTCCATGAATATAATGGATAGTGAAAGTCTTTTTCTCAGGGTAGAAATGTCAATTACTCGAGGACATGGGTTTAAAGGAGATGAGAGAAGCAAGATTGATTTTTACACGGTACGCTACCAGAGAAGGAGGTGGAGGTGAATACAATAACAAAACTTAAGAGGCATCTTGACAGTTAAATGAACAGACAAAAAAAAAAGAGGGATATAGACTGCAGGCAAGCAAAACAATTTTGGTTTTGAATTTCATCATGTGTTAGCATAGTCCCAGTGGGCCAAACTGCCTGTTTCTATGCTGTACTGGTCTTTGTTCTTAAATTAAACAGTTGGTATCTCTTAAACATGTATAAAAAGTTATTTAAAATAATGACAGTGACTTAACTGTGTCACGGTGTTTCATAACAATTACGAAAGCATGTTACTCTCCTTTGTATTCCTTAAAAACAAAGTCTTGACGAAGACTCAGTGGCATATTTGGAAGTTCTTCAGCTAGACTATTTCAGTAAGCACAATGCACAGTGTGGAATGGATTCAAATAGACCAAGTGGCCCCCTATTTGACCTCCATTGCTGATGTTGTTTGACCACCTGGACAATTTGATTTCTCTCCTCCCATTTTTAAAGAAAGTATCCTATTTGGGTGCGTCACAGCAGTTGCTATAATCAAACTGTGCCCAAGACTGCAAGAAATTATGGAAAGTCGTGAATACAGCTCAGTTCAATAGACAAACCTTCCATTGCCTTCCACTGACTCTGTCTGCACTTCCCTCTGCCTAGGAAAACAGCCAGCATAACCAAATACCCCTCCCATCGCAGTTATACCTTCACTCCACCTTTTCCATCCAGGGAAATATA
Source organism: Stegostoma tigrinum (assembly GCF_030684315.1). Taxonomy (NCBI): domain Eukaryota; kingdom Metazoa; phylum Chordata; class Chondrichthyes; order Orectolobiformes; family Stegostomatidae; genus Stegostoma; species Stegostoma tigrinum. The sequence continues at coordinate 56,230,699 of NC_081364.1, read as the reverse complement.
CAAAAGTTTGAAAACACCAACAGATTCAAGAGCAGCTTCTTCCCCACAATCATCAGACTTCTGAATTGACCCCTCTCATGATGTGGAGGTGCAGGTGTTGGACTGGGATGGACAAGGTCAGGAATCACATGACACCAGGTTTTGGTCCTGCAGGTTTATTTGAAATCACAAGCTTTCACAGCGTAATCCCTTCAGTCGTCTGACAAAGGGGAGACGCTCCAAAAGCCTGTAGTTTCAAATAAACCTGTTGGATGATAACCTGGTGTCACGCGACTGCTGGCTTGGACCCCTCCTATATTAGTGCTGATCGTTCTCTGCATCTTCCCTGTAGCTGTATCACTACATTCTGCATTCTGTTCTATTACCCTGATGTACTCTATGCAAGGTATAATTTGTCTGGTTAGCACAAAATAAACATACTTTTCGCTGTATCTGGGTACATGTGGATATAATAAATCAAATCAAACCATCTGACCTTTGAGAGAAAGAGTACCAAAAGGGTTCCTGTTCACAATTATACTGCAGAGATTCTTCCCAGAAAATGTGCATGCATTTGGGAGTTGGTTAAGAACATCTTTGGCCTGACTAGGATTTTCTCCTTCATCAAGCAGCCTTCAGAAACATACTGTCAAGAATTGTGTAACACAACAAAAAAAAATCTGATCCTGGAGATCTGAAATGAAAGCAGAAATTGATGGAGAAATTCAGCAGGTCTGGCAGCATCTATGGAGAGAAAGCAGATTTAATGATTTGAGCCCAATGACTGTTCATCAAAACTATGAGCAGGTCGGGAAGAATATTGCTGTTCTGACGAAGAATCACTGGACTTGAAACGTGTACTTTTCTGCCAGACCTGCTGTGTTTTGTCAGCAATTTCTGTTTGGCATATGTCTGAACAAACGGTATTATGCCAATAACAGTCATTGTCCTCCGAATCGGAGCAAATGGAAGGGTAAATTTTCATTTAAATCATTGCTGATTCCAAACCAGCACGCCATTTATCTCAATCAAAAATAAGCAGAGAGACCTTTTCAAAGGAGTAACTGAGGAATATGCCTTAGCATGGAAAGCAGAGCTCAAAGAAAGAAATAACTTCAGCCCTGGCATCTTAACTCGCATTCATCATTTGTCCAATGGGAGTATTGATCACATCAAAATCTTGTTTTTCAAGGCGGTGCTATTTTTATTATTTAGCCATCACAAAGGCAAATAGAAGTGACCTGTATTGAATGAACTGTCATCTCAAACAAATTGCAACATCTGAAACATACAAGATTTTGAAGAGGTGAAACAGCACTGGAGCACAGCAACTGTCTCCCTGACTGGGGAATCTTAAACACCGGGTGTAGTTTCAGGACAAAGCGCCATCATTTAGGGCTGAGATGAAAAGGAGCTCATTCACTTGAAGGTTGAGAGTCTGTGGAATCCCAGAGGGATGGGAGTGTGCCATCACTGTGTATACGCAAGGCTGAGATAGGGAGACTTTTGATTTCATGTTGAATCAAAGGATGAGAGGAGTAGTTGGGAAAGTGCAGTTGAAGGTGAAGGTCCATGTGATCTTACTGAATGGTGCAGCAAGTTTGAAGTGCCATGGACCCACTCCTCCTTTTTTTTCTGAAGGATCAGATGAGTTCAGTGACTGTGTATTTTAACTGTCCACCGACCTGGTTTCTTCCAGACAGGACCCATTTACATGAGACTTCAGTGTGAGAAATGGGCATTTCATAGATTCATACAGTGCAGAAAAGGCCCTTTGGCCTATCAAGTCTGCACATGCACTACCACTGAAAGTGCACGATTCCCAATTTCCTGCAGTTGTCCCATATCTGGGTGCATGACAATTGCACCTGCTCTGCTGGATCTGCTCCAAATCACTTTGCCTGGTTTGGCATTTGCTTATCTACACAGCGGGCACATGGCTAGAGTCCTGCTGGCAAGGTAGAACCTGGCAGCTCAAATGCACAAACTCCTGGAAGGGATGGTACTGGAGTAATGGAAGACATAACACAGAACCTTAAAAAGGAAGTAAAGTAACAGAAAGATGGGAAAAGTCACCCTCTGAAGGCTTCACTCGACAAGCAGATAAGGATTTTGAAGGAGAGAAAGCAGCTCTCAGGCCCACTCACCACAGCAGAGGGGAGAAGCTGACACCTCAAAGCCTTTTAGCCATTGTTTCCCAGGACCTAGTGTTAGCATCAACTCAGAAGCACCAGGAGCTGCCGGTTCATTTGAGTGGGGAAGAACTGAGATCTTCTCGAGACGCAGGCCCTACATTCCCATCCTCTCTCTCTCTCACCAGCCCTGCAGATGCTCTTTGTACGAGGCAATAGGGAAGAAGTGATAGCAGTCGTTACAGCAGGAGTATAAGGAATTTCCACTCTGAACAGAGAGTTGGCAGGAGACAGTATGTTCCCCCATTGTGCAAACTGTTCGTCTGATTTCAAACAGGTTTACTGAGGAAATCCCTCATCCTGCTCCAAGCTGCACTTTCCATTATTGGCAGGGAGTGGCAAGATAAAATCCCAATTACATCTATACTTTACATTCGCTTACAAAGTTTATTTATTCAATCTCACCATGAACCTGAGGAAAGATAGTAGATCTACCATTGCAGCCTGCCTCTCAGCAATCAAAGAGGGGAATGTTCATGGTGATATCACTTGAATGAATTATTGCACTGTAATGATCAAGAAGAATGGAATAGACTAAGAAGGGTAAAGAGGCTACTGAAAATAAAACAATGATAATGCCTGAATATAACTCAGGAAAAGAAATTCACAACTGATACAAAGGATTACGAGGCAAACTGAGATACTAATCTGACTGCATTAAATACACTATTACGGTTAACAAAATAAATTTTATAGAAGCAGTATAAGTTATGCATGACAAAAATAGTTATTATAGGTTTAGTTATTTATGATTCAAATTCCAGTTAGAGTAAATATCTTACAGCTTTGTTAACTAAAAGTGCAAAACAAAGCCGTTTATTTTGAAGAGATGCTTTGAGCGTGAGTGGACATGAGAGAGCGCGAGACAGAGGTTTAAATAGGAAGAGGGACTGAACAAACTCAAAATCAGAGAAACAAAAACATTGTAAGCGCTTTGGAGACCCTTAAGGAATGAAGAGTGAAAAGACCAGTAAGGTGAATTCTGATCTTGAGACAATTCATTTTGAATGAACATCAGTGTTGATGCTCCATTGTGGTGCTGAGGGAAAACTGGACTGTTGGAGGTACCATTTTTCAGATGATCCTTTAAACCAAAGTCCCAAATGTTTGTATTTTAACTACAGGGTAAGAATAAAGTTTGTTTTGCTTAAAGCTGAGTAGTGTGACCAAATTACATCTGGAACACAGCACCTTAGTCTTGACTTCAATGATTAGGTTAGATTTCCTACAGTGTGGAAACAGGCTCTTCGGCCCAACAAATCCATACTGCCCTTGAAGCATCCCACCCAGACCCATTCCCCCATAACCCACACACTCCTGAACACTATGGATTATTTAGCATGGCCAATCCACCTAGCCTGCACAGTGGGAGGAAACCGGAGCACCCAGAGGAAACCCACGCAGACATGGGGAGAATGCGCAAACTCCACACAGACAGTTGCCCGAGGCTGGAATCGAACCCGGGTCCCTGGCGCTGTGAGGCTGCAGTGCTAACCACTGAGCCACCGTGCCGCCCATTTTTATGATAAAAGTTAGGGTCTAGCCTATCTCCTTAATATGTTTGCTCAGGTTTGGTCTAATAAATCACAATTTCCTATATGACAACAGTGGCTATTCTTCAAGTATTTTACTGGCTGTAATGTGTATTCAGATGACCTGCTGCCTTAAAAATGTGATATAAATGTATGTCCTGGGGTAATGGGAACTGCAGATGCTGGAGATTCCAAGATAATAAAATGTGAGGCTGGATGAACACAGCAGGCCAAGCAGCATCTCAGGAGCACAAAAGCTGACGTTTCGGGCCTAGACCCTTCATCAGAGAGGGGGATGGGGGGAGGGAACTGGAATAAATAGGGAGAGAGGGGGAGGCGGACCGAAGATGGAGAGTAAAGAAGATAGGTGGAGAGGGTGTAGGTGGGGAGGTAGGGAGGGGATAGGTCAGTCCAGGGAAGACGGACAGGTCAAGGAGGTGGGATGAGGTTAGTAGGTAGCTGGGGGTGCGGCTTGGGGTGGGAGGAAGGGATGGGTGAGAGGAAGAAGCTGGGCTTGTAACTGATGTCCATTTCAAGCCCACCGACTCCCACAGCTACCTAGAATACACCTCCTCCCACCCACCCTCCTGCAAAAATTCCATCCCCTATTCCCAATTCCTCCGCCTCCGCCGCATCTGCTCCCACGATAAGACATTCCACTCCCGCACATCCCAGATGTCCAAGTTCTTTAAGGACCGCAACTTTCCCCCCACGGTGATTGAGAACGCCCTTGACCGCGTCTCCCGCATTTCCCGCAACACATCCCTCACACCCCGCCCCCGCCACAACCGCCCCAAGAGGATCCCCCTCGTTCTCACACACCACCCTACCAACCTCCGGATACAACGCATTATCCTTCGACACTTCCGCCATTTACAATCCGACCCCACCACCCAAGACATTTTTCCATCCCCTCCCCTGTCTGCTTTCCGGAGAGACCACTCTCTCCGTGACTCCCTTGTTCGCTGCACACTGCCCTCCAACCCCACCACACCCGGCACCTTCCCCTGCAACCGCAGGAAATGCTACACTTGTCCCCACACCTCCTCCCTCACCCCCATCCCAGGCCCCAAGATGACATTCCACATTAAGCAGAGGTTCACCTGCACATCTGCCAATGTGGTATACTGCATCCACTGTACCCGGTGCAGCTTCCTCTACATTGGGGAAACCAAGCGGAGGCTTGGGGACCGCTTTGCAGAACACCTCCGCTCAGTTCGCAACAAACAACTGCACCTCCCAGTCGCAAACCATTTCCACTCCCCCTCCCATTCTCTTGATGACATGTCCATCATGGGCCTCCTGCACTGCCACAATGATGCCACCCGAAGGTTGCAGGAACAGCAACTCATATTCCGCCTGGGAACCCTGCAGCCATATGGTATCAATGTGGACTTCACCAGTTTCAAAATCTCCCCTTCCCCCACTGCATCCCTAAACCAGCCCAGTTCATCCCCTCCCCCCACTGCACCACACAACCAGCCCAGCTCTTCCCCCCCACCCACTGCATCCCAAAACCAGTCCAACCTGTCTCTGCCTCCCTAACCGGTTCTTCCTCTCACCCATCCCTTCCTCCCACCCCAAGCCGCACCCCCAGCTACCTACTAACCTCATCCCACCTCCTTGACCTGTCCGTCTTCCCTGGACTGACCTATCCCCTCCCTACCTCCCCACCTACACCCTCTCCACCTATCTTCTTTACTCTCCATCTTCGGTCCGCCTCCCCCTCTCTCCCTATTTATTCCAGTTCCCTCCCCCCATCCCCCTCTCTGATGAAGGGTCTAGGCCCGAAACGTCAGCTTTTGTGCTCCTGAGATGCTGCTTGGCCTGCTGTGTTCATCCAGCCTCACATTTTATTATCTTAAATGTATGTCCTGTTCTTTTTCCTCCTTGTAAATTGAGGAGTAAGAGTTAGTTATCAGTTCAAAGTGATTAACTGATATTATTAGGAAATATTAGAATATAATAGGAGTTGCAAATAGCAAGACATATCTGTTTGCTGGTTCAGTAGAAGTGAAGATGGAACTTTGAGAGTATCCTTATAACAGGTTTTCATTGATGGAGATTGCCAGCTGCCACATTGGCCTGTGAGCTTGAGAGAAATATAAAGATCAGTAGGCATGCATTATAAGGAAGCTAAAGTAGGTATATGTATCTTCTTGGGCATGTTATCTAATTATTCTGAAAAAGAAACAACATTCAGTAAATGGGCAAGAAAGTAGTAGAGAGTTTATGAATGAGTACAAGCCATATGGTTGAATGAGTTCATGCTGACGATCAAAAGTTTAAAGCAGAGAAAAAAGAGCAACTATGTGTGGCAGCACATTGTGGGTGAATGTTATCAGATAGATTCAGAGACATGAGCACTGTGAATATAATGAAATGAATGTGACTATTGCCAAAGGGTTGGATCGAAGTATTGATAAGCAGAAATGTTTATTCCATTTAAAACACAATCTGCGTCATGAATGATTAATAATTATTAAGTCAGTCTCGACTTCTGGAAAAATGAAGAATGTACTTTTCTTTTAATTCAATCCAACTTGATGTTTATAGATGATGGATAGTTTCTCCTAAATTTTAGTTACCTGAATGCATAGATTTTGGGTTAAGAAGATAAATTTACATAATATTATTGGTAGGGGTAATTTGCAATGCATCTGGCCGAGTTTGATTAATAACACTGGCACGATCCAAAATATTGCCAGTCTGATGGCGTGAACATTTGGTACTCAGCAGGAAAAAAAGAGCTGGAATTTATTACAAATGAGATATCGGAGATTCACTGTGCGGGAATAAAGATTCAAAATGAAGCATGGATTCATTAAACGTACTTATTAAATGTGCAAAAGGTATTGGTGATAGTTGAAGATGCTCTTGAATTTATGGTTGAAGATAATGCAGCTGATGCACTGCATCTCAATTCAGAAGGCATTTGATAACAACATTCACAGCTGTTTCACATCTCACAATGGAACTCTGTGCAAATTAAGGAGAGAGTGACAGTTTGAATAGACAATAGAGAATGGTTTGTGACTAGGTGTCAATAGTGTGACAGTCTGCTTTTGACGATTCAAAGGTGTTTGAGCACTATTAAAAATTATCTATCCAATAATACAATTTCAACGGGAATTTAGTGCGCAAAAACCTGAAACAAGACTCCGCTTCAAATTGCCTGCATAAGTCACCAATGAGAGTTTTTCTTACATTTATTAGAAGACATCACCTTGCAAATAAAATATTTACACTTGAGGAAAATTCAGCCTTTCAAAGGAGCATGTACAATTCAAAGGAATCCACAGCGATCAACCTGTTCAGGAGACAAATTGCAAATGACATTGAACACTGGGGACTGCTGAATACTGTTAAGTGCAATAAATATCATATAAAATGACCATTTTAACTACATTTTAATTGGAGTAAGTGCTCAAAGTAAGTTTGACCAGGGATCAACACAGGATTGGCATAAAACAGCAAGGTTCAACAATAAACACTAATTAATAACAATAATTCAACAATGCAATACCGGAGACAGCAGCGGACAGGATGAGAAAGATTTTCTGTCTACTGGGAACAAGAAGCTCTTGGGGGGAAAAAAAAAATCCAAAAAGGCAATAGGAACATATGGCACTCAGGATCAACGCCAACAGAATGGGTCCAGAGGAGCAAACCTAGTACAGCAGATGTTTATTGACCTCACAGAAGTATTCAAGATCAGTGGATGCATTTTCAAGCACCATCACTTAGAACTGCACCATGCATATTACACACTGTTAAATACACCATATGCCCATTCATCACCTACCAAAAATCTTTATCAATTACGACTCACATCTTCAAAGGATTGGCACTGCTGCAACTCACAAAGCCACATCTCAGAGCTTGCATACTGCTAAGTATTCAACAGAGAAAGGTACATGAGCTGAAGACATTGTGTTATGCTTAGTGACTCAGTTCTCCCTCTCTTGAAGAGCAAGGCACTGCACGGTTGCAGCACCTAGCCAATGGGGAACAAGCCAATTAGAGTGCTGAAGCCATTAAAACTGGATGTGAGTTTGTTCGCTGAGCTGCAAGGTTAGTTTTCAGACGTTTCATCACCATTCTAGGTAACATTAGTGAGCCTCCGGTGAAGCGCTGGTGTTATGTCTCGCTTTCTATTTATCTGTTTAGAAAGCTAGCCCAGGATACATGAACATCAACTAGCCACAAAACGACATGACCCACTATCACTAGTATCCTTCCATACAGATGAGGAAGGACACCACTTTGATTGGGACAACACATCCATCCTAGGACAAGCCAAACAGAGACATGTACGAGAATTGCTAGAAGCATGGCATTCCAACCGGAACTCCATCAACAAACACATTGATTTGGAGCCAATCTACCATCCCCTGAGAAAAAGAACAGGAAATGACATCACCAACCCAAGGAAACCTAGCCAGATAAATAGAAAGCGGGACATAACACCAGCGCTTCTTCGGAGGCTGATTGATGATGTGACCTAGAATGGTGACAAAACATCTGTAAACTAACCTTCCAGCTCAGCGAGCAAACTCACATCCAGAACCTCGACCTGAGCTACAAATTTTCTCTAAACTCGCTAGCCATTAAAACTGACAATAGGTTTATTCTTAATCCTCCTTGCATGCCATTCTGCCTCATGCAATGTCCACTTCTAGACTACAAGCTTCAGATGGTATATGCATAGTTAACTTCCTGCCACCCACTGCCCCCACCCCCACCACTCCCCTCAAGATAATCCTACCATTGTGGCTTCCTGCTTCTGGGTACAGAACTGGCCAGTCAACACTGCAGCTCAAAATAACGAATACAAAGAAAACAGTGGTGCAAAAGAAACTCCATCACTTGTCCTCACACTTGACCAGATACAATCGGCTCCAAAGTGGCACCTGGACAAGATGAGACATTGAGCAAGTGTGGGCTACAGCAGGGCAAGGAGAAATGCTGGCAAGGTTGCCAGCTGTCCAGATGATCACGTTGTTATGCTGCAAAGCATTCAAGGAGGTTCTGATGAGTTGGCCAACAGTAAAAGGTTGATAGACATGCAAACGGAAATGTTTGGTACAGTGACAGGATTGACAAAGTGCAGTCCTCAAGCAGTAGTGGTGGCACCATGGAGTACAATCCAACGGACTTCTCGGGGGCATAACATTCAACCTCCCGACACTGCTACTCTGCTCGTGCCTTTCCTGTTACCCAGCAGTCAATCAGCCACACATTCCATAATATTATCCTGTAACGTCAACTGCAATCTCTTCTCCCAAAAAAAAAATCAGCTTTCTACTAGCCAATTGCAGTCCCTTCGTTAATACTGAGTGACTGCACTAGGTCAGGAAAAGGCACGTGGGAGATCGTAGAAACAAGCCATTCAGCCCATCACGTTCACACCAACCCTCCAAATCACATTGCACCCAGACCCACTACTCTACCCTATTCCAGTAACCCTGCATTTCCCACGGCTAATCTACTTGGCCTGCACATCTCTCAACACTGTGTGGGTAATTTAGCATGGTCAAGCCACCTGACCTGCATACCTTTGGACTGTGGGAGGAAGTCCATGTGCGAAGTCCATGTGCAAACTCCACACAGACAGTTGCCTGAGGCTGGAATCAAACCTGGGTCCCCGGTGCTATAAGGCAATAGTGCTAACCACTGAGCCACTTTGTGCATGACCTCATTACCCATGGATGGCAATGATGAGTTGTCTTCTGCAAGTAATAACCTTTTTTATTGATTAGCTTGGTTTAAAGGGTTCATTTCATGTTTGCCTTAAGTTCACCATAATGACAGTGTGATGGGCAGTAACAGAGGAAGCAAATGTTACATTTATATAGACTTTCTAGCCATTGATAACGCCTTCCTCACCCTCCTCTGAAGCTGAGAGTCTGCTGACACCATGGTGTTAAGCTTTAGCTAATGGGTCAGATGACCATCCTGTCCTAATTTTACTTTTGATTAAAAACTATTTAAAACGTTATGCAGCAAAGCATTCGAGGAGGCTCTGATGAGTTGGCCGTCAGTAAAAGGTTGATGGACATGCAGACGGAAATGTTTGGTACAGTGACAGGATTGCCAAGGTGCAGTCCTCAAGGAGTAGTGGTGGCACCATGGAGTACAATCCAACGGACTTCTCGGGGGCATCACATTCATCCTCCCAACAGTGCTACTCTGCTCGTGCCTTTCCTGTTACCCAGCAGTCAGTCAGCCACACATTCCATAACATTATCCTGTAACGTCAACTGCAATCTCTTCTCCCAAAAAACGGAAATAAAGCGAGGCTTTAATTCAAACATGCCCGCTTTCTACCTGTTTGGATATATTAAAGTTACTCTTGCCATTACACTATAAATGACATTGATATTTGCTTCCAAATTTGTACAAATCTAACAGTCCATATCTCCTGAGAAGGGTCTTTGAAGGCAGATAAAGCATTGAGCTTATTTCCATTTGTTGACTAACAGAAAACTCCAATACAACAAGAGGGAAGGACTTGTTGACAATATCTATTTCTCCCTGAGGATTGTTCTCTGTTCACACCAACATAAAAGCCCTTTGAACTACAAATATACAAATTCAATACCAAATGATGTTACACAAGGATAGTCAGGAAGAATAGGATGGAAGAAAATGGTTTGATTCATCAACACACAAATTTGAATAACCAGTCAGCAAGACAGTGCATTGTTATCTGAACTTTTCAAAAAATTATTGGGTTTTTTTTTGTTCTCAAAAAAAATGGCAAGGCTAATTGTGCTCAATGCTATTTCAGTACACCTGGTACAGCAACCTCAGGCAAACAGCAGATGTGTGCTTAATTGTGAATATTTAAATATTGCTGTCAGAATTGTAACCACATTAGTTTTACAAAAATGGGTATCTCTCATCTACCTCACCATGGAAATGGCATGTCATTACTAGATTCATGTCTTAAATAAGAACTACTGGGATATTTGGGGCTATTAATTACAATTGTGTCATACAAGTTTAATTATATAAGGGGTGGCAGCACAGCGGTTCAGTGGATTTAACCCTCGGGAGACTGTCGGTGTGGAGTTTACGCATTCTCTATGTGTCTGCTTGGGTTAATTCTAAGTACAATCGTTCCCCGCTCCCCCCCGCCCCCGTGGGAAGTTAAGCAGATTGGCCATGCTAAATTATCCATTGTGTCGAGGGATGTGTAGGCTAGGTGGATTAGCCATGGGAAAAGCAAGATTACAGGGATAGGGTAGAGGGGTAGTTGTGGGCGGGATGCTGTTTGGAGGATCAGTGTGGACCAGATGGGCCAAAGGGCCTGCTTCCACACTGTAGGGATTCTATGGTAATTGTTGATGAGTGTCAATCACCCTCACTGTCATCAACAAATATCTATTATAGCTGTGGAGTCTCATTGCTGCGGGCTGTGGATTGTTTTGAATTTTAAGAGTGTCAAATTTCAGAAACACTTTTTTGATTACTTTACCTTTTGCTTCTTCTATTTTACTCTCTCTTTTGGTTCTGTTTTTCCTCTCAAAATTTCTCTGCCTGTGTCTCATTTGACATTGAAATCCGCATTTTTATACATTTCCCACTACTTGATTTACTTTGGATTAATAAATATGCTGTTTATTGCCCTGCTAATTCAGGCACCAGTTGCCCTGTTTTCCTTGATGTACAATTATCAACTCAGATCTTCAGAAATACTGTGGGCTCTACTTTTTTTGAGGTGAATTGAGCTTGGACCAAATTTGACCATAGAAGTGAAGACCCATTGAATTTAACTAATGAGAACAATTCCACAAATCATCTTTAACTTAGTTGCCTGTGAACTGCAAAGTCACCAATGAATTTTACTTCAATTTATTATAAGTTCCCTATATGGCTCCTTTATCTTCTAAATAGCGTTTGTAAATACAGAATTAAACAGTTTTTATTGGAGGCAAATAATAAGATCTCAATGTAACATGAATAATAGGTTTAGCAAGAGTCCTCTGTTCTCATTTAATAATTTGTGGTAGCAATCTGCCAAATTTATTTCTGAAATCAAAGTATGTGATTTTAGCACAGTGAAATAAATTACATTTTATTAGGCAATTATCAAATCACTTTGTTCCAAGACAGTAAACTATAATTACCAAGTACATTGCATTTTTCTCATTTCCATTTTTTAAGTTCTACTTTTGCTTTAAAATGGAATTGCAGAAGTCTACAAATTCTAAGGCCCTGGAAACCTGACAATGTTATTGAACATTATGTATGCAAAGCAGTGTTTTGATTTCCCTGGTCTGCCCCCTCACCTATTTTACCTGACAGATTGACCCTTGCTGGCCTGCTTGCTCCCCTCATTTGCCCATTCCCTGCTCCCTGGAGACCCCAGTACTCTCTTGGAATGTGGCAGCCCATCAGGGTCGAGACTTGGGTGTTCACATTGTACTTAAGTGACAGTCTCCGTGATGTGACTTATCCTTTTGACATTCTGGTTCTAAAATGGACAATTTCTTTTCCCCAACGCTTAGTCTAATCATGTGCAAGACAATGGAGTTCACGATAGCAAACTTAAAGGGGAAGACACTTCCATTATTAATTCCCATATCCACATTTAAAATGTGAATTGCCTATAACAGTTCTTCACATCCTTTCAGCAGTGATTTAGTAATTCAGATTTATTATATGTTGCAGTTACTCCATTTTTATTGCAGTCAAACCCAAATATTCCAACCAGACTTTTTTCTGTCTCCCTAGTTGCCAACACTCTGTTTTATTTAACAGAACATAGAACAGTGCAACACAGGATCAGGCCATTTGGTCCACCATGTTTGCGCCTACCATAATGCCATTCTAAACTCATCCCATCTGCCTGCAAATGGTCTACTACCTTCTATTCTCTACCTGTCCATGTGTCTGTCTAAATGCCTCTTTAACATTGCTGCTTTTTTCTGCTTCTACCACCTCCCATGGCAGAGTGGTCCAGGTACCTGCTGCCCTCTGTGTAAAAATAATTTGCCACAAACATCTCCCCCTCTCCTTAACCCTATACCCCTCTTATTTGACATTTCCACCCTGGGAAAACGGCTGTCAGTATCCAGCCTATCTGAGCATCTCTTAGGTCGTCCCTCTGCCTCCAATGCTTTAGTGAAAACAAACCAAGTTTGTCCAACCTCTCCTTTTAGCTAATACACTCCAATGCAGGTAACATCCTGGTAAATCTCTTTTGCAACTTCTTCAAAGCCTCCTTCTTACATTGTGGCGATCAGAACTGTGCACAGTACTTCAAATGTGACCTAACTAAAGGTTCAATTAGCTGCAACATGACTTGTCTATCTTTATACTCAATGCCCTGACAATGACGGCAACCACGCCATACACCACCTTCATCACCTTATCCATTTGGATTGCTACTTTCAGACAGCTATAGACTTGCACTCAAAGGTTCCTCTGTACGTCAGTGCTCCTAAGGGACACGCCATAAACTGCACACCTTACTCTTGCATTTGGCCGAACAAAACGCATCATCTAATGCTTGTCTGGATTAAACTGCATTTACCATTTTCCACCCAACTTTCCAAATGATTCTGCCATATCCTTTGACAACCTTTCTCACTATTCACAACTCCACCAATTTTCGTGTGGTCTGTAAATTTACTTGTCATTCCCACATATATTTTTGTCCAAATCGTTTATATATAACAAACAACAGAGGTCCCAGCACTGATCCTTGCAGAACACCAGTGATCACAGACCTCCAGTCAGAAAGACACCCCTTCACAACTCCCTTGTCTTCTATAAAGAAACCAATTTTGTATCTAATTTACCAACTCACCGGAGATCCCATGTGGCTTAATGATTTGGGCTGGCCAACCATGAGGGACCTTGTCAAAAGCTTTAGGAAAATCCATGTTGACAACATCCACTGGCCTGCCCTCAATCATTTTCATTACTTCCTCAAAAAACTTGAATCAAATTTGTGAGACAAGACCTGCCATCATAAAGCCACACTGAGTATCCCCATTCTTTTCCAAATGCAAGTAAATCCTGTCCCTAAGAGACGTCCCTAAGAGCCTTCTCCAATAGTTTTCCTACCACTGATATACGACTCACCAGTCTATAAATTTCCCGGGTTATCCCTTTTGCCCTTCTTAAACAAAAGCAAAATTGGCCATTTTCCAGTCTTCTCAGTCCTTGCCTGTGGCTAAAGAAGTACAAAGATCTCTGTCAAGGCCTCAGCAATTTCCTCCTTTGCTTCCCTCGACATCCTGGAACAGGTCTCACCAGGTTCTGGGGACTTATCTACCTTTTACGTTTTCTCAAAACACCCATCACCACCTTCTTCTTAATATCGGCATGCCCTCTAATATCAACATATCCCTCCCGAATCTTGCCACCATCCATGTCTTACTCCTTGGCGGACACTGATTGTGAAGTATTCATTAAGAACCTCACTCACTTCCTCTGGCTCCACACACAAATTCTCTCCTTTGTCCATGAATGGATGTACCCTTTCCTGAGCTGCTACTCTTGCATTGAATATAAAATGCCTGGGGATTCTCCTTAATCCTATTTACCAAGGACATTTCATGGCCTAATATAGCCCTCTTCTAATCCTTGATAAAGATTTCTTTTGCTGCTTCCTTTACATTGCCCAGGTGCTTTGTCTGATTTCAGTTTCTTCAACCTTACATATCCTTTCTTTCATTGACTAAACTTTCAATATCAATTTCTATTATAAATGATATAGAAATCAACGCAGTTTAAACAAAGAAACAATGGTTAGACCCAATTATTCCATTCATTATAACTCACCATCAATTAAAGACTACTTTTAATCTTGACTTCCTGCATTCAACATCACAGTATAAAGGCATTATAGAGACCCATAATCCTGAAGCACAACTTATGCCATCTTAATGATAATATGTTAATACAATGTGAGTTGTAGTGCCCACAAGAGTTGAATTCATAGGACAAAGGGCTGGCAAGTTTAAATTAGGTTTCAGTCAAAGCATTGAAATCATTGTATTGAAGACAAGGAAAGACGTTTGACAGTCTACTCGTCATATTCACTCATTCCTGATCTGCTTGATCCATTTCAACCTGAATGCTGACAGACTTTGCTGGGGTAAGTTGGACTAAGCTAACCCTGAATTCAGACATTTTTTTTTCCAAAGTGAAAGAGCTGTAAAGCAGATTCAGTAGTGAAGGGCCATAATTGGAAGATAAAATATGAGAAAGGTCTTTGAAAACATACTTTTTAACTGAAGCAAAGGCAATCACCAAGTCGGAGCAATATAGAGAGTTTGTTACTTTACATTATGCAAAGACAAATCGAACGTACGAAGGTGACACTGATTACAACTGTTCACCCGATGAGAATGAAGACTAGATTTAAAAAAAAACAGACCTCTGCAAGTATTTTCTTAATCAGCCTTGAGACAGCAGAAATATAAATGAGAAAGACACAAATATTTAAGTACAGATCATAAAAGGATACTAATTCATGTCTGGGTTATGCTCCTGTACAAGCAGACACAGGATAGATTGAATTAAATCCCATAAAAGTAGACAGACTATTTAAGAGATTGTCTGATACTACTGAACCCCAGAAGGGATTTATGGCAAACCCAAATTTGTCATTCAAGGAATTGACAATACTGAACAGGAAACATGATAGCTTCCTTTAGTCAGGCTTCTTGAATGAGACATTAACAATTTGATCCTTGATATTTTAATTTTTTTTCCTATCTTTATGTATTCTACATTCTCTCCATTTTAGTTCTTCAGAAAAGATATTGCTCTCATCATTCACAGTTTTTTTAAAATTAATTGATTCCTATATATTTACTTTGCTCCCATTTTACACAAATGCATCTTTTTAAAGATGTTCTGCCACTCAATGTGCATCACATATAGAACATAGAACATAACAGCACAGTACAGGCCCTTCGGCCCTCGGTGTGGTGCCAACCTGTCATACCGATCTCAAGCCCATCTAACCTACACTATTCCATGTACGTCCATATGCTTATCCAATGACGACTTAAATGTACCTAAAGTTGGCGAATCTACTACCGTTGCAGGCAAAGCGTTCCATTCCCTTACTACTCTCTGAGTAAAGAAACTACCTCTGACATTTGTCCTATATCGTTCACCCCTCAATTTAAAGCTATGCCCCCTCGTGCTCGCCGTCACCATCCTAGGAAAAAGGCTCTCCCTATCCACCCTATCTAACCCTCTGATTATTTTATATGTCTCAATTAAGTCACCTTTCAACCTCCTTCTCTCTAATGAAAACAGCCTCAAGTCCCTCAGCCTTTCCTCATATTACCTTCCCTCCAGACCAGGCAACATCCTAGTAAATCTCCTCTGCACCCTTTCCAAAGCTTCCACATCCTTCTTATAATGCGGTGACCAGAACTGTACACAATACTCCAAGTGCGGCCGCACCAGAGTTTTGTACAGCTTCACCATCACCTCTTGGTTGACAGGTCTCCTGGTAAAAGGAAGGTTGTGTGTACAGGAATTCACTCTTATTTTTCTCTTACCATGGCATAAACAAAGTTTGCAGAAAAATTGTTGGTGCTAATTAACACCAGAACGATTATGCGTACGCCATTACTAATATAAAAATAGACGATGCTTTTTATGAGCGTAGCTATCTGACAAAGCGGTAGACATTAGACTATGTAACCAGCCGCATTTAATTATCTGCAACTAATAATTTCTGGTAGTCTGTTTTCAGTGTTAACATTATATTAAATAGTTTCACAATATCTACTTCTCAAATTATATCTTCCAACATTTTACTGTTTGTGTTGTGGTTGCCGGAGTAGCATCTCGAAATATTGTAGCACAAGGATTTTGAGAACTGAAATAAGTGCTACACCTCTAAAAACATCAAACAACAGGTGATTATATGAACACTAACTAAGTCATGAGTTTGGAAGTGCGTAGAACAGCAACATGCACCCAATTGTAGTAAGTTATCAGCTTAAGGTAGAATTTCCTCCATTGTTTACACAGAAGGCTTGTAAATGGGTGTCGCATTGAAGTTACTGGGTTCAGCCACTTGTCACCGTTTTTTACAGACCACGTAAGAGAAGTATATCTCATATACTTACTGTTCGGATCTACATTTTCACACAGCTCTGTTTTGGCTTCGCCATTAGGCCTGTCTGAGGATTTGTGGGATAGTCGTGAAGACATTGTTGCTGCAGTTACCACCGCCTTAAAGCTGCGCTTTCGCTTCTGGACATTCTGTTCTGGGTGGAAGATGATGATGTAAACCTTCGGCATGTACAGCATACCCAGAGCCACAGAAGCACTTAGGTTCATGGATATGGTTAGGGTGGTGGTCTGTATGTACATCTGGAAAAGAAAAGAAAACAAAGGTGATCTGAAGACATTTGCACCAGCACTTGGTTCTTCAAAGCCAAAGATAAGCACAAAGTTTCAACGTTTGGAAAGGGTACAGAATCATTGTACACAGTAAGTGCAATCTCAGAGCATTTAATGTTTCAATTCGCACAGTATGATTTTCCCTGAAGGATGGGGTTATCTGAACAATATAATTTACCTCGGGCTGCTACCAGTACACCACAGTAACCCTACGAAAAAAATTGTCCCCTGTACAAAACCATCAATTGCATTTACAACCCTCCAATTCTTGTAATTTGAAGTAACTCATTGTTTGTGAAGCACTCTAAGCCATTTCCGAAGGATATGAGAAGATCTAATTTTTTTTTACGTGTAAGCATGGAGCATCTAAACGTGACAACCTGTGTCATGCCCATTTATGACCCTTCTTTTAAGTGGACAGATGCTACAAGGACATTGAATTAACTTACCATATTTAGAATTCATTTCAGTAGTTTGAAATATTATGTTGCAATCACCATTTTCTAGATGAATTTGAATTGAACCAATTGTTTCAGGGCAAATATATTCTAATATAAATTGCATCTGTAAATACCATTCTCGTTTTCAAATTGTTCACTTTTACCAGGGAAACGCTGAGGCAACTCCAAATTTTAATCGTCTCTTCCTGATTATGTTTACCATGAAAGACATACTGATTCAAATACTGGGAGAAATGTCATTTGCCTCGATACAGTCAGA